>NC_134928.1:1616300-2333475 GCF_051014615.1 Bombus vancouverensis nearcticus | reverse complement strand
TTATCGTGGTATCGACGTCCACCAAACCCCGTAAGATTCTCTTACTTTCGTTCGATGCAATAAGACGGTTCATCGAAGCGAAGCCCGTGTTTTGGCCAGTGCCAAGTAGACAGCGTTCGAAATTATTCCAACAAACAGTTCGACCTTGTATTTAGCAAATGGCACAACCAATATACCAATGCTCAAAACACCGGGCGATAAAAAGTCACCTGGAAGTTTTTAAGTATTTACTCGTCTCGGCGATCGATACCACGAACGTATCAAGCGTTCTACACCCTTTTGAATATTCCGAAGGCAATGGCATTCTGCGAACAGCGCGCGAGATTTCGTGAAGTCACTTGTTGGACGCCATGGCGGAGTCGGCGTGGCTCTGCCTCTAAGGACGAGTCACGGTCGCCGCGTTCACGGACGCACGAACACACGTGTGCACGACGTGCAGCCATTTTACCATGGCCTCGTACGCACAGCTTCGCTTCATCGGCCCCACGATCTCCAGCCTCGTAGCTTTTGTGACTAACGGTTAGCTCGAGAGGCGGCCATTCCTGAACCGAACTCAATCCAGGGGGAACGATCGAGGGGACGAAAGCGATCTCTCGTGCGAGACCCTTCCTTCTCGCTTTTCCATCTTTATGCACATGTTTCTTCTTTCTTTTCTTGCTTTCCCAGACTTTAACAGTGGTTTTGTACAATAGAATTTTCCTCTCAGTGGTTCTTCTTTTAGAGTCGCATAAATGTTGGATCGAAGTTGATATGATTCAGCCTCGGATCTCGGTTTTCAGTTTTTAGGATGTTAAAGCGATTCTGGACGATGCGATCATTTTCTTTTCGATAGTTCTTGTTTCACATATCGGCCAGAATTAATTCACATCCATCTTTCGATGAATAAATTTTAGTTGCCAGTACACATATACAGGGTGGTTGGTGGTACAAGCGGAAAGGGGGTGATTCTACGCGAAAAAAGAAGTCGAAACTATATAGGATAAAAATTGAAAAAATTAAAAAAATAACGTCAATCGAGACAACGATCTACGGTGAGATCCGTTCCAACGAGACGCGATAAAGTGCACGCGTACCGACCGAAAATTCAAAGTCCATTTTCTCGAAAACAAAGCCTCGAATGAAAAATTTTTATTCTTTATTTTCGACTTCTTTTTTCGCCTAGAATCACCCCCTTTCCGCTTGTACCACCAGTTACCAACCACCCTGCATATTACTATCAGGTGTCCAACGAATAATCGTTTCAATTGATCGTTCAGGTATCCCTTGTTACTCAATCGTACATTCATAGCATTCTCCATTGATATCTATCGTCGCGTAACAATGGGAAATTTACGTCCTCGCTAACGATACAGTTCGAAAGACGAAGAAGACAAAGAAGACCTCGTCGCGTTCTTTCTTGCTGCGGCGACGGAACAACGCTATCGAAGGAGTACAGAGTCGCAAGCTCTGAATAGCAGCCGAATCCCAATTTAGTCTGAACCAGCAGCGAATTTTTTTCTCGTAGTCGAAGCCTGATCGGGCTACTGTTATCGAGAGCCAGCGGATAGACAATCCGGAGGTTCAGCGAGAAGACTCAAAGTTGTCCGGCCATCGTGGTTAACGGTTAGCCGGGGAAAGAGAGTCGTCGGTGCGCCGCTGAAATTCGAGTCGTCGTGTTCCGGGGTGCTGGCGGCCATTCCACGGGCAGATCCTCTCCGGTCAGCAGCGGCAGCAATTTCAGCCAAACTGTTTCGAGTCTCTTTCGAAAGGAACATCGAGAGAAGCGAAGGAGAAGAGAGATAGAGGAAAGGAGAAACGGTGTTAGGGTAAAAGAAGTGGCGGACAGAGAGAATAAACCGAGGAACAGCATCGATTAGAGGGGGGCGAGAGATTCGACAATCGCAACATCCGTAGCCAGAGCGAAATTAGGTGGGCGTGCATCGCAGAAAGAAGGAAAAAAAGGAAATACGTGGCAATTCCACGCGTTCGTTATTTTACGTTGATAAATGCCTTTATGCAAATGGCTGTGCGTCGTGCCAGGTGATCTTCATTAACCTCGGGCTAACGCTAACTGGTACTGTAAATAAGCTAATTTATACGTATTTATACGCTCGCAACGTTTTCTATGTTGACCACCTTTGGTACAGCGAGACAGAGAGACGAGAGCGGGGCAGAAAATGCACGTTGAGAAGGTCGCTCCAACGCTTTATCGATGCACACAGCAGCCTCGGTGCAATTAAAATGTCAAATATCGAAATGACAAAGTGATACCGACTCTTCGGATTAACCTTTGGTGGAGTTTCTTTTTTCTTGAAACGGTCGCTGACCGGAAATCGAATTAGTAACCGAACTTATCCTACGTAGCTCAACGGGTGGTCATTTTTTATTCAGAACCCCTGTTCTTCTCATGTTCTCTCCACCGACCTCGTAATAGAAACTAGCATCCATTAGACGGATTCAGAAGATCAGAGAGCAGATATGTAGTCGTATAGTACACAAGGATAAGTCACAAGCTCGTTATAGTGTATCACTGATACATAGTAAGAAATAGCGACTGTCGAAGCGTATTGTTAAATTGCAACTCTAGAAAGACGTAGCTTATACTGAAAATATCGAGTCAAACAAAATCGAAATCGTTAAACGATTCACTTTGTTAACCAAACACGTTAAAGAACGAAAGAATTAGAATGTAAATTTTCAAGTAACTCGGAACAAACGATGCGCTTCATCCCACTAAATATCTTACAATCTTATCGCTCGTTTCTCCCCTGCATTTTCCGCGTACGTCCGTGATTTCCATCGATCGATGATAAACATGTCCAGGAAGTTAGCGATCAGACGAACGTCTAACTGGCGGAAAACGCGAAGAAACGTAGCCACCGGTCGCGACTGAAAAAAGAAACGATGCACCGACGCGATAGTGGACGCGACAATGGATGCAAAACGTCTCGTTAAACGTTGAAGAAAGGAAGAAAGAAGAAAAACGAGTCGGTGGCGTGCTCGAGGTCCGTTTATTAAATGTAAACTGTTCACGGAATTCAACGTTCGCTTAACCAGCAAACTGTTATGAACTAATAAAGTGTTAAACACACGCGACGACCCGTATCGCTGCAGCGACTCGTACAAAACACGCTGGACTTTCACTCGTTGGATTTACAGGGGACCCGCGGCGTTAAGTGGAAGCTCGATGCGTTGACCAACCACCGCGGGTCATTGCGATCGCGAAACGACAGCTTCGCGAACCCGATTATCGATACATCTCCACTTTTTCCCGCATGTTTTCGACTGAGACGTGGCGTAAAAAACCGGTTAGTAAATAAATTGCAGGCCCATCGACAGGCTGTGTGCGTGCAGATCCGAGGCTCGTGAAAACGAGGTCGTACAAAGCCAAGTGTCCCGATCGTAAAATCGTCGCTTACGAGAGGAATGAAGTCGTGAACGACACGATTTTCGAAGCTCGATGGCCCGAAGCTCAAAGTTGACGTATCCCACCACTCGATGCTTCCTTCGTATCGCGATGCGTTTTGAAGAAACGGCCGAAAGAATCGACGATCTCGATCGCTGCCGCCGCTATCTTCAACGGCTGTAAAACATCGCGGCCGCTACGTCGCTGGCGACTTAAGTATCCATCTTTCGAATAGTCTGTAATTTAATAGACGATTACGCCATGGTACCGGCCCCTTAAACGGTTAAAAATCGACGTGTAAACCGTTGTAAATCGCGACCGGATGCTTTGAATACCAGCAGCCGCTTTGACGCCATGGCCCCGCCGGAACCGGGTTGATCGCCACCCACCGGCAACGCTTTTATTCCGATTTTATGCCCGCCAGGGCGCACACGGAAACGTCAACGTTTCGAGTAACTTTTTCCATCGAGGTATCATTCCCCGAATCTCTTTCTTCTTGGCTGGCTACACGGGCTTTCTGCAATTTACGCGATCTCTCGGTCGACGACGTTTCCTTCTCTTTGCGTTTCACTCTGGAATTTTCACGTACTGTTCGGGCCGATTTAAACGCCAACTTTTTAATAACGTCCAACGGTATCGTAAACCAATTTCAATGGCACGATCGAGTCTGTGATTATTCCAGGGAATTAGTATAGCACGCGAAGAGAACAGAGATTACAGAGCAGCTTTTATCAAGCAACGATAAGACGTGTCGATTCAATTTTACACATTGGAATGCGAGATAAACAGTGATTTCTTCGTTCTTTCTCTCCGTCGAGGCTGCGGTCGACCAGATTCCCACCAGTTATACTCCGTATTGGCGTGTATTTCAATCGATTCGGGGGATGGTGCAATTGAGACAATTGTCAGGAAGGGCATCGGATGAAAATTGGCGTGGGCAGCGATTGGGCGCGGTTTATTCGACGTAGGCGCGACCATAAATCCCAGTTGAAAAAAGTCGATGCACGTGCGAATTTAAAGCGACCGCGGTCTAACTTTTTCAGCGTTTGCGTTTTATACGCTTCTGTTGGTTTTTCAAACGAAAGCCCAATAACGCCATCGTCGGCGCGATAAATTTCATCCGCACCGCTACGTGCTTGATAATTAATTTCGCGCGATCCTTGGTAATAAGCTCGGTTGCACGCGACATAAATTGGCCTAAAAGGACAAAGTGACTCGATAAACTTATTTTCCGCCGACAGACGATCGACAATGGCACGGTATAAATGTTACAGAAACGTCTACCCGGCGACTCGATTATACCGACTAATTGGATTCGTTACAAGTCGATAAATATCTCGAGCGATGCATAGCCAAGTAATTTTAGAAAATTAGCCGAGCTCTGAACGTCGGGTAATACGGACGTTAATCCGCGACCCGTTGAACACGTTACCTTCGATAGGATGTGCGTACGTACGGTATATTGCCCGGTTGAAAAGTTTTGTCCCGACTCGATGACTTTCGAAACGACGCCGACTGCAAACGACGTTCGAATTTTCAGAAACTATGGATAGTTTCAGAGACACGAACCACTCGAGTGCGCAATGTAGACTGTACTTAAAGTACAATGCCTGCGATTAACGATAAGAAACGTTCGTTTAAAACGACTTTGTGCGAACGAGTGGCAAAGAAACCAGTTATTCGAGATAGGAACAGCTGTTTGATTTTATTTCAAGGATTTCGATGCAAAGATTGGTAATACGAAGACTACGAGTATGGCAGAAATCGTGCTTAATAAGTAGACATTTCCAAGGACAACGAACTTTGCTCGACCAACGATCAACAGACCGCGATAAAATTTATATCGGATAATGGATAACGAATAACTGTCAGCGATACGAGTAAATCAAGCTAAGTTGAACGCGTATCGGCCGAGACGATAAAACGATCGATCGATCTACGAATAAAAGCACGGTTAGGGGAAAAATTGCACGCATAGAAATTTTATTACGAGCCGGCGCTTGCAACGTGATATTGCACCATAGAAAAGTCAACGAAATGATGTCATAACGGGTATCCCGGCGCGGAAATTCGATGGATTTCAGCGTCGTGTCTCGCGGAAATACGTTGTGTCGTACGCGAAGATATAAATTAACTCGCGGAACGCGCGTACGACCGCGATTAGTTGCCAATAGCGTTTCAATCGGAATTTTACGCTGTCTTCGGTTAATTCGAATTTTATACTCTTTGGATTCCACGTCGCGATTTTTCGTAGAATTGTTTCGCAAGAATAACGTGTAATCGAAGGGACAATTAGTCGATGTACATAGAAAATAATTAGAAATATCGGACGATATCGGTAGATCGATGTTCGTGCGAATTCGTACTTTTGCGAGTACAATTAGAAGAATGGGACCTAAGCGAACATTTCTTTTGCATATCACGTGTATCGTTACGTACATTTATGCGCACTTTTCCACCTTCAAATTTCCTATAAATGTACACTAACATCCATAGTCGGAATATCGGTATCGCGAGATTGTTCTTTCGAATAAAGCTACAAAATTCTACGGTAAAATTTGAATTCAGATGTAACCTCCAGGTATAAATCTCTCTTCCGCGCAGGGAATATAAAGAATCTTTTTTACTTAGATACCTACAGATCTCTCGACGCTGTAACTTATTCTTTGTTAAAAGCGAAGCGAATGCCCAAGGCCATCGGAAGTTTACCCCTTTACATACCCTTCTCTTTTTATCTCCATTCTATTGTTCGTTCCGAATGCATCGGAACAGCGGAAAAGTTACTCGAACTTTAAAATTGTCCTCAGGTAAAAAAAAAAAAAAAAAAAATGTGGCGTATCTTCTCCTACGATTTTCGTTTACGACTGTCGTTTACCGTCATCGGTTCGTCGCTTGCTACAATTATTGCTCGATTCGTACTCGAGCGAGTTTCATCGCCACATGTGTCCCCATGGCGAACAAGCGGCTAAATTGAGCGATATTGTAAAGGCGAGTGGCAATTTCGTCGGATGATTTACCGTGCATCGAGCGGTGGATTCCGCGAATCGAGACTGGCATAGGGCGTACGCGGCAATTTCAAGTGGAAACGTCGTAAAACCGCGTTCGACGTCGGCCTCTACGGTTAACCACGTTCCCATTCTGGCAACGTGTGAGTCAGGCGAGCGTCACGACGCCCGGTATCGTAAATAACGTTTCAACAATTAGCACACGCGACGAAGCGGCGTCTAGCCGAAGGAACGCGAAGGAGTGGCTGCGCCCCTTCTTACGGATCGTGGCCGGAATATAGGATTCCCGCAATAAGAACGATTATATGCCCGGTTTTCGCAATAGACTCGACGGAAACGAGCTCGACTTACTCTCCAGCCGTCTTCGTCCAGCCACTTAACTCGACCGTTCCCTCCCTAAAATCGTTTAACCACCCTCGCTAGGTCCACAACCATCCATCGAGGAATTAATCGTATTACCGGAGCACTTTTATTGCGACGGATTACCGTGTAACGGGCCAGTCTTCTCGAAACGCTCGTGTAAATTTTAAGTGGCCTGTTTCCCAGGGCTTTACGAAGCGTTCTCGAACAGCGTTAACGTCGACAAAATGGACCGTAGATTTTTTTAGGGCGAACAAGAGAAACGTACATGGACGTATTTGTATACTTTTCCTTAATAAACGTCGCGTTAACGTCGGGGCTACCCGCCCGCATGGTCGAAATTATCGCGTCTGATTTTTCAGAGTAATTTTACGCAATAGATTTTTGCAATTTCTTGCACAGCGTCAACGCCACTCGATAGATTCGTTTAGAGCGAACAGGAGAACGCGAGAACCTAGATATCGCTATACTTTTTCCCAACAATTTTTTCAATGATCGGAATGGCCAATGAATTTCTGATTTTCCACGGTAATTTTATTTCGAACGATTCTTTATAATATATACAGGGTGGTTGGTAACTGGTGGTGCAAGCGGAAAGGGGGTGATTCTACGCGAAAAAAGAAGTCGAAACTATATAGAATAAAAATTGAAAAAATTAAAAAAATAACGTCGATCGAGACAACGATCTACGGTGAGGTCCGTTCTAACGGGACGCGATAAAGTGCACGCGTACCGACCGAAAATTCAAAGTCGATTTTCTCGAAAACAAAGCCTCGAACGAACAATTTTTATTCTATATTTTCGACTCCTTTTTTCGCCTAGAATCACCCCCTTTCCGCTTGTTCCACCAGTTACCAACCACTCTGTATATGGATAACAGTTTACCCTCTGAATCTTCCTTTTTCTCTTTTATATCACCCCTTTGATTTCTTCCGTACGAATCTTATACTTTAATCGTCGATAATTAACGAACCTCGTATCGACGCTTCAGATTTGAAAGCGTATTTGCGTAACGATGGTCCGCGACGTCGCATTAAAATAATTAAAGCGATACGTCGCTTTTGGAACGGAAAGATTATCTCGCTTTTCTTCCTGATAAGCTTCTGGCATTAAAAAAGGACAGAGAACG
Organism: Bombus vancouverensis nearcticus; assembly: GCF_051014615.1. Lineage (NCBI taxonomy): Eukaryota > Metazoa > Arthropoda > Insecta > Hymenoptera > Apidae > Bombus > Bombus vancouverensis. The sequence continues at coordinate 2,325,596 of NC_134928.1, read as the reverse complement.
GGTACCATGAGAAAAGGGGAACGAGAAAACGTCGAGGGGCGGGAAGACGAAGAGCGTGCCGGAACGCTGTCATCGTTTGAATAGCTTGGTCATCGTCCGCCACATAAGGACGGGGTAAAGAATCGATAGACGACAGTGGGGATAAAATTCGAAGCGAAAATCCTTGGCGAGGATTAACGGGAATATACGCACGCCGCTTTCCAATCTTTATCAAAGGATACTGGCGACTCTCCTATACCGTATGAATCCTTTCCGATATAAACACGAGTGCAGAGAACGAGAGAGAGAGACGGGAGTACTGGTTTCCTCCGCAGTGTCTGATGGCGAAGGAATCCGTGCCTACTATCCGGGCTGGAAAGGCGAATAGTTGCCATTTATGCTCGGCGTTATTATTATTAGCCGGCAGTTATCGCGAGCAAGTTTATTGACTTAAAATTGAACGTGCGTGTAATGTACTCGTATGTTAGGTACTCGATAGCGATATGTTGGTACACGGATCGTTTCTTCAACCCTCGCCCACTCTTCCTTCTCTTTTGTTTATTGCCCATGCTGCAGCGCGTTTCCTGCGCAACTCGAAGAACTTTCCACGCGATAAAGCCTTTGATAAGCTAAGAAATACTCCTATTATCATCGTTGCAGGGATTAAAAGTTATACTTCGTTCCGAGCCACGGTTCGAACATTGTTTTTCTCTCCTTTCTTTTTTTTTTTTTTTTTGCTTCTTCTGGTTTTCTCTTTGGTTCGCTTCGAGTACGGTGATTTCTTCGGGATGCAAGTGCCGCGAACGATTCCCTAAAAGCATTCGCTTTGCTTTCGATTTTTTGACAGACTCGATGGAAGTAGCGTTTCGGACGCGCAATAGAGAAACTCGAGTTCACCGGAGTTGTTCGACTCTCGCGTTCCATTTGGCATTAAGGTCGCGATTCTCCTTTGGATCTCGCTTTGAAATCTCGATTCCTCTTCCTGCCGACGAGACCCTTTCGGATGGAACGCGCGAAAGTTCCAGCGTTTTCGTTCTTCGTCGAATCGAACGGCCGACTGTAACCGACACGCGGAGAAAAGCATTCGAAACGCCTGGCGGAATTCGCCGAGTTCGGAACAGTACGCCATCCGAATCCACGGAATTCCACGCAGCGAACGTGCACCACCATAGACGTTTCTGAATGAACGCGCGTTTTTGCCAACGTGCAAAAAGTTGCGCGTTCGAAGAAGGGCTGCTTCGTTCATGGCTTACTAAAATAGCCGTACGCGCCGTTAAGTGACGTCATTTAATGAACCGCGCATTAACGCAGTATTTATAACAGTTGCTGGCTCGTAAAATTTCTAGTTCGATTCCATAAATACGCGAACCAGTTCACAGACGTTTCTTCGTCGTACTCGATGCCATCTTGCGGCCGCCGATTCGCCAGGTCAACCATCGAGGTCGTGCCAGCCTTGATCCTCTGCGAGCTTAAATAAAACCCGAATCAGCCTGATCTCCGCGTTTCTGTTATTCCGGTCCGATGCGAGCGTGTGCAACGAACGCGTCGTAAACTACAAGGATCCCGGGGAACAGCCCGATAGAGGCATTCTTTTCCCACTGCCTTCGCCCAAATATCGTTTAATCGGGCCTCCAAGTTAGATGCATAATTACGGCCCAGCCCTGTGGACGATGGTTCTAGGAAAGGAAGAGGGAGGAAGAGCGTAAAGGCAGAGCATGGACCGGGCGAACGCGTAGAATCACGAAAGTTGGCAAACTCGTGCTTGAACGAGCCGTTCGAGCGCACGAAAAGGAAACGAAAGGGGGATGGGGCGCGCGAAGGTGGACCACGAAGAGGCGGGAGAACAAGACGAAGAGGAAGGAAAGGACGGAGGGAGAGGCGAGGCGAAGGGCATAGGGACGGGACGACAAGGAACACGGCTATGGCAAAAGAGGTGGAAGAGGGCAAAAGTTTCGATCGTAAAGCGAATGGAGGCAAAAAAGAAAAATTACATTAAGAAACTCGAGCGTAGCTGACGCGATGATACTTGGCTGCTGGTTGCTGCCTCTCTCTGCTGGTATGCGGCATGTTGGCCGGCAAGCTGCTCTCTGTCTTTCTTTTTCTCCATTCTCCTCCTCCTCCTCCTCCTCTCTTTTTCTACCCCTCTTTATTCTACTAATTTTCCCGCGCTGCTAGCAACTACGGGAATGGCGAGAGCTGCTGGAAAACGATTCTCGAAAGAGCCCAGGCCGCGCACACAAGAGCGGCCAGTTTCACGGAAAATTCAACGCGATTGATTCCTTGATGCTTCCGTGGGAAAAGTTCGTCAGAAAATCGATGAACGAACACGCTTAGGCTATGTGGTTACAGTGGATGCGTGTTCCGATGTACGCGAATACGTCAGAGCGATCAAATTATGCGCATAAATTCTTATAAGTTACGAGTGATTCTTGCGTATTTTCAATTTTCACGCGTTTCATTCGTCGGAATGAAACATCGTGGCCGTAATTTTATGTCGAAGCTTATCTCGATACACTCGAAGACCGCAAGGGGAGAACACAAGAAACCAGATTTTCTACCTTTTCCTCCTGGAAAATACGTTTTCCCAGACACGTGCTTTGTCGCGTTTCAAGTTTCCAAAATATTACTCGTCGACTTATGACAAATCACAGATAAAACTTTGTCAACTTATCCGCTTACGTCTTTCGACCTAATTGGCTGTTTCTATCTTTTTCGACGTCATGTCAAAACGCTCCTTTTTAGTCATAGAAGAACGTAAAAATTAGAAAATCAAGAAGAATGTATCTGTCGTGTTTTTCTTCTGCCATCTCCATCCGCTGCGAAAGCGTTCTGCGTGACGTATCGTTGCATGGAATTACGCAAACCCACGCGTCTACGTGTTCCATTTGACGTATATCGGAAAACAGCCATTGCGTACTCGTATCGCGATACAAAAGGTCACTTCCAACGTCATTCGATGAAGTACAATGAAAATTGCAAAGTGGCGATCGCGATTTCTCTTGCAAAATCTTCTCCGCTCTTCCACTTTTATACGGTGGCTAACATTCTATCGATAGACGGTGTATAATCGAGCGAAACACACGCCCGAACAAGATTAAATTTAGCCAGTTTTTCCTAAGCGCTTCACGCGGCTGCGGAGAAGCGATTAGATGAGCTGGCGAAAGAAACACGAGGTATGTAGATTGGCAAAGGGCTGGGAAATTAAAGGAAAGAAGAGGAAGCGAGAAACTGGGAAGAAAAGTAAGCGTCGAAGGTGGAATAGAAAGTGTCGGGAATGACGTACCTTCCCTCTTTCAAAATGCCAGTCAAATTCAAGTTAGACTAGTCGGAGGTGGAGCGATAACGAGTCGGCCAACGATTTGCATAAACGACTAGTTAGATGCGTCTCGGTTCCAAGTTTCAGTGATATTTCAGAAATAACGATTTCATGGTCCGTGAAGCGAGTCGTTGCTGCCTAGCCAGTTTCAATAACGTATTACGCCTTAACGACAGATTCTGATCAAAGTTATATACACTGGTAATCGACGATCGACATTGCGTTCTAACGTTACATAGATTGAATCTGTCGAAGTGTGAAATTCTCCTACGTAAATAGCCTATTAATTAAAAAGTACCGCATCAACGAAACATCGTTATACGCGTTATTGTATGTCTAACAATTTGAAAGGCGAGTTTCGCTCGAAACGATCGTGCAGCGACGAAGTCAGCCGCTTTCTCGATGCAATTGCACGCGTAAAAGAAGACGCGATTGCTGCGTAAAAGAAGAAAGAAAAAGATACGAATCGATACGAGATTAAAATCAGCCGAGCGCTAACGCGGCACTACGATCCTATGGTACGAGTTTCGCCAACTTATCGACGAAGATGGTCGCAGTGTCGGAGAGAGGAAGAAAAAGGAAAAGCCGAGTGGCGGCTCGGCTCGCGCGGCCACTTAAACATCGGGCGAATTTACGTATCGAGAAGTAGAATGCGAGAAAAGGGGGCAGGAGGAGAAAGGAGCCGAGGGAAGAAAGAGACGCAGAATGGTCTGCATATAAAGTGGACACGAAATGAAGCGGGTTACGTCGGTCGGTAGGTAGAAGAGCATGTGTCGGTGCTTCTTCGGTGTGGAGTTTGCCTCGCCTTTTTACTCGCTGTACATTTCGTTTACATAGGATCCACGTGCAAGCGGGCGTGCAAATGCGAATATACGCTGCCACGGGACGCGTACATTCTCGCGCGCGTGTGTTACACCGTATACGTACACGTATATACAGAGGAACGAAAGAGGGCGAGGAACGAGAAAAGAGAAACCGTGCGGTGTGTTCACGGTGGGCAGGGCAAAACGGAAGAGAGCGAACAGGGCAAGGCAGGGCATGGTGTGGCGATGCAGGACAGAGAAGGGCACCGGCAACAGGGAGCAAGAAAGAAAGGGATAAAGAAAGAGCGACAGAGAGGGTGGAGGCTTGGTTAAAAGCGCGCAGGGTGCTCGCAATGGCCGACGATTTTCAACTTTTGCTATCGCCTAGCCGAGAATGGAAAATGGAGAATCCCGGCGGCGGGATATATACGCCCGAGCTGAACTCATTTACTTTGAAAGTTTCTCGAGAGCCTCCCGGCCTTCTCTCTTTCCACCCGCGTTTACCGTTTTCTCTATCTTCTTTTCATCCTGGGCGAGCCCGTTACCTCCCGACGAGATCCTACACCGGCCGGGGATCGACCGTGAAACGCCTCCGTGAAACGCGTTCCTGCCGATTATCGATGGAGATTTCATGGATTTCGCGAATTAAAGGATTAAACGCGATGGGGTGCGATCGATTCGTCGAAAGAAACGGCCGAACGCCGCTGCCTTTTTTTCCAAATTTATTAAGATCTCCGTGCTATTGCAGTTTCGTTTCTATCAAGTTGAACTTTTTCCTTTTAAACCAGTTTTCTACATTTTTTCTACACCCGTAAGAAATGAAATACGCAAACGATCGTTCGGTTCGTTTTCGATTCCTTTTCGCCAATTATAGAAATATTTTAAGGAGCTTCGCGATAGCAACGCGAATTTGCATATTATCCGCCGTTAATGGAAAAATGAATTCCTCTCGTAGAAATTCATTCAAAATCCTATCGAGATTAAGATTATCAGTCTTACGAGCACATCGACCGTCATCTTCGGCATCGACGAGTTATCCCTGCCACTTTTTCCTGGCAACGAGCTACCTGCAAGAGGCAGAAAAGCACGTGTCGCATGGTCGTACTGCCAGCGAAGCATCAGCGCGGCCAACTTTTCTTCGCAGCTGCGGCTGGATGTTTTTAACTTCTTACCAGAAGGCTGGACCTTCTTTTCGGATGAATACTCTACTCTGGAAGAGTTGTTTATTCTAAAGCGTTGCAACTTTGCCCTCAAGTATATACCATTAAGAAATAATTCCCATAAAACGAACAAGATTTTTCAAGCGTTCAAGCCTACCGTGAGCATCCGCGGATTTTCTAAATTTCAATTTTGTCCAATTATCGAAAGATTCCAACTGTCGAAAACAGAAAATTGCGAAAACGACGCTCGAGCATTGTTTCCACGAGCCTATGACTTCTCTGGTTACTGAATTTTCTGTTCTTGCGTTATGTCATTATCGAGTAACTTTCCTAGAAGCTGTCGAATTATTTTTCGCTATAATCGAAAAAATCGTTTCAGTCGTGCCATTTTTTAAGTATACGTAGAATCCGTCGAACGAACGAACATTTCCTCTCTCGTCTGCGTAAGAATTAATTCCACTTGAATCCACGGAAGGCGCCTGGTCCAAAAAGGTTCACGATTCTACCAGCAGGATTTTGTGGAGGAAACGTAGGTAGCCGGCAATAAATCAAGTCCATGGGGATTACGTGAACCTTTTTCTCCGCATGGTGGTGCGCGCCCCGCCGAATTCCGGTCAGTAAAAGTCATCGTAAAAATATAATCGCGCTAATGATAAGCAAATGGAATACACAACACGGGAACGTGGAGATCGGGCAGGCTAACGATCGTCAAAAGTCAGGAAGCTTGCTCGTAAATTCGTCTAAGACATTTATAGACGGACACCTCGCGTCGGAAATTCTTCCTAGAGCCTGGCAGAGGATCTGCCAACTCGACCAATAACAACCGCGTAGAGGAACGTTAATTTGATGCACGACCGTCGTCCATGCTATGTGCAAATTACAGCGTAACTGGACCTGACCCGAACCGGACGCCTTCTAATTATTGCGACAACTAACCACCGAGACAACGGACACGTTACAACTCATTGGCTACCGTCCAAACGCGACTTTGAACAATTTTGGAACACGCTGATCGAATACTTGGTCCGTTTCGAAGACGATTCGCCGATATTTTCAACGGTCTTGCGTTTTATGCTATCATTCCGCTATACACCGAAGATATTACTACTATAACCGAGGCCCCAATATTTAGATCTGCAGATGATACACGTACTATCATTCAGGAAAATGTTACTATAGAATCCCATGAAATATGTACATGCTATAAAGAGAACGTTTTCATTAAGAGTGTTGTATGCTAAGACGACCGAAATATCTTTTATCGTTTGTTGCTTTATACGCCAAGAGACGAGTACATTGTAAAGGTACATAAGGTTTATTTTAATAAACACGTTCTAAAATATGCTATTTTAAAATATAGAGTACTTCCGCGAGTGACTGTTGTTTTGCAGCGATTTCGCAGCTATATAGCAACGTCTAGCAGCTGTTGTACAAATAAAATAGTATTTTTAAAAAATATTCCCCTTTACGATTCGTCGGATATAGAAAACAACCATACGTTTTGCTCCTATGTTAACAAGCAAGAAAGATTCTTTATATTTTAAATAGATAATAGAACCTTAAATTGAACTAGAACTGGAATTTTTTAATTAGAACTGGAATTTCAAATAGAAATAGACAAGTTTCAGCGAGCGAGGAAAAGTGAAATAATCTGTCGACAGAGAGATAATCGTTTTTGTCTTAGAAGGGAAACAAAATTACTCGAGAATTTTTATCAGAATGTTGGATAGATGTTGAATTTTAGCGGACAAACGGTAGCCCGCGGTATGGGATCGGAACGATATCGAAATCCATTCACGTATGGTTTCTCTCACGGGATCCGAGGCTTTCCATCAGTCCCACACGGGCTCCGATGCAAATCGTATCACGAACGATGCAGGGAAGATGATACAAAGTGGCCGTAAAAATTCCTATCGCACTCAAGAAATAATGGTGGGCCGTATTCACGGCGAATCGATCTCACTCCGGAGAATTGAATTTGTACGAAGATTTCACCGAGCTCCTTCGGTATCGTGGAAATCTGCTAAAATCCAGGCGAAACAGGCACAAAACCAACTAAATAAAGAACGAGGGATTTCGAGTTGTTTAAACTTTTAAATTGCCGATTGCTATGGAACGTACGGCGTGTCATCGATCTTCGCGAAGACACGGATCGATCAAACGCGTTACCAATGGCCGTGAAAGGATGACACGCGATACGAATCCGTAAACGAGACTGTTTCGCCTTTGTTTCCCTCTGCTGTCTAACCATTCATTGCTTGTCGTTAATTAGCAAACCAAATCTGTCCCGAGTGTCTAATTGCGTTCTAATTGTAAATCATGACTCTATGAGGATTCGACTCTTTTAAAGCTCGTTGTCCTCTTCGCTGCCGTTCGTAGAATTTTCAATTCGTCGCACTCGACGATCAGATACATTAGAGAAACTTCGATGAAAGGAAACCCATCGATCGCTCGGCCGGAGGAGGATGTCGCGAGAATTCGAAACAACAGTGTCGAGAAAATGCTCTGAAAAATTAAGAAATTCTACTGACGGCGACACGACCTCGACGAAGCTGCAGCGTCTATGAATCTAACATCGTTCTAAATGTAAATCAAGTTCGTACGAATATCTTACGATTAATCTCCCTTCGCTAAGATTCTATCCTGCAAATTTCTTGTCGTTGATACAATTTCTGACTCACTGTATTTAATCGGATGGTTAAGATCAATTTGAGAATTACAAGAAACTATCGACGTCGTCGAAACTCGTATCGATATTCGTCGTACGTACGTAGCGTTTAGCGAAAATCTGCCTCTAAAACGTAAATCTACGAAGATCTAATATTCTACTACGACGCGTATCTCCTTTAACGCTCTATTACGCAAACATTCTTCTTGTCATTTTATAGAATTTTTAATTTGTCGTATTCGATCGGATCGTCGGAGCTAATAGGAGAAACTTTTTTTAAAAGAAACCATCGACGTCGTTTGTCTGGGTGAAACTATCGCCGAAACCGGAGGTAACGACATCGAGAAGAGCCTGGAAAAAAGCGTATAGTATGAAATTCGGTTGGTGGTAGCATGGCGAACGGCGGTCGAACGAGTTGCGCCGGTATCGGGGGGTGAGAATCTACGCTCTTTGCCATCAGATTGCCATGAACTAATTTAGCTTCTATCCAATCTCACTGGCTCTCGTGCATTCCGCGCCGTTTTTAGATTTAACCTACCCAAATATGCAAATTGCCGCGGGAGCATAGCGAAGAGCTGCCGAGAAAGATTCCTCGAGGAGAATGGCCGATTCGGTTGCCTCGCTGCTCGCAAAGGGGGGACAGGGGGTATAATCCTCGCCCATGGGAGATTGTGGGCGGCCAAAATGAAAGAGCAAAAAAGAGACGGGTATCAAGGTACACGAAGAGCGAACAGAAACACAGCGAGGCGGCCACACGGAGCAAAGAAATGGAAGTGGAAGAGAGATAGAGAGAAAAGACGTACGAGAATCCGGTCTCGTACGAACGCACGCACACACGCGTAAGAACGTTGCAGTGGTGTACCGATCGATATCGATCCGGGGAAAAGTCGAAGAAAATGAGAACTTGCGATCGTTTCAGTCGGGATCTTCGCGACTATTGCGCTGGAATTTAGATCGGGCAAACGTTGCGGCAAGATTTTCGTCTCTTTTTCAGCCTGATTGCATAGAATCTGTTCATAGAATCGAAACATTCGAGAAAGGATATAAGAGTATCTACGATCGAGCTGCTCGGAAACTATGACGATCAATGATCCATAAATAAGGAAATAAAAGAAAGTGTGTTATCATTACGATTTCTTATCATTGTTATTTGTAGTAGCTTTATTTGTATCCAGTAAGTTTGTAGAGGTAAAGTGTATAGAATACACATAATATGAAAAAATGTATAGAACTTCCAAAATACCTAAATGGACGATTAATAATCCATAAATAAGGAAATAAAGGAAAGTGTGTTATCATTACGATTTCTTAAGACTCTACTTGGAGTTCATTGTTATTTGTAGTAGCTTTATTTGTATTAAGTAGATTTGTAGAGGTAAATGATCTGTTTCTTTGAGAAATTTGGAATTGAAAGTGCATAGAATACACGTAATACGAAAAAATGTATAGAACTTCCAAAATACCTAAATGGACGATTAATAATCCATAAATAAGGAAATAAAAGAAAGTGTGTTATCATTACGATTTCTTAAGACTCTACTGGGGGTTCATTGTTATCTATGGTAGCTTTATTTGTATTAAGTAGATTTGTAGAGGTAAATGATCTGTTTCTTTGAGAAGTTTGGGGTTGAAAGTTCATAGAATACACATAATATGAAAAAATGTATAGAACTTCCAAAATACCTAAATGGACGATTAATAATCCATAAATAAGGAAATAAAGGAAAGTGTGTTATCATTGCGATTTCTTATCATTGTTATTTGTAATAGCTTTATTTGTATTAAGTAGATTTGTAGAGGTAAATGATCTGTTTCTTTGAGAAGTTTGGGGTTGAAAGTGTATAGAATACACATAATATGAAAAAATGTATAGAAGTTCCAAAATACCTAAATGGACGATTAATAATCCATAAATAAGGAAATAAAGGAAAGTGTGTTATCATTACGATTTCTTAACATTGTTATTTGTAGTAGCTTTATTTGTATCGAGTAAGTTTGTAAAGGTAAAGTGTATAGAATACACATAATATGAAAAAATGTATAGAACTTCCAAAATACCTAAATGGATGATTAATAATCCATAAATAAGGAAATAAAAGAAAGTGTGTTGTCATTACGATTTCTTAAGACTCTAATTGCAGTTTTGGAGTTGAAAGTTCATAGAATACACATAATATGAAAAAATGTATAGAACATCCAAAATACCTAAATGGACGATTAATAATCCATAAATAAGGAAATAAAGGAAAGTCTGTTATCATTACGATTTCTTAAGACTCTACTTGGAGTTCATTGTTATTTGTAGTAGCTTTATTTGTATTAAGTAGATTTGTAGAGGTAAATAATCTGTTTCTTTGAGAAGTTTGGGGTTGAAAGATCATAGAATACACATAATATGAAAAAATGTATAGAACTTCCAAAATACCTAAATGGACGATTAATAATCCATAAATAAGGAAATAAAGGAAAGTGTGTTATCATTACGATTTCTTAACATTGTTATTTGTAGTAGCTTTATTTGTATTAAGTAGATTTGTAGAGGTAAATGATCTGTTTCTTTGAGAAGTTTGGGGTTGAAAGTTCATAGAATACACATAATATGAAAAAATGTATAGAACTTCCAAAATACCTAAATGGATGATTAATAATCCATAAATAAGGAAATAAAGGAAAGTGTGTTGTCATTACGATTTCTTAAGACTCTACTGGGGGTTCATTGTTATCCGTGGTAGCTTTATCTGTATTAAGTAGATTTGTAGAGGTAAATGATCTGTTTCTTTGAGAAATATGGGGTTGAAAGTGTATAGAATACACGTAATATGAACAAATGTATAGAACATTCAAAATACCTCAATGGACGATTAATAATCCATAAATAAGGAAATAAAGGAAAGTGTGTTATCATTGCGATTTCTTAACATTGTTATTTGTAGTAGCTTTATTTGTATTAAGTAGATTTGTAGAGGTAAATGATCTGTTTCTTTGAGAAGTTTGGGGTTGAAAGTGCATAGAATACACGTAATACGAAAAAATGTATAGAACATGCAAAGTACTTAAAATACTCGTTTGATATTCACTAGAACAATTTCCTGTTGAAGTTCCATCTTCCTTAGTTATTTTCATAAAAGTACGAATCTACAGGAATATTTGAAAATGGCGAATGGAGTAAATTACGTAAGAAGTTTTAGCTTTCCGACATTGGCTACGTTTCCTTATATCTGGCAAATAAAACTTTCAGTCTTTTATTATCTAATTGATCAAAGTGATTCCCGACTCTGTAAATAACGTCGCTGCGAAAGTGACTGGGTTTATCTCGGCAGATTGGCAGCGGAATCGCGGTTACGAAAAAGGCGAGAATATACGATAGAACGTGCGCTTAAATCGCGGTTTTAACGCACTAACAGAGGTGCACGCGGTTGACGGTTGAACTTTCGACCCACAAACGCCCGGTAGCGATGATTTACGCGTAAGTTACAGTTTGTCAACGGTAAAATTGTCGCTTGAACAGCCTACACGGGATTTCTGAATCCGCGTCATCCCGACGAAAGCCTGTGTGCCGCGGCTTAATAAATTCACCCTTTACGGCCAGCGCAAATTCGGTAACGAACACGTAACGCGCACCGATTGCATCACGCTTTGATATGCTCGAACTTTATGTCGGATTTCTATGAAATACGAACTGACGCAGCTTTTATATACGTACGCTATACGGTTCAGGAAATGGGAGTTAATTTATCGTTATTCGCGATAGGATTTACAACAGCTATTATGAAATTCAAGACGTAAATATAATATCATTATTTTTCCAATAGGATAATGGTAATAACCAACGATAGTTTTATTTTATATTAAAAACGAACTACACTCGTCTTTCACGTCGCTCGCTCTCGGGCAAATGACTGAGATTAAATATAGCGGTGGAAATTCTTTTGTCATTTGTTTAAACAGAGCGACAGGTACGAGTAACGAGCGAAATAACGAAAAAGCCGAGTCGTGGATCTACGTAGTTAACAAAGTATCTCTAACGTCAAATTGAATTATTACCTACAGCTTGAAAAATAATCCTCGGTCGATATTTTTCTATATGTAGACGCTTCGGTGTCTCGATGTTCGAAACTACATCGCACGAGTAAACTCACATTTTCTCTGTATAAGAACAACGTAATATTTATTTATCGTTCGATCCGTGATAAAACAAAGAACGAACGATCGTGAAATTACAAGGTCAGCTAACGGGAATGATCGAAGGGGATGATACACGAACGAGCGCGGACGCTGGTCGGAACAAATTTCAATTTGTACAAGTGCATAGAGATAAGGGTGAGCGTCGTACCGGAAAGTTGGACAGGAGACGGGGTTGAAAAAGAATTGACGATAGTGAAAATAAGTGTTACAGTACTTAACAATAACGTACTGGCCGAAGGCATGATGGCGGAACAAGGCGGGGCTCTCCGCGAATATTTCTGTCCGCGTAGGTAACCTAAGAGAGGGTAAGAGAGACGCAGACACCGAGAAAGGCAACCGAACGTCTTAGACAGAGACGAAACGAAGGGAAACGACGCGAGCGAGACGGAGAAAGATTCAGGGCCAAGAGAAGGGAAAGAGCAAAAAGGAGAGGAAAAGAAAGAAGAGGCTGACCGGCTTGTAATCGTTGTTCGATTCGACCAGAAAGGAAATCTTACGTTCCAATTCCATCCAGTTCTCTCCTTCCTACTTTAATTAAAATCCGTACAGAACCGTTTTACCAGCTTGTCAAAGTGGAACTTCAACCGTGACCGAACTACGCACATCTTCTTTATTCAGCGCGTCGACTCGCGATTTCCTTTTATTTCCATCTACCGAACTCGTTCGATCCCTACGCCAGACTATCGCGCTTTCCGATCAAATCGAAACACTTGCGCGAATTTATTAAACGTCATGTTCGCAAACAAGCTATTTTATATTCGCGGAACGATCGCACGGCGTTCGAATCGGCGAACGCGAATAGGTATTATCATAGCTAAGATGTTGGCGTGGATCGATAAGGGCGCGAAAGCGCAAACACGCGTCGCGTCGTTCCCCCACGTCGTTCGAACGACCGCGTGTGCTCGATCGCTGTTCCAGCTTTCCACCAATTATTCCATCTCTATTCCCCCAGAACGCGGCAAGACAATTTTATTTGCCGTAATACTGGCCGAGGACACGGTAATACAGCAGTAACATTAAGCGAGGAATTAAGAAGTCCAGCGTCCAGGGGAGTCAAGACGTTTCGGGTTATTAAATGGCGGTCGTTGCGGCGGAACGATGGAAATCGAACGAAACGCGGAGACTTTCTTGTAAGTTTCGTGGGCTAACCTGTTCCTTTCCGGATTCCCTGCCGTTCCGAGCTGATAATTAAGTAACGGATAAAGATCGATATTAACATCGCGTGTCCGGCTAAGGTACCGGTTCTCGACAACGTTAGCGACTACTAATATCGTAGTGACTTTATCATAGCGACAGCAGTCAGTGCCAGATTCGTGTCTCGATTTTTACGAATTTTCTTTCCTCTCCTGTTCGACCGAAGAGGCCGGCCCCAGCTTTATCTCTATTTTGCCCTTGTAGTTGCTCCTCCGTGGCTCCTTTCGAACGGAACGAGATCGCCAAGGTGATTGCACGACCGCGATTCCTCTTTCACGAGATTGCGACTCCATTAATTGGACCGGCCAAGCTACCTCCGTTAATTGACCATTTCTCAAGTGTACTCTACAGGCTACGTCCACGAGGATTTTCGTGGCAGGACGCTGGAGAAGTCTCGCGAAACGTAAACTCGCCGATTCCGCGCGCCATCGAAAGATTGGAAAGAAGCGCTCGAGGGAGTTTCATTCGTACGTTTCGCGTTCCAAGTGGATTTTGTGGGAAGGAAATGATCGTTACGTACGTGGAAAACGTAAACGCACTTTCGTACGTCGATAACTTTCTAACAGCCCGCATCACTTATCAACGCGAATAGGCCATTGAGTCTTCGAGCAGTCGTCGCTCGAAATCCTGTTCTCTCTTAGCTTAGGCTGGGCGTAGAAAAACGTACGTATCAGGCGCGATACATAAACTCGGTAGACAGCGCGAATGCATTTATAGAGAGTTTTTCTTTTCCTTCAGTCTGATTTCCAACGACCACGATTCGACCGATAATGGGCCGATAAAAAGCCGTAATCAACGGTTAACCGAGCGGATTGCCTGGACGAAATCGTACGTGATAATTAAATAACACGGCAATCAGCGTACTTCGGGAAGCCGTAATTCCTCGTTCTTTAATCTCTGCACCGTTAATTGTGCGTAAATTGTCTCGTATTTCTGTTAAATCGGGCACGACGTTCGATCGAATTTGCACGAAATCTCTGTACGCGGGTGAGCTTAATCTCGAAATTCGCCGATATTAATAACGTTGGCTGTAAAAAGAATCGAGTCGAGAGAATCGGCGGAGAAGCGGCAGAAGATAATGAGGATCCTCCGACGAAGCTTTACTCTTACCTCTTGTACGACATCCGATTCGCGATAATCGATCGTTCATCGACGCTTTCAATGACGAACTTTGTCGGAAGGCGGAAAGCGTACGAGAAGGAAACTCGACGTGCCACGAAATACCGGAACCAGCCGCCCCCTCTAATTAGCGAACTTTCGAAATGTCGGACGAGCGATGTCCCACGATAATCCCGATCGGATCCCCTCGGATACGCATTACCATTCGTGTATCGGCGCGCGGAGCACCGACACGGAATCGATGGAGACGGTGCAGGCGATGGAAGTCATAGAGAGAGCTGCTGGAAATAAAGACGAGGGTATAGGTGTCGGGGGATGGACCATTCGCCGTGACCATCCTATGAAACCGAGTGCAGTCCAGGGTATAGTAGACATCCCCTACCACAGGGAAGTTTTATTGGAGATGGCCAGAGGGAAGAGCGAGACTCGGTAAGAGAGAGAGAGAGAGAGAGAGATAAGGAGAAAACAAGAGGGACAAGGAGGAAGAAAAACGTGCACGCTGTTCCGGCCACAACGCTCAGGATCGAAGGGGGAAATAATACGAAGGATAGACGACGGAATAGGCAGGAACGTTAAAGGATGTCCTCGACCGTGCGCATAAAAATAACGAAACGCCATTTGCCGTAAGAGCACCGTCGATGGAGCTTAGATTGTTTGGCACATTGTTTGAGGAACTGAGGCGTGGTAACGCTCACGTTGTTTCAGATAATTCCCTCGTTTACACCGTAAATCCTGGCAGTTTTAACGCGATTCCATTTCGAGACGCCAAATCGTTACGACTCCCATGGGATCGCGCCGTCTAGCGCAATCGAAACACTCGTTCGAACGGGCTTAGTTTATGGCGCGCGATAAAATATTCTTTAAACAACTCTTTCCCATGATCGGTGAATCGCGATCAAACTGTGGTTTATTAATACCGAAGATCTTCGTCAAGCGTTTTTTACAGTTTCATCGATTGCGGTAGATGGAACATTCTTTAACGTGGTCTAACGTCTATTAAAATAAACATCGTTACGCAACGCAGAAATTCCTTGGAAACCCGATGATAGAAAAACAGGAAGGAGAAATAAGCCACCCGTTAAAGCTTATCTGATTTATCTTTCCCTTTAAATCGGCCATTTATACAGGTATTTGCGTTCAGGATCGAGAACCTCTTGGCAGAATCGCGTTTCCAGATTTACAAACCACCCTCGGCGACTCGATATCTCGTCGGCGATCGTCACGGTATCGATTCATCGATGACTCGTAGTAGTACTATCACTGGCAATAAGGAAAACGTGGATCGCGGTGGGTACTCGCGGAGGAACGCGTTCCTCGCTCTTCCCTCGTGGCAATCGCATTTGCACAGCCCGCGCGGGTATAAAATGTAGAGTAAATTTTCAAATATTTCGCATGCGTCTCGATGGGGCCCACGCATGCGCTGCCATGCTGGGAGAACCGGATATGTCCGAGGCGTCACGCGAAATAAGATATTATAATCTCGCAAGCGACCATAAATATTATTGCGGTGACGCCAGCATTACCCTGTAGAAGCTGTAAACTCGTGGAACGTGTTACACGGGGATTTGCTGCTACGCTCGCTCGCTTTCCGCCTCTTTCAGCCCGACTAGCCTCGGCTTTGCTGGCTCGACCTGTCAGCCAGCCAGCCGGTTACACAGCCTTCGCCAGTCGGTCGCGTTGCTCGACCAGTCGGTCGCTTGGCTTTTTCTTCTTCTCCGACTGTTCCTGCTGCCGTTCCTACTCTCGCCAGAGTACTGCTGCCGCTTCTTCTTTCCCCTAGCCGCTTCTTTTCTTCCCTTTTTCTTCTTTCGTTACTCGATGTCTAAGGCAGCGCATAAATATATCGTGCAGGCCGGTCCACGACGCTTGTACGACGGCTAATTAAAGGGAACTGCTTGTACGCTCGACTGACACGGCCTGGACATTGCTACATATCGTATTCCATGTTATCGACGCACCAAAATAACCATTATCGTTCACTCGCTAAGTATTTCCACGCTTCCTCCCTCCGTTTTCCACTTATCCGCTGCTTCGCGTCCGTTTCGTTGCTCCTTCGTGGGTGGACGTCGACTACTATTTAAGTTAGCGCGCGCTGATCTTTTGCGCACTCAACGACATCCGCCAGTGATTAAACGTTTCGACGATCGAACGCACGAAGAATCGAACGCTCGCGGGTAAACCGAGTGTACTCTCGTTCGTCATTTTCAGACCGAATGGAATGGAACGTGGCGAGATAGCCGGGACGATCGAGAAAGTTCGAACGAAGATGTAAAAATTCGTTAATTAAGAGAATAATATCGCGTAGCCGTGGGTGGTCTGACGAGGTTCGTCGAGGTATGGAGGAATTTTTTCTCCCTTTGCCCATACAGTCGTCCGCCAACCGAGAAGTTCTTTTCGCTTTGTATTTCGTATTTGTATTTCGAGAAGATCTTGCCCCGTGCTCTTCGACTTCTTCCCCTGCTGCTCTGACGTTTCGTTCAAAATTGAAACACTTTTCAAGCTTGTTATTAACTCGCTGTCACCGTGAACGTGGCCATCGATGCACCTCGATATTTTCAGAACTGCAACGAAAACGCCGCTTCGACACAATGGGAGATCGAAGGGACTCGTAAACCGCGAGGGAATGCAACGCGGACGACGTAAATAAAAGGAACGCGGCGAATGATTGCGGAGGTAAACGGCGACCAGGCGGCCATTACGATCAGAAGGTAAATCAGGAAACGCGCGATTACGCGGGCCCGGAAATAAAAATGTATCGCGGCTCGTACACGCGCTTATTGCCTTCCATTCTGCTACTAGGCCGCAACACCATAAGCGGACACCGCGGACACGATTTAATATGCCGTAAATGGTAATGGCCGATAATAAAGTTTTACGAGCATAATTGAAACTATATTTTCTTCGGCGGCACTCAGGCCCTCCGAGCTTTCTTCCTCCGCCGTCGGAATTCGATGCTCGCATCGGCAATTTTGTCCTGTAAAAGCGATTTCAAACGGCGGTAATTTCGGTCGAACTTTATTTTAGCTAGCGTTTTATTCGTAATTTCTTTGCCAACGTTGTTCCACTAGCAGAATTCAAAAAACACCTATTAATCTCAAGGTGTGGAGATAATCATTTAAAAGCTTAAAAACACACAAAATAGATAAAGTATCGTACGTTTTCTTGCGCGCGTACATACGTGTCGATTAAACTTAACCGAAACCAACTTCCGCGCACGAGTCGCAAAACATGTATATCCTAACGAACGATCTTAAACATATTTGGTGCTTTAGAGTACCGTTCGTCAAAAAGTGTTATACGCGTTATAAAGAAAAGTCGCAAATTCGATACGCTCGGAAACGAAGCTCAGCCGTGATTTCTATCGTATCCAAGATCGATCTTGCAACGAATCCAATTTCTCGAGCTCGATATGGCGTTCGTCGAATAAGCAGATTCGCGGGAATTTCACGCGAACTCGTTCACCACGCTCGACTTGAAGATGTAAATATATTATCGGGAGTGCGTGATCCCGATTCGACGGCGTAACGAGCGCAATTCCGAGTGTAGGAGAGTTCCTACCATTCATTCAGGATGACAAGCTCGAGCGCGTATCGAGAGACCCTCGCGTCTCACGCTGCAAGTGGAACGATTTGTACCAGACGAAGATCCACTCTTATGACCTCGATAATCCCTCTCCGTAGCCGACTTGTCAAGGTTAAAATCGCGGTTCCGACTTGGTCCAACTTCACAACAGTCGTCTTTCTTCGTCCGCTTTAAGCGCGACGGCGTCTCTTTCGGTTCATCGAATACGACCATACTGCCGCCTGGTTACGTTGACCGTAAGTTGGCCATTATGCCTTACGTTCCTCGGCCTATCACAACCAATGAAACGATCGTTTCTCTCGGCCGTGACTGTCTGACGAGGAAATCGACGCCACCAAGTATCTCGCTTAAGAACGGTTGACCTAAAATCGCTTTGACACCGAGGGACGCGAATAAACCGTCCTTCTCGTCCTTCACACCCGCCATATACGCTACGATATGAGATATATACTATCGCTGATAGATGGAACAGCCTGGACGTGCAAACATCACAGGAACAAGATTCCGTAAATATCGTTCGCGAATCGTGCGAACTGTATTATTTAAGATATCGCGAGATTTCAAAGCGCGTTGTACTTTGTCCCTTGTCGCGACTGCAGCGTACAAGACTCGTTTTTGTAAGGCGAGAAGTGACACGTCCTGTGTGTTTCATCTTCCAATTTTGAAGCTATCCCCCGAAATAACCAAATGAACGTACCTCTTCTGCTCGTGATATCGCGCAAGATTTCATTCGCCGGATCATCGTTTGAGGTGGCAAACGCGGTGTTTGCGTCTCTTCGTCTCGATCTGATTGCACAAGTACACGATTTAATGTTCGATCATCAAAAGAGAAATGACTCGCTCCCATAGGAGAAAACGACAGGAATAGCAGCAAATTGCAAGATCAATTTAAAAAACAGCGTTCCCAACATCCTCGCTTCTTTCCGTTTTCTAATTTATAGAATTGATCAATGCGGCGTCTGTGGGGCGCATCTACTTTTTCGAAAATAGCAGCAACTGTGCGTCGCACTGCCTTGCACTCTGAATTGAAAACACTTGGCGTGCAGCAGCAGCAGAATGTCTATATTCCCACTGGACGCGCGTCCAGCGATACAAGGGGACGTTCTAACGCGGCTGGTCATCTCTATTCAGCGTTGCTCGTACCCTCGATACCCCGTGTGTCTGTCGGCTTTTTTACCTCTGTTTCCCCATGAAATGGAACTGCAGCGCACGCTGGCTGCTCTCTCGCTCCATCTGCGCGCTTTCGATGTCCTCTCCTTTTCTCTTCAACGGCTCCTCTGCCTCCGAGCAACGCTGATCCGCTCGCCGGAGGCGCTGGCTCTTCCCACCCTGACTCTCTTTTCCTATGGTTTTTCTCCCCCTCCGACTCGCATAGACCCTCTCTTCTCCACCAGCCAGCTCTTTCTCATCTGCTGCTCTCATCCCCGCTCCGGTCGCCGCTCTTACCAACCGGGCCGCACCAGAGTACATATTTTACAGGCATTCATGATGGCCGCCGCGCATCTGTGCAAACCTGTCTGCCTAGCTTGCCTCAGACAGGCTCGCCCCCTCAGCACCAGACAGAGACTGCCAATGCTCCGTGGCCAGCCTAACTTTCGGTCTCCTTTCTCTTTCTCCGGTTTCTTCTTCTTCTTCTTCTTCCTCGTCCTCCTTGATTTTTATTTCCTTTTTATTTCACGTATCCACAGCACTCGCCATCCCTTTAGCGTTGCAATGTTGCGCGTTGCGTTGCATCCTCGCAGTTTGTATATACGCGCATGTTGTTTGTTTCCGCGTGTTTTCAGGCTGTTCGAGCCGTATTTTTCAACAGTTCTGAATCGATCGTGCTCATAGGCGTAGTTAGTAGCGATCGAGACAACAAGTGGAACTCTTTCGCCACGCTCGTTTCTCTATTTTTCCTTCTCGCATTCTTGTCGTTTTTTATTTCCATATCGTACACATATCCGCCGGCAAACTATTCGTTCAACGTCGCAGCGTTGCGTTCTTCCGTATAGCTGGAGGTATTTTCAAGAGCTCTAGACCGAGTTTAGTGGCAACCAAGGCAACCGAAGCTTTTGACTTTCGCGAATTTCCTCCCTCTTTTTCTCCTCCCTTTTCTTTTCCTCCTACTCTTGTTAAATTTTATTTTCCTTCTGTGCAGATCTCCATCGCACAAGCTGTTCCTTCGACATCGCCTCGTTGCGTTGCGTGCTTGCAATTAGCATAGCTCTGTACTCTATTTCCGTTTCGAGATTCTGCGTTCTTGAAGTGGCGTCTCTGTAAAGTCTCGGATGGATCGCGTCTACTAGCGATCGAAGCAAGTGGAACTTTCGATCTTTTTCGTGAGTCGAGAGCTATGGCAGGCTCGCGTCGTCTTACCACGACTCTTCACGAGGGCTCGTATTGCCCTGCATGTATCTATAGGTTAGCGTTATCGATCTCTTTGTGGGGCTGGAATCTCGAACGCTTCACGCGTGCTTTGTGTTCGAAGGGCTTCTGCAAGCGGGAACTTCTCTTCCGCCTGGAATTCTTTCGCTGTACAGCTTCTTGCCATTCCGATCGTCTTCAATTTCTCTCCCTCCGTCGACATCGTTGACCCAAAAGCTTCTTCAAAATTTCAAGGAAACGAACCTTCAGAAGCAAGGATCGTTTTGCAGAAGATTCGAGGACGGTTTGAAACAATCGTCATCCTCGCAGACGCCAGACGCCATGCTGTTCGAGCAATCGGCACGCATAAAAGTGGACAGACGTACGGCGGTGCAAATCACGACCGAAATGGCAGCTGTAACTGTGTAATAAGAGTGTTTGCCATTCGCTGTTAAAGGCCTCGGTTGTCCGACTACACTCGCAATAGCGACGAGTCGGATCTGTTACTCGAGGTTGACATTGATTCGAAATTTACAGATTGGCTTCGCTCGATTGAATTAGCTTTGGAAGTTTGATCGACTTGGCCACCTTTCGATGGAAAATTCAGAGGATTTGCAAGTTTTTGGCCAACGAACACGATGCTATTACGTAAAACAGCTCGTATCGATTCCAATGGAAACTGAGACGGAATAACAAAAGCTTTTTACTGGCTTCTCCACGTTAACTCGATGCTATCTTCGTACATTCAAATTTAGCCAATTTTTATATACTTATCCGTCGTATAAAGTTCCTTTACGTGTATTTTCCGTGATACGAGTCAGAAGCAATCTCACGAGGTTAAACACCGTAGGAATTTGCATCGGAAATCAGAAGGGAGGAGATTTACTCCAAGATCGCATTTACATCGGAAACATATTTTCTCGAATTTCCCTCTACAGAAACCATAGGAGCGAACTTTGCGTATCTAAGCATTTTTGTAATCAAATAACAGATTCTGGTATAAAGCTGTATAAATTAAGAAGCGGAAAGCTTATTAAACTGCCGGCGCCTAAAAAAGAACCGATGCGTATCGTTCGTTGTTTTCATTCGGACGAGTCTATTCGCGGTGTATTTAAACTGTTTATCGCGAGAATGGCACGTTATGTACTAATTTGCACAAAGAGTTAGCACGAGAATCGTAATATCATAAAAATGCTCAGTAATATCATCACCCGGATGCGTCGTAATTCAAGCCATGACTCATAGTAAAACCAGTTTCCTTCGTTTTACTCGAGGCATAGGGATTTTCTGAGAGCGTTCGCATCCAGCGAGCGTTGCGCGAATAAATTTATCGACGCTACGCGCCAAGCATGCAGAAAACGAATCGCGTTCGTGCAATTAATTCGGGATGCATCCAAGAAACACGTCGATTCGTTAGCGGAAGCAAATGTCTTTTCATGTTTTTATTTTAATCGTACATGAACAACATTTACGGCCGAATAATTTTTCTCTTTTTCCACGCTTATAATAAATTAATACGTATACAAACGTCTTTATCGCACACTCGATGATTATAAATTCCTAAACGGTTTAGATATTACGGGGCGCTATACACCGATCGTTTCCTAAACGACGGGATTAACACTTTTCTGCGATTAGTTACTCGTAAACGCGAAACCGCGGCTGGGAAATTCGCGTTAAGAAGGTGCATCGGCAACTCGATAAAACAAGCACTGCTTCCTCGAGGCGTTGACACAATAGCGAAACTAAGAGGGTACGAGACAAGCGATACAGCTTGAAAATAAATTGTCAAATATCCTAATTTTATAATGACGATAAATCAGTCGCATTCGTACGAATGTCGAGTCATGACTATCAATGTTTTACGTTCTCGCAGTACTCGAGCCGATATAAATTCGCACGTCGTAAGCAGGTGTGCTACAAACGGCCGTTATAAATTTAACCTTACATTCTGACGATATTTCTGCCAGGTTCGCCATATTTTTTAAATTAATCCCTCGTTAAATGTAACAATCCGGCGGTATATCTTCCACGCTTCTCGTATATCTCAAATTAATCCACCATGAAACATTTACTTCAACAACATACATTTTTTTCACGCAGCTCGTCGATGAAATCTACGATACGATGCCCATCGCTAGCAAAATATAATAAGCGAACGTGTACAGTCGTGCAGTTAACCAAGCGCCGTGCCTTCGCGATCATTATTATAATTACCAAAAGCCATTCTCCGGTGTACCGCACAAGACCATCGGCCATTATTTCCCCGTGCAGCCTCCAGCGCGCCGTGTCGCCATTTCGCCCCCTTTTTTCTCTCCAGTTTTACGATGGTTTACCGAGCGGTGCGTGGCAAATTATTGCCCCCGATTTTAGCGTGGAGCTCGTCACTCCGTCTAGTCCCGCGGGAATCCACTGGCTTTCGCAGGGTCCCGTGGGTGCAACGGTAGACGCGTGGCTTCCACTTCCAGTCTCTCTTCTCTCTTCTCTCTCTCTCTCGAGAGAGAGAGGGAGAGTGGAGACGCGACTCTCTCGATGGCCATTTACGCGAGATGACTCGTAAAAGACGATCGATCGAATAAATTATCCGAAAAATCGAGCATTCTCGTTCGCGAGAGTCTCCTAATGGAGGAGAAGCGTCGTGAGAACTCGATGGTTTAGACGTTCAGATGTTTAGGTGTTCGTGCAAATCCACGTTTTACCGAAAGTAATTCGTTCAATTTCTTCGCGCTAAACTTCTATCTATAGAGATTACCATCAATCGATATTAGCGATCGCTAAAAACAACGTTTCTCAGCAGACCGAAGAACGCTCAATTTCGAAAACATTAGACATTGGCTTCTTGAATTACTCGATTACTCGAACTGCTATCGGGTCGGTAAGAAACGACCGCGGTGATTTATTTACCGTGAACACTGTACACATTTTTCTATACTATGAATATTTTACGCATTTCGTACATTTAAGTTGCTCAGAAATACGTAACTTTCACGGTCTATTAACGAATTAATTCAAATTATGATTAATTAATTCAAATAATTCTAAAAAAATTAATAACCACGGAACGAGTAATACAAGTGAGAGTGTACAGCGTGTCAGTGACAGTCATTGGATACCAAGTGTATAGACGTGTGGAATAGACAGGATTTCCGTAAATATATTAAGGGGACATTTTATAAGTGAAGAGATACCGGAGGATACAGAGTACGACGGGTTACCCGGACTACCTGAGTATTTTTTATCCAGCGAAAGGATACTTTTTTTCGATCGCGTAGGTCCAAGGTCCAAGTCATTTCTGTATTTGAGAGTGTCAGGTAGAGAGCTGTACCTGCGAACAATTATCTACAAAAAGAACGTGTCCCTTTTTTACTTTTTTTTATTATTAACCCTCCATAAAATAAGGCTGGAAAGTCGTTGAATCTTCAAAACCCATTGAACCACGGCTATTTATCCGAATTACTCTTCGAGCACTGTTTCTCTCGAGAGAATATTTACAGGGATAATAGAATTTCGTCGTCGAGGTCGTAGAATTTCTTCGGTTTAGTCTCGGTTAAAATCTCAGTCCGGTTCTAGTAAGCGAGCAACGTTAGAGTAGCGTGACCGAGCTCGACGACGATGCAGCCTTTGCAGAAGGCGGCTGATCGCTAAATATACTTGCAAAAGGATCGTCAAGAACCGAACGAATGGTGTGGTGCACACGCCACAGATGGCAGCAGCTAACAAGGTAACCCGGACGAGGTTCGATAATCCAACTTCGTCCAAGTCCGCGGAATCTAACGAAGGATACGAAAGGGGATGTTGGAACATCTTGCTCTCGTTACAAGGGACCGAACGACCTCTTCGATCGTTAGGGGAAAGTAGGACTTAAATTAAAAATTAAGCAATTCCGGCGTTAAATCACGATTTTCACGAAATTACACGCACGCAGGAAATTAAGATTTGGGGCTGACTGGGTTATTCGATGGAGATAACGAGACCATTCGAGCATTTAATTAGCGGCCAGACACTTCTCCGCTGTATTTACGGCAGACGTTCCAGATATCTTCTAACCTAACGGCCATTCTAATCTCGTGGAATTTTATCTGCGATGTAACGGCCCGTCGTTTGTCAGCGCGTCCTCGGTGCACGGCCAAATCCCTTTTTCATCTAAATTCCTTCGTAACCAATAAATTTCGAACGCTATCCAGACGCGTCTTGTTCAAACACTCTGTTATATAATTCTCTCGGAAGATCCATCGTTCAACCCCCGCAAAGTGTCTCGTCCACGGTCTTATCGCGTTAAAAATATGTACTGTCGGCACACAGATAACGCGAGACGGACCAACGAAAATACTAGCGTAACATAAATTACGGTTTAACGGCAACCCCCGACGTACCACTCTACTCTAATTCAGCCAACGAAAGATTGCCCCCAAAAGAGATTGCTTCCTCCTGCTTCCTAAAGTATCCTAACGCGACCGACGTTTTAACGAATTTTAACGTTCACAGATACATGTGGAAGCCGGAAGAGGATACCAGCGGACAGTGGCTTCGGGTGTTTCTCGTGTTCCACGAGCCAGATCGCATGTACCGGCTAACGAAGTTGCCAGGGTGACTTTAATCGATCGCAGTAGGAACGAGCTGGCGAAGAGGATGCCGTAAGACAACAGCGGATGAAAAGCCAAGGGCAGACCGATTCGCGCAGCGTTTTTCACCAGACAAAACGTAATAAAAACGCGAGGTGCCGGCAGCGAGGTGTTTGGAGGTGGAGGCCGGCTGGTGGCGCCAGGCTACGCAACGCTCTGCCCAGGGGTAGCACGAAGCTCGGTCTATATGCCGATCCTGGCATGGAGGGGAGGCTTGTGCCGGGGCGATATCGCACACAGACGCGGCGAAATCAAATCGACGCGGAGTCGCGTGGTAGGAAGGGCGAAGCTGCTGGAACTGGCCAGCGAGAGGAACGAGGAAAATATGGGTGAAAGACGGTGCACGAAGGAGCAGGATAACGAGCAGACGAGGACCAACTACGGAGAGGGATAGGTTGATCCTGCCGGGTTAAGAGAAGGCCGCGTACGACGAAGAGGGACAGTCGGATAGGTGTTATTCGATTCTGTTCTTGGGCAACGAAGCGAGCTGCATCGCGTTCGTGAGAGAAAGGGACGCGATAAGCGCGCGAGACAGGTAGATCGTGGGAGGAAGGTGCTGGGAGAGAGGGGTTGGTCGACCCTGAGCAAGACCAATCGCTAGGTGGGAGAAAGAAGCGAAACAAATGGAATAGAACGACCAATGGGAGGAACGGAGAAAGGTGCATCCACTGGCTGGTTCGGTTAGAGCGACGAAGACTGTTTCGAAAGAGCGAGAAAGAAGGGTTGGTAAGAGGAAACGAGACAGCAGCGATGCAAAGGAGAGAGGGAGGGAGGGAGGAAGGAAGGAAGGTGGTAGAGCGAACGAGAGCGAGAAGGAGAGAGAAGGGTTGGTCGACCCTGCGCGTTATCAGGAGCCGCCCCTCCCGGGCGCCCCTATATCCACCCCGACTTTATGTACCCCGTCGGTGTAGCCGAAGAGTAGGTGCATCGGTGTGCGCAGTGGTGAAAACGCACACAAGTAAGGCGTCAACGTCCCTAGGCGCAGCCGGGCGTAGAGCGACGCCGCATGGCGTCGGCGTCGCAAGCTCGACCGACTCTTTTCTCTCTCTCCGTGCGACGTTCTCAGCGAACGCCACCGGAAGATCGTGGTCTTCTTTCGCTGTCCTCGCGCTGCGTTTCTCCAAGGAACAACGGGACGAAGCTGGACGAAGATAACCGGAGGACAGAGGGCGAGATAGAGGGGCAGGGAAACGGAGAGTGCGCGAGCGAGAGAGAAGGGAGGAGGGAAAGGGAGCAAGCTCAGGAGCAGCAAGGGAGAGAACTTTCGTTATCGCGCCGCGAGTGACGCGCTGCCCTCGGAGCGTCGCGACGCCACCAGACGCCCGACAGTCGTCCGTCAGACGCGCCACGGTTGTCTCGAAACTGGCCGGTTTTCGAATTCGCCAGCACTTCGCGCTCGTCCTTCGAAGGATTCGCGTATCCTCGCCGTCCTTCCTCGAAACCTCTCCGCACCGTCGTCTTTCTTTCCCTCTGATTTTCCATCTTGCAAACCTACCGTTTGCCACGGGTCGTACCACCTCGTCGCCGAAACCGACCAGACACAACGCCGTATCCGTTCGTTCCTTCTTTCTGCATTCTTCGACGCTCGCTTTTCTCCTTTCTCTTCGGTGCGTCGTCTCTGTTCCGCTGTGTGGCTCGTGGCCACGAGTCGCGCACCGTGAACGTCACTCGTCGCACGTAGACCGAGCCGAGCTGTCATTCTCGCGGCCTCGAGGCAGAAACCGATCGCTTCCTGTGAATGACACGAGCCGTGTCATCGTATCGTTCTCTGTCGACGTGTTGTACGCGATTCGGTGGATGTCACCTTTCGAGCAACCTTTCGCAAGCCGTCTTGAAAATTGGCAGGCAAAAAGGACTGCAAGGTGTTCGTCGATCGAAAGGTTAGTACAAAGATTCCGAGGTTTTCGGATTCACTCATGTCAATGACAATCTTGTGCGTAGGATCGTGAAGAATATCGTGTACGAATATCGAGCAAGTTGTGACGGTGAATTTCAAGGGACGTTTCCACCGAGTGCCCGAGGAGCAGGCAACCGGACTGACGCGGCGGCAGAACGGGTCGTCAAGTACTTCTGCATTTTCTCACCTTTCGTTCTACCATCTTTGGACCTTATTTTCCCATACTTTTAATACGAATATATCGATCGTATATTTTTCTGTCCGATTCTTCCATTCCATCGGATCGGTATCTTTTAAATAAAACACCTGACGCTGTATCTTTCTTTTTCAGGTTTCGATCACGCCACTGGAATCGTCCAACGCCTGACCGATGTCGTTCCGATAGATCGAAGAAAACAAACCTTTGGCAAATTGCGGATGAGAGAAACGTTATCGTCGTCTTACCTCTGTCTCCGGCGAATTCTTCGCGATAAACTTCGGAAACTCTCTGACCTGCGGTCATCGACGAACGATCGTCGTACATCGTCTTCGAAGCATCGAGTATCGTATCCTGCGGTAGACGGCTTGTTGAAACGTCAAGACATGTCCTTGAAGAGTAATAACCAGGCCTGCATCTCGACGAGGAATGTGAAACCCCCTGTACGTATACTGAATGTATCCTGAGTGTATTTCTGTCCGGTATACCTTCAGTATACGTAACAGGAGGCTACACCGAACTTCGATGGACGCCATCATGGACTCCGCTGCTGATATCCACCCGTAAATTCACCTTAAGCGGATTATCATGCGATAGCTAGTTTCTATTATGTACCTGTACAACCGAGCCACTCGTGTAACGGAGTTCTGCTCGCGCGTAAATCGAAATTAACTACGTTTCGTAGTTTTCTTCGCGCTTTCTTGTGTACGCGTTCCGGCGATTAAATAATAAATCGTTCGTGTCTCTGCGAGGAAACTCGTAGAATTCGTGTCAGGTTATAATCGGGCGACGAAGAATTTAGAAGAGACGAGATTGTGATACAAAAAATAGTTGGCTTTATAGACGATCGTAGATGTTTTGTATTTCAGCGAGGTACTTTAAGATAAGAGAATCAGTCGTAGGAGCGGAAAATTAGAAAAATAGAAACTGTTCGATGAAATTAGCACTTGAAGCTTGTAGACTGTTTGAAATTGAATCAATAAATATTGCTACGTTTGATATTATGTTAAAATAATTGTCGTAACGATTATTAGCGAGTGTCTGCGCGAATCAGAGAGGTTTTACCATTTTTCTGATCGCGTATTTACGTCTTTTAGTTGTACGATTCGATGAAGACATGACTTAGGAAACTATTTTTCTATCTCACGTGATTATATTTTGCTCGATTCGATTCGTTCTTAATTATTGATTTCGAAACAAAAAGGATTTATTTAGTCATAGAACGTAATTTGAAGCAATACAGTCTAAATACAGCGGTTCTAAATTCTGTCTTCTTTCTATGTCGGGAGATACTTAAACGCGATCCGAAAACTAAAATTAGTACGATGGACTCTTAAAATATACTATTGAGGTAGTCGCTTAGAACTTCAATCGACGTCGAATCTTTAATTAAATAATATAACGAATAAAAGTAAAATATGAATGAATGTTAAAACACCGTATCTCGGTACCTGATACGTTAATCGTTTAATTACACAACATACGCATTACTATAAACAGTTTCACGTCGTATTCCATTTATTCGAATATCATTTCTGCGCTTTAAGAGATGCTCGACGATTTTCTATCGGTTTCAAATGATTCTATGCAAACCAATTAGCAAACGAGTATGCGATTATATTTCTCGCGACGAGTATTATATCACCACGTGCGAGTGGAATCGTCGTGTTTACCAATCCTATCTTTCGGTCTGTTTTCTCCACGCATGTAATTCAAAGGAAATAAATGCAATAACGCGTTATACACATATCATTGATTCTTCTTCCACGTAATGTAATTATCGTTCGTACTTACACGCATAGTACGATTCAATTTATTCGAATGAAATTTCAGTCGATGTCCGATTAACTTTCGTCGCTTCGATTCCATCCATCCGAACGTGAGTTTCTATCGCGCGAACGACAAATTGAATAAACGACGAAATCAATTAGAAAAATTAGCGAACCAGGCTATTGTTATACGAATTCCAATTGTATAAACTGTTTGTCCGGCCGACAGCTTCCGATAAACGGAATGTTACCGTATTACGATGCACCGCGAGCAAGAAGAAAAGTCACATCTTGTTTCCAGTCGATCGACAGCGTGCGTCCTGACCTGGCCGTATCGCCCAGTAAAACGCTTCTAAACTGGCTTTAAGGAAAAACAAATAACAGTGGAATCGGGCCAGATATTCGCGTCCGCGGACCGAATTCGCGCAACGATTCGCGTACGCCGCACGCGAAATAAAATCGTTTACGAGGTCGGGGCGTACGAAGTTTGCCAATAAACCTCAACCGAAACAAACAAGGTGTAAGTCATCCGGTCTGGAGAATTACTTGCCCCTTTAATGCCCCCTTGCCCCTTCGCACAAACGGGGTAATTCCTTCTCCTGGGTCTCCAAGGTACAACTTTCTCTTTTAAAGCCACTCGTAAAAAGGGTTGAAGACAGGCCGAGTTGTCCGCAATCGGCAAAAGGGTTGGTGAAAGTAGCCTCGGCAATAAAAATGCTAAAAATTCGAAAGCGAAGCAAGGGTTGACCGGATAATGGCAGGGATGGAGTTTCACTTTCTTTTTTTCTGCAATAACGTAGCAACGACAGTCGGCTTTCGGTTCACGTTGCCTTGCGATCGGCTGCCTGTTACACTCAAACTTTGACGGTGATCTCTTGTGTTATTTTTTGTTTGTTTGATTGTTTTTTTTTTTTTGGTTTTATTACGTCGTCGTGGAGGAACGTTAACGGGAAGTTAATCGGTTTATGGAGTCTTGTAAAAGAACTCGACGAGGATTTGCACGGTTATCGAAGTACCTGCACTCGCTTACCTGCCATCAGGTTTGTATCCTCGTTGACTTGTAATCGCCTTCGAATTACCAGCTAATCTACCCATTCCGAAGACAAACTGATTAACTCTACTTTCCCAACAGTATTTCAGTTTCATGTAAGAACGTACGAATAACTTTTTCGATTATCATCTTGATCGAGTCAATTACGGATAGTCTGGCTTCCGTGTAGCTCGATTAACCGTCTTCGTGTACGTATAACAAGGTCTTTAAATATCGGTAACCTTTTTCAATCTGTTGCGAAACAAAAAGAAAGGACCTTCCCAGTATTCGTAAAAAGACATAAAGAAAAGACGTTGAAAGACGTTCGGTTGAAAGAGATTTCATATACGATTAGCGATCTTTTTTCAAGAGACACGTTCAACCTTTCGTCGAATATTAACGTATTAGGTGGTCCGGAACGTCTCTTTCGTTTTATATTATTTCATCGAATTTTGTTCTATGAAAATGATGATCACAACGTTCGACAGACGTTAGGTTTCGCGTTTGTTCAAAGTTGCATCGTTGCGAAAGACGCGTCTGTGAAAGAAAGACGCTTTTCCGACAATCTAATAAACAGCCGACGAATAATTACGCGGTCGTATTCTCTCTGTCAGCGATGTCTCGTGAATTTTTCGTTCGTTTTCTGGCCTAAAGACTCCTGTAATTTCCCGGAAATTATAGGAGCGCGTAGAGTTCGGCTCCTTGAAACAGCGGCCACCGTGTCGAATTGGGAAGCTCGCGGGCAGGAGGCACGGTTTTGGAGCCGCGATTATGTTCGCCATCGTGATCGCGTATGCAGACCTTGCGTCACGGACGCGGCGCATCTAGATCATTGAACTCACTCGAACCGTCTGTCCAGGGACACGGCCTCGAATTATGCATTCTCGAAAGTCTCGTTGCAACTTTTCCTTCTTTTTGCCTCCTGCCGCCGTCCCCCTCTTTTTTCCGTTTTACATGGTCCCCGAGAAACGATGGACGACAGAGAGCGAAGGAAGAGGGTCGCCGGACGGGCGCTGGAAATTCCGGCGGAACTTTGAAAAATTTACTCGCGCGCTCGATGTACCACCGATAAGGGACGGACGGGAAACAGCGATAAAAACAGGGCCGAAGGGAGGACGAACGTCCGCGAGACTCGTAGCCACTCGAACGACTGGATGTAACCCAGGCAGCCGAAAAAACTTGGGAAAAACCGCATCTCTGGAAGAAGAGAGCGAGGAGAAAAAAGAACGCATATCCTGGAGTCCTGGAGAGAAAAGCTGAAATTTCAACAGGGACCTGGGAAAGCGACTTGCTAAAGTTCAACGAGCCCCGACCGCCTTGCTTCGTGTACGGGCAACGCCAAGAGGGAGAGACCTGGAATTTCGAACGAGCAGGACGAAGATGCTGCCGCTGAAGAAGACGAAGAGAGAGAGAGAGGCTTACGGCGAAACGAACGAGGGACAAAGAGGGGCTGAAGTCAGACAGGAAGCGAGAGAAAGAGAGACAGTAGGAGAGAAGGAAACTGGGCGAGATCTCTCTCTTCCCGGCCAATGAGTCGTCGTCTCTTTTGGTGGCCCAACCCTCGGGCCAATATGGCCGCGAAAGGGAGCTTAAGTAAGGGTTAGGTTAGGCCAGGCTGATCCTTCCGGACCTGGCAGAGGGGAAAGAGCGAGCTGGACCAGAAATTGGAGGCGGAGTGGGGTGGGCGTCGTTGTCAGCCATCATGGGATGCTGCTGGATACAAGAGCCTCGTTGTCCTCTCCTCTTTGCGCTTTCCTATCGAACCAAGCTGCACGATACCGTGCCGCGAATAATGCAAACCAACTCTACTACGCTGCCGTGTTGTTTACATGCGAGCCGCGCATCGCGACTAATTGCGTCCCCCGACTGACGCGAAGGTTCGCAACGCGACGAACGTTCGGTTCGAAAAGCTGAAACGCGTTCCCGGGGACCATAGGATCGTTGGCCCGACGCCATCGAACGCCTGTTCCAGTTTTTCCCCTTATCAGCCTTGTTTTCTCCAATCTGAAATTCGAGTCGACGACGGTCTACAGCTTGACCCGATAGGTTCCTGGCTTATCGTGCATTTTACTATCCATAGAGATACGCGGTTAGCCGTAGGGGTTGAAGATCGACCAAAGGTCAACGTTGTGCAATCCAACGACTCGTAGATTTTGTACGATCAATGGCCTCTTCGCGGAGGAAACGACCACTTCTCTCCACTTGCATTTCTTCCAAGCTATTTATATACACGCGTCGCTTCTTTGCTATACTTAGGACAGATTTTCCTTAGTGGTATGTTTGTAGAACAAGCTGTTAAGGAGAAGCTCGTTGGTTGTAAAATACGAGTACCAAGAAGGTTGCAGGGGCATGTAGAATAATACGCGACGAGATTAATGTGCGACGAGAGAGAAGCTTATTTCGTAGTAAATGGCCAGAGGAATGTTATGCCAGCGTGTGATATTAACGTAGAAATTAATGGAGTCTATCTGTCCTCATTGACACCTACTTATTTACTTACTCGTCTCCATTCGCATGCCCTGCAATAATTTTACGGTTGTACTCGTGTTGGATCGTTCGTAAAACTGATTAATCGTCTTATCGCTCTTTAAATTATTCTACACGACAGTTCGATGTGCAGCTCGAATACAAAGTTTCGGTGTGGTAAAAAGTTCACTTGGAATATTATACAACGTTTTAGTTTCAAAACTATTTAAAATATCCGCGTAAATCATTTTTTAACGCTTCCTCGAAATCTATCGAACTATCAAAATGTAGAAACGTTCGTGAAATTTCGCACACCTTGTAACTCATCGAATACCTATACGCGCTATCGTCAAAGACATCGTATTCATACAACGCTGTAAATCTTGTTCAACGTTGTTTATCCTTGAAAGCTACCGCGCGCTATGCGTAAACGACGCTGTGACATAGATCATGCCTTCCATTCCAGTTCTTGGATCTAGTACGTACTCTACAAATATTTAGGGCAGACACTTATCGTCGGATAGCTTCGCGTCTCGTCATCGACGCAGCAATCGAGAGGAAAACATATTTTTAACTGTACACGTTGAGAATTTCCTACGAACGAGAACGCAGAATTCTCGCTGTGAAGAGAACACTCTTCCTTATGTTTTCGGTTTCTCGACAATTTCTTCTCTCAAATGGAGAACTTTCTTGAAGAAGGAAAATCCTCAATTACGCGTCTCGGCAAAAATTAGAAGCTTCGTTCCATTAATATCGTCGCTTTGGAGCGAAGTCGAGTCGCTCGGAAGCCAAAAATTCCACTTTTTACCAATTTCTCAATTTCGTTACACGAGTACGAATCGTTCGAGCTATTTTTCGCTTTTCGATGCTTTTTCGCGAACCCAAAGCGCGCAATGTCTTCTCGTTTCTTCGTTATCACGTTGGAGACTAACACCGTCTCGAAATATACAACGAGCCTGATTATTCTGTGCGATATCGGAGGTTGAACTTTCGGACGGCGAAGCTCGGCTGATTCGAACGATCCTATCTCGTTCTAATCTTCGTCTACGTTCTCTCAGTTTTCGTTAGCCGTAAAATCGGTCCGAACGGTCATCTTCTGGCTTTCCGATCGGGGGAAAAAATTTCGTTCGTCGAACGAGCGAGCGAGCAGAGGCGCGAGACAAGTGAAAAAGAAAAGCAGAGAAGAAGGGGAGGGAGATAAGAAGAGCGTTGGCTCGTTTTCGAATACGAATGGCCGTTCGCGATATCGGTTATTATAAATCAGCGAGAAAATCGTGACTACCCGCCGTAAAGGGTAAAGTAAAGTAACGAATTAACGGCGTAGGGAGTGTCGCGAAGTGTAAAGTGCCGCGTTCTCGATGCCTGTTTCCGAACTCTCCGCCGACGTCGAGGCTGGGATACCCAACGTAAACGTGAATTTATAATGACGTTGTACTTTGCGGAATACCTATTACGAACTGCCTTTTAAGGAAGTTGTATATTACGTGTTTCACGGACCTTCGTATGCCAGCCGACAGCCAGGATATTTTAAGAATTAAGATACTGGCTACAAAGAAGCTCGTTTCTCGTTGCATCTCCGCGATCGTTCCGCGTTTTCATATATTTTTCCCGACTACCGTTACACGCTGTTTTTCCAATATCGAACGACGATTTCAAAACGCTTGAGAAATCGTAGAAAAATCCTTCCGAACGTGGCGCCGGACCTCCTTCCCTACGATAATCGCTTCTACGTTTCGCTTTGTAAGCCAAGCATTTCCCTTCTCGTACTCTTATATTCTTAACAATCCACGCTATCGATTGTTATTAAAAATCCGTCGAACGATCGTCAACCCTTTCAGGATCAAACGCTCTCTAGCACTCTTTTTCCAAGCAAGACACAGCGCGCTAAAGTTGCAGCTAGTTTTTATCTTTGAGGTTGTTGTTACGGAGGATAATGCGAGCAACGAAATAAACAAATTCCGAGTACGCGTGCATTTCGGTCTTCTTGGATGTTTCGTTGTTAAGAACGACGGAACACGCAAGCACCGTAAGCATGGCATAAAGCGCAAAGTTGTTACGCAACGTCGAGCGTGAAAGGGTTAACGGAAACTCGCGCAAACCGTAACACCGTCGTATTGTACGGTAAAAGTAACGATCGTTGAAACAATAATCAAAGATGTTCGATCGTGGGTTATTTCTTACCTCCGCATGGACGAAGTCCGACGGCCCAGCTGTGCACCAGTAATCTGCAACAAAAACGATCCGGTTGCAATTGTCGATTTTAAACATAGTGGCGAATTCTTCTAGTTTCGAGAGCGAACACGCTCGGCTATTATTTCGCCGTAACGTTTAATTTTAGGATAAAGAAGCTTCGTCAAGAGCTTCGAGCGATTTTCAACGAACCGCTGCGGTGAGTCACGCGGAACAACAAATTCTTTCGTTACGCTGTCTCGTAAAATCCGACGATCTTTGCAAACATCACGATATTTTTCGTTTCGTTCCCTCGCGTTCTACCTCGACGGAAGGGCGAACCGTTCTCGTGAGATTCGGCACGCGGGGGTGTAAAAAACCCAGCACGAGAGAAGTGAAAGTTCGCGCTAGCGGATGCGCGACTCGGTTGAAAAGGGTTAGGAGAAAGTTGCTTATTTACTGCGCTGTAAAAATGTCACGGGAAAGGGTTCCCTTTTCTTCCGAGCGAACCCTTTCCATCGTCGCGCTCCACGTCCCGCCTAGGTATCTTTTTAGACGAAATGTCAAATCGTTCACTTTCCCTCGCGGATACTCCTTTCCTCTTTCCTAATTCTCTTCAGTTTGTTCCGAATCTTCGGTCGAACGCGAGCTTTTCTCAACTCCTTCCATCGCGAGTGTGATTCGTACACGTCGTAGTGCATCGTGATCAGTGATCAGCATACGCAGATTGGTGACAAATTCATATCTTTGAGAATATGCTTGGAGAAATGGAACACGAGAGAAGATTTGTTTCATCGACTAATTATTGCAACAGGTAGATGTTACATCTTGGCTATTTGATTCTCGCGTGCTATGTACGTTCCACGCGTTCCTGTGCCCGTAAGTTGCATATCGAATGCGTAAAGCGGAGTCTATCGATCGGAATGGCAATGGTTGAAACGTTTCGCGAATTTGCGACGAGAAAAAGGTGTAATAATTGGGGATTAATTTTCCATAGGCCGTCTATCGCTCGTCTTAACGACAATTAACACGGCGTATTTCTCGTTGGTTATTTCTCACCAACTCTCATTTATTTCCACAAGCAAATCTCATGAACGCAAGCCGTCGCCGTCTCCTCTTCTCCTCAAACGCACTTCTCCTTCTTCTCCAAAGCATCGTCATCGATACTTGCGGCAAAATCTGCCTCGTTGTTTTACCCGATGTGCCATTCGCACGCAAAAGTTGACACGAAATGGAAATCGAGGAGAACGAGGAACCTTCGAAAGACGAAAAGACTGTGGTCGCCGCGACCGACGGAGCGTCTGTTCGCTCGAATCGCTTTCGACGATTCGAAGAAAGACATCGCGGCGAATCAGGAAAGCTATAAACTAGCTGGTCGTGATATCGAACGACGGCCGTCGTACGGTAATTAGCAACTCGTAGAGCCGGAGAATAAATCGGCGATGATTGTTATTCGATCGGGCGGCGGCGCGGCGAGAGAAGGCGCTGGCAGGAAGCGGCATCCTCGAGACGAAATTTATACGGGCACGTTATACGGCGTCGTTAAAATAAATTAAAGGCGTTTTATCGTGACCCGTGCTATAATTTATTTAAGCCGTTTCCTATTATATCACAGCGCCACGAAAGGCACACTGACCGCGTAATTCCGAGCGATCCTCGCGGTTTCGCGGAGAGCGACGGCCAATCGACTCGGCCGGTTAAATAATATCGTAACCAGGGACCCTTGATCGCGCGACAACGAGGCTGTAACTTCGCCTGTAATTAGCTGGTGGACTCGTTACACGGCCGAGAAAGGGGTGCAGCAGTCTCGTTTAATCGCGACCCGCTGCTTGTCAGACCAGATCCACCTCGTTTCGAAGGATTTCACCGACTTCGGTATCGATCTGCCAGCTAGGTAACTTTATAGCCGGCTTAGCCGAATAGAAGAGTTTAAATTACGATTTAGGAACGATGAATAGCGACTGGAATGGAGTCGTGAAAAGGAATTTTCGGATATCGGCATCGAGCCGGATAAAAGATTGTTTCGATACCGTTTCGTCGCTCCGCTCTTTACGACGCTTTACGATTACGCTTTACGCGAACGTGTACGAATTTGCTTGCGCGAGCTAGGATACGTGGTAATCGATTTCAGAAGCGATTTACAGTTAGAAGCATCGTCGCGGCTCTCTCGCGCGATACTTTAGCGACTGAAAATTTCAGCGAATTGGCAAGTCGTAGGTTAAAAACTCTCGTTGCACGATATTTTTACGATTTTCTAATTTTACAGCTGCTGGCAATTGCCGCGGTTTACTCGTAGGCAATTTTATTTCTCTTACTAGTAGTTCCGTTGCTGTGCAAGAGGATTTGTTTTAGCACTAGTAACTTACGAAACTTTTCTAACGATATTACACAGTGGAAAAGTGCAGGACGATTTCGAACACTTGGCGAATTTTCCTACGTCATCGAACATTCAACGGACAGATATACCGCTTGCGAAGTACGAATCTAGAATCGACACAGATCGACACAGACACTTGGACGAAAAGAAATTCCTCTCACGGGGTCCTCGTGAACGAGTTAACGACACTGCCAACACCTCGCCGATGTACATTACAAGTATGATCTATACTTCGACTCATGACCGTCATTAGCGATTTTATTTTAATCAGTGACATGTTTAAATCATTCAGCGGTCAGTCCTACCAAGGGATTGCGTGTCAATGAGAAGCAATTGGCCGAAAGCTGAACGCCCGTTTAACAGCGATTCGTCGTCATTGTAAACGTCAGTTTCGCTCTATCGTTGACTGGGTCGTCGCTCCTCTCGAACGAGATTCCCGCCGAGTCTGCTAGTTCTCGTCGTCTCATGTACTATTTATACGTCCGTGGCTAGCGACCGAACCTTTTCGCGCGATTTTCATCGTTGCCGGAGTGGCAACGTTTCCAACGAGAACGTTGCAGCCGCCGCTTCTCTTTCGCCGCACGTTCCTCGCGTTCCGAGTCGCCACGCGATGGAGTCAGCTACCATTTTCGTAGTACACCGCGATGTCCAATGCCTGCAAACTTCCTTCCGTTTCCTTCCGCATCGACGCTTCCAGACGAACGTTCGAGATTTTCAGAAAATTTCAGGTAAACGAAACGAGTTTCTTTCCCCGGAAGATCACTTGTCGTAATTTAGCGATAATCGAAAGAGCCGCTGCGACGACGAGGCAATGGAAACGCGTTGCAAACTCACAGCCGATTGATTTTCATAGCGATAAACATTTTCACTTATGAATAAACTAATTGCATTGTATCTAACACGGTATTTGTACGTTCGTATACTGTACGTATATTCACGTCGATAACATCAGAGATTTCATACCGTGAAAACGAAAGGTAAAACCTGACGAAGAAAATACGATTACGTGGGAATAATTTTTATAGCCACCGCATAATTTAAATATCAAAGTTGCCTGGTTATTGCCGTAAACGTTTTAGTAACGGCGAACATTTGCGATATCGAACGACGAAGTTCATTAAAGACTTCATTGCCACGGAGTACGATTTCATTCAATTTTAAACGAAATTATAAAGGAAAAGAAGACGGAAAATCGGTAATTTTCTTAACGATTATAGTCAGCGACGAATACGAGCTAAAGTTCGTGACACGGAAAGCGACAGAGGTTTCAGAATCGCTGACTGCTATCTGTGCATGGAATTAATTAACTGTCGTATCGAGGCCGATAAATCATCCGCATTTATAATCGACGTGCCTCTCGCCATTCCTTTAACGATACGACTAATGAACTCGAACTGGCCGATTATTGAACGAACACAGCGTACGTTATCTTGTTCTCTTTCATGGAAAATGTCCGTGTACGAGCCGGCGGCCAGTAGTTTACCAATAAAACGCGATAATTAGCGTGGTTGTAAAAGTCGTTGGTAAGTGACGTTGCTGTAATTTCTCCGTGTATTATTCGACTTCGTCTTTGCTTTATCCTTTTCGAAGGCGCATCTCGGTCCACCTTCGCCTTCCCATCAGCGCCATAATTATTGCCTTGTCCGTAAATTTCTGTAAATTTTTCGTGGCAAGATCGACGTACATCTTTTCTCTTTATTTTTACCCTTCGATGTCAGCCTTGAGCTTTCGCGAAACGGCAAAGTCTCGGCGATTGCTCGTCGATTAAAAAACAGGAATGCGTTGCTTATCTCGTTCATCGAATCAGAAATACTCGTTCGATATTTCCGTAGAATGTATATACCGTTCGAATTGTTCAATTAATGAATCGCACAATACGTTCGGAATAGAGAATTTTCGAGGAATTGGGGTTAATACACATCGCGTATGACGTGAATTCAAATCGGCATTTACTTTCGTAGGTTGTGTGCACGGCTTGAAAGTACGACGTAACCCGAAATTGAGAGAAAACGTTTTATGGTAATTCCTATCTAGACCGTGGATGTTTCTGTGATTACAGGAAATTTAAGGGCTCGTACAGTATAGAAAAATATAGTACATATCCCGAATAACGTACGTTACCTGTTCTCTGTATTCGTTGGCCGAAACAAATCCCAATTTAGATCGCATAATCTTCAATAACGAAATATTTCTTCAGTTGTATTTTCATAAATGTAAAAGTCCATCGGATCCATAAAGATAGGCAGCCTGTTTTTATTGAACGCATACAAGTTCCCGATGTATAAAGCTTTTTACAATACAGATACAGTATCGCGTACGAATTACTCGCGAGCATGGAGCGTTTACAGGAAATTCGAAGATGCGAAAACACACGATATCCGAAAGAGTATAAAACGTAGAAACTAAAGTTCTCGCTGTAACGTTATATTTATCAGACCAGATAAATTCCGGCACAGCCATCGATTCTTTTATCTTTTCCCGCAAAAACGTAAAACAGCATAAACATGTGCGGCCTAACAACTAACGAAAATCGAATCCGCGGTGAACGTGTCGATGCATTACGTAGTCGCGTTATCGTGAAAAAAGATATCTGGAATGGTTTTACGGGTGCCATTGAGTCACGCCACCGCGTTTCCACCGGTACATTTTTCCACTATTTGCTTGGTAAATCTTCGAAAGTATGCGCCCTGCTGAATGTAACGCCCATCTACGGAACGCGGCTGAACGAGTCACTCGTAGACCTAGATAACCTACGATGGAGCTCCCCCGCGGATTTATCACCGCGTCTCAGCCATTGTTTACGTTTGAGACGGGTCGCGTAAATTCCTGTTTTAAAGTGTCTGGGAAACCACCCGTATCCACCGTTTCCGCCCTCGTATCTCTCTTCTTTGGGATAACGCACGCTCGCGCTTTCCTTCTGTACCAGACCTTCGTACCAGAACCACGGTGAACGCCACTTTTCGTCTGCCGAAGGATTTTTCCTCCCTCCAAACGGAGGATGTTATACGTATGGAGGAAAATTGGGGAAATTTCTTTGCATCTGTGTTACTTGGACAATACCCTTTAGATCGAAGCGTTAGGTTTAACTAGAATCAAACATACTATAAACCGTTCTAATCCAAGTTACAGTGGTTACAGTACCATCCAGTCCATGCCGAAAGAATTTACTTATAATTCTCAATGAGAATTGATCGTAAATAGTCTACCAGATAAAAGAAATACCTCCACGTTACTTCCGATGAAATTTATTTGGTAATGTTGCCCGATGTTACATCGATATATGTATCGGTAGATGATTAATGATGTTGATAATCTTGGCATGCGAATAAGCACAGCGCTAGGTAATTAAGTTTTATCTGTCATTTGAGACAGGTGGGCGAAATTTCGTCCTTGAACATGCTTCCGATGAATATTTATTTTTACCGGGAAACATTAGATAACTATGTTTTACGTTTTACTTAGTGCAAACGAGCAGAGTTTCACTCTGAATGTTTTTCTTCGTAATTTCTACTTCTAACCGGAAGAGTTACAAACGATCGACTTAACAAATGGTGATATAACGTAGAGGACGCATTGACAAGTATCCGAGAATTCTCTCAGATTTATCGAAAGCTTGGAATATTAGAAAAGAGGCTCGAACTTCCGGAGAACACTCCGGAAATGTATTATATCCAGTTGGCCGATCGAATTACGAGAAACTCTCGTTTAGCAAAAAGAAATGAAAATCATTTGCCGGGCATCCAGTCACTCGAAACTCGCGCAACATCGGTCGTTTCGAAGTCGGGGAAAACCTAGTTAGGACTCGCCCCGTAAGCTGGCCGACGATCGATATCTCTGTTGCGCGACTTCATCTCCTCTGCATATCGCGAGGTAACGAGAAGACTGGCAAAAAGGCGTATTTACAAAGGATGCTATTCTCCTGATAGCCACGAGCGAGAAAGAAAGGAAGAAGCGTGGTAAAGTCGACGGTGGCCCGAGGCGAGGAATCGCTGGAATAAAATTGCGGCGTCGCGTGTGCACCGAGGGCTGCATCCTCGCGGCGCGTTGATCGGGAATCGACGAGCATCCTGCGGACGTTATACGACCAAATTCCTCTGGAAGAGCGGCCTTTTTCAACTGGCTCAGGATTTTAGCGTCGTGAGCCGCTTATTTATACAAGCTCGGCAAGGATATCGCGAACGAACCATCGTAAGTTGCACACGCCTCCAGATTGGAGAATCCCACGGGAGTGGCTGACCGACTGGCTGGCCTCCGCTGCAAGAAAAAATCATCGCGAGTTCGATCGGCCACCTTGAAATCGTACGCGATACTTATCCACGTCTTTTCCATCTACATAGAGATCGTGCTCGGCGTTTTGATCAGAATGCTCGCTATATGCCGCAGGATGTGTCCCTCGATGGAACGATATCGATTTCTGCGATCTAGTATGATCGGAGGAGAGAAAACGCGAGCATTTTTTCCTCGACCGACTGCGTACGTACGGAGAATCTCGAAGACGGAGTAAAAATGATAATCGCGAACGCTTAAAATAGGCAAAGGTGCGTCTATAAAACGTCAGGTGGTTAGAAGGTTTGAAAATTGGATACTCGGGTAGAAAAGCGATAAACGAAGAGCGTTACCGAGATTGGACGCGTGGAATACGCAGAAAGAAGCGCGCAGGTTTCTGCAATGTGTCATAATATACGTAAGCGTCGCGGGTAGTCCATAAACATCCACATTTTATAGGATAATGGCCGATAAGGGAGCGTAACTCGCGTCATCCGCGTATCATCGTAAATAATTTATCCGCGGGAATATCGTAGGAATCTAAACAAAATCGCGCGAACACGACAATTTTGCGGGTACTGTGTAGCACCAAGGGACGAAGAGAACGTCGGGAATGGCGCTCGACGGTAACGATCGTCGCGAACTTGTTCCAGCAAACTTTCGTGCTCGAGCGATTTCGGAAATTGAACGAGGAGCTTCTCTATATCGCAGGCCGATCGGAATTCGAACAAGCTCTTAATCAGTGAAAACTCCGATTACGTTAAACGTTGTAGTAACTACCAAATCGCATGATTTATATTCCAAACCGAGCGACTTTTTACGGTGGTTTCGAGGCAGGTACGGAATTTCTAGCTGAAACTTTGATTAGCTTCTCCCAAACTATGTTCGAGTTTCGGGAAATTAAAATTTAAACGAGAGTGACTTTCACAAAAATATTATCCACCTTCGTGTCTGGCGAAACTTTCCTCCATTTCGCTGCAAGGAATTTCGAGGGAAAAAGAAACATCACTCCCCACGATTACCTATGTAACCGTAGAAGATCGACATCTTCCAAAGAAAAAAAAAAAACGATCTCATTGGATCTGTTTCTTTCCAGACGGCAAACACGAAGAAACAAGAGACCCTGTGAATCCTGGACGCAGCTGGAGGCCAAAGTCGAAGCTGGAATCGGCCATGTTTGGCCGGAGAGAGCACGATCGAGGGAAGGTAGGGCTCTCGTCGATCCGAGCATCGCGATTCAACGAGCGTCGATGGAAGGGGGAAGCTCGAGCAGGGATGATGGGGGCTAGAACGTCGACTACGTTGGGGTGGGGTGCCTCGAAACCACCCCTGGTGCCTCGAATAATCCCTCGTATAAATTGGATTGTCGGTAGAACGTGGAAACTGAACTCTACTGCAGCCAGAGTGGTCGGAAGAGGCGAGAGAGAGGTTCGTTGCAAATAGAGGAGAAAAGGAAACTCGCGGTGCAACTCCTCCGGGCGCACGTACAGTCCGCCACCTTCGCTCACACAACTGTGAAAACTCGTTGGCGAACGCACACGTTCGTAGTGGAGAAGGATAGGTACAACGTAGGTTACACGAGGGGTGGCAATTCATACGCGCGCCCACCTTCACCCTCCGTGATTTTCGCCTGTCTGCCGTCGCAACGATCGCGGGGGTGGAAACGGTCGCTGGATTATGCTCGTCCGCGGTCGAACTCGCGTGCAACGGCGTGCAATTATGCACACGTTATTGTGCCAGCACTCTCCGTTATCGAGCTAATGTCACCGCGCTCAAACTCGTTCCCTGCCATTGACTGTATCAGACAGGGGTGGCGCGGTGCACGTTTACTCCGCGATATCGTCAGATTCCGTGTACTCTACCTTCTGCTAAAACGAGCTAAGCCAAAGGATCTTCTATTTTGTGCTGCGGTGAATTTGATCTGTGTGATACGATGAAACAACGATAACCGAGTGACGTTACGATACATAACGAGGAAGCATTTTGTAAAATTAGAATTTAATGGTATCAGCTTCCGTGTACCTTGTTTCAGCACTGGAAGAACGGAGTCAGAACAAGAAGATCTTATATCGCGCACCCGTGTACTTGATTTGTGTGATACGATCGAACAATAATAATTAAATGATACGTACAACGAAGATGTACATATACACAAGTTGGCAGCAATTTTGTAAAGTTGGTGGATTTCTTGAGTGAAGCACTTAGTGAATTGCATGAGACGACTGTAACGAGAAACGGTCGAGAAGACGGAGCAAAGTGGTTGAAAAATATGTAATTGGAGCTATGTAAGTTGATGGTATAGCGAGTGGAAACTTGGAGGAGCGAGGATGGAACTCATCGCGGAAATGGAAGGGATTAATCTGCAAAGATGATCTCCTGGAACAGATATCCGACGTACAATTGGGATGGTTCCGAGCTGTGACCGCTACATCTTGTTACCGCGAGGTAAACGAGCGATACGTGACGATCACAGGGGGAACGCTCCGACAAATAGCCAGGGCTGGTTGTTTACAAGGTAACTTTATGCTTCTTTGCGTGGATATTAGAACGGTCACGGTGAGGCTAATACGAGCCCCTCGCGGGGTGCTCCGAGCGTTTGCTTATTTTCTCTCTAACGGAAGATTAGAAGACAAAAGCATAGGTGGCCTTTCTTATTTGATATTTTCTTATTTCTCTTGGGAAAGGTACGACTGTTGCCTCGATTAGAAGGAACGCCTATCGATCGAGTCGCTCTTTTTATTAGGAATTTCGAGATTGGACCTTGATTAAGGGAGAATACGCGATTGTTCGGCTAACTTCTTATCGATATTAGTATCGCGTTTTTGTTTCCAGTTATACGATTTCATCTTTGCGTTGTTCACGACACGCCGCCATCGATGGATAGGAAACTTTTATCTTCTCGTTTCAAGCAAGTAACGTTAACTTCCTCCTCTTTGATTATGTAAGCGGCGTTCTGTAAAAATATCGATATCGCGCTTTCCTTGCTAGTTGTACGTACTCATCTTCGACTTATGAGATCACGTATACAACAACATGGCACATTACTATTAGTAAATGAAGAGCTTCTCTATCTTCGCGTTTCGGAGCTTAATCTTTTTTCAAATTTCATCTCCACTTTAGCCAAGTTCTTGCCAGTGGAACTTAACTCGCTAGTCCCGTCACGATCGCTGCGAACGTAAAACATCTGGCCGCCCCGTCCGGCCGCGTAACATCCGAAAATAGCGCCGTGAATCTAATAAGCCTCGTGGCGAGGTCCCGCGGACGCCTCCGCGTTTCGAATCTCCGCAGAAACTTTGATTACGCTCCGGGAATCTCTACCGCGCTCGCCCTAACCGTCGTAAATTTGTCGGAAGACCTAACCCGAACCTACAAGGAATGGCTCTTTGTTTCCTTTGCATCGATCGAATTACTCTTTTCGAGCTTAGGTTCCTGCAGGTCGTCGGAGACTAGTTACCGAGGTAGATCCACTTCGTAGCGGCGCGACAACAAGGCCACACCTTCGAAAGCAAGGGTTCCTCTTTGAGCCCACGTAGTCGCACGCGCGCCTGGCGCGCCTTCCCTCCGCCTTCAATATGCTGCCTCCGCAGCTACTACGCTCGTTGTTTATTCACGAGAAAACGCGTTCCTCCCCTTCACGATCTCCACCACCGTGTTCCACTCACTTTCCCACGTTGTCCCATAATGTCACCGGAGACTCCTTTCCCTTCTTATTCCTGCACCAATACCGAACGATACCGAGGTCTGCAGAGAGGAATATAGCTTCGTCGAACCCCGTCGACTTTTATAAAATATAAGCAATTTCATACTTTCGGCTCTCGAGGCTCGACTTGGGA
Source organism: Bombus vancouverensis nearcticus (assembly GCF_051014615.1). Classification (NCBI taxonomy): domain Eukaryota; kingdom Metazoa; phylum Arthropoda; class Insecta; order Hymenoptera; family Apidae; genus Bombus; species Bombus vancouverensis. The sequence continues at coordinate 2,280,619 of NC_134928.1, read as the reverse complement.
CCGTGTCGTCTTTACGACGAGCCACCTCGGATTTTGTCAGGTCTTCCTCTCGTTTTAGCTACCCCTCGCCGTCACCAGGATCGGTCGGTCTTCGTCGCACGTGGACGCGACGAGTAGTGTCGGATGGTTCGAACAAGTAGCCTCTTTATGCAGCGCAGTTTATTAGCCCCGAGATGGGCCAACCAGAGGAGCCAGGCAGCCTCGTTGCGGCACGTTAGTTATTATCCACCAGCGCCGTTTAATTATTCCAATCGCCATTGCGCTCCTACTATCGTAAAAATGTCCACGCGGCATTACCGTTTCTTATAATTTTCATTGCATTCTGCGCCGCACCCGACGGACGTTGCTTTCTCGAGGATGGCGTAGCCGCTACGCTGCCACCGTCCGCTTTCGTCCAAACGCTAAGGCGTAGAGCGTTCGTTTTTCCGCAATTGTCACTTCACGGTGGTACCACAGGTTCTGGAAAGTTTATTACGGAGGAGATGACGTTACGCGTCCGAATAAAATCGTCGAATCAGCGTGCTTCGGTCTGTAGTTTGCAAGCGGTTTTATGCAACGAGGTCGAGTCGATTGCCAACATTGAAACAAGATACGTAATTAGGAGTAATTTGGATTTTGAGGTGTAAGTTTCGAGTAATATATTTCGAAATATACAGCAGCTACGGAAAGTATCTTTTATAGGCACTTAATCATTTTCGTAACATCGAATTTACGTAGCTATATACCATTGAACGACGTGAGATTTAATATACTTGGACTTTACTAATTGTACGTAAATGCTACGATAAATATAGCGATGTACGAGTACATTTTGCAGGCAGTTTATTTTATAAGATATATGTACAGTATACATACGATAATGTACAGCAGAATATCGTTTACATGAATTTGCCAGAGGACAAATAGTTTAAAGAAGTCGCAATGCAAGTTGTAACAAATAGTCCAATTTGTGTCCGTTGTTGGACAGGTTTATGCGAGCGAATTCAACAGACAGAAACTCATTTACTCGAGAGTACTACCTCAAATTTCGTTCGAACAAATCGACTTCGTAAAAACGCGGTTCTACCGTACGATAATACGCTCGGTCGCATTGCCTGTTCACCGTTCGACATCCAAAAGAAGAAAGAGGAAGGTGTCGGACATTGTGTTGTAACAAACAGACATGAGATTGCATGGTCAATCGGTCGTATGTAAATTTACAACCACAAACGTCGCGATTACATAACGCAAGGTTTACCGCGAGAATCTATATTCAGCCAATTCGCTCTATGCAAATCACGACACCGTCGTTAACGACAATCAAAATGTACGTACACAGAGTCCGTTTTAATAACGCGCCAGGGTTAATCGATCTTTTCTTGGTAAACCAGCGAACCTCGTTTTCTCCGGTGGTTAACCAAAGCCATCGAATTTGTTTGCTCCGTTAGACGAAGCAAAATTGACTTCGTTGACCATGCTTATCGACGTCGTACCACGAAATCGCCTAGGACGATGATTTACGAGTCGCACGCGCGATTCGTGACTCGCGCGTGCACGTGGTGCGGATAAACGCGACGAAGCCATCGGCGTCGATGTTCCATTCCTAGTCCCCCCTCTGACGAACCCCGCCTCCTCCTTTTCTCTTTCTTTCGCTATCTTTATGCAGATGACGACGGGTGCAGTTAATTCGCGCTGGAGGCCACGGATGGTCTCGTTCGTTCTAATTTACCCTGAACGTCCATGATTGGGAGTTTGCCGGCAGACGATTTTCTCCCCCGCTGCTGCACCTGCATTCACGCCCACGTAGAACAGAAGCACGTATCGCGACGCGTTACGGATACATGGGAGGAATTTCGCAAGCTCCGTCATCGTTCAGCCGTTTTTCATCATCGAGCTCGCGCACACAGAATTCGTTCGTTCGATTATTTTTATTCGAGGAATGCCACGTTCCTCGGAATAACAAAGTATACACAGGATAGATAAAATATGCGGAGAGAACGTGGTATCGTACTCGTGCAACTTCTATTTGGTTTACGAGTGTACAGGTAGAATTTGGAATTTTGTTTCCTCGGTAATTTTCCTGCACAGAAAGATATCCATATGTAGATGTCACTTGCGCCACGTTCAAGTATACAGCGTACGTATATAAGAAGCTTATTCCGTGGCATTATTTTGTGTCTTGGTATTTGTCTAAGATATTTCATATTGTATGGATCAGCGGTGGTCCCCAAAATAGCCGTAGTAGGTTATATATCTACGGTCGAATATTCAGATAGAAATATATACGAGGGATCTTAATATTCTTCCGTTGTATATTTCTCAAATGATACAGCGGCGCAACGTTCCATTCACCTTTCGATGTGCAATCTTTTTCAGACGCAGAAAGTTCCACCGGCTGCGCGATGGAACGCCCTACGTCCTGCAGAAATATGGCAACTCAATTTCGTCGACGGAGCTCTTGACGCTCGGAGGCTGCCAGCGTTATATCTGCCAGCGTCGTTTCAGGAAGAAAGTCGAGTGTGCCTGCTTAATTTCCCGTGCAGGTTCCAAAGAATTGCTGCCTTGTTTCCAGACCAGCCGTTTCGCCGCACCTGCACCCGCGTTCGTAAGAAAAAAAAAGGAAAAAAGCCATGGGCGAGCGGGCGAACGTTCGATAAAGGGGAAGTCGAGAGGGAAACGACAGAATCGCGACGAACAAAGCTCGATTCTCGTGGAAAGCGTAGGTGGAGTCGAGTAGATTATCTCAGCAGACAGCGAAACGGTAAAGTTCTCAGCCGGCGGTTGTGCGTCGCAGGGCAAAAGACGAGGCAAGAGAAAGCAGACTGTGTTCGAAGGAGGGAGAGACGGAGAGAAAAAGGAGACGATCCAGCGGGAAACAAGGAGAGAAAGAAATGGAGAGAAAGCTTTTTAGGCCTTTCCTCGGAACACTGCAGACACAGCTGTGCGAAAACTGCAATGACACGCCCCCTCGCCCCTATCTCACCCCTGTGCCCTCGTCTCGTTTCGTCTTCCACCCTCGAGACGTCGATGGTCAGGGATAGGTTCTCCTGGAGCTCGACGAGCTTTGGCTAGCGAGCCAGGGTCGATTCGAACCACCGTCGAGAGTTTCGTTCAGTGGTGGGGGACCGACATACGCGTAGGTACATACCTCTACACCGACACATAGCTAAATATATAGAAACAAACCTGATGGAGGATCGCAGAGGATCGTATTTTTGTCGATTTCCTAATTTTAACGTCTCTTTATAACTGACCGGGAGAATTTTAATATGACACACTGTAAGATGAAAATTCGTTGATTTTGTAATTTTAACGTCGCTTTATAATCGACCAGGAGAATTTTAACGATACGTTTGAAGATGAAGATAAGAAACTGGCTACGCGAGAGAGGCTGGTAACACGATAACGATCTTACCGATCAAAACCTGTGCATATCTAATAAACTGTAGATACATAAATGTCGTTTTAAGCGTAATCTTTGAAATTCGCGCTTAACCTGCACGGCTCAGAGCCACCGTTCTTCCCATCTATCAAAAGCTATCGTACGTTCTAAAAAAGGTAACAAATTCACGATATTCTTTGAACTTCGTTCTTCGTACGTCCATTAGCCGTATGCGGCCACCGTTCACTGGCGTGTCGACGCTTTCCGGCAACGTCGATGTTGCCCCCAACGGTGTATTGCTGTTGGTCGGGCTGCTGGTCCGGTCTCGAACGTCTACGACCCATACAGTTTCACACGAACGCGCAACACCTCTCATCGGTGATGCTACATCTCCGTGGTGACGGCGGATGCTGGAGAATGGCGGTGGTGGTGGTCGGTCGAACGCGGTGGTGCTTCACCCCTCCGGCAGGCACTGGCTGCTCCGCAGCATCACGCACAGATCGATACGCGGCCGTTGGCTTCACCTATTCTGCCAGACTCTGCCCGGTGCGAGCGTTCCCTCTGGCTACCACCAGCCGAGGGTTTCGATGCCGGCGATTCGTGTAATCGCGCCTCTTCCATCGATCGCGACCACCGCTCTCCGCACAGACGATCGTTTCGAGAGGCCAGCTGCTGCGCGAGAAAATTACGCCCCGAGAATTTCGCGCGGAAACTCCAACCGATCGCTTGGCCGATGCTGCCAAGCTGCTCCATCAACGTGCATTCTCTCCCGGGAAATTTCTACTTTTCTTCGGGTCTTGGCGTTCGTTATTGCACCGTTTCGGTATGAATTTCGCTGAGTCTCGACTTTGACTTTAAAAAATGAATCGGGGGACCGTTCGCCGAGACGCGAATCGATTGCCAGGCTGTGGCATCACGGAGGATTCGTTTTCCAGTAACTTTGAGCGACAGGTATCGACTCAAAATCGATTAGAATTAAGTCGTCTTCCCGAACGTGATACAAATTTATGGTTAATTAATGTTCGTGGTAATAGAGTTTTCGAGACTGAATTTGGCTGGGTATCGAGCTTAATTTCAAAAAACGAATTGGCAGTCTATTTCGCTGAGACGTAAATCGAGAAGGCTGAAACAAGGAGACTTAACTGGATAAAGCGATAGATAGCAAACCAATATCGGTAAAGATAAAGCGACGAGAATAAATGATAAATTCGTAGTCAATGGATACTCGTACTGATAAGTTCTCGCGCCTTCGAATATTAAATTTTTTCGATATAGAATCTCGTTGCTGCAGACTTAGTGCAGACCCTACGATCGTAGAGACGATAAATGGATGGATCGTGCATTTGTCTGTCAAACGAGAAGTCCGATTTTAGCTTGCAAATGGAGCAAGATCGTCGATGAAGGATTGATTTACCGTTTTCGAGTAACTGTGTCATCAATGACGTCAGAAGAGACTCTTTCGTTACTTCGTTATTACAACCTTGTTTTCGAAACATAGCGATACAGCAGCTTACCGATAGACGAATCATTTGCAGTTAACAACCTCGAAGCAATAAAATCTGAACCAACCATCTTGTTTATGATTTCATCTTAAAAATCTCTTTCCACTCCATCTCCATTACCATACCATAAGAACTCGAACAGATGCCGCATCACATGTCGAGCTCTCCATCAGTGACGCAAAGTCGTACAAGTGTCTACTTCCGCGAATGACACAAAACAAAAGAAAAGAAACGTTTTTCTACATTTTCTAGATTGCTGTCGGCGAGCACGACGTTTTGTCCCGAAGCCTTTAAGGATATAATAAAACGACGAGTGAAAGATTTGGAAAATTATAGAAATTAACCAATTACGGAAATTAAATTAACGCGATAGTAGTTAATAATAACGTTTAATCTTGCAGCGGTTGTCGAATCTTTACGATCCAACTCTTATCTATAAAACAACGTTTGACTTTAATTTAATTTTTCAAAACGTTTTAATAGAAACTTGAATGAATGAAACAACGTGGAAAAAATTATTAAACGAATCCTCCCACTTCCTTGTCACAGTTGCAATGCCGAGAAGCAGCACTCGGTGATGTAAATCGATCGAAATAAATAAAAAATGAAACGTTGCGTTAGCGCAAAACTGGTCCTTAATGGATATAGGAGTTTTATTAACAATAGAAAACGCTTCTGCATGTGAACAGATCTAAAGGACGAATCAGGCCGAAGATACGAATGGATAACTTCATTGTACGATCCATATCGTTGCTGCATCGTGTTTAAATCATCGCAAATGCAACACACGCTCCGATTTGCTAATTACCGCGATATGCAGTTACACGTCGTTAAATAAACTCGCCGGGTGTTCACGGTGAGAATAATCAAGCAGTACAGTCAGGCTTGGAGATCGACATGCGTTAATATCGCAATTGCAAAGAAAGGGAGGAAGCGCTGGTTTAATTAAGCCTCGTGTTATGCGTATCGGTTGCAAGAGCGCGTCTCGCGATTATTTCGCCCCGAGCAAAAAGACAATTCGAACCGGTGACTGCTTATCTAACCAGTGCAGTGGCCACCAGGAAGTGCAACTCCATTTACCAGTCACCGACGTTATCTGTTCCACCAAAAACTGTCGAGTGTCTTCGTTAAGCGCGGTTCGCTCGCCAGAGATAAGCTATCGATTTTTTACGACGCGCACTTCTTCGTACGATCTGCTATCGAATCGACTGAAAACGTTTCGCATCGTAATATGTCTACGTTCGAACGAAGCAGTTCATTTCGTAAGCAATTTCTCGTAAATCGTTAAATGTAAAGTATCGTTTTGTAACAGTTACCGACACTCCCTGTACGATATTCGAAGTACATACACGTATAAAAGCTGTCTCTAAAAGATTTAATTAAAATTCTTTACGTCTTAATCTCCTTTTCGTTTCGATTTTTAACATCGCAAGGGAATGTTCAACGTGAAATTGAAACAAAAATTATGCGTATCAGTGACGATTCGTATTTCGGTATTTTTTAATATTACGTAAAATCTGACAGATTCTTTATACGTGTAACGTGTAACCAAGACGACAACTTGTTACGTTTTATCGTCATCAACCGTCGACCGAACGGGCGAGTTCTTAAAGTTCGTCGGGCCGCGGGACCATTAAAAAGGCACGAAGAAACTTTACAGACAGCAGATAGTCTGGGAAGAAGGGAGAAAAGTTTCGTTAAATCCACCCTCCTTTAAGGATATTTTTCCTTCCAAGCGGGGCCAAGTAGACCATACGTACGGTCGAACTAAATAAAAATGAACAGCGAGCCGCTCATCGTAACGTTAAGGACACTACGTCCGATCGTTTATGCGCTTGTCCGACGTCGGCGTTAAAAGCATTCGCTGATAAATCATGTCCTTCGAGAGATTTAACGAATCTCGACAATGAAAGATTGCTATTAAAGCATCGAAGATAAAGGCTCGCAAAGTTTCTTTTTAATTATGGTCAGGCATTCGTCGAAGAGATTCGTATTTATTGGAAAAGTTCATCGGGATATTTCTTTAAATCATCGCGCACTTTGTCTGTCACTAAACAGACTTAAACCAGGCTCATCTGGATAATGATCGATCGCGTAGATTTTCCAGTTTTCTTGCCTCCCGATCGCTAAACCTTCGTCGATGAATTATGCGTGACTCGATACTGGAAAACTGGCGAATCCGGCTGACAAATTATCAGTTACTTTGCGGTGACCGCGTATCGCTGTCGCGCCACGAGTCGCGCAAACTTTCGTCGGGATCGCACGTTTAAAAGAGCAAATATGTTGAAATGTTGAGGTCTATGGGCAGCTGGAGCAGGCGAGACGCATCGTGACGAATGCTTCGTTCGTCGATTTCCTCGATGGAGATTCGATTGTTCGATTTAGACGAATAAAAATCGATCGATAAAAGTTTCGAAGGACAGGAGGACAACTTCTGTGAGCGAAATATAATCCTGCAGAAAGGAAGATATTCCAGAAACTGGCGAGTAACGCTTTTTATTTTTGTTCTGGTACATAAATCCAGGAAAATATTCGAAGGTTTGTAAACATCTTCTATGGATATATCACGCGCGTTATAGGAAAACAAATACAATTTGATGATCGAGTCTCGGTAACACAACATGTACGATAAGGACATAAAGTTTTCTATGATACGTATATTTAGTTCGACCTCGCAGTTAAGAAATGGGACATAGTTTAGAAAAAAAATTGTAAGCCTGTGCATATTCATTTCGATATTTTCTAGATAAGAGTTTTTGCTATGCCACTATATAATTACATGCTCGTCAACACGCTTATTACATTCGACCTTGAAAATGTATCACGTAGCTATATAGGGGCAATTGCTCAACGTTGTACAATTAAACGCATGTATTTCTTTTTTCTTCTTTCGCATTCGAGGTAGCTGGAATTTAAACTCGCACCTCGTATTCCTGCGATACGAAAACGATCGGGGTTAACGTCTGTCGATCGACGCGACAGCCGCGAAAAGGAAAAAAAGAAGAAAGAAGAACAAAGGGAAAGGGAAAAATCGCGTAATCCTGCAGTCGCGTAATCGAAAGCAAAGGTAAAACGCGTTAATTTACCAAGGCGATTCATTAAAGTACGCGAGCGGCCTCGCAAATAGCCGACTGTTAGTCCTTTTTTTTACGGGCCAGGTCCTCGTTGCACGCGTTAAGCAGAATCGCGCGCGATTATACTTTCAGATACGGCGTCGTTCGACTTTGTATTTTTCACACGTACCAGCGTTGTTTTCTTATCACGGAGCCGGAGTGGCTCGTAAGTCGTGCACAAAATCGCTTCGTGGAACTCGTCTCTCACACCCTGTCTGCTCGCCATTGTTTCACCAACCCTCCAGACGCGATTCGAACCGTCGACTTCCTCAGGAAGATCCTGACAGGGCTGGCAATCGAGGCAGCTTTCCCATCGTTCTTCGAGATCACATAATTTTTTTACTTTTTCTGTGTTTGCCTTTTTAAGCTTGGAAGCTTTATTCGTCAAATAAGAATGCGTTCGTTAGCTCGTTATTAGCATCGGAACGTCTACTTTTCACACAGAAATACAGTGATATTATAGCGTTATTATGGCGATATTAATTATTTTCTTTTTTATTTAATTCCTTACATTCATAATTTGTCCAGTTTCGACATTTGGTAGAATCTGTTAGCTGTATATTAATTATTGGATAGGAACTAGGATACACAGCTAAAATTTCTGTCGTTTCGAGCGTTACGCGAAGTTACCTAAAATTTGATAGAGTCCTTCAATGAATATAACGAGCAAGTGTGCCAATACGTCTGACGATATTATTCGTAATTATTGGAACAACAAACATTTTATCTTTTGCCAATTATCAAAAGTTACGTAAGAATTTCTTGCTACTTTTAACACGTATTATCCTTTACTGGAACGGTGAACATTGATCGTATCGTTGGTTAGAAATTGCACGTGTCTTAAATGTAAATTATTCAAGAAATATCAATCGAGTATCGATGTCGTTCGAATATGTAATTACGAGTGGAAATATATAGGTGTATTGAGACGAAATCACCAACGTTGCAGCACGACAGAAAATGTTGTACAACACGACGTTATATAAGACGAAGTTGAAGTGCAGTTTCATGGTTAATCCGAAGCGAAGATCCGCGCTATCGATCGTATTTTGAAGTTGTTACCGAATGTATATATATATAGGTATTTAGGTTTCCTGTAGTTAGACTTCGTAACTGTAAATAATATTATAATTTATACGATAAAAGTGCGAAGCACGTTCGAAAGAAATTCGTACAAAACCAGAGGCGTGTTCTCTCGATTTTCTTCCTTTTTTTTTTATTAAATTCGAGATATCCGTTCGATTTGTACCGCGGCATCGATCGATCGAACATTAATACGTTTAACGGGACCCGAAACGTGTCGCTCTAACGAGATAAAATAAGGAACGAAGGCAAGAAACACTACAAATTGCTTTTTCTCATTAGGCTAAATAAATGAAGAAAGTAACGAATGGTTTTCATTCACGAGAATCGGAGGATGGCTCGATAAGTGGACGGCCGGTTTGATCCGCTTGAAAACAGGTTCAAGTAAAAAGGAAACGTTACTCGCGTAATTGACAGCGCTCTCTGGACACTCAGAAAAGGGCACACGCTCCAAGACAAGGAAGAAAGGAAAGAGAAGGAACCAGTGAAAAAAGGCCGACTTAATTCGTGGACAGATAAGAGCGGCGATTCGGTTCTGAAATCGCTACCGCTCTAACGACCGACCGATCTTCCGATTCACGATGATCGTTAATAATAGACAGCATCGTATATAAATTTCACGTGGCGGAATTAACGTTACTACGCTCGAGTATTACGAGAACCTTCTTTCATCCGATAGGTCACACGGTCTCGCATTTAATTATGCAGGGTCGATCGAACTCGATGTTACCTGGAATGAACGCGTGGAACGTTCGTCCGATTTTCGGTGGAATAAAATCGGTGAATTGCGCGAAAGATCGGGCATAAGAATCGAGAGGCAAGCGAGTATCGCGAGTTTAATCGATTCGAGAAAAGTGCTGTCTTATATTTTACGAGAATGGTAAAGCATTTCGCCGAATGATCAAGATCGTCTCTTTCCTTTCCAGTGGTTTCTGCTAAAAGTGTTTAGCCGTTTTCGAACGGTAATTACGTATGCGCAATGGTACGACGACGAGTACGGCTTATATTTCCCGATGATATAACGTTAGAAATGACGTAATCAACTTCTACGTTGGATTTACTAGCTCACTACCTGAAGTTTAGAGCCCGAAGATACACCAACTTTCCAAAGCAATCGTTTCTGCTACGTTGAACAAATTCAATTACTTCTATGGACTAAACATTCTCTATACGATTGAGTACAATTGAGTATGGCAGACACATTTTTGTAGATTTTCTCTGACTTTTACGTCATTCGGTGACGAAACACAAGTGCGTTAGTAAGAAACTGGACGAAGAAGGGAATAAATACGAAGCTTTTGAAGACGGATGATAGTTTCAGGATATTTTCTAAAGGACAGGTAATATTACGTTTGGTATCGCTTGGTAGCTTAACCGGATCAATAATAATCCGCGTAAGGGACGTTACCAATGTTTTTTAAATATTCAAAGAGGCGACAGAAACGCATATTTAACCCCCAAATCAAATGGTAACGCGGTACTTTGAATCCAAAAGTTGCCCTTTCATAGAACACAGAAAATATGACTTATCGCGTTTGTCACCTGCGATGTTCGACCATGGCCAGGTCCACCTTGGAGCGAAGGAATCGGCATAGGCAAAGACGAGAAGAAGTGGGTTGGCAGAGGCGAGCGACGAACGCCAAGTCGGCGCAAACAGAAGAAATCGAGCGAAGCGTGGTCGACGCACAATTTCCGATCGCCGAGACAGAAACGACGGGGACCATGGACGCAACAGATGGGGAACGTGGGCGGCATCGCGGGTCCCGGAGTAAATAAACGAATTAGTAAATAACGAATTTTATCCGACGGCATTGGCCAGCAATCCGATAAGCTGGCACCGCACCGGTGCGCTGCGTCATCGTCACGGGGAGTAGGGGATCGCGCGTATAAAAAGTGCGCGTTATGCGTACCTGTCCGTCCAATGGGGTGGCTTCGCGAACCGGAAAGGGGGAACCAGCCTGGAGGATTATCGAACGACCGTGCAGCCGAGAACCGTGGAGGTACGAAAAGGTAAGAGGAAAAAGAAGACGAAGAAAAAAGGGGGAAAGGAAGAGGAAGGAGTATGGAGAGAGAGAGAGAGAAGGAGGGAGGGAGAGCGAAAGAAAAACGGCAGGAATCGAGGCATGGTTCCTTATGGAGAACGGGTCCGAGCATCGGCGAAACGTACTGGGAAAACGAAGAAAACGAGCCAGTTCGACCGACTATCCGCGCGAGCAACGAACGAGAGGGGAAAGGGGATGAAAAGTGCGCGAGAACGCAAGCAACCGAGCCAACGACTCTCGCCGAAGCCTGATAACTTTAGAACCCTCTCGAGTCTTTATTGATACTTGGCCGTTTCCACTTGTCCCATATACATACCGGTGTGCGCCCCACGGATCCAGGCCTCGAAACGCGCCATGGAATGCCGGGATTACGTGAAACGCGTCGAGTCCTTCGCGAGTTCCTCTTCTCTCCTAGCCTCGCGATAAACGGCCTTTGTTTCATCCGGCGGAAAGTTATCGGAGATGGCTTCGATATTTTAGCGACCATTGCGCTACGACCGCGACCAGTCCTTTCCATAGATATTCTAAATCGACAGGTTTTTCGCGTATATCTGTCGTTTGCATAAAAGGCTACGCATTTGGAAAGCGAAGGTTATTCCACGAACGAAAAGCAATTTTTAAACCCTTTGTACTTGCAGGTGAAATGTCCTTAATTTCGTTTATGCGAAGCTTCGTACGTACTCGTTTTACGAATACGAATAAACGTTGTTTCGCGTAACAGAAAGGCTAAACAAAAGAGACTCTCTCCGAAAGAGTAACGAATTTAATCGTCGTTGTACGCGTACAATTATCGTGTATTTGTCTCGAAATATCGAACCATAATGACACACGAGGATAAATTGTTCAAAGGGAAGACATTACGTCACCAGATATCCGCGTAAGTGGTGGAAGAGAAAGATTAAAAATAGAAAAGATTAGAAGGGAGAGAGTTCAACGTACCTGGCGACGCGGACCGTCGACCTAATTTCCTTCGCGGTACGGTAGGACCCGCAAAAACTCTGCTTTACGATTATTACGCGTTCCAGCGTCGGATCTCGATATAAATAGACGTTCGTTCCACATGCTCGAGAGAGCGCCGCTTTAAATCACGCTCTTCCGCGTCACGCGGCTAACCTCGACTCGCGTGCCTCGTTATCGTAATTCAACCCTCTTGCAACGAAGCCCGGATTGTCTCCGAGTGAACGTTTATAGGCGAGCTTGCGGCTCTTTTCCCAACAATCGGCTGGAAAATGGGAAATCAAACGATTTGCTACGATTCCGTGGAGAACGAAGTCTTCGACGATTTGCGAGACTTTGAACTTTGGCGAAACTGGTTAGGGGGTTGGTGAAATCGATTCTGATTCGAAGCTGAATGGTCGTTTTATTTTAAGAAGCGGAAAAATGGTTTTCGATGTGGATGAATAAATCGAGCGTGGTTAAAACGATTATCGAGTTTTCAATCGTTATTTGCAATTTGGAAAAAGAAAGTATCAAAGGGGTATTTTTTATACAGGGTGGTTGGTAACTGGTGGTTCTACGCGAAAAAAGAAGTCGAAGATATAGAATAAAAATTGAAAAAATTAAAAAAATAACGTCGATCGAGACAACGATCTACGGTGAAATCCGTTCTAACGAGACGCGATAAAGTGCAGGCGTACCGAACGAAAATTCAAAGTGGATTTTCTCGAAAACAAAGCCTCGAGCGAAAAATGTTTATTCTATATTTTCGACTTCTTTTTTCGCCTAGAATCACCCCCTTTCCGCTTGTTACCAACCACCCTGTATATCACGCACGATAAAAGATCGTAATTCGAGCCTCACGGTGATAAATATACTCGACATAGAAATACAACGATGTAATTCACGTAATTAACAGCAAACACGACGATTTATTTATCGTTTCCATTCGTTCTTCCACCTGTAACGATCTTGTATCGACTCATTACGAAATTTCCCCTGCGCCCATTTCCCCTCTAACACCATATTTAATATTTTCCATATTATTTAACACGTTCGATCAAATCACGCGTGTTCGTACAATGTAAAACGAGTCTCTTTCGCTCGCATCTATCACAATGTTATCTTTACCTCGCTTCGAGACGTACCGGCTCGTACTTGACCGAAAAGACTGGAATTCGTTCCTCCGGCATTTCCATGGATTCGCAGCGAGTCATGGGAACACGTATATACCTGTCTACGAACACCCTAGGGACCGATACCTCCTGTCTTCATAAGACTGGCAAAGTTACGCCTACGTTTGCTTACCCTCGTCGCGAAGCGCTGTGATACGTTATCCCTTGGAACGACACGTGTTCTCCTTGTGATTCTCTCGCCACGCCAGGAGCATGCATTCGATCCCGTTCTCTTTGCAAATTGCCTACAGGTGAAATTCAGCCGTCAACTATAAACTTCGTCGATGTTCCGATACCAGCGACAAGGATATTCTTCGTACGATCGTACAAGGCGTTAGAGGGTCAATTTTCAAGAGCGCAGTTCATTTCGTTGGAAAGAAGGAACCAAGCAGCGTGGCGTGGTTTGCATCGATAGATACGATTCTTGGATTGCGCGCACGGACGAGCAGGTAGAAGGAAGAAAGGGACGCGTTAAAGTCGTCGCACGTTCTTTCGACATTAGACGAGCAGGTAGATGCGCCTCGTTAGACGACCAATGTGCGTAGCGAACGCAAGTGGCATCGTGCCAACGAAAACCGTCTGGTAGCAGCCACGTGCGACCGATTCGCGACTTAATATGATCGATTGGATCGTCGCAGTTACGACTGCGATTCGTTACGAAAGATTTGTACAAAATTTACCGCCTCTTTCTTCCACTCTCTATCGTTGCTGTCTCCTTCAAACAAACGCGAAACACGACAAGTATAAACGTACGTATAACGAATAATAATTTGACACGATGATTTGACAAATATACAATATCAGTAAATTCACGAGCTACGGGTTACGGATTGCGCGTTGACAATTTTGTCCCAGTAGGATTACCAGGTAGCTCCGAAAACAACGTTTCTCATTCCGAGGCGCTTACCATACGATGCGGAAATGTTTGCAAAGTGTCGTCGTTCGAGATGGACCTTGGTATGTCACCAACGAAACGATCGACCTCGGCCTCGAGATGCCCACAGTCGAAGAAGAAATATACAAGTTCAGAAGCGGGTATAACGCAAGATTAAAAAGAAAATACCCTTTAGATCGAAGCGGTACGTTAGACTAGAATCAACATAATGTAAATTATTACAAACCAAGTTATCGTACCACGTCAAACGAAGTTACTTAAAATTCTCAAAATTGTAAAATAGTCTACCAAAAAAAAAAAGTGTCGTCGCGAATAAATATGGCAAATAAACGTACGTTGTTCGATATTGACCTGCCCCGTGGTAGCGTCTCTATCGATAAAACCTAATCTCGTAGAAATATCGATACAACGCAGGGAGACTCGGTCTCCGTAATCCGTCGAGGTCCTCTTATCCCGAGAATGGCGGCCGTGGAACGCGTGTCCCGTGACTCGGCGACGAAAATCGAGGATTCGCATAAAATATTCGGCGGTCAGGTGGGCGCTTCGACGTTTCCAAGAGGCTGCACGCGCCCAAGAGGCTCGCGCGTATCACCCCCGTCGTTCCGACAGATTTCAGTTCCGAGCATCGAGTCGGTAATTTTATAACGTCGTAAACAAGACGCGCTCGTATCGAGTTACGTGTCAACTATCTTCCCCATTCTCCTCTCTCTCTCTCTCTCTCTCTGTCTCTTCAGCCGATCTATTCTTACGTCTGTTACGCGCGAATCCCCCATACCCGAAAGCTTCTTTCGCCGATTTCCGCGAACAAATCGACCCGGTTTATCGCACCCTTCGAACGTTTTATTCGATCTGTGATTCGACGGTTTAACAGGCCGCGGATTTCCAAGTTTGTCCGCCTTTTGCCTAATTTACAGACTGTTAGTTTTGTATTTTAAGGGAGCGAGGCAAGGTTCACGCGATATGCCTTGAATCAGTAGAGTATTTATTTATGCAAATCTGCGCGAACCCGAGGAAAAGTTCGTCTTATCTACGCACTGAGTATATTTTACTTTCTGTATCTTTATCGTCGCTCGAACCTGCCATAAACGCATAAAAGTCCGAAAAATCCGGCGAGGAAAAATTTCTTTAGACCATAACGTCGTATTAATTGGCTTTAATTAATTAGCTACCTGGAAGAACGAACTCGCCTTTTCCCGACCTTACGTCGTGCACCAGGTACCAAAAATTCGTCATACTTTCCGCACAGGTCGAGACAAACGTCTCATCTCGCTCGCTACGCTTACCGTTAGGCTTACAAACCGAGGAGAACGCGACTCGTCCAGTTTTTGTCCCGTAGAATTTTTAATCGTTACACCGCGGCACGATAAAATTCGCCGTAACGCGGAATTAAAGGGGAAATTAAAACGAGAAAATTACCATTTACCGGACCCTCGTCGGGGACTGGGCGAGATAGGAAACTCGGGCGGAATTATTCCGAATAGAGTCAGCTCGTAAAGGGGTAAATGAAGGAACGTACACGGCCGTTCTAACTCGCAAGGCGAAGTTTATATCGCGAGCTACGTTTTACATACAATCCTTGAGGGGGAATAAAGGTCTCTCGGAATTACCAATTCCGCGCAAAGGACATCCCGCTCGAAACCAAATCCCATCGAGGGTCGCCTCGGAGAATCCCTTATTTTCGTACTTTTGGCGATTGCGAGTTCGTCGAAAATCTCTTTGGAAAACGAAATTCCTTCGACGCCAGACGGATACGGATTTTTTTAACGTTCGCAAGCTTCGCGATTTCGTAAGAAACGAGGACACGACGTTTTGCTTTATCCGAGGCAGGAGGTTCGAGAGTTCCAAACTTCTTTCTTTTATTATTTATTTAAATTTTACAATTTGTCCGGTAGGACATTTGGTAAAATATTATAGCTTAGTGGTATAATAATATAACACGTGGATGGTTACCCCCAGCGGGGTTCCATCTTCCAAGTTGTTTATTTTATTTCTATCGCGAGGTCTGCGGGATGCTTCGGTCTTCTTTCTATTATGGACTTCCGAACTCGTACAAAATTTCTAACTTTACGAGAGAAAATTCACAGTGCATACTTTCTAGCGCCGCTAAGATGCATTTGGCAAATTGCATCCAGCTGGACGAATCGTAAAGTACAAATTAAGCAATAAAAAAAAAAAAGGAAAAGGTAAGATGCTGTCCAAGGGGTAAACAAGAGACGCGTAAGTATCGTTTACCTGGCAAGGGTTTCCTCGTCGTAAATTTCGATCTTAGCAACCTTAGCCCTCGCAACGCGGACCACGTGGCTTCTCTCGACGTTCCTTCGAAAAGAACAGTATCGATTTTTTATTTACGTTCGAGTATCCGCAAGACCTTGAAAAATAGCGTGGACCAGCGGCGAAAGGCAAAGTCCGTCCTATTTCGGCTCGTTTCGTCGGACATCGACGTCTGGGTCGGATTAAGGCCGAATTAACTTTGACTTAGGTCTGGGTTAAGGTCGTAGGAAACGCGTGCGCACCGCGTCTCTCCTCTTCGGGTCTGCGTTTTTCGGTCTCCTCGTATCCGCACGCGTTTCAAATTCATCATCGGCGATCCCTCGATGCTTTGGAAATCGCACGGTGTTTCCATTCGCGACGCAAACGTTGCTTTCGAGACGAACGTTGCCCGACGAGGTCTCGCGCGTACGTTGCGCGTCCAACGAGCCACCCTCCTTCGACAACTTCCCTTCCTCGCGATCTTCCCTCGACAAGGCCATAAATCGAGCCGTATCGCACCGCAGGAAGCAAGAAGACCGCGACATCGTCTCGAAGAGGAGGATAATTTTGCTGGTGCACGCACGGGACGAACGCTACAGCCAAGCGCAACGAACGACGATGAATTTTTCTCGGCCGGCCACACCCTGGCTCGAGCTCCAAGGGCTCGAGAACGAGAGGCAAGCATCGAGGCGATGCATCGACGTTGGCTCGAAACGATCGGTCAGAGAACAAAGAGATAGGAATTTGCATGGGAAAAGCAGCTAGCGAGAGACAACGGTGGAAGATGGCGAAGCGAGAGGAGAAGAGCGTGGCGAGAAATTACAATAAGGGATCGATCGTGGCTCGATTTTTTCCCCTTTTCCAAGAGCCGACCGAGTATCTGGCATCCGCGAAACCAGTCGAAATCGTCGAGCGGAAGGTCGGTGATCGGCGATTCCACGCACGGTCTTCTCCTCGTCGTCCGCCAGCGAGTCGCGTCTTTCGCTCTCCGCCTGGTCGTTTTGCCAGAGAGCAACGGAGTCGCGTAACCGGCTCTAATAAACACACCGACGTAATTATCCCGCCACGGGATAAGACTCGCGTACCTGCCACTCGTCCCGACACTCGACACGGTTGCTTCGCAACGATAATTTCGGTCCTCGTTCGACCAGAGTGTTTTATAAACTCTACCGAGATAATGTACGAATAACAATAGGATATAACAGGGGCAAACGAGTGAAACAGTTTACGCGAATAACGTATTTTATCTATGAGAATAACCGTGGAATATTTCGTCGACACTCGTGCATCAGGTAAATATCTCAAGATCTTTACGCGGTCGGCTACTATTACAAGGTCGTTCGTAACGACAAATACAAATAATTCGTAAGACGGAAAATTATTCGAGTAATTCCTTTCTATCACTTCGCGATACCAATAGTACGCATCTTGAAACTTTTACTTGCGCGGCATTCTTTCGTATCGAATTGCTGAGAATCGTGGATCTTGATCGGCGAAATAAAAGCAAGGGAGCACCAAGGTTGCGCCTGGAATTCGTATTTAAGTAGTTTTAGATTTATCTGTCGAAGGATCTCCAGGATCTCGGTCGATTCGCGCTCTCTGTGTCTCGTCATCCTCCGTACCACAGTCGTCATCCGCCGAACGAACAGTCACGTTCGTCCGTTTCCGCTGATATTCGCACACGCGTGTCGCTATCACGACTAGCCACGCGAACTTACGCGTATCTCGATATAAATACTCGGTAAGAAAATACGGAGCAGCCGATTACGCTAAGCGAAGCAGCGGAGGAAAAGAGCTCGCCGAAGCTCGAGATTTCTATCTCGCATCGGAGTTATCTTCTCTCGGCGAGAAACTTCGCATTGTCGAATTGTTCCGGGTATCGCGAGCATGTCGATTTGAATTTTCCCGCGCGATTGCATCGAGACGGACGATTACAGCGAACGCGGTACGCAGCGAGAGGCAAGCAAACGGAGGCGCGTTACCGATGCGACGATAATATTTTTCTATCCGATGCGAGAAGTCTTGGCTACGCGCCTCCTATAAATCAAACCTAATGAAGCTTAATGCGAGGCGTTGGACGAACTATCCGGCTGAATCTATTCGTTTAACGGCCGAGATTTACGAGCAGATTTAAGCGGCCAGATAAAGCGAAACGGGTTCTCGTGGCTGGAAGATTTAAACAGGGACGCGACTTTCCGCGGATAAAGGCGTACGAATTACACGATTAGAAACGAGGCTCCGCGCGTAACGCGATTACGGCAATTCCCAATCGAAACGTTAAAATATTCATGAAATTCTTTCGAGGAAAGTGTTTGTTCGTCGTAAACGGGCAAGAACGGAGGAGATTTACGCGCGATTTCGAGTATTTAGGGGACCGCGGGTTTCTTTTTCTTTCATTTCTCGATCTATGTGCTTGCAAATTTAATTGCGATGTTAATATACAGGGTGTCCGTAAGAGAGGAAAGCTGCTAACGCTAGAACTACCGGTCGAATCGACTGGTTTTGCAATTTCATTTTTAAATTCGCGTAATTAGAGGAATAACGACGACGAAATTTATTTCGTTTCTTTGGAATTCGAATTTAAAACGATCTCGTATCGAGGCTAGTTATAAAAATCGCAGTCCAAGTGACCGGTGCTCGACGTAGCGTAAGAGGGTCCTGCGATCTGTTCGTCGAACCGCAATTTTTTTTTTATTTATTTATCGATATTTACAGTCGATTCTCGCGTTGAGAATTTTCGGTAATTTGTTCTGGCGTGGCGCAGTGACATGGCTAGATATTTATAGTAAGTCGATACTTGTTACAGATGAGTATAATTTATAAGTGTCATTGATAAGTAAGATAAATAAGGTACGTCTTTGCGAATTATTTGCGACGACACAGTTGAAATCTCTTTATGAAAACCAATAGTACATTAAAATACGACATTCGAAGAATATCGTGTGAAATTTTCACGGAGAAACATTCAAAAATACGACAATGACAGCAATTATTCGTAACTTGCTCGTAACTTGGTGCTGGATCACCTGAAATCAAAAAATCAAAGTTCATTCGTTAGGTAACAGTGTTCCCCAGGTAACGCTGGCAGGGTTTTTCGAAATTTCAATTTTTCACAGCGGCAAATTTTCCCTTCAAAGTGTTCCAAGAAAGTGAAAAAAATTGAAATTTCGAAAAACCCTGCCAGCGTTACCCGGGCAAAACCGTTACCTAACGAACGAACTTTGATTTCTTGATTTCGGATGATCCAGCACCGAGTTATCAGGGGCACCGCGATTCTACCTTTTTTCCGAGACGCGTCCGAATAATTGCTGCCATCATCTTCTTGCCATCAACGATTGCTGTATCAGTTCGTTGGTGGCATATACCAGGCTGCGTTTAACCTCGATTAACCAGTTTCCTCGTCCGGTACGACTTGCCACGCGCTTTCTAGATTTTCCCATATCGATTATCGGGACAATTGCGAATCGATCGCCATGTTGGCGTTAAAAATACCACGGCAGTCGAAACGACTGGTTCTACGATTTTATAAACGCGTCGATCCTCGTTTAGGGGTGGATCGTGGTAATAATACGCGAGATGGAATCGCTTCTGTAAGAAAAGAAACAAATACGAAAATATTCTATCGTTAGGTATTTTTTAAAGGCCGGTACATTTTGGTAGAAACAGGTTCGTGTTAACTATCGGTAGCTCCAGCGCGAACAGATCGGTCCGATTGCCTCGAATCGGGATCACTGGCGCGGTTTCAAGGACGAAGGCGAGTCGCATACGCGAGAATAATTGAAACAGCGCGAAACGCGGTAGAATGGAAAACCTACGAAATTCGTACAGCATCCACGGGAAGAACGATAAATCTGTCATCGATATATCGCGTACGTTGCGGGAAAATATCGTAAAAGAAAAGCGTGCGATGGAGGAATTTTCGAAGGAAGGCGTAAGCTCCGCGTTCAGAGCGCTAGAGGCATCTGTCGGTGAGAGAAGGAAGCTACGAGTTGCGGATACGCTCGCTAGAGCGCACGCTCGTCCCCCGTTCGTAATGGCTGCCGTCAGGCTGGCCGCTATTGGTCGAGAGCGCGGCGGCCATCGCGAATTTCGGGCATGAATTACGTAATGAAAATCATGATGGCCGACTCGGCTGGCCAATGACACGACGAGGGTGGCGCTCGGTGAAAGTTGCCCGAAAAATGGCGTCGACAATGACACGACGCGATGGGAAAATGGAAAATGGCCGAGCGATCCGAACGAGAATCGACCTGCTTCGTCGACCGTTCTCGAGAAGAGAAAGATTTACACGCCGAGGAACGAATTACACGCAGGTTCGCCACGCAATGGACGAAACGTTCGACAGTTTACGAAAACCTAGCCATTCTTCCTTTCGACGAATACGTAATACGTAATAATCGGATACGTAGCAGAAAATGACCAAATAACGACGATACGCGAGTGACTCTTACGCGGATACTCGACACGGTTTCGCGGAGAAGAGACGAGGGCGAGGAAATCGAAAGGCGTCGAACAAAGACGAGGAAGAATCGGCTCGTAAAGGACGCGAAACGCTCGGTCGACCTCGAGCTTGGCCAAGAAACAGCGAGGCCGAGGAGGGGCGAGCGGCCGGCAGGGACGCGTGTAAAAACTTTTATGATCGCGGTCAATAAAGTGACGTAACCGGAGTGTAGCAGGAGCGGCGGTGTTGTGACGTCAGGGAGGACGGCCGGAAGTGGCGCGCGTAAACGCCACGCGACACCGAGGAGGCTTCCTCCGCGTCTGCCGCCGCACGGGGTGGGTGGAGATTGGCGCGTGCACGAGGAGAACGAGGGACCGGCAGAGAGCGGTTAAGGGTGACCGTGGAGCGAAGAAGAACGCGGCGGTAAAGAGAGTCGCTTCGGCGGAGAGACGGAGAAAATGGGCCGTCTCGCGGGACAAAGAGCGAGGGAGAAAGAAGGCGAGGACGGAGAGAGAGAGAGAGAGAGAGAGAGAGAGAAAAGGAGCGAGAGCTGCTCGATGGTTTACGACGTTCCGTTGATGGCCGTAGCCGCGTAGTTGCGGCGTCGAGCCCATAAAAATGTAACGAGCCTGTAAACGTTCGTTTATATCGGCCTGCCTTTACACTCGTCCGGATTGGGATAGGTTACGGCATCGTGCTCTCCCGCTCCCGGCATCCCGTGTACCGTTCTGACGTCACGTGAGACGAACGCGAGACACGCGGCGTGCAAACGCGTCCTGCGCCGCGTCACGCGGTTACGCGATTCCTATTAGGCGAGTCTATTCCTATTAGCGACGACGAGGACCAGGCAGATGGCCGGACGAACGTTTCGGTGCAACGCCGCCTCTGTCTGTCTCGCGAGCCTCGTCTACCAACGCGACCTTGACCCTGCAGCGAAACCCGGACGAAAGAAACGTCTGCCCTGGCGGATCGTAAACCGGCGGCGACGAATCCGCCGAACGAGACCGGCCTCGTCGTCTTCTCTTTTCAAATTGTCGCTGCTGCGCGTCTCGCAAATTCTCGCGAAATTCTAGGCAAATCCGATGATCTTCATCGGCGCGGTATCTCACCTCTGAAAACGTGCCTCGGCGTTACGAATCGATTCGAGTCACGAGACGTCTCGCAGGACGAAGGTTCGTCGACGACGAGGAATTCTCGCCTCGAGAACACGTGGCCGACGAGGCAAAAGCGACGGACGACGGCCGACCAAGCGGCAGCCCGTTTTACGATCGCTTGCGTAACGTTTGGCGGCGTGGCCCTCGGCGACCTTGACATCGATCCACTTGCATAGGTAAGACGGACCACGCGCGATTCACGCTGCGACGAGAAGCCGCGTTAGAGGTGTTCCGCTCGTTTTACGAACGCTTAAAAGTTTATAGGCGGCAATAAACGACGGCGTTTACCTTTGTTTCGCCGCTTCTCGGTCCCGCGAACCACTGGTTTGCGAGCAGCCGCCAGCATCGCGTCTTTCCGTCCTTCCGCGGACGCTCGTCTCTTCGTTTACGCGCCAAGGATCCTACGATTATACGGAGCCACCCGTCTCTCGCGGAACTAGATCTCTAGATATCGTCGGAATAACGAGCGCACAGTAGCGGCGAACGAACAAAGGATCGTTAAACGCGTAATTAACGGCGTGCTGTCTCGTTACCGATGTATCTAAAGAGGTGCGAAAATGACGCACGATGGCTAATAGCGCGGTATCGCGGACATCGGAACGCCAAACGGGACGATTTACCGAGCTGACATAGCGTGGCGCGAACTTCGCGTCATAACGCGCAACGTAAGACGAAAGACGGTGCCAAGAAAAACGTTCGTGGCGATACGCTTAACGGTTATTCCGCAATGTTACTACGCGTGGTTCGATCGATCCGACCAGTGTCACCGAGTAGCCATAAATTCGCTTTATCTCGTCCCGCTAGTAACTCTATCCAACGTAACGCGTTTACCGTATTTCACACGAAAATTTGTATAACGTCGCGATCGCTCGAAATTTACTTAACGCGTCGTTCGATCGATTCGATCGTCGTTGAATTCGCTTTGCCTCGACTCTCCAAGTACCTCCGCCTCGATCGACGCAACTCGTTTGTCGTATTTCGTATGAAAATCAGCCTAACGACCTTCGATCCCAATTACGATCGATCGAAATTCACTCGGGGTGACGCGTGCTTCGATCAGTCGACGAGATCGCCAACGACCGTAAAAACCGCTCCACGCCACCCTCGAATAAGATAACCAAGAAGGATGGATGGAAAGAAGCTGTGGAAAATACCAGTTACGAAGCATAAATTCAGCTTCGTTTCGTTGCTCTATCGACTCTGCCCAACGCCACGCGTTTACGTTAGGGAAGTGATACATTTACACTGTACATGAGAGCGTGTGTGTGTAAGGGTCAGAGGGCGTCCAGGTCTTGGTTGAGACAAAAGACTGCCGTTAGAAGATTCTGGATAGTCGGTTGGCGACAAGCGTGCGTGCAAGACGTTCTTCGGACTGTAATATAAGATGTATAGCTGTTGCGTGTGAAATATAGTCAATTATTTGTATTTCCAAATCCTCGAATTTCCTTAACAGTTTATCGTATTGTATATTATATAAAATTCACGCAACGTCAACGTGAATTTCGACAGCTCGGCGTATCCGTATCCGAAAACCGTCGGTTCTTAGCCAGGTTGTGGCTCGTTTGGTAAATAGCCGCGTCGATCGAGCCTAAACCGCGGCGTTTAAGGACGAGCACACGAGCTCGTTCGAGCGATCGAATCACCGTTGAACGACGTGAATTATTGCCGCGGTCGGAGCGGCGCGGCGAGAATGATCTACGACGATCGTAAAGCCGGTGATCGTAAATCGCCGCGGCGCATTCTAAAGCCGTCACGTAACGACGGTAATGACCGATCGAAAGTAGACCGATGCGATTGCCATTCGGGATCCGCTTGTAGCATCGCGACCGTACCAACGAAACGAGTAGCAGCTACGATCGAATCGCTGATCTCATCGATGAATCATCGTCTTCGATCGAGCTTATTTTCCTTTATTTGCGTTCGTTAACCGGGCCATCGCAGCCGTCGTCTGGCCACTGTCTATGGTCTAAACGTTGTCGCTCGTAAAAACGACCCACCGTGTAGCCGTTTGTTTTGCTCCGAGCTGGTTCCAGAGAATCGTACGCGTCTCGTCGTTCACGGAGATTTTTCTTTCCGTTCGAATATCGATCGCGATAGTTGCGACATAGTTACGCGCGCAAACTCTGCGAGAGTTCAAACGCCGATAAACAAGGGGACTTTCTCTGTTTTACGGACGGCACCACTTCTTTCGTTTCGCGGACAGAGCGGCTTTCCTTGTTTCACGGAGAGCCATTTTGAGAGACACAGATCGACATTGTCTATCTGGACAAGATCACGGAAGAAGGAGTAATCGTTTAAAACATCGAAGATCGACGGAGAAAGACGGTGAAAATCGATTCTCGATTTTCAGCTAGACATTGCACGGAACTTTGTATTATTAATTGTGTTATTAATTATCGTTTACTCCTGTATTTCGCTCAAGTATTTTCACAATAAACTCGATTTTCAGAATCGATCGCTGAATTATCCTAGAATCGAATCTTATACGCGTTTGCAGGTTCCAAGGTTTACGGTAACGGCACGTCGATCTTGACGTCGATATGTATCGTTTGTTGGAACGAGAAATGAGAAAAGAAGCCTCGTGAAGAAGATGCTTTCGTTCGTCGATTGTATATTCAGAAATTCCGTTTGTCCTCTGTTAAATATAATTCGCGTTGAAAGATCGTATCTATTACGATTTTCTATTAAAACGTGCAAATTTATTCGCGATTGTTCCAACGATCGGCCGAAAGTAATTATAAGACGGTGTAAATCTTCGTCGCACGTGTCGTTCTTCTGATCGTAATCGAGAGGAATTTAAACGTCGGCCGAAGGATCGAGGAAATCCTGACGACGACCATTCCAACGATAGAAATTGCTTTCGTTGCCAAAGACGCACAGGCAGACCTTTAAACGCTTCCCTCGCTTCTTCCTTATCTTCGCACGATCTTCCAAGATTTTACGCGAACGTTCGAGAGATCGCTGTGTCTTCTTGGCAACGCGAAAGACGCGAAAAGCGAGAAAGAGGACGAGTCGTGGCGACACAATGGTGACGAGAAATTTCCCGTGGAACGACGGCTGGCCATGAATGAAGCCCGGATACGTAGGATCGTAGAAACGGCAGTGAGCCGTGCGACCGAGGAAACGAGCGATTACGCGAGCTTTACGAGCAATCGCGCAATGGTATCTCCCGGAACAGCGAGACAGCCAGCAGACGATCAGACACGGGCCAACGCGATGACCTCGACACCGCGATAATCTTCGTCACGAGAGAATTCGCTGCGTATAATTCGTCGATGATCGACGATACACCGAAATTACTGGTCGAAAAAATCAACCGCTATACACGTATAAGCGCATATTACAGTAGTTGTTTATGGCAACGATACGAAAGTCGCGGAAGAGATGCATCCACCGATCGATTGGCGGCGGAGCGGCTTTGTTAGCGACTGGGTGGAAAACTGGCTTTTTCGTGTCCGGTTTTCGTGTCCGAACGAACCGCTGATTCGCCGGCCGGCCATTTAGGAATGTCAAAAACAGGGAGCAGGAAGTTTCGCAAGGTTTCGAGAAACTTGAACGACGAGTAGATCCTCGAGGACGAGAAGTACCCGCAGAGTGTGTAAAACGAACAACGACGACGTCTCTAGCTGTTGGAAAGAAAATTCGATGCATCGGATGTGCCCGCTGCGCAACGAATTCGTACTCGTCCTCGAGATCGTTCGAATAACCGCTGGATCGATTACGCTCGACTGTTTTCAACCGACCAACTTTGTAATCGACGAACGTTGTTTTAGTGCGTGCGAAAAGGTTTCGACGAGTCGAGAGCCGAGCAGCGAAGGTTCGCCGCAGATCGCCCAGCGTATTACCCCGTGTCCTTAGAGGGAGATCAAGAACCCGTGGGACGCGTCTGTCTATCGCGCCGATGAAAATAACCAGAACTCGAAGGCTGGCGAACGCAGCAGACGTACATGCAAATTCGAACGGCGATAAGTCTGGAATGGAACTTGAAATAGAAGAGTCGGAGGAACAGAGGGGAAGAGGGGAAGAGGGGAAGATAGCGAGAGGCGAGAACCGGCAGCGTGATACCGCATTGCGTATAAAAGGGTTTCAAGGTGAATCGATGATAAGTCGACTGGTTCGCCCCGCAGTCGCTTCGTTCTCTAGAAAAATCAAATTGGGTTGATGGGAAATTCTGTACGCGAAACGCGTAAAAATTGCTCGATCTCTGACCGATGGATCGGATAAAATACTTGAAAATCGTTCCGATATCTCGAAATTTTCCTACGTTAACGGATAAAGAATTCGTCCACTAGAAAACCGACTTACAGACGCAGTACGTTTTAGAGCAAGGGAACTTTGTAGTCTAAAGAATTTAATAAACTCGTCTCTACGATCTTTATGTCGATTTTGTAGCTCGATTCCACGGACTGACGGAGATTGCCGTGTGAAATGTTTCTTCGTTTTCTACGTATAAAAAGAATAAAGTCCCTCGACAGCCGCTGCAAGCATCGATTCAAATTACAGCTAGATATTCTCGAATTTTCTCAATTCGATTCGCTTCGATCTTATCTTACGAGTCCATTTTTCCAGAGAGCCGCTCGATTATAACGCGAGTAAGATCAGGGCAGGATCGCGAAATTCTATCGGATATTCTTACGAAGAAACGTCGCACGGTTTCCGCCTATCTAAACGATCTATAAAATGTTTCTATATCAACCTCGATTCTTTAAATTCACGGTGATAATCGCACACAGTCGCGTTATTTTCATGTTCTGTATCGTATGGTTAACAGAGTTTTCGGATACTATATTCGCCTCGTAAAGCGTTCTTTTTACAATTCTTATTTTACGCGGTGCTGCGTAATCCACGTCTCGGTCCGCGATGTAACGCGACTCTGAAAACTGTTCTCGGCGAGATAACGCGATATCGATAACGACGGTCGTTAGTCGCGATGTCGTTGAATTTACGAGCCCTGTCGAACGGTCCTGTATGCTTGGGCCAGTTCTCGAGCTAAGAGGCGAGTCGAAGTAAGAGAGGAAGAGGAGTGAAACCGCGCGGAAGAGGACGCGCAAAGATTCTCGTGCAAGCGTCTACGTAATTGCGTCGTGTACGGTTCATTAGTCTACTCGAAGTTGGTGGACAGAGAGGGAAAGGGGAAAGCATCGATGAGAGGCAAAAGAGAGAGAGAGAGAGAGAGAGAGTAGAGGGGAGAGGCGAACGTTTATTCGCGGAGCCAGCACGCTCGTTATCCGTTCGGTGCCTCGTAATATTTTGTGATTCCCTTGTCCACATCCTTCTCGGCTTCTCTTCCTCTCTTTTTCTCTGCCAAGGGTTCTCTGCCGCGAGCACCCTTAATTAGAAACTTTACTTTGCGCGTTTAAATGCATTACTCGCCGTAATATTGCACAATTTATGCTCCCACGAGCTGTAACCGTACGCGCTGCAACAGATACCTTTTGTGAAAAAGAGCCGCGCACGTTTGGCCACGATATACCAACCTGGCCGATATTAATTAAGCGTTGATCGAGCGTCTTTTTGGGATGCTAAGATCGAACCTTTTTAATAGGGCATGATTTAGTAATGGAATGGAATATGTAAGTATTCGTTAGGACGATAATCTACGCTCCGATTGATCTATACATATTTTCGACGCTTTAGTGGAGTGTCGACACCTTTCAGAGTCGCGATACGAAACGCAGAGAACGAGGAGAAATGGGAGAAATTTTCAACAAGAAATTCGCTCAGCTTCTTCTCTTTCTCTCTGGATTAAAATTCACGTTTTACCGTTATCTTTTCATAACCCAAATAAAGAACACGAATTTCTATACACGTTGCCGGCACTTTTCTTGTTCGATGTCAATAAATTAGGGGAAAAAATCACACGGTGATAAGATAAGATCGATGCTTATGCCAGGCTCACTGGATGACATCGTATTTTATTCGAGTGTCCATTACGGGGCCGGAATCTGCCCTCGGACTTTCCTTCGATCCTTTCGTTCGTTCCTCGCCCAAGTGGACAGAACGTTTATCGGCCGGTTCGTTTTCCAGGGCCGGATTTCTCCATCGAAACGCCGAGACGTCGAACCGTGAATAACAATTTTACGCGAAGATTTGCCCCGAATGCACACCACGTCGGATATTCCCTCGCCATCCGAGTTAAAAGCGTTCACGCGACTGGCCTTCGAGTCTGCGGATTTCGCCACGATTCGCAGGATAAGAATCGACTACTTCGATTTCGATCGCTTCTACGATTCATTTCGTTACGTATGCTGACTGCTCGAACATTGGAAAAAAGGAAACGCGGCTAACTGCTCGAGCAGAGATACTCGTACCTTTTTCTCAACTAGATCGCCGGTTCGTTTGGAATAACGAAGCCTCGAAATACCGAAATCACGCTGTGATTTTATTGGAAGACAGGAACTTCGTTTACTCTCGACGCGCGAGCACGACGAGCTTCTACTTTTGTCGGGCAAATCACCAGGAAGCGAGGAATGTCGACGAGCGTCGTGACGAGAGAGTTACGTTCCACTCGTTTCCATCGTCGTCCAATCCTTCCTTCGTTCGACGTGCTAATTGCTCCGGAGGACAGCTACGATTCGAATTCACGATGGTGTGCAGTTTTATGTCGCACGGTAGTCGTTTCTTCGAGATACCGGTCGCTTTGCAACTTTTTCTCGTCGTTTAGTATCCCCTGCTTGCGAAACTCTGCAGTCTTCCAAGGTGCAGAGTTTCTTTTCTCTCTCTTATCGACCTGGTTAAACGGGTCATTTTCATAAATGAATTTGAGTACGCTCGTCTCGAATACCATTAACGATCCGTTTAGCAAAATGATACATTTTAAAATCACTGTCATTTATAAATAAGGTAGAAGCGTCGATGTAAATGTATTCTTGCGATATCGAACACTCTGCGCCGCATGTGCATTATCGTATGTGCATCTTTTAATCAAGAAACGACGCGAAACGACGAATTCTTAGAATGCATCGTAATTTATTCGAACAAAATTGTATCGTAACATCGGTACTGAATATCGTGGACCGTAAAGCTAGCAGCTAGGTCTTATCAGCCTCGCAAAATGGATCCTATCGAAGGACCATTGTACGTGCATCTAAGTATAAACCACACGAGTACCTATGTTCGTAGTTCGAATGGACGAAATATATTTCTAGAGACCGACGAGCACGATGGTCTCTCAGGCAAATGTCCTTGTTTCACGACGGCCACAAATTATATTACTCCTAGAGATGTACAGCTTGGTCATTTCTGTGATACGATTATTTCGCGTCCTTCAAAAATTCCGTATGATACATGAAAATATTTACGGCGCAGTACGCTCAATTCTGATATTGATTTTTATGGTAGTATCTCTTTATCGAGGCTTCGAACCAAAAGCATTTCTTCCGTTCCCTTCCATAGAAAATAGCTCTCTGTGACACTCGGTCGATTATTTTTATAAATCAGAATCCTCTTGCACGATTGAACCAACATCGTTGATGAAATTTTACAAATCGTCTATACTAGGAAATTCTTTCGAGCAAAGAAGACTTGGCTTCAGTTAAATTTCGCAAATTAATTAATTTCACAAAAAGTAGTCTATGACCTGGCAATCTATAATAACCATCCAGCCTTTTCTAACTCACTAATACGATTATTATAATTGCTATTATTGTTCCTATAACTACGCTATATTCCTATAGCTATTAAATGAACCTTGCGTCGCATTGGTAGCTTTAGATCAAAATTGAAGAGTGATACGCAAGAAACAAAATACCACCGGGCACTCTGTGCACCGTTGCTCCGCTGGTTTTTCGGATCTCAGAGGGAAGTAGCCACGTCGCTGTGCACCCAGGCCCACGGAGTCCGTGAACGCTCATAAATAATTCCTTCGGAGCAAGACCCATAAAGAAACCGCTCGCGGGCCTCGAAAGGGTTGATTTTTTCTTCGGTCAGAAGCGAAAGAGGGGACGTGGAAAGAGCAGAAAAGAAGTCGGTCTCGCTGTCCGAAGGAGGTAACCACTCTCTGAGGTAATAACCGAGGAAGGACAAAAGGCCTTGCTGTTCGTTTATACGGCTGGTCACGGCAGGATTAAAAGGGTTGCAGCACTCGCACGGATTCGCTCGGTGCACGCTTGAAATGCACTTTGCTTGTCTTCGGACCGAAGGAAAGAAAGAAACAGAGAGAGAGAGAGAGAGAGAGAATGAAGTAGAACCGCGGTGAAAAGAAGTCTTTCAGCGGAATTGGAACGCGACGATCGAGAAACCGCCCCGTGAAATGAAATAGAGCTGGCGAAGAATCGAGCACGCGGGGTGAAAATAATTTTCTAAAGAAAGGAAGCTGGAACGAGCGGACCAACGTCGAGAGTGAAGCACCATCGGCTCGAGATCCTGGGCCAGATCGAGTTTCGGAAAGGGAAAAAAAAAGGAAAAGAAATATCGAGAGGGAAGGAAGAGCTTGGTTGGTTTCGCTCGGTGAATTCCAACGTTCGGCTTCTGTCTACTAATTAGCCTCGGGCCGAGGCTTCTCGAGCTTTATCGGTTCAGAATGTATTTCTATTACGAACGCTTCGAGAATATCGTATAGATCTACTGAGAAGGTAAGAGGAATGGAAAGATCTAATTAAGTCTATCGATCGTGGTGGCTGTAATTAAACCGTATGAATCCCTCGACGCGACCTCATTCGCTCGATCATCTTATCGAATTTCGCTATCATGTTGGCCCAACGTTATCTCTGCCATGCTCGATGTTTGACGAGCTCTCGGCCGTATTTCCCGCTTCGCTCAGGGTTTAAACCGTGCAAGATTCTGTCGCTATCTTAAAATAATGGCGATATAATTACGTGTCGGTCTGACTGACTTCTCGATTGCTCGCGATGACAACGATATCAACGTAAATATAGATACACTCGAAGCCTAGATCCTGTTGATCGGTACGATAGAAGTAATTATCGAAGTAAAAGGCAAATTAAAAGTATAAGGCTCGTATCAGAGGAATGTTACGTTAAAAAATACATACAAAACTTTACCCATACAATTTACAAAAAAAAAAAACCATCCAAATCTCCAAAAATACATTTTCGTAGGATCATAAGATTGTAAGATTTATTCTGATAATTTTACGGTTAAACTACCGCGTCTAATTAACTACGGAAATTAATTAGTAAATACGATATCGAACTACGTATCTTCTTATCATACAGCGGAAGCAATAATATCTAATAAGATATTTTTCCCTTTCGATTCGTCTCGAGCCGCTGAAATTTCCAACAGCAAGTAGAATCTCACGGAGAAACGCAGTCAGAGGATTACGCGGTCACGCAGCAGATGATGTTAATCGCACGCGACGAGAAACGTTAACGACGGTTCGTTGTGTAAATATTCACGAAGCTTCGGAACAATTTTCTAGGCTGGCTAGGTGGTACAGCGACCGGGCGCCTAGACGATTCTGGAAGACGCTCGAAGGGCAAACGTGACCGGCTTCATTGACTTTACGACCACTAAAGCGAGTCTTTATAGTTCGCGCTGCGAGTGGCCTGCAAAAGCCGCGCACGCTCGCACCACATTGTGTCATCGTATTCAGAGTTACGTTCCTAAATATGCGACACGCTGCTCCCGTTCGCCAGTCAACAGACACGTCACTCAACCATTTCCTATGTCTCGTTGATTTTTCTGAAAATTCAAAGTCGACCGCGATCGTAATGAATTTGAGAAAGCTCGAACACGAAGCGATTAGATGGTGTATTTTACTTATCTCATTTTTTATCGATCTTCGATAAACCGCGAACGTCTATGTATTTACGAGAAACTCGAAGAAAGAGAAATGCGCGGAATAACGCGAAAAAATACGTAAAGTATCGGACAACATGGGTGAAATGAATTTCTAAGTTTCCATTTTCTAGATATTCATAGAACTATAAGTTTTGAATTATATTAACAAAGTGAATAAAATGGCTGAGCAAATTTTCCATGGAAAAGGTAGACGAATATCCCGATTTTCCGTTTATTATATCCATGCATTTATCTTTTAAAGTAAAATCATTGAAAGTTTATAGGTTTCTTTCTATAGACGCAGATATTGACTATCAGGCAGTTACTTAAATATCATTCGCAGATATTTTCATTATCGGAATCGTCCCTCGGTGTTTCATATGCGTCGACCTAATCGTTTGATTAAACCGACGGGAGGTCGTAGTAGAGAAATGACCGCGCGAGTTGCATAGGATGTCACAACGTTCGATGCAAACTTTTCGCCGCAGGATTATATATATCGCTGTGTAATATGCGACTATCTTGACGAAAGTTACAACAACGGCGCAGCGGGTCCCCTAAACAGCCAACTGTCGACTAAGCTGCGGGTATTCATCAAACTTTGAAACTTTCACGGACTTATGTTAAACCGTCCGACATCATAACACGAAACCCAGCCAAGTTTGTTATCTGCAACTTGTACAGCGCCCTCAGAATTCGCGATTGCAGTCGAGAGACGGGAACAGGAATCTTGCTCGATTAGAAGGAAGCCACGCTGCTCGACCTTCTTCACCTCGATAACGTCTATCCGACCGTCACGAATAATCAGCAACTCGCGATCGTTCGCGAATGTGAAGACCCATAATCTTTCATATATCTTATTCGCGATTTTTTTACATTTCCACTTTATGCCAGTCTGACTAATCTTCTCTGAACTTGTAGATTCCAGAGATCGTAAGTATTAGGGATATCCACTGTCATTTAGATGTTTCTTCACTGCTTCTCTGTTATTTCATTGTTTTATTCTAAATCGAACGTTTCATTCGTAATATAAAATTCCCTTACGAAATAAAATATTAAATAGAACAAACTTTGTTAACGTTTTCTGATAAATGTAGCGGATAAATATGTGTGATAAAGCGCATACACGTTACTTACAGTTCTATCCGCGAGTACATCGCGTACAGCAACGAGAGGATAATGTGCAAAGTTCGACTACGCTCTATCCGTCCAATCGGGCAAAAAGGATTCGTGGGAAGGATACACGTCCTTCGGTTTTTCGGGCTAAAGAGTTAAAATAGGACCCTCGGTTAAACTACCTCGCGCCGAGGTGTCCAAAAAAGCTATAAAACTATAAAAGTAGCTAGCCAGGAACGGAAGGGTTGTGAATAGCCGGGGTCGTGCACCTCGTTTCGACTAATTCCATTTATTTCTGAATTGCTTTTCAACGCGAGTCCTTCAAGGATTCTGTGGCGAGATACGCACTCGGAAAACTCAGTCGGTGGTGGAGCAACTAGAAGGAAGGGCGCACAGATATACGCGGAACACCATTGAAAATAGCGAACGAAACACACGCGGCTCGCTTCCAAATTTCATCGTTTCCCTTCGATTGCGCAACCATAAACGGAACGTAGGCTAGCGTAGCGGAAACTCGGGTGTTTTTAAACGAATTCCACGGCGAGTCGATACCAAGAGAGAAGAGACGAGGGAAAAAGTTGGATTCGTCGGAGAGCAGAACGGTTCGAAATATTCCATTGGATCGTGGTCGTGCTTTCTTTCCTCGCGCGGCGATAACGATAACTTCCACGCGGCTTGCTCACGTCGTCGAAAAACCGAGGCCTCTCGAGGCTACCGTCGATGGGATGGTTCGTTGGGATACGCGGGGTTTGCACAAATCCCTCGATTCGATCGCTGACATCCGACCCTGTCCTGGAAATAGGACCGGACGATGGCGTCATACCCACAACGCTTCAAGATGGCGAACAGTTGCTTCAGACTCCATCTAATTATAGCCAACCTTCGAGCAAATTGTACGGATCGTTCGATGCAGAAAATAGAGGAAATAGCGGATTCGAGACATTTTCAATCTGGTATTCTTTTTTTTATAAGTACAAGCGGATCAGACGATCGATCGTGATTTAAAAGAAGACGTCGTTCACGGGCCAACCTATTCCGTGGGATTGAACAGTGAAACAATCGAACGGCTGAATGAGTTTCCAAGTAAACCGGGAAGGAAAATTACCCGGGTCCGGCATTCTTGTTAACACGGGAATTCTTATTACGCGGAACCCCCGTGGTAACGAGATCCTCCACTTAGCGAATGCAGCCTCGCGCGATTTTACACTCGTCGCGCTTCAGAAAACCTTCGCTGTGTTAATGATGAACTCTCGGGTCAAAAATACCCCGCTGAAACTCGGACACACGCGGCAACGCGAAGGCGAATTTCACGAATTTTTCGAAAGAAATCGCCCTTCTTGCAATTAGCATCGCGGTGAATTTTCGTTCATTACTTATGCTAATTTCACCTTTTACGTTTACGTTTCTCTTGCACGATGGAAATCACGAACGTGGAACACCCCTCGTGAATTTAATTTTTTTCTTTTTCGACCTGCGTATAACCAACGCAAAACATATAAAAAAAAAAAAAAATAAAAAAGAAAAAAAGAGAGAAGAACATTATACGAAAAAGTAAACTTTAAAGGAGCATCGTAAACAACGAATGGAGAGTTTGGAGAAATAGCGGGAGATTCGAATGTTTAAATTTGAAAAGAATCACGGGCATTAATCGATATGCAAGCGGAATGTTTTGCCACTTAAACAGCTTCTCTCTTATTTTCTCTTTCTAGAGATAACGCACGAATCGCACGATTTTTAAACCGCATCATGACGTATCTCCTGGTCGATATATTTTAAAACGAAACGAACGCACGAGAATATTTGTTATTTATGCCTGTTATTTATGCGCAAAATATCGCGATATGACGCGAGCCATTGTATTTGCAAGTTAATTTGCGCGCGATTGCAGCAAAATGAAACGTTTCATCGGGACGCCGAATTTCGCAGTGAAATACGTGCCGATCGTTGCTCTCTTAATCTCTCCGGTTATTTTTACAGTGCCGACGGGAAACAAGGATATCGCGGACACGATGACAACGCTCGAAAAGTTTCATCTCGCGAATCGACCGTCGCACACGCGTAACGCGTTGCAATCGACTCCGCAATGGAAAATTTACGAACCACCAAGGGTCGACGAATTTTAACTCCGGAGCAATATTTTTATTTTTTTACTCTTCTCCGTCGAACAGACGAAAGGTACGGCCACACTGGACCCTTGTGGAAACCACGTCGCACGACGTAATCCCTGGGGAGTTATGGGAAATGAATTATAGACACGAAGACTGACGCGAGAAGGGAGCAAAAGCATACAAAATGGAGCCCTGAAAGGAATGTCGACTCCATTTCTGCTTATGTTTCCGACGATGCCTTTTTCTCAGCGTCGAAAACTTTTCATATCATTGGATATTGCTTTCTCGAAGAAAAGCTTCCAGCTCGCACAATCGCGAGAGATAAGTTTGATTGGAAAGGAGGGAGACAGAAAATTTGGGCAAGTAGTAGATATATTTTCTGTTTTTTTAATCAGCGAGTCTGTGTTTTATCTGGCGATAAATCTTGCAATATCTAAGCCGAAATCCGAGAGATCGTGGATTCCTGCGATTTCGCATTCTATTTAGAATTGCTCCAGGGCTGCTGTTTCATTTTTCATCCAAACGCTCAAACATTTTCCAAATAGCCCACCGTGTCCGATATCGATCCCTACATTCTATCGCATACGATTTATTTTGTGTATTTAAATGAAAATTCAACGTGCGCGTAAATGCCGACGTCTTGATCGTGTACTTACAGGAAAGGCGTGTATCATTTACCTTGATCTATACTCGGAGTAGTTTTTGAATCAATAAAAAGGTAGCCATTGGGCAAAATAAGCTCGCAACTTCGGCGAAGAGGAACCCGTTTTGATAAAAATTCAAGAGAAAACACAGTGATCGAGTATCTATTCCCTGGAAATCCAAGCTATTACTTTTGAAATGTAAAATTCCTCCAATATGAATTTAACACGACCGTCAACCTAATCATCGAAATTCTAACACTCTCCCATATCGAATTGCCA
This sequence comes from Bombus vancouverensis nearcticus, assembly GCF_051014615.1. NCBI lineage: Eukaryota > Metazoa > Arthropoda > Insecta > Hymenoptera > Apidae > Bombus > Bombus vancouverensis. The sequence continues at coordinate 2,244,776 of NC_134928.1, read as the reverse complement.
GATTTACCCAACCATATAAACAACATCCACTGTTACGTAAGCTTATCATTAATTTTCACTCTTCTCAGCCGACATTCCTTAACGGATCAAAGTAATTCCCGCCCAGAGGATGGCTATTTAAGACTATAGATCGTGGAAAAGGTGAACCGAACGAGCAACTATCCGATGGTTTGGTTGGAAACAGCGTCCGGTGGGGTGAACCGTTCTACACGATGGACTCTCGCATACTCCCCAAGGACAGGTACTACGGAGAGGTAGACCAGTTACCGGCGGAACTGGCGCACCAGCTAATTAGGACTTGATTGGCACTCATCCCCGCCACTGCCGCGCCAGAACACAGCCGTTAGAAACCATCAACCTATTTTCTCTTCGCTTACCCTTCGTATCGCCTGCCTTCTTCGTGCGACTCGTCTCTCTTCCTCTCTTCTTCTTCTTCTTCTTCTTCTCGCCTCCCCCTGTAACTGGCCTCCCATCACGAAGCGGCCATCGGCGCGGTGTAGCTCGCTCCGGTCTCGTGTATAATTGTATAATTTACTCGGCAATTTGGCCCACGGTTAATTTGTATAATTTCCCCGTGGCCGTGTACGTAAATTCGACGAACCCCCTTTGTAGGTTGGCGCACCGCGCCGCGTTCGAATACCGTGGCCAGTAACGGGGGAGGCTGTTTCCACCCGGGGCCGCTCCCGGGGGATTATTTCGTGAGATATCTCATCGTTGACCGTTTCTCTCCTCTGCCGTTTGATCGTTTTATTGGCCGACGCTCAGCTACTCGACGTGCCGCGTTTGGCCATCGGGTTCAACGACTCGGGATGATTTCATTCGCACAACGAACAAGCTTCTTTTATTTTGACTTCGGTTACTTTGATCGATTACATCGATCGGTTGTAAGAGAGAAGCTACATGTTCGTAGTTTTGGAAGAAAGTTTCAGCTCCGTCTTCGGTTCTTCTTGCTCTCTTTCCAGGGATTCTCGACGGGGCCAATTTCATTGAAATTCGCGAACAGACTCGTATCCGATGGAAACTCATAGAGCTAAGACGAACCTACGTCTCTCCGCGAAAAAAGAAATTTCCGTGAGCTACGGCTCTCCGTTCCCGATACGAGCAACTTTATCGAGCAGAAATTTTTCGATTTGCCTAACCTTCGGTACGTGAAAATATACATGGTAATTTAAAGTTTTTAATTTAATTTAAGAAAATGAATCGATTTTGACGAATATATATGCGTATTTTTAGGACGTGACATCTCGAGCGACATATTGGAAATTGCTGCACGTGACCGAATGAGAACGGAGTGCGCAGATTTTCAAATCGAATTTTCCCCGAAGTTCAAACTGGCTGCAGATGCAAGGAATTGGCACGGAGCATTACGAAATTTTGTTTCCGTGTTAGAGAATCGAACCAATATTATCCGAAACGATATTTTTCATATCGAATAACGATTGTTGCGCGAGATTATCGAATGAGCAAAACTTGAAATTACATTTCTTTTGCATGTATCAGTATCGCGTCATTCGTAAAAATATCTCGATTCCCAGTGTTTTATTATTGGTATTAAATAAAGATTATCTTGAGAATAAATCTTAGTAACAGAGATAATATCCCTACTCGTCGGGTATTTTCAATTAAAAACTCGAGGTAGAGCATGTAACACCATCGCAATAATAAAAGTGATCTATGAGGATCACGCGAACAATGTTGATCTCATCAGTGGATTTTATGACGATCATTTAGACGAATGGAACGGCAAAGAGTAGATTTTACAGTTCTTTGCTACGACGATATCAGGCGAATAAAATTTATACCTGAAGATGTTTAATCCGGAAAGGACAAAGCAATAGTTAGCCATAATATATTACGAATACTTTAATCTCTGTAAGTTTCATAAAATTCTAGTTTCTGTGCGCGAATTCTTCGAATTCTTTCTCGCAACCGCAAAAGCAGAATTTCACGAAACGATCGATCGAAATTTCGGATGCCGTTGTACCGACGTGGAAATATTTTCGAAGAAAATCCAAGTTACAGTTGGAAGCTTCTAACAACCCCAGCAGCTCGATGATTCGAGTTCTAAATAAGCTACCTAAAAATGTCTAGGCTTGGTGTTTTCGTGTGCTGTCTGTCGTTTTCCAAAGTCTCCTTTTCCGTCATCGATCCTCTCATAAAGACCAGATTGTCGTATCGACCCATGTCACGTCGAAGCCGAAGGCAAGAATATCCGACGAGAACACATCTCGCTTGCTCTCCATCATTCGCTCGTTTCTCCGTTCGATCTCCATTCCTCCGTCGGATATTCACGCCGCGTACCAGGAAAATATGGAACGTGACAGAAAGGGCGAGATTTACGGTGGCACGGCACCATGAACGACGCTTAACGTCGCATAGCGGTCGCGACCACTACAGATTTCTCTTATCTGGCGTAGCTAGTCGTTTCCCCGACCGTGTACATAGACGAACAACCTATCAGCTTAGTGCATACGAAAGTACACCTGCTTGAGCGAGTTCAAAAAATAAGTAATATACCTACACGACACGATTTACCCACGAGGAACGCGTTTTCTTCGACGATGCAGAGAAATCTTCGCGACACTTTATTCCATCGAGTTACGCACTCGCGCCCTTTTCAGCGTGTACGTATCGCAGTATCTACCGCCTGTTCGTGTACTCATATTTGGATTCGTGTCGTTTCGTTTATCAAAGTAACCGGAGGATATCGCGTAAACCTGCGAATTCTCTGTAATCCTTAAATCGATCCACGATGGTTGTCAGTTGGAATCGCAATTAAGTAAGAAAGGAAAAGGATTCGTCACGGAGAACAAGTTCCTCGCGGCTATATCTGACGGTCTGACGGTAATATTCGTTCCGCGTTAAGGTCTCTCGTCGCGGAATCCATTTCGCTTTAATGCAACTCGCGTATAGATACCATGGACGTTGGAAAACTGAATGGCCGTCTCTTTCTCTTCGTCTTCATCTTCTTCCCAGCAGTGTCTCTATCACGACGACATTAAAACTTTTCTCATCTTCTCCTAATCTTGAAAAATGGTCTCTTTCGGAGGTCGAAGAGGAAGAAAGTAAGTAAGTATGTATATGTATAGATATCTATATGGAGACTGCGATCGTGGTAGAGCAACCGCCGAGAGACAGAGACTCGAACGAGATACCTATGTAATTATTCACTGGGGAGTTCGCCTCGTTTCGCGTTATTCCCGTTGCACAATTCCACCCCTTGAAATCACTGCGTCGTTTTCATTTCGGATTCGTCCGGCTTTTCAGCCAGCGCTTGAAATATTTACCTGCCAATCTAAATTCAGATTGATGGAAAGTCGTCGGTCGGACGAGTTTTAGAAAAATGCGGCATGTATTCATGAGCAATCACTGCCAGATTCGTTTACCAAACGAGGGTAAAATATCGCATGTCCCGCGGAGCGAGCAACGTCCATCCTCGTGGTTCAGTTTCTTCTCGATGAAATTCGAAGCGGTCCGTGGAAATCCTGGCGTTGTGGCGTAACGAAGAACCGTACGGAAACGGGAAGGGAAGAACAGGGAAGACAGAGAGGCAGAGAGGAGCGTATTATTCGAGCGACGAGAGGGATCCATCGAGTGCAGATAGAATGCCTTGCCTGGGCTGAACGTGAGGAAACTTCGTAGGGCGGTCTGACGATGGAAGAAAGGCCGACGAGGAGCATCCGGGCGGAAGAACCAGCATCGGGCGAAAGAATAGACGGGATGCATTTTGCTGGATAGGAGGTTCGGGGGCAATCCACGCTGGTGGATGGCATGCACACACGTGGTCGAGCAACGAACAGGAGGCTGGGTTAGAACAGCGGTTGGTATTGAGCCGGTGCGCGCGCACTCTGCCTCCTTTTCAACCCCGAAACCTCACGGGGGCGACCATCGTCTCGATCTCGAGGCACACGGCCGTCCGCCCCATTGCGTCGCTTATGCATTTCGCGTGCGTTCGATCGCCTGCCTCAAGGTCGTTCGCCGTGCGAAGAATCGAATCCAGACGCACCTCGAATCGACGTATAAGCGAGAAATTGCTAGCCAACGTGATATCTCCTTTTTATTCTTAATATCGTAAGGTTATTCGTAATATGTATTTATCAGTCGGGATGGATACACACGGGCCGAAACTTTAGTAGCTACCGATTCGTATTAAAAAGGGATACGTGTATGGATTTTGACGAGAGAAATCTTCTCTGTTGCTCTAACGAGAGGGTAGCCAAGGACGGAGTATCGGTATTCTTCAGGGCACGTCGTTCGTTTATTGCGATCTCCATTTTTATGTGGATCTTCCGCTTCATAAGCGGAATCTCGTTGGCGAAACGGCTTTCTACCCTACGAAATATTAATGTCGTTTCAGAAGACTGTAGTCACATCCACCTATGTCTCTATTTCCCGATGCCCCCCGCTATATTTTCGTTAGCTTTTATATTCCGCCCTTTCGTCCAGTGTTCGTCGTCGAATTTCCACTGGAAATATATCTGCCTACCGTTGCAGTATTACCTCGACACGTGTCTTGGGTGCAAAGGGTTTAAAAACGCTTGTAATAAAGCAAGCGAGGCCGGCTAAACGTCGACGCGTTGACGAACGGCAATTTAAGGGAAAAGAAAAGAAAAAAAAAAAAAAAGACAAGGAGTAAGGAAGGAAAAAAAAAGGCTCTGGCGAGTCGAAGGTCTCCGGAAAAAGGGGTAGACAGAAGAGGCAAACTTTTATAACCCTTTCCACGGTACGCCGCGCCGTTGGAAATAGCAATGCAACGACTGTTGTTTACCTGATGCTCACCTTGACAATAAAACATCGTCGAAAGGGTTCAGCCTGAACACGCGAGGTATAATAAACGAATTTAACCGGACCACAACACGAAGGTTAACCAGGAAGGACGTCTTTTTTAGATGAAAAAAAATAGCCATCCTTTCGAAACGAAAGGGGTACCGATGACCATTTTACTGTTATCTGCCTGACGAATCACGATGGACTGCAAAGCCATCGGAATGACAGGTGAAGGCTTCGGAGACAGTCTATGCTCAAGGTCTTGAGACGCGACTACGCGAAAATCTCTATCCGTGCTCGTTCAAAGTGATATATATTACGTATCGAGGTTCCAGGATAACGTGCATGGTTAATATTTTTTGGCTGCGTCGCGCTACCGCTTCGAGGTAAGTTTCATACTCTTGCGAAATTTGCATATACGTAGGTGCCCTTGTTTGCCAGTGAAGCGTAATTTTACCATTTATTAAATAAATTATCGAACGATGCGAAATTCGATGTATTTTTAAATATTTTTTGCCATTACCGTATACGTTGTTGCCAGTGCTACGAATCAGAAAACTCAAAAGAAAAGATAAAAAAGGATAAGCTTATCCTAAGTTTCCTAGTCTGTATCCTGATAAGTAAAAATTTCGAATCGTTTTCTCGTATCTGTTCGTTTCCAATCTCGTCCGTGGAAGAATATCTTCTGTCGAAAGGTCCATTACGGCGGAAAAGCAACGAGACATTTTCCGAAAAACGGAAAACCATCCTACTATGGATGTTTACGATACCGCGAGCACTTGAAGCTCTAAAACAGAGAACATGCCTGCCAGTTATCTAACCACCATTAGCCTCCTTACGTCATGGTCTGTCCGACAGCTCGATCTCGAAGCTGCTGGCTGTTGCCGTACTCGTAGGTAAATTACACGTAGCCATTGCAGTTGTGTCGCGTTACACGGTCTCTAATGTTCAGAATATAATGCGGAGTTTATTATAACGTGGCTTGTACAAGCTACACCGCACGCGGCAGCCTATCTAGGGACTAGGGAAACTTGTTATCGCCATGGATATTCAAAGTTGCACGTCCGTGCGCGCAACACGGGACACGAGAATCCTCGTAAATTGCAATTCCACGCGTGGGCAGCCATTGGCGCGGATCACGCCGGGGAAATTTGTAAATTTCCTTTGTTACGGCGCTCGTTCAACGATAAGTTGCTCGGGCTATCTTACTTTGTTTCCACTTGGACGTCCGCATCGACGGAGTGTTCGGACGTTCGACGAGTTTCATCAAGAAGTGGGTGTTATTGCCGATTGTTTTTAGTCTTTTGTAAATTTTCTTTTAGATCCGATGGAACTTTATTTCACGAGTCGAATAGACACTTTGGAATTGTTTCGAAGAGCCGCAATGTTGCAACGTTAAAGTGGAAGTTGGGTGTTGCAGTGTATAAACAGAGGCACGAAATGGAAGTTTGTAATTTATATTGCTCGGAATGGAATCAGCGTAGAAGCCGAGGTTTGTCCGTATTCTATTTAAGATGCCTAAAATATTTCTAAAATTCCGAATCTTCGAAACATCTATGAAAACGTACAGAAACCAGACGTATCTTCCAGCGTCTTAACAAACGTAAATTAATCACGCGTTAGGAACTTGCGGCAGAAACATTCCGCGATATCTCTCTTTGTCCGTTTCCCTAAAAATATCCGAAGCGGCGATTACGCGACTTCTCGAATCCCCGCGAGACACACGTGTCTTTTTAAGAGGGCGGGAATAACAAGAAAGTTTTCAAAGTGTCAAAACCAGCCACGCGAGCCGTCAGCTTTTCATAACTCGGCTGACGAAAGAACAGCGAAAAATTTCCGCAGTTTTCTGCTTCTTCTCGTAGAATTTAGGGCGAGGGTGACGCTAGTGAGAAAAGACGATGATTCGCGCACACGAGTACGTACGCCAGCGTGACACAGGGTGAAACGGAAGCATTAAAGGACATTCTACCATTCAGGGACGAAAGAGGAGGGAAAAGCAAAGGTGAGAGGAAGATACGGCGTCGAGTGTGACTCGGTACGATGGGGTGAGACAACAAAAGTTCAATTCCGAGCAACGACGGAGAAAAATCTTTCCCGTGATTGCATTTTCTCTTCTCCGGCTGTGTCACCCGTGTCTGTAATCCGCTCTCCTCTAGACGGAAATCGCCTCGGCCCTTTCTGTCCAAGATATTGGAACTCGATCGCGACGAGATTGATATAAATATTTAAAAAGAACAGCTCCTCTTCCTATCTCTTATATCCGAGAATCGGTGAATATACTAATACGGTTATGCGATGGAAAGAACAAATTTTCCCTTCTCTTCTTGATGCAATTCGCATCGCTATTTCGAAAGTGTCGCAATTGAAATTTTGTTAGGAAGACGACACAAATTATTTATAGAAGATTATTTGTGGGTACCGAACACAGAATCGGCAAAAGGAATAGCCCGCAGATCGAATATTATTTTCCTAATCTTGCATTCTTAGCTCTTGCAACGTTTCCGCGACGATTTTCATCTTCTTCTAACACGGAATTCGGTTACTTCGAGCCATAAAGCTTTTCAGCGAACACGTGCGAATTTTCTATGCCAAAAGGAAGCTAAATATCTACTTCTTTCGGCTTATATTAACAACAGGATATATAGAGCACGTTCTAGGGATTTTTTAAAACGCCGAGAAACACCGGTCGAGACAAAAGGGGATGCATAAGCTGGATTCGGCTAAAATTTAGCGAGAGGCAGCGTTGTTATTTGCGTACGGCGTGGTTGGAACAATATTTCTCTAGTATCGAGCTATAAAGGGGCGCGTGTAGAGAGATCGCGAGGAACGACGCAGAAACGAGATTCCATCGACCTACGAGAATACCTTGGAAAATAATTTGACAGCTGTGTACGTTCGCCGATAACACGGCGTTTTCTCAGTTTTCCGTTTTAGACAGGAAGCATAGCATAGACCGGAGTTCTCAGCTCCTGGATTTTCGGCTGGAATTCGCGTCTCGACAGCTTCGCCCGGGAGTTACGGCGCCTAAGAATTCTATACGCGCGACGGCGAGGAATCTCGAAGAACGTATCATCCGCGCGGTATTCCGACGCGATACTTTTAGGGGAAAGAGAAAAGAAAAAAAAAAAGAAGAAAAAGAACCGAAAGAGATCGAGATTGTTCGACGAACTGAGAAGATTCAATTGGATTTTGAATACCGCTTCGTGTATTATCCCGAGAAACTATTTCCTCGGTTTTTCCTCCGTAGCTTTCGACCTCGATTTCCTTCGCGTCGAGTGTAACTGGAATCCGACGGTAAGTCTCTGCACGCTGTAAGCTCCGTTGCTCTTTGAACGCTAGCGTTTTTTTGTCGATAGTAGATGGAAAAGTGAGTTGAAAAATTGCTGGGAGATTTCCGAGGACAGAATAGAAAATAGTCATCGAGTAGGTACGTTAATATTCCGTTTTACAAAAGGTTTAGGAGAGCAAGATACTATGAAGTGAAAAAAAGCGTAATATTCCGTAAAAAAATTACGTTACGCGACGATAGATGTATTTACAGTAAGCTGTCGCCTTGTTTCAAAAAATGGACTAATTTTGATTTTTTCCACGGGTTTCCTTTTACTTCTACCTCCGTTTCATTAACCTGCGTCATCCGTCGGACGCTACTCACTGCGCCGAGTGCAATAACTTTCCTTCGACGTTCGCCTCGATCGACCCTTCTAATTATTACCTTCTCGGGTTAGACAATCGCCTGCGGAGATGAAACAGCTCGGTGTAAAAAGTGGTTCAATTGGGAAAACTAGCGTCTAAAGTCCTCGAGGTCGTATCACGCGAGAAACAACAGAAGAGAAGAATCTCTGAACGCTATGTTGGAAATCTCTTCGACAAGATTCTTCCGGGATGCAAAATCGTTTAGTATTCGTGGAATATGTTCTCGTTGGCGGGTCTGCTAGCTGAAAAGTTTCTGTTCGCCGAGGGAAGCTCGCAGCGACCCAACGCCAGGTGTTCTCCGATCCGACGCCGAAAGAAATTCACCACTTTTGGCAGATTTCAAAATCTTCTGGATTAAGAATGCAAATGGCGCGGTTCGGAGGCGACTGCCATCTTCAGCAAGAAAAAAAGAAGGACGCAGGTGTACACGTGGTGGGGTGAGGAAAGAGGGGGGCTGTTCGACGCGTGGAATTCTCTATATTTTCGGGCTGATGCTTGAAATCCGGTTCCCAGGGAGGATATAGGATATGCGTAGCGCATAGCTGATGCTCGGCGCACAGCTGCGAGGATTATATTTCTCGGCGAGCAAATTTTTCTTCGGGGGCGTCGCGTAATCGCACGTATATAACGAAGTAAAGCTGCCGCGACATCTGCGACACCGGCAGCGAAATCTTTTCCTCCGCTCGCTTCCGGTTAGTTGGCTCCGTGGCTGGAAATTAATTAAAGGCGATTCCCTTGCCACGAGCTTGACCTCTTTCTATCGAATTTTCTTCCAAGAAATACTCGGTTGCTCGAGGTAGCGTTTCTAGCTCGGCATTTATTTTTAGGGAACATTGGATTATGCAGGGAGGTGCGAGAAATTCAGCCACGAGCTAATCCGTCCGTGTTGATTAACGGATCATCGATGCTTCGTTGACTCGTGTTGGGCAATTCACGTTTTCTCAAAATTTCACGCGCGATTCGTTTCATCGTTTACTTTAAGCGCAATTTTACAAATACGAGACTGGTTTTTTGTTATTTAGTTGTTTACATTCACAATTTGTCCGATTTGGACATTTGGTAGAACAAATAGGAAGATGTCGATAGTGTTTGGACTAAATAATCAGATTCGCTCAGATATTACACCGACAGTTGCTCTTCTGCGCTTCTGTCGCAAGTAACCGACGATTAATCTACGGATTAACGAGCTTCTCTTAGGATTTCTTGTTCTAAGAACTCTCTAGAAAGGAAATTCTCAGCGAAAGTCATCGGTACAGGGGTGTAAATTCAAGCAATCGCCGCTTGATCCATCTACCGCTTGATTCCTCGGCGCACGTCCTTTCGGTTCTATTGCTCGTTTTCAAACGCGAATCCGTAGACACGTATTCTCCATGACTAAAACCGCGCAAAGTACGCAACGAGACTGCGAACGAATCTGTGACTCGCGCGGAGTTGGTTCGGAGCGAGTAATTTACGTCGGGCGCGGAATAATAATTTCCTCTTTGTCGTGGGGCGCCGCTTTCGCCTAATTACGCATATTCGAGAGAAACGCATCGACGCGTACGAGTTTTTAAAACCGAGAAACACCGTTGCAACAAATTGGCGTCGTAGATTTGGAAAGCTCTGTTCTCGAGCGAGTTACAATTTACGTTAATACGTTATAATAAGTTTCGCGGCTTTGTCTCCGGCTTCGGTCGAACGGCTATTTATAAATGGGATTACACTGGCCGTCGTAACAAGAGTAACGCACTCGTAAATAACGCGCGAGCGTATCTCTTTAACCGAGTACGTGTAATCAGGGAACGTTAATTAGCGATTCCGCCTCGAGATCCTGCGAATCACTCCGCGTATAGGGAAAAAACAGCATCGGGACTAAATGATTTTATTATTCAGATCGTTACACCATAAACGCATCTTAACCTCGTTCCATCGTCTAATTGGTAACAACGTAGGGAAAAATGTAAATTGCAGGCTTCTTACGATTTCCAAGAACAACGCACTAGACGATTCAACTTTCGAATTATCCCGTATATTTAAAAAGTTATCCAATCGGGGCTCGTTTTTTATTACGCATCCTTTTGTAACAGCGAAATTGTCTTCAAAAATGTTTTAAACGATACTCCTCCACTCTTTTTCTCCGTTTTTATTATTTTTTATGTTGCTAGTGCTTATGCCGGACAGCACGTATATGACCCCACTGGACGTTAGGGTAATTGCATTCAGGTTTCGGGAGACTGAAAGGATACAGCGGTCGCCGAGCAGCGCAATAAAGGCGGTCGAAACTAATAACGGGTTGAATTAGGGGTAAGCTATGCGGGCTATTTCGTACCGAAGGAATTCTTTTCACCGTCAGCATAGCGTACGGTTTTCTTTTTAACAAGAATTTACCCTCGCCAACATGATCTTTTTGACCGAGCTTTGCCAGAAGCCAGATACGAAGTTAATTTTCTTTAACGTTCCTGGTCACAGGTATTTTTGCCTTCTATCATTTTTTTTCCTTCTCGTTCTTTCGTTCTAAGAACCAGAAAACAGAAGGTAGTGAATAAGTAACGATTCGTTTACAGGCCGTTTCAAATCTGCAAGTTGGATGTTCTTGGGTATTACAAAGCTTATACATATATCTATCTTGCAAGAAAGATTTATAGGTATCTTCAAAACAGACGAAACTATATTTAGGCAGCTGTTTCGATTATTTAGTCTGACAGCTTCTAATATCTACCAGCTTGTACCGAATAATATGTGTGTATCGAACGAAACGGAATGTCTTTGAATTAATTGCACATTAGCAAGTGATATATTCTACTCGTTTAAAAGCTAAGAATTCGACCGTTCGTTTCAATTTCAAACGACCGGGGCGATCGATGGCAAAGACTCGCGATAATTAAATTAACGATGACATCCCTTCGGATGTTCAATCCCGCGAGAGAGAACCTTCGAAAAGAATGGGAACGCGTTACGCAAAGCGTTTACCATTCGTGCGTTTCCTACGACGTCAGGATTCCTCGATGATTCCTTCGTTACCTAACGCTGGTCGAATAATTTCATCGAAAGGACGCACGAGCAGAGTAGAAAATTCGCGTCAAGTCCCAAGGCAACGCGACATCTGGTTGCTACATAGCCGAGATTGATTAACCGGGATTATTGACTGGGAGAAATCTATTCGATGGTGAAACGTCGGCGAAATTTGAACCTAACCCCACGTAGCAACGGAGTACGCAATCAGCGTGCGTGATAAGGCGAAGAGGTTTGGTTCGACGGATTTCCACTAGCGGACAAGTTTTCGTAGCTCACGCAGCACGTTCGTACGGACAAGGTCGTTAAACGCGGGCCAGGCACGCGTTAAACCTAAAATCAAAGCTGACCCAGGCGAATGCAACTACCCTGAGTCGTGTTTGCGAGTGGCCAGAGGTGAAAGCGGTCCTATTTCGAGCCGTTTATAAATACTCGACGTGGACCGGTTACAGTTAGAGGACGGAGGGACCGGAGGAAGACGAAAAATTCGATGGAACGTTACGAAGGCGGGTAAAACGAGCGGAGAGGAGGATTGCTCTCACGACGCCATGTCCGAGCGCCATGTCCTCGATCACGGAGCACGCGATTCGAGCTGCGGCTGGACCACTCGGCTCCCAGACATCGACTGATTTGTGTCGCCATCTAACAGCCAAGCGGCCAACTTCGTAGCCGAGCCTCTGTCACACGAGGCCAAGCGCTTCTACGTAAACTCGCTGCAATTCGGCCGCGGATCGATCCGCCAATCTTTTTCGGCACAGACTTAGCAGCGAGCACGCCCGAGCAATACTTTTCCCTTCCATTTTTGACCCTTTCGCTCCGATATATCGTGGCAACTTTACCGCCACCGTCGGACCAAACCAGCCCCGACTGGATCGATGGAATTTCTTCGCGGGATCCAGGCGTTCCTTATTCGAAGAATCCAGGTCGGATAATACGAAGGGACGAACGGGCATTTTTCCTAAGGGATGATTTAAATGGCCGGGATAGGAAACTGGAAGAATTTCAAATCCGCGATATGAAAGTAGAGTTACGAAGGGCAGGAGTCTCGCGTTTCTAGCGTATCGCAAGGCCATATTTGATCCAATAATAGGGCTCAATAGTCGATAAATGGTCGATAAAGCATCGCAGATCGGTTGGTTACGTTGATTCTCCGACGAGAGATTCCACAAACGATTTGCGAAGGATCTCGCAACGAGGATTTTTTGGAATTAAATTTCCTTGGTTTTATAAAATCTGGTAGCTATCCGGCGTAACAAACGCAGGGACGATACTATTTAATTTCAAAGGTACATCTAGTAAAGTAATTTCGAAGAATAAATTAAAAATCCTATTCTCTGCTGGCTCTTACACATGGGAATTCAAAATTTTCCCAATCTTTCTCCGCAGCCACTCTGCTCAGCTGAACGCTCGAACCATACCAAAGTCTAGTTGGATCTCGCTACCACTCAACGTTGGAGTTTCCACTAAAAAACTTCGCTAGCATCGATATTAATACCGTTTCGGGTGATGCAATCTCCGAGGAAGACCGCAGGAAGTCTCGTTGCTTCAGCCCCGACCAAATTATTCCAAGTTGGTTAGGAGAATCTCGTCGGTGTTCGGTCAAAGCATTGATATGCGCAGACCCTTCCATCGTTCGAGACACTATGGCCTCCTATTAATTTAGGTATAATCGTCGTTCTTCCTAATTTATTCCTCTTCGCAGATAACGAATCTTACAGCGAGAACTGGTTGCAACAGATCTTAGAAAAAGTCTGTTGAAAAATGTCCAAAGAAGATTCTACGTTTCCTAGTAACAGTATATTTACGCGTGTCGACGTAGTATGCAGTGGGATTTGTTTATAATCCAGATGGAAACTATCGTGGCATAGTTTCTCGATCGTTGGTGCGTCTGAAACCTGAATTTTGGGACGACGATCTCGTGTAACATGGACACAAGGGATCGATACTGACGTACTTCCCCGACACCTCTCGGGTCATAGTAGTGGGATCGTAAGGGTTGGGCAGGGGTTGTCGGGGCGCGACCGACCGGTCTCCACTGGTTGACCCGTCTCGCCACGTCTCGACCCACTTCACCCTGATTCCGAGTCTCCTACCCTGCGGCTGGCCGTCACCACCCCTTTCGTTCCGTCGCCACCACCCCGCAAAGCTTCCTTGAAGATTGACTAGAGAGCCCGTCCAAAGATGGCGCCACGTGCTCCGGCCAGCAAAAGCTTTCGGTTGCTAATCAATAAAAGTCCCTAGCAAGGGCGTGAATGGGTCCATGTAGGACTTTCAGGATTTTTGGCACGATTCGCTGTTGTCGTTATCGCGAGTGAAGATCGTTTAAACGGTACCGGCGATTATCCGTTATCAGTCCCGAAGCTTATCGAACGAGCTTTCGATTTTGGTCTTGGAATTTCGGTTTACGCACCAGACATACGAAATTAAAACTAATACGGTTTGGGCTCCGTTTTAAAATCTTTCCTAGGAAACGCGCGATGAAATCAAGTTGTTTAAACTCGAGCGTCGAAACGACGAATGAAAATAATTAATAATAATAATCGGGAACGACGAGTCGTCACAGGTACTGGTTTTTTAGATTTTTGGTAAATCAAAAGAGCGACAGGGTCGGTCCACGTTGGCGATGCAGCGTCGATAGAATCCAATTTGCGAAGTGAATCCAATTTCTCGCCTTTCCGCAGGCTGATCGCTTCGTCTCACGCACCGGGGGAAGAGTTGCTAATCTCCTGGTTGGTCCGTTCGACGCACTAATAAAATCGTTCAGGCTCGAAACGGTTTACGATTTCTTAAAGCGGGCGTTCGGACGCGACCATCGAAAAATCTTAATCGCGAGCCGCATAAAGAATTATAAGACGCCGCTGTCGACTGGAATAACCGCGGTATAGAGGATTAGTTGCGTTGGAAATTGATCTGCCGCGCGTTATGAACAAGCCTTTTTATGAACTGCCCGACAGCACCGATCCTTCGATAAAGCTTCGCGATTAACCGGTCCGGGGTGGTGTAATAATAAACGCAGTCGCGTCGTCGCGTGGTTGTTCGACCAGACCGCGATCGGAAGAAATAAAGAGACGCAGGAGAGCAGAAAGAGGGTGCGGGGCAAAAACCAGAACCGAATAGAAGGTGAAGCTGTATCCAATTAACGTTTCGTGCGTTGTCCGATCGGTAGCAGGCATTTAAACGACGATTCATTGCGATTAATTCGTCGGAACAGGTTTGCAGGATCCATCTAATTAGAATTCTCAGCCCTCTGAACGAAATTTCGCGGACTTCGATGCGAAAGCAATCACGTTCGGTGTCATAGATCCTTCGTTTTATAAACATTTCGTCACGGTAACCGTTGGTAAGCGAACCGATCTACATTTTGCATCTTTCCCTTCCCAAATTCTGTTCTTTTTTTTAGATTGAGAAGGCTACTGGTAATCTGAATTTTAAATTTGAAAAGCAATACGTACATATTGTACATAGTGGTCTTGAAACCTGTCGCTTTCGTAGAACGATCATTTAGGTTACAATTCCACACGAATAGCAACGATAAATGAAAAGAGACAATCGGCCGATTTTAAGGTAACACAGTGTTTTTTAGAGCGTAATAGAGACGTGTAGCATTCGTACTGTAAATACTATAGATCTTAAAAGAAAAAAGACAATGCTGAAGTATACAGGAAAGGATAAAACTAGCAAGAATGGCGAACGAGGGGGTGGGAAAATTGTTTGAAAAGCTGGTGGAGTCGGAGTAGGGATAAAGTTCTGCCGGTGCACGAGTTTCATTGGGCGGAGATAACAGAAGGTTACCAGAGTTAACTGAAATGCTGATTTTCTCCATCTTTTTCGTGCGCTTCCCTTCGCAAGAATATAAAATATCCTGTCTAATAAGACGAACCGAATGAAAATTTCGATTATTACGTTCTACGTCTCTTTCCTTTACGTAGAATAATTTAGGTAAATATTTTCCGAAAAAAGCACTCGACGCTGTATTAACGAAGCTTCGGCTTGTCGAACGTCTTTGAAGAGATTATATAGCGTTATGTAACAATTAGAAATTCGCCGAAACATACGTAAAAGAGACGAAATTTTGAAAAGGGAATGTCTTCGACGGTAGGATTTTAATTTTTTAACCTTTTCAGCGTTCAATCGAGGGAACAGGAAGAACGAGCGATAAATTCGAAAAGAATTCCCAACAAATCAGCCCGGAAAGAGTGACCGCGTAAAATCGGTTCGCCGAGTGACGACAGACGCTCGAACGTTCCTCTAAAAAAAAAAAAAAAAAAGAAGTCTCGAGGGAATCCTTTTCACGACCGAAACAGCGACTCGAGAAACGCAGATAAGAAACAATTTCCTGCCATCGTCGATACGCGATCCTTTCCACTTCCCTACGCTACTATTTCCATCAAATCGTTTCACTAAACAGCTCTGGTTTCTTTCTTTTCCTTCGACGCCTCCTTGTCGATCATCCGGGCGTCTCGATAAGAGCTTTCCGGAGAAAAAAAGGAATGCCTGTTTTCCTATGGTCATTGATACTCCACTGCAACTTTTGACGATTTCTTCTTTAAGCATGTTCTCAATCTGTCGAGAAGTTTTAACCCTTCAACCTCCTCTCGATTATTCCTCCAATTATATTCTCGCATAGTTCCAAAGAATACAATAATCACAAGGACGAACAAAAGAAACGAACGAAACGAACGCGGATAAACGAGGTGTAGCAAGTGAATCGGAGGTGGTAGCCAAAGGTGATTGGGTGATGGTGATAAGGGATAGACTCGTTCCAAAGTAACTGATAAACCGTTCCTCTCTCTCTCTCTCTCTTTTCCTCCGTCGCTCGTCCAAAGTAATTCCGTCTCTGACCCATCTTGGTACACGACCTACGCACTGAAGCAATTCACTGGTTTTCCATTTTGTTTACTATGTATTCTCCGTGTCTCGCCACGAAACGACCCGTCCGTCTATCTCTCTCGCAAGTTCCAGTCGGTTCGACATTTTCGTTTTACCGTTTCCCTCTTCGTCATTCTTGCGCGTGTGTCGGTTCATCGTCTCTGTCTATCCGAGAGCAGACTCCCTCCTCGTCGATCGTCCGTTTTGGCCGGGCTCGTGGTTGCTGTTCAACCAGCGGAAGCCAGCTAGACGGCTCGGAAGTTCGGCTCTCTTCGTTCCACCATGCGAGAAAGCCGTCGACGCGACAAGGACGCGCGGTCTGGGATAGCCAATCAGAGCAAGGCTGTTCTCCTGGCCGCCGATC
The DNA here is from genome assembly GCF_051014615.1 of Bombus vancouverensis nearcticus. NCBI lineage: Eukaryota > Metazoa > Arthropoda > Insecta > Hymenoptera > Apidae > Bombus > Bombus vancouverensis. The sequence goes on along the minus strand of NC_134928.1, from coordinate 2,228,092 downwards.
AATGCGAAACCCCACTGTACCGACGTGCACAGGGTGTATCCGTGCTCTTTGTCGGGAGAGAAACCCAGCCCAACCTCTGGCTCCTCCGGCCAGCGGAAGCGGCGCTCCTACGTTTCGACACGCTGCCCGATGCATCCACCATGTCACTTTGTATTGTCGTCCGACCACGTCGTGCCGGCCAAATTTTTTCCCCTTTTTCGCCGAACGGCCTTTCCTCCCTTTCTTTTTCTCCTCGTTCCTCTTTCCCTGTCGATCCTCGCGATCGCGATACGTCGGTGTATCCACACGCTCGCGCGAGCGGATCCCAGCCTCGGCCGTATACACCCTTTCGCGTTTCCCGTTCTTTCTTGTTCACTTACGTGATAGGAACGCCGATGCGATTCTTGACTGGCAAGCGTTTCCAAGTACATCGAGGAATGCGTCGGAAGCCGCGTCGAATTTTGTGTTCCTTGTTCTCTGCTCGGCGGCAAGTCTTCGCTTTGCTAAGAAGTGTAAATTTCCGAATGGACGAGGAATAAGTTTCGCGTGGGAAAATAAGTGGATTTCGACGATCGAAGGGGATTGTGGAATGATCGCAGTAAAGGTCTGGTATCTTACCTAATATATGGACACCGTGTACTTACAATGATCATCAAAGGTAAATGACGATTCTTCACGGTAATTTTCGAGTTACGTCTTTAACCCGGGCGTCGTTCGGAAGTCGAGGAATACCGCGGCATCGCGAACGACCAGTTCGTAAAACAAGGGGACCAAAGATTACAGGAAACCATCGCGCCGGTCCATTCGTCATGTTCGAAAATTCCGCAGTCCTTTACCGTGGCTCCATCAAATTTTATTCCGGGTAATACGCAGCGGCAGCGTCGTTCGGAATACGTGACCTTTCCAGGCAACTCTGTATCCATCTAAATTGGATATCGGACCGAGTTGTTATCGGCGTGACTCGACTGTGTTACGCTATAGAGTGCACCGAGCGGGACAGCGCGCGGTCCGAACGAATATTCCACGTGCTTCCTAAACAAACCGTATCCATAAAGGCTGCAAGCTGAAACGGTATAACCGCTTCCGCTTTCAGCTTAATTAAACGAAGAGTTTCGAAAGTGGCCGCGATCTTATTCCGAACTCTGGCAAATAGACCGAAGCGGATCTCGCAGGTTCGAAACCAGCCAAGATAACGAGATCCTTTCGCGTTTTCTACATCTCCGCCCCTTCCTCCCTTTCCTTCTCCCTTCGTCATTGTTATACGAGACATTTTTTTTATTCCTTCTTTTCCACGTTTCGCGGAATTCCAGCGATCGGTCGCGAACCGATACCGTCGCACGATTATTCCTATACCTATCGTAAAGCAATTTCTGAAAAGCTATTTCGCGAAGAATATTTTCAGCGCGATGGTTCGTACGGATAACCGACTCTCTCTTTCTCTCTGCCTCGCACCGACGATGACCTATCTATATAGAGAAAGTCGACGTTTCACCAGCCCCCTGGACCGGTCTTTTATACACGCGTGCACCTCTACCTCGACGTGGCTGGTCTTGCAACTTCCTGACCTATCTGTTCCACGGAGATAGCCTCCTTCCTTCCTCTCGATTGTTCCTCGATGAAACTGTTCCTAAAGTAGCCGAACGTCTTCGTGCTACGCCTGATAACCGACTCCATTAATTCGAACGGGGCTCTTCCTCTTGTTCTCTCCGCTTCTCTCTCGTTATATAAGCTTCTCGTGCTTCTTGAGACGCGCGGTTTTATTTGCATTTGCAATTTTCGAGATTGAACCGTGTTGGAAAGTTTGGAAACTCGTCGCGGATATCGTACTTGGACTTTCCGACGGTGTTCTTGTTATTTGTAAGTTGAATAAATTTCGTTGTTCGTGGGAGGACGGCGAGAACAACGTTATCGCGTCGAGAAAAATAATGCATTTCCAAAAACAGAAAGGTGTTGCCTCGTTTCGAATTCCTTTGGCGTTTAAACGATCGCTTTAACACGCCGTGCTTTACGTTTCGGCGCAAGACTTTGGATTCGATCGAAAAACTCTTGCGAAAGTTTGCCAAAAATAAGATTCGTTTTCGATGAATTTACGCCAAATATTATCGCGGATATCTAGCTTCGTATACACGATAAAATAGTTATCGCGTCTACTCTACCTGACTAATATATAGATTTGAAAACTTACCCATTGGATGCTGAGCCGTCGAATCCTCGTTTCCAACAACCTCGTCACGTACCACATCTGAAACACTGGACCCTTGGTCCAAACGACAAAACGTTAACGCTCGGTCTAAAATAAATCTGAATATTCATTTCGATTTTATTAATAGAAATCTTTTTCAAAATGGACAGTATGCCGATATAAACTTGTATGTATAATATCTTAGTTAAAAGAGGGAAGAGGTGAAATTTTTATAGCTCGAGATTTAAGCAATATATCTGTTCGTTCGACGAAAAGAAGGACCAGAGAAAGCGAATTCCATAAGACCAACCATAGAACCAAGTTGAACAAGACGCGCATCTTTTCTATAAGAATAAACCGCGTTCTATCACGATCATTCTCCCTATTATCTGGAATCTCCACTCGACGACAAAATATTCGCGATCGTCATCGAGGAGATTTCCATCATTCGTACGATTATCTGAAGCCATCCGGAGCGACGTTCCTCCACCATCATTGACACGTGCTATTTTTTATACGTTGCAAATAAATCTTGTAGATACGCACGATGAAATTGGACGCGTGTGTGCCGAAATACGAGCATGTTCTAATTGGATTCCTTTTAGATACGAAAACCGACAGATTCAGCAAGCTTTATCCAATCCGCAATGTCTATTTTGAGATCTAGTTGAAACGTTTGTTAAGTGCGTGTTTAATGGAAACTTACGAAGTTCGATGCGCCGGAAGCTCACCCTCGTGCGGTCGAACAAACGAATGTTAATGATCGGCCGATCGACACAAACGAAAAGTATTATTTTTACTTGGATACGCGGGAAATCGGCGCGGGGGGAAGCAACTGGGTCGAATACTAAGCATCGATCGATGCTGGCCAACTCGATACATCACGATATCGCATAGGCCACACGAAACACGATGCGCACGCGTACATCGGGCCGTTCATTACTCCGATTCAGCATGGCGACTTTGCCACTTTTTCTATCCCTACTCTGTCCGCTGGCAACTGTTACCAAACTGTGTTACACCCAGCCACTCAGCAGCGCCATACACACCATGAATATTTAGTACGCGTGCCGGTTGTTGCACGGGCGACGCACCCTTTCGTTAACCTTGGAATTCTCTGATTCGTCGGGCGGTGAGCTTCCCGCAGATGATATCGAGCAAGAATTTCGATTTCCTGCGAAACGGTCGCACACCGGCGAGAATGTTCAAATTTTCATGAAGGCTGTACCGGCTGAGAGTAGAAATTACGACCTGTGATGCGACGTTGCATAGAAGAGGCGAGGCAAAAATTTTACTAGAAATTTAGTACGTACGTCTGGTCGTACGTGAAATTATCTATTTCTCAGCTATATTTAGAAACGAAAGATAATTAAAAGTTGAGCAACGATACAGTATATGTTTCACGTTGCTTGCGATTATGCGAGATGCGACAGCTTGTTTCCTATTTGGACAACAAACGAGATACGACGAACATTTGTTCGAGGTTCGGTTAATAGCACAGACATGCTAATAGAACTGGTCCTGTGAATGAAGGAAGATGCAGCGATGAAACGCTATAGATACGGTAAATTTTATCTCTCGCTGTAATTACGCGAGTCATTTGATCCGAAGGCTCCGTGTGCGTCTCTCGTAAGCGATTCGTGTCTCCGATCATGTATCCATCGCGATACGACGATACTACGTAACCAGAAACTTTGAAAGTAATCTCGCGTTAGACGCTACGACTGGCAAAGCTTGGCAACTTGCAGAAATAATCTCTACGGACTGTGAGTACACGGGAGAAAGCGCGTAACGCAACCCTGTGCAATTTAACATTTATAAGCGACGTAAAATACGCGTATTAACAAGCAGTCGAGCAAACTATGGCGCAATTTGGCTCGCGATAAAAAAAAAAGTACGCACGCCCACGCCAGGAAACGGGGCATTAAGAAAACAGAGAAACGAGCAACGACGAGACAGCGTGTCAGCTCGTTAAGGGAGGCCATCGCGTCGAGAGGGAACACTAGTCGATCGTTTTCGTCCAATTTCGTTCCGATGCGATGAAAAAAGCGAACGGCGCCGCTAACAAGTTCATTTAGAACGTGAATCGAATCGAGATTTTGCTTTTCCTGCTTGTTCCAGGAGAATTGTAGAAAAGGTGCGGGTAGGTACGCGCGGGTAGGTCTCGTCGAGGGAGTATAAAGTAGAACGAACGGTGACACGCTACACGTCGAGCGATTCAGACTCGGTCTCGTGTCATTAACTTTCTCGCGCGGCTAATAGAAAAGACCGTTTCCATCGATCGGTTTCCAATCGTCTCGTTGTAATATCTGAAAGCGTACGATCGAAAGGACTTTAAGAAAATCACAACACATCGTCGAAATGTTAGAAGAATTGTAATATATTACATTGTAAAAATTCGTTGGTCAAAGTTATATATATACACCTGTATTATTGAAAGCAAAAGTTAACGAAGATAAATCGTTTTGCACACGTAGATATTATATAAGAATGACTAAGAGGCTAGGGATCCTCTAGTGAGACAAATTAACTTGTCTTCTCCGGTTAACGGATTGAAAAAAAACGTGTTTCCATTTGAAAGTCCATAAAAATCGATCGATAACGATATCCAGCCGTTTCGTTGTGGCGCGACTCGCGAGAAAAAGGACCAAAGGACTAATTTATTTTCAGTCGGTCGTTCTATTTCGTTTCGATTGGTCCGATATTGGCGGAGAGCCAGCGTCGAACGGCAGCGGATCACTTTGATATGCAGGTCGGCTAAACAGCCAGCGTATTTAGCCGCGCGGACGTACCGAACATAGTAACACATATATCGGCAATTCTTTTACCTCTTTGGCCGTTTCGCTTTATGCACCCTGCGAAAGTGCACGAGCCGCTTTACTGCTGGAGAAGTTGCCGCCGGGTCGGCGGTGAAACGGCCAGGGCAGGGGAGGCGAGCATCAGAGAACAGCAACCACTAGAATTCGCCCCGTGCAACGGCCACGGCCGCAATATCTAAGCAGGAAATTTCCGTGCGAGCCGGGAAACGTAGCCAGAAGTGTACGCGAATCCGGCGAATGTAAAATAGATGTAAATGCGCAGCCGGAGAGATGGACTGCAGAAGCTGCATATTTAAATGCGGATAAAAAGCTCCTAATCTCGAACGGCGACGTCTTTGCCCGAGGTAATACTTCTTCTGTAAAATTTGTCGCAATTCCCCGGCTGCCAATGGTGACACGCATCGGCCAACAAGAAAAATATCAAAGGACGAAGTAAAAAGGTACCAAGAGTTGATAGGAGCCAGGCTCGAGAGTTTTCACGGAGTACCAGGCACTCGGTTGTGAGCTTATAATATACGGACAGGCTGAACCGAGACTCCCACCCCGTGGATTTTAATAAGGTGGAAACAGGGCCCTCGGAGAAAACTGAAGTTTAAGTTCTCATCCGTAACCTGGCGTCAACGACCGAACGACCTGAACTTTGACTTATTAAAAATATTCTCGCATCCCTGCCCACCCGTTCTCGTTAATTCCGTTTTCCAGCGCTTGCCGATTGCTTCGAAAAACATTTCTCGTCATCGCCACGGAATCACGTAGCCCGACCGACTCATCCCTATAAAAACCAGCCCGAAAACGTAGACGCCGTGTGCATATACACGTTCGTGCGCCGACATGGATCTGCCGGTTTCTGCCGAGAAGAAGTTGGTGGATGGATACAGGCTTAAAGACGGATGTTGCTTTCTCGCGTTCGCTTTACGAGATACGCGTTCCGGTTTTTTCGTTAGGTTCGAGCTGTAATAGAGGAAGATGGGTTTCCAGTGTTTACAGGTCGAGCCACGAGCCCCAAGATCCTCGTTGCTTCGACCGAGAAACAGTCATAGCTAAGATGTATCATCGGAGCAGGTCAATTGCCTTCCAAAACCCCACCTCCGGCCGCTCTTCATCGACAACCCACCCTTAAGTCGACTCTGTCCTGGCCAAGAGAGCCAAATGTCGGCGTTGGTGGGGGAATAGCGATGGGCCGAGTGCTGCAGGGTCGGGTAAAAGTACGGAAAAGCTAGCTAAGGCAGCCATCGTTCGACCACACCAGGTGCCGCCATGTTTATTTTCGAGCTGTTGCTTCTTCTACCTGTATTTTTCTGGCTTCGTAGAATGTGTTATACGATCTATAATCTCTACCTTTTCGTTCTTCTTCCTTTCGTTCAAAGTATAGCTACCCGTGCTTGATCTAGAGTTTGCAAGGTTCGCGATAATTTCACGCAATAACCAGGTCTTATCCCCTTTTAACGAATCGTTTTTGATTATCAGCTTTTATCGACGTAGGTACGGAAACGTATAACGCGCGAGAATCGTGCACGGCACGACGGTTTTACTCTCTTCGTGGAATAATAAAAAAAAATTTGCTGGAACTGCACGCATTTAGCGACTTGCCTACATGCGACTCACGGATGTAACGATGCTATCGGCAGGGCTCGGGAAAAAATTGTTACAGCGGTACATGTTTCATTAAGACTTTTTACCTTGAAACCAGCACCAACGTTCATCCACGAATTAACGTGCATGTGGTGGAAAACGTAATGTCAAAGTGCAAGATCATTAGCCGCTGCAATTTAATAAAAAAAGCTGCTATTTTATATATCGCTACATAACGAACTATATACTGTATGACTAAAAGAAAAAGAGGGGAGAAACAGGGGTCCCTGTTTCTATATAAAAAGGGTCAAGGTTTTCTCGGAAAATCTGGCGAAAACTTAGCCAAGATAAATTGTCGGAAGGGACGCGTAATTGCGCGGGGGACTTTCGTAATTTGGCATCGAGTTGCAGCGTGTATTTCCTTCGGTGTTTTCCGCGCGCCATCAAAGTAACAACCGCGGTCAAGTAGTTCGACGAATTTTCTGCTAACTTTCCTACATACCCTGCATTTCCAACGACGACGAATTTTCCACGCGTGACAACGAGCGCGTTATTCGTGCCGGGCGCACACGCGTCCGCAAAATGCAAGACGAAACGACTGCACCTTGGCGCATGCTTCGAGCTGCCTGCATTTCGTACGACCGATAGGTACATACGTACACGGTGTTACGATAATCACGAGTCAACTTGTCCTTCAAAATGAGCCCTCGAATGATCAATGAGATATCCTTGTTGATGAGAGAGCAATAATTTCGCGCTTATAGTTTTTTCACCTGTACAGAAGTTATTTCAAGGTGCGTTGAAATTTATCACTGGAAAGCAACGGGACGAACGATCTGAATTTCGAAGGTCGATCAATATTTTGAACTTTGAGAATGTTTACGCGATTTTGAGAAAGAAATTATGAGAACAGCTTTTCAAAAACGCTAGAAATGTTCATGGCTTGGGAACAAGGTTAAACAAGCCCCAAATATTTACATAATTTTTCTTGCTGCTTTCATTGAACTCCTAACTTTGAATCTTTGTATTTACAAACTAAATAAAAATGTCGTGTGTATTAATTCAATTACTTTGCTAGAAAATGCACGCCACATCTGTTTACAAATAGAGGCTTTCGCTATCGCGTCTATGGATGCTTTTTTCAAGAGGTAATCTAATTCCATCATCTTATCGTCTTCGGTTTTAGCCAGAATCTTCGATTCAAAGAAGAGTGAAAAACGAGACGGGACACCTTGTATATTGTAGCTCGAAATAGCATTTCACAGGTGTGGGTTTGCAACAACTGCGTGAAAGTAAATTGGTGTAATCAACTGGAAGTATGTAGCAAACCGTGCGCGCAGCAATCTCACGCAATATTGCGCATGCAAAATTAATAAATTGGAAATTGAACGTGGCGATTCGCGTGATATTGTCGGGGCCACACGTATCTCTATGCATCTATGTATAAAAGCATCGATAAGAGAGAATCCACCGGTGCTATATCGATCCACTGCCCGGTGAGCGTCGCATTTTCTACCTTCGATCTTGTTGCGACTATTTATCATCCTGAAATTACTCCGCTGCTGCTCTTCGTTACACCGCGTTCCACGGAATCGCCGCGTTTCGCGCCTCGTATTCTTTTTTTCGTCAACCACGTTTTGCCGATTTTACGAGCTCACTCTATACGCTCATCCGCGAACAGACCAATTTCTCTGTATATACAGTTGCATTTAAGGCCAAACGTTCGCGTACTATACGTTTGCTTGATCAAACGATTTTAGCGCAAATAATTTCTCAAAAAGCAGATCGACTATTATTCTGACTCCTTTACGAGCGAATGTTCTTTTAAATTATCGATCGCGGGGATACGTTTTTCCGGGCTCTTTGCAAACGAACTCAAACGCGCTGAAATTAAGGCCAGTTTTACCGAAAATAAATACATTCGTCGTATAAAGTACGATGTTTATACGCAGCATCGAGTGTGAAATACGTTCTTTGGAAGCCAAGAAAGAAGCATTATATCGTTCCACTTATCTGAATCTTTCAAAATTTTGCAAAACATTCACCGATGTTCCCTGTAGAAAGCATCTGCGGCTGGCGAATTTAAAACATCGCGCGGTTTCTGTTTGATAGGAGCCCGACCAAACGCAGGATTCTTAATGAGAGTGGGTAAATGTCATTTATCTTTTAATTGCAAAGAAATACTTTTATTCCCGGATCGAAGAGACGCAGATAGCCGTGCACCTCGAATGAAATCTCCGCGGAATAATTTAGCGCGCGCCACGACGAATAATTTAATTATCGTGGAATCGCTGCGCTTCGTTCTTCGTGTTTCTCTGTGTGAAAGCTCGCTCGCAAATTCACTTTCTCTATCTCTCTCCATCTTCTTCTCGAATTAGTCTTAATTCCTGCGCGTTTCGAACACTTTGCTTGAATCACGACCGACGTTCACTAACGTCTCTGCGGGATAACCTCGATCGTGAAAATTCGGTAACAAAAGCGACGGTACGCGATTGCATTCGTTGCAAAATATCGTTTAATATTTTTGGAAAACTTAAAATTATTTTACCTATTTATTATCAATTATTTATTACGTACATTGACGTTCCCAAAGGCATTACATATTTGGAATTCGTAATTGTTATTTAATATTTAGCAATAACGGAAGAAGCAAATTCGAGAAAATTGTATGGAAAAGCGTAGAAAGTCGCGTGAACGGATGAAAGGAAGATAATGTGAAAAATAAAGACTCGGAATTAGCCACGATGTACAATACTCACGTTCCTGTAATAATACACCTATTCCGAGATAACAGGATGACAACGTGGCGGAGAAAAAAAAACGTATTACTAGAGGATCACAAGGAATGTATAAAACGGAATGAAAGAGTCCGGTCTCTCGATAGGTCGATAGCTCGCGCGACGAAATGTCGAGAACCGGCTTTCTGCAAAGACCGAGCTATCCATTGCAGGATATTTTACGTAGGATCGAACGTTATATCCTAGAGTCTAGGATGCTCGCGGAATAAATACCTAAGCCTGGCGTAGCCTCGTGGTCTAACCACGAGCACACGTGATATAATTTGCGGCTATCGGAGCGACTCGAAAGTAAAAATATTCGCTACGTTCTACGCCTATAAAAGGATAAGACGAGGAGCCATGAACGTCAACGGCCCGTTTATGCGCGTATCTCGACAGCTATAAACGCGCATTATGTAACCCGATAGAACTTATTTTTCTAAATTAACTTCAATTTGGATATATAACTCAACTTCGATTCCCCTTTACAATAAACAATTTCGATGCTACCAAAAGAATCAAGAAAGTCTTAGGTTAAACATGGGCCGAAATATCGTTAGTTCGCAAGTTATTATACGTCCAATCTGACCGCCGCTTGCTTCAACAAACACTTGTGAACATGTTTTGCCGTAGAATTATTATTTAAATAGCGCAAAGTTGGGGGATAAAAACGCTACACGGTTCTGTTACTGTTACTGAACGACCCTGGTATAATTATTGCGCAAGAAATCTGTTTACCGTGCTTCGTTTAATGATCCATTCAACGAGTTACGTAATCAGTTATAATACATATATGGTAGATATAACTGATTAATACATATATGGTAGATAAACAAGCGATAAAGTCTGCTAGTCTATTACAGGCTCCCAGTTAACGACATCTTACAACTTCGAAACTAATGCTAATATTTGCGCTTACGTTCGTAAATTTCGCAAACCTTTCGTTCTTTCGAGTCACACTGATTTCCTAAAGCACTTCTCATCGTAAATTCTAACTTGCCCCGCTGTTCTCCGAGTAGTAAGACGACAATGTGTACGGCTGCCAACGACTCGCGAGAAACGCGCAAAGATTTACAACTGTCCGACAGGAAAATACTTTTTTTTTTCTTGACTGACCAGAAAAAAATTGCTACCTAGAACGAATGGAAGGGTGCTATTGACCGCAGGTTTGCCGGAAACCAGAAAAAATCATGAGAAAAAACACAGCGTAACCCTTTCGTCCGAGGAATACCTGGCTGGAAAAAGTTTCTCGGCCGACTTCGATCGACGGAATGGAGAAAACTACGCGACGAATAATCCTTTCTACTCGCGCCAAAGAAAACCATACCTGGCCGGTATTCGAAAATTGATCCCGTTAGGTCGCTAACTTTCGCTCTTTCCTCTTCTTTATTCTCTTTTTCGTTACTTCTGCTGCCGTGTCGAGCTACTGGAAGAATTTTCTGCCAAAGTCCGGAAAACTAGTTTCGAGAAGTTCTCCCCGAGTGGTGCTCGTGCTCGGGGCGCAATTCACGCGATCAAACTTTCCAACTTTTTAAATCTATTTCTTTGTAGCGGAGCACGACGGAGTCCAAGTGCCGTTGGGTTTACGAGAAATCGCGAGAACGAGAAAGTACTTGCAACACGGTTAAAAAGAAATTCTTTTAATTATAAAGAAAGTAGTCGGTGTTTTTACATTTAATTAAAACCCCGATAATTCAACAACTGTTCTCAAAATTATTTGTCGCTCGTAGGAAATTACAAAATACGCGATTAATTTCCAGTAAAAAATTATTTGATTTGTTTCTGCAGCGTGAAACTTGCTTTCTTCTTTATCGAGCATAGTGATTGGCGTTTAAAGTGTACCGAGTGTCCGATAAAGTTACCCACACAATGTACCGGAGCGCGTCCATGTCGAACGATCATAGGACGAGTCTCTTAACTCTCCTATTCCGATATTTTTCCAACATCGTCACTCCTGAAATCGATAGATAGCGACGCAACCCTTTCATGTTGCGTAGCAATTGTTCCGTACACCGCGCTACGTTTACTATTCCATGTGCTGGCTTTATTGCCAGCTGCTACCGGTTCAAGATCTTTATACCACCTTATCGAACGGTATTGTTGTTTGGCTTCGAGTGGAAAATGTTAACCGCGAACTGTTGCACAGCTTCGTTATCATGCACGCTACGTCGGGAAAAAACAACGAGTTTCTATTGGAAATGTAAATCGGTAATGGAAATGATCAAACCATCGTCGTAAGAAAACGTAGAGTAGGTCGAGAAAATGAACTGAAACGAAATATTTACGTAACGTTTAAAACGTACCACGTAGAAACGTATTCGAAAGTTTGCGTTAATACTTCTGCATTCTGATCTTTTTAACGAGATATAAATTAAAGGATGCAAGACAATAAACGATATTTCAATGGGAATAGCGTTTATAGCTTTTAATTGTTACCTATTTAGAGATAGGTTTTGTCTCCCCTTTCGTCTCAGGGGGAAAAACATTAGTAAGTGTCGTAACCTTAACAAAAATAAGTTACACAATTTACTTGGACAAATGCAAAGAAGGGAATGAACATTCGATGTAAGTGAAACGATAACGTTCAACGTTTATAGTCCCATAATGTACGATTTCATTACTAGCAAGATAGCCGATGATGATGATTAATTCGATGTCGCAAAAAGTTATCTTTTATCGAATGAAATTCAATTAAAATGTTTTTTGCACACTGACAAAGTGTGTTAACACGCACGACACACCGCCATTGGAAGCGTCGGTGTTTACGATCGCTAGCGTCCATCAACTCTCAGATAGGAGAATAACAATACTTTTTATCGAGTTTGCCTTTAATTAATTATTCGCGTTCTACGTTTGTTCGCGACGCGATTATCTCTTATCGATTCCCGCCTCGCGAATGCAATTACAATCGACCGATTTAGCTTTATACGCCAAGAACTTCAGATTGATTCGATTTCAATCTGTGATAATTATCCACATTTATAGATTCTAGTCCATTCGGTAACGTTATCTATGTAATAACACGTTACAGCGTAAAAATATACATAGGCATGTTAAACAGATATTACTGTGCGAGCATTCGTTGGATCTTATCAGTTTCACTTCGTACAATGTTCGTTTCGTTTCCAATCATCGTTCGATGAAACAGCGAAGCAACATCGAGGCAAAACTGTGCTTACAAGAGTCTTCGCTTTGCAGATGGCGAGGGAATAGAAGAGCGTAATCGGGAGAAAGCAACGAAATTTCTGAGGAAACTGGCAAATTTACGAGAACTAGTCTGTATAGGTCACGTTTGCTCCAAAGATCTTTCGGATCTTCTACTTTGTGGAGATTGGAATGCACGATGGTCGTTTCCCTTTGGCCCTCGCTGACCCCGCCCTTTCGTGGCTACGAGGAAAATGGACAACAGCGTACGTCTGTCTTTTTCTCTCCCTATCTCTCTTTCTACGTTTACTCTTTGTCATTTTTGTTCTCAGATATGAAATTGCCTGGTATCCTTTGGGAAATGCCGAGCAATGTCAGCTACGAACCATGCTAACACGTATAGAAGAAGGAGAGACAAACTGACCAGTCGGAGAAACGAAGACGAAGAAGCTAGCGCTCTGCCAGAACGAGATTGTATTTTCGTCCCCGTATCCAACGTCCATCCTATTCGATCGGACGTTTCGTTTGCGTAATCCATACACCTGTGCGTTCTTAAAGATTCAGATTTCACGAACTTTCCTCTTATGTACTGTCACGCGCATAAATACAATACGAATATATATCGGTTTACTTTGTCGCATTTATCGGACCGTCGAACCTCCCGGAGCATTTACATTCGGCAACAACATTCCACGAAGCTGATAAAACCCTACCTGGATCGTCGGCCATTATAGCCAATGCGAATTATAGCGAACACGAATTATAAAATCATTGCGCGATCGCCGCGAGACGTCGTTGATCTCGTTAGGCTCATCGAGCGCGATTGTAACTCTGACTGGAATGTGTATGCGGTCAAAGCGAGCTGTTGACCTTTGTTTACCGACCTGAATCTCTCTCTCCGGATCCGGCACTAGCCACGTATCTGTCACCGTCAGATCCCAAGTACCGTCAATTTTTCCAACTGTTTTCAACCTCTATCTTTGCCGAAAAGCCGCGACACAGTAAGAGGGTCGGTAGACAGTGAGAGTACTCTTTTGGCGATTCTGTCAGGATTTATGATGCCAACCACTTTCGTGACTGCAACGCTGTTGACGTTCGATCATGCTGGTTAACGTCGTTTCTCCGAGAACAGACGCTGTATTACGTTCGAAGCGATTAGCGTACACCAAAGTAGACCAGCAGATAACGAAGGAAGAATCTGCCGAATCTCTATCAATTTTTGCAGGACGTTTTCTCCATTTTTATGTCTTAACTCAGCCGAACAGCTGCGACATCGCGATATCATATTTTTCAATATGGATCGATGACGTTAACGGACCTACGAATAATCCCAACAAATGTAGCATTGCTCTGCGAATTTCGGATTTTGTTAAAAGAAGCAAGAAAAGATTATTTTCATGAAGTGGATGTGGAGACAGAAACGTGTCGAGATTCTTCGTTCCCCCTCGTCTTTTTCACGCCGTTGAAACTCTCAGCGACTCTAAATACGACCAGCGGATGGCATAAAATCGGTACATAACGTCGCCGATGCTGCGGGAAATCCGCAGGATGAAAATTTCGCGGCGAATTAGTCAAGACGCGGTCGAAGTTTCCGTCGACCGTAAACGTGCCATTTTTCCATGGGCTTCGAGCGACGCTCGTGGTAGCGGCGTAAAACGTGCAAGTTCCTTTTATCTCGACCTATAACATCGATATCCATGCGTGTATATCTATTTATATGACCTCCGGCTCGCTTCTTGGGAACAGGCATTTCCATTCACCGACTATGGTTATCGTTTCACACTTACAAACTTCCTTGTACTTGTCGTCGGGATACAACAGCGTTGTATAAACAGCAATGAAAATTGTATTTTGCTACCGTTTCACGATATTAAACGTTCCAGTACCTACGTTTCGCGGTTGACCGAAAGTAGAATCACGGTTCTAGCGTTTCGATTCGTTTCCTTTGTAATCGCGAGATGTTATTCGATGATATTTATTTTTCGCCTTATTTCGCGTCTCGGAAAATGAGAAAGAAAAGGTTTCAACATAGGAAATCTGTGCTTCGTTCAGAATACTCTCTGGTCTCGTTTGAAGGAGGAACAGAGATTCTTTCTACGCCGAACGAACGAAGGGATGATACGACTTTTGGCCATTCTCGACGTATCCGCATCACGAGTTTGACGAGCAACCTTGTTTACGGGCCAATTTCGCGCGAATACAGGCTGCGCCAAATACTATTTTTTTTTTTTTTTGCACGTAAAACTTCAAACTTGCGCTTTAGCCCCTCACTTTCGGTATACTTTCCTCGACATACGATTCCTTTCCTTTCCCTTCCTTCTCTTCCGCGCCAACGTTGTTAACACAGTATGAACATATAAAACGTACACACGTAGTTGATGAGTAGTAAGCGCAGAGTTCTTCTTCGGATACACAAATTTTTCCGCCAATTAAAAGAGAAAGAAAGACAAAATATAAAAGAAAGAGAAAGAAATACTATGCGAATAGTAGGTCGTTTTATTCAAATATCCTCGATAACGTTTCCTCGGACGAGTGCCATTTTATACGCTTCCTATGTCTTTCGACTACTCGTTCGCTGTTCTTCGTTTACGATTTCCACCGATTCGTCGCGGGTATTTTCCAGTTAATGACCAGAAAGGTAATTTATCTAGTTGCGGCAAAGTTTCTATTCGACTGGAAAGCCCGCCGCCCGTTTCCACCCGTGTCGCTGGCGTTACGTGACGCCGGAGTAACGAAGAAAAGCATATCGTGAGATATACGCTCAGGTAACCCACGTAGTATCGTCTTCTTTTCTACTGGTGTACGTGTGTGTTTATACGGATTGGGTTTAGCGAACGTACGTGTACGACCAGCTGCTGGAATAGAAACTGTGTGTTTGGCTAGACCACGTAGAGAAGTCGTCTCTATATATCGGCGTCAGCAGGGGATCCGTACACTGCCATTTTATCCAAACGTGATCCCAGACAAATACGAAAATTCGTACGTGGCTGCAGTGTATACGAGTGGCTTGTTCGATATTTTCCCGAAGAGACTGATGGAACGAAGCAAGATACGATGCGGGCGGAACCGTGGGAGGACTCAGGTAGGAAATATGACGAGCAAGTTCTGGTATCCGACTGCCCACGCTAATAACGTCGTTTTCCTCCGCTCGACCAACTCGACGTACTCTCGCAAATAAAAGGTCCGCGGATCCTGCCTGCCGATCGATCCATTTTTCTCTTTTCGTCCTAACTCCTCCTTTTCTTCTCTTTCCTCTGTCGGCTCCTCCGCGTTTATTATCTTTGCGTCTTTTACTCGTTCCTTTAATTTCACGACTGACGATATTATCCCGTTTTTCCAAATTCTCTTTCTCGAGATTGGAGCGAACGGTCGTTACGTACAGCAAAAATACTCGAATATCTTCGATATCCTGCGCGTCCTGCGCAAGTCGATCGAATAAAGAGTATTTTACCATAGGGCGCCATTACGTGTTCGATCGATATTCGGAGAAACCGGCTTCGATAAACATCGGAGAGCCGCGAGAGCAACCTCTTCTCGCTTTCATTGCCGAAATATTTCCGCGGTGTACAGCGCCGCGTAAAAAAGGATATCTACGCTGTGTACAAATTTAATTAAATTTAATTAAAGGGTTTTACCGGGAGGTCCGCGATCTTCGTCTCAACGAAGACGATGTAGGATAAAACCGACGATGGTTGATTAAACGTCCGCGGGAAAAAATCCTTTTTAGGTTCCTGCAACGAACGGACCTCATAAGCAACGAATTCTTCGGCGAATGTGGCGAGACATCGTCGACGAAGCAGCGTGATTTATATCTATTATATATATATATACACCTGTCCCTTGTGCTTACGACGCTTTTCGTTCATCTTCCTTCCTCCTTTCAAACGTTAGATTGAGATTCCCACTGCGTCCACCGTCACGTAATTAAATCCGTGAACAACTACTTTTTCCAGCTTTCCGGAATACTTCGTAGTATCCCGATTTTTTCCCATTCGTATGACGATACTGACAATGATTTCCGACTTGTTTTTTTTTATCTAATTTAGGCTTCAAAAGACCTAATGTGAATGTGTTAGAATGTTCCAGGTAGTTACGATTTTCCATTAATAAATTTTCCAATTTATGAGAATTATTCAATCTTCCAATACGAATATGATATTTTGATTCGCGTAACAAAAGTCAGAGCTGTGCGAGTGTTACTGTGTAAATTATGTACGTGCTTTACGAGCAACTCAACTTACAAACCGACGAAAATTTCGTGAACAATGGAATAATCCGTAGCATTGCACATTCACCGATGAGAATTTTTATTTATACGTCGTCCGTCGTTATTTGATATATTAAATATTCATTCTTACGCTAATATGGCGCGTTTTATTCAAAATTTTCGTGGCTACGAGCGCTATGGTCCCCTGCCCGAGCCTCTCGAAGCCACAAATTACGCAGTTCGATGCATCGTGGCTCCTTTCATACATATTTATGCCGGCCTCTTGAGGACGAAAGCAAGAAAGTCACAGTAGATGCACATAACGTTCAATATCTCGTCGTAAATTCATATTAAATATCGCCAAGTTTGCTTTAACAGATGTAATTCCTATTTATGAATATTACTTGTAAATAAAATAAAACGAGTTTTCACGTGGTACGCGAGCAAAATCAACAGAATCGGAAGATAAGTTAAATAAAAGACGATCGGTTAAGCACGTACATAAAGAAACCTGCGTTTTCTCCGATCTCTATAAAATGGATATTAGTCCATCGATTATTCGGGACAGAAAACGTAGGTAAGTGGGTATTAGAAGCAAGGCGAAATCGTTAAATATCGTAATTAAAAGGTCGTAAGTATCAGGTGTGTTAACGGTCTACGTACTACTTTGGAACGCGATGAAAATGCAAAGGTGTTTTCATCGAGAGTAAAACGGCGGATCAATAAAGAACTACCATTCACTGCCAATTATTTTAAATACTCGATGTTTAATTAAGTAAGTCGTGCGGCATAATCATCCACGGGGAACAGCATGTTAATGTTTTCCGTGAAAACTTCTAAATGTGTATATATGGAAAGAACGAATAAGAATTGCTTCGGAACGAAGTAGCTAGTTCTTAATTAAAATTGAATCGAGTACTTGCGATCCGGTTATTCTCTCGCTGCTATTCTCCGTTAATTCCCATTTATGCATCCACGTATCGAGGAACGATAAAGTTTCACAAGCTTGGTAGCAGGTAAACCGCGAAATTCCGGCCCGTTTTACGAAGAAAAAGGGAAGAAGTTGGAAAAGCACGAAGGCAATGAAAACGCGGGAAGAAGTCGTTCCGTCCAAATAGTTTTCGGAACATCTCGATGTTCATAAAACACTTAACGCTTAACGGGTTACCTAAAGACCAATTAGAGAGCAAGCTCGAGTGTTAGCAGCGACATAAAACTTGGATTACAGACTGTAACAGGTGCTGTGTACTCCTACCGATACACACGTTTCGAGAAACCTCGAGAAACCATCGAAATTTCAACGAGTACGATAAAATGTCATCGCCGTGTAACGACTCGAAGTGGAAAACTTATAGGCGCGCGCGTATTGTCGAAATTGGTGAAAAAATGGAGCAAAATGTGTGATAACGAGGTGTCGATTCATCCACGATTGTCGGTATCTGCGTGTACGTTCTATCGGACGCAACGACGATACGTCGCAGTAAATGTCATCGTTGGAACCGATTAACGCGTGAGAACGATGTCCATTGTGTTCACCGATTGGAGTCTAAAGAAACGGATGAACGACCTGCCTATAAATGTGTTCGCACCTAACAATTAGCGGGTACACATCAGGGAGCACGTAATAAAGCAATGATCGTAGTTTACGAGCGACTATATACCCCTGCTAGAAGACTCGTCCAACCGCAGACTCTTCTCTCTTTCGCCTATCTGCTCCCTCTGTCTACCTATCCTAACGACGAGCACAGTCTGTCCGTCCATTGCACCACTTATCACGGAAGAAACACTTTGTCCTTCCGTCGTAAAAGTAATGCCTTGTAAATTGCCGAGGGGTGGCTCCACCCGGTAGTCACGCTCCCTCTTTATTTCAAAAACTATTCCAACATCCTTCGCCAGGGGTCTTATTTTCTATGTACGGGCTTCTTTCTTTCTTCGTCTCTCCTCTTTCTTCAGGAATCGTTTGCACGGAAAATTTCTAACGGAAATTAGACCGCGACTCAATTGCGAACTAGTCGCGAAACGACTGTGCTTCCGCGCGAACGGAAAAGAAAATTTTAACGGATAGGATCGAACGTGTGGCTGCGTACAGGGACGAATACAAACGGTGAGTAACAGTTTGGAAATCGATGGGCGAAAGAATCGGAGAAGCTCAAGCCGCGTTTATATTCCGGCGGAACTGGTGCCTGTTCGCGTTGGCAGGAAGCTTGGGCGTGAGTCGGGCCGCGTCGAAAATTACGCGATCGTTTTTACTACGCTCACGGTAGCAAACTCGTAAATATTCCCGGTGACAAGTCCGACTTGGTTATTCGTTATGAAGGAAAGAAGGAACATGGAGGAAAAGGCGGTGGAAGATGAGCAGAGGGATGGAGGGATGGAAGAGGGAATTGTCGTTAATTGGGATTGACTGAAAGAGAACGACGAACCACCACGGCGAGGCTGGTCTCGGCGCCGAGCTCGCGGAGATATACAATGATGTAGCAATATCTCTGATGGCAAAGAACATCTACATTTTATATGCTACGTGGCCGAGTGTCTGACTGGTCCTATCCCCTTTCTCCGTCGCTGCGCGCTCGCCGAGCCATCTGCTCAATAAATTAGGTTGCTGGAACCTGGCCTCTCCGCGCACGCCTCACGAAACAGAGAAGGAAAGAGTACGAACGAACGATGGAAGGGGTAATACCGAGGCTTCGACTCCTCGGACAGAAAAACGCGCGACTGGGACGACGAAGAAAGAACGAGCCGAACCACAGTGGGAGGAAGATCGCGAGGAGAAAAGGAAACAGTCTCAGACAGAAATAAACGAATATCCCAACACAGAAAATCCACTCTCGGTCTGAAAATGAAACGAACGATTCCCCATGGCCCCTCCGCGCCGCCGTTGCCGATTCCACGATCCCCTTCTTCGTATGGCCGTCCCACTGATATCGTCTCCTACCACCACGACACCGTCGAGTTCGATGCCACCGAGTCGATGTCGTTTGCGAAATACGTTTTAGCTACAAACTCATCGTCGCGTCGTCTTCGTTGTAGTCGTCATCGCAATGGGTATATAGTAGCGGTTAGACTCGCGGCGACTCGTTTCGCGGAGATACCAGAGAATAGAGACTCGAGGATCGCAACATCGCTGGCCAGAAGGGTCGAAGAGGGGCGAGGACGTGGCTTGCGATCTCCGGTTCTCGATCCTCCTCGTGCACTGCTGCATCGTTCCGTCTTTCTCTCCAGACATACAGAGACCCCTTACGGAAATAAAAAGGCAACATCTCGGCAGACCCAGTCTTCCGTTTCTTCGTTTTTCTTCTGCCGCGGCTACGCCCGCTCCCGCCTCGCCGATTTTTCTTCCATCTTTCTACGTAATCCTCTATCCTTTGGCGAAGCATCTGCCAGCCTACCGCCTTCATCTTCGTATACGGGTGCAAACACGATGACTTAGAGTAATGTCACCAGCGAAAGAATAAAATCCGCGTGCTTCGACATCGAACAAATAACTCGAAATATCATGGCCGAAGCCGACGTCTGTGTCATATTCTGCTTTATCCCAATGCCTGTCTCACTCTAACTTGCCCGCCTTGTTTCGTTGTTTTTTTTTCGATCTATTTGAATATATTATATTTTTGTTGGATGGACAAGAAAATTGCAAAAGCGAGAAATCTGGTAACGGCGAGATATAACGATCGAACGTTAGCGAACGAAAAAGTGAAATATTATCTACGACCGTTCTCCCGAATGGCGACCATAACGCTATGCTAATATTTCCGTATCTTTAATAGTCTTATCACGCTCACCGAGGGTAGTTCGCATAAATATATCGTTGCAGTTATTCTCATTTTGATAGAAATAATTTCCTCGAATAGTTTCGTTTATACGTATAACATAATCTACCATATGTATTGATTACATATGTATCGCCATAAGTAAACGTTAATGGCTTACCAAAGAAAAGCACGAACTCGCGATAGACAAAATTTGTCGTTTGTTGAATGTTGAATAGGTCACAGTCGTAGGCAGAGGTGCACGTTTCGAGGATAGTAGTTATCTACCTTTATGAGGGAAGGTGGTAAATGGGTTAATGTTTCGTGCCAACAGGTGGCCGCTATTGGACCGCAAGCTTATAGCTTTACGACGACCTAAAACGGTATTCTAGCATTTCCATTGATGTATGTACGAATGGCAAGAAGCAGTCGAAGAGAATCGTTTTAATGCGATATCGAGTCATCGACTGCTTCCGTGCGAGGAATACACAGCGCGGAAACCACTTCCAATATCACGTGTATTTTCAAAGTTCGTCGTTGGTTATACGCGATATGTCATAGGTTCATCGCGAGAAAAAGTAAACTAACGTAAACTATCTTCGAACATATTCGATATCAGCGTACCTATGCGCTGACGCACATATTGATTGACATACGTGCAACTATCAACGATAAATGCAATTTGAGTGCCTCGTAGTAAAGTTGAGGCAAATACACGTTCAATTAACCTCTATAATCGCTCCAAGTATCGCGTGATCTTTCGTTTGGCGCTCGAACCTTAATTACAATTTCAAAAGTGCATATTTACCTGTTTCTCATCGTTGCGCGTACCATTGTGAGATTTACCGAAAGTAGTTACCGCGTTCGTATATAGCTGATTCGCTGTATCTCGTTAGTACAATGTATTTAATCTTGATTTGTCATTTGAATGCTTATGGTCCGCCATTACGATGCACATTCGAGACACGAAGTTTCGACGACGATCTTCAGGAGCGACAATTATCGCAGCGGCATCTGTATGGCGATCATTGAAATAGGTCGTAGAGAGAAGCGCATAAGACGGTTAGCCCGGGCCCATTCCGCTAACGGTAACGACCGACTCGTTGGTTCGAGTCTCGGCTAAGCTCGAAAATGAATCGAGCTATCATGGCGGTGTTCCGCTCGATTTTTTCCCTCTCGCTCCGCGACCCAGTCCATCGGTATACCGTATCAGCGCGCATGCGCACTCTCCACGAAATTCCAAGATAGATCGAAGAGACACAAGAGAAACAGAAAGAGAAAGAGAGCACGAACAACAGAAGGTGGGAATGAATTGCATCGTGAGCAGAATTGAAGATTTTCTAGTTTCCATCGTGACTATACGGTTCCAATATAGGATCGTATCTCCTTCATTTTGATACGATATGAAAAGCACGATGGAAAAGACGTAAAATCGAAATCCTATGAATTCTACAGTTTGTACGAATATCTTTTTTTAATTTTTTAAATTAATACAACGTTAAATATATACGGAAGCATCGGAGTCTTTCTTAAAGGATCGTTATTAAAAGTTCCGAAATTACTTAACCGCTTTGCATAGAAAATATTTTAATTTAATTAAACTATTTTGCTAGATCGATGTGATCGAGTTATGCGAATAGGCAATTGGTCTTAAGGACGTAGAAATTGGAAAACTATAGCGACCCTGCCGGTAACATCCAGCGGCTTTTACGGACATCCACTAGGTGCACTTTATTACCGACGTGGCGATCGATTCGGCCACTCAAGCGCTCTTGATCCTGTTAATGAGCCATTCGCGAGAAATGTTACAAATTAATTCGTGGATTCTCCGTAGCTGTTACCGAACAATATTTCGTTTGAACGATCTATTAAAACCTATAATTTTACGATGAACAGCGGTATTTTTTTTTTTTTAATTTGAACATTAACGATACATTAACGAATTAGTAACAATATTTTTGTTCAAAACGTAAGATGTAAACGTTATGCTTCGAGAGAATATCGCGTAATATATCAAAAAATACGAGCGAGAAAAAGAAACAGAAATTTCTTTCGCGTTTTCCGTAGTTTCTTTTCTATAGCATGTTATCGTAGCCAAGTCGCTGGCGTTATCAGCTTTGACCGTCAATACACACTAATGAATATCATAATCTCACGCAAAGATACGAGGTATAATTATTAATAATTAACCTCGAATAGTTAAAACGCCTGTACGAGCGAAACTGAGAAAAGGATAAACAAATAAATATAAACTACAAATGACGATAGAAATTAATTTCTGTATCTCACATTCAGACAGATCGTAGATGACTAACGAATGTACGTACGACTTCACTTGCCTTATCTTTATATCCAATTAAAAATATCATAATCAGTCTGAGATAGCTGGAAGATATTAATTTACCAACATTATTTGCAAATCTTCATTCAATATATTTTCCCTACTTCCAAATACATTATTGCTAATTGCTGTACGACGATGATATCTCGTGAGACACGGATGTATTTTCATATTTATTTTATATAAATACCGTATTTTTTTACCAATTAGATTAACTTCGTCAGTGGTATGCTGTTATGAAATTCTTTTTTCCTCTTCAATCCCTTTCAATTTGTCGATAAGTAACCTTCGTGAAAGTGAAACGAAAGCCACCTGGTAACATAATTTCTGGCTAAATAGTATCTAATAAGTTTAACCAGTTTTATTTATGCATTCGTCTATCAGCGTCTATTAGCAGTATCTCCACTGCGCCTAATAACTTAATTGCTATCAGTACAAATTGTTGGCTATCAATCGACTTAATGTGGATATTAATGAACTCTATTAATAGACCTTACTAGAACCTTATTTGCATTCAATATTTTTATACGCTAACCTTGTCGCATGCAGCTATGTGTTTCACGTTGCATCAACATATTAAAACATTCGCGATATTTTTTCAACGAGCGCATAAGATTTCACAGCCATGTAATTTTAGATTTTACTATTAAAAAATTCCTATTCGGAATTATACATCGCTGAAACTAATACGACACTTCTAGTATAATTAAAACGATTAAACGATACGTTTCGTATGAAGACGTATCGATCAAAAATTCAAAACGATACGCCACAGTAAATTGTACAAATTTATTGTAGTCGACGATGCTATCTTTTTGGGGTTGGCAAACGAAAAAAACCAATGAGTTTGCAAATTTGCTACACGGGAGGAGTGGTGCATTGGAAAAAAACGTGGATGCAATAACTCTTGCGTCTGGACATTATTATGTATCCTGCTGGATAATATCGGCTCGCGTGCGAGCAAATCTTACGTCATTTGGTTGAAAGTCAGCCCCTGGAAAGCGATGTAGAAAGCACACGCAGCATGAAATCCAGGAATGCGCGTATACACGGACCTCCTGGCTGCCTAACGCGACGCGTAGACATTTTTTGAAAAACCGCTTTAAACATCGACGACCACGAGATGTGTATTTCTTCCGACTTACGCTCAATATGCGTCAAGGGCTTACGATCCTCGGCCCATGAAAAATTGCAACCAGTGACAACCAACGAACGTTTAAGAATATTCGTATGGCAGACGAACAGTAGAGGAATGAGATACTGTACGCCTCTCACGATTGGAATTTTAAGTTAAACACAGCATCGTTAAGCGGAGAGGTTGACACACTGGGAACTCGCTTATGCGTTTCTCTCGTTCAACGAAAACGAAAACATGGCAACGTGAAAACGTTAATAACTTGTACTTTGGGAAATCAGTTACTGCGTGTAACGAACCTTGGCGTTAAGTCAACCGAGAGGCACCGAGACAGAAAGCGACCAGAAAGAAACAAGGAACAAACTAAAAGGAAAAGCTAACGGAAGGTCGAGAGGGTGGAGACGCTGGCTGAACGAGGGTGGAGCAGCTAGGATTAGGATTGGACTTCGTTAAATGCATCTGACCGAAACGAAAATGGTAGACGTCGCCTGGTTCTCTCCAACTTTTCCTCTTTTTGTAACAAAGTATACAATTTTGAACAAATATCTTAATCCCTGAAGCCGGTTCAAATTTATGGCCGACTTTTAACACCCAGATGCGTGACATCACGGCAACATATTATTCTTAAAATATTCTCTCCACTCTCTATACGTATATAATGCTATTGCCCGCGCTTTTTTCAATTTTGTTTACGCTTACAAATGACTATTAAAAGGTTCTAGCGTATCTCAGGCGGGAGACGACGATTTAGGAGAAGGTTTCACGCGATAATCGTCCAATAAGAGTACGTAGGTATCCCTGCTACAATGTACGATAATACAACATGTTCGTCGCGAGGCTAAACGAAAATTAAACATGCTGATATATTTAACCTTGGTATAGTTTCACATTACCAAGTTCTTGAATGGACACAAGTACGTTTTAGTAATTCGTATATTATTTTTTGCAGACTTTATCCGAGTAATAAACGTTTATACGAGCGACAGGACTATCGTCGAGCAGTATGCACCAAGTAATAATTTGTATGTACTATTAGTTAATAGTTAGTTAGCGGGCATATTGGCAACGATACGTTAACAACGAGATATTCCTTAATTCGCTGACGTAGTAACAATCGGACGTGTTTCGGCGTTAACTTTATTATAGAGACACCGGAAGACATTGCAAATTGTAAATACGAACACGAGCTAATTAGCGTCTGATTGATACGAACAGATTATCGTTTCCTATCATTCTGCGATATTTGTAAAATGGTAATAAACGATTACAGCGAAACTGAAATAACTTGATCGCCGATCGTATTAAAAAATGAGTTTCTCTTTACGCCAAGCAGTTACGAAATAAATCTTAAAGTTTCTGCATTAAATATGTACTTTTTTTTAACCATAAAATACCATAAAACAAGAACGAACTTATCGTAACTTTTCCGCGCGATCTTCGAATGTAGAAATCTCTGGGCAAAGCAGAGAGAACGTTTAATGAATGCGATCATTCGAGAATCGTCGAACAGAGAAACGATAAAAATACAATATTCCTACAAGCGTTCTACACTTCAACGATCCTCTTTTCCTCACGGACCACACCCTTCCAGATTTCGGTCCTCCACTGTACAGCGTACCTCACCGGCCAGTTCCAGCATATTCTTTTTTATAACCATCCGAGCCAACACCATTTTTTGCTCGAACCTATCCCTACCGCTCAGGTCTGATGAAACGCCCAATTTGGATTCCTTATGCCCATGGTTCCCCGGCGGAAAGTCGAGTGTCCTGAGATTCCTCTACCGTAAATGTGACTGAACGTAACCTAATATTTTTCTTCGTACCCTGTTACACGATCGTCGCACTCGATTGGAGCGTGATTCTCCGCCTCTCCAACTATTTACCAAGAACCCGCTCCAAGTATCTGAGAAACATTGTCTCGAACCGTATCCATCCCTCGTCACCCCCAATGTTATATAGACAAAGTCGATCGTTTATTTAGAAACGTCGACGAAGAATTGGATCGTGGAGGGTAAACTGACGTGTTTACCAGAGGAGAGGCTATCGATAACAACCTAAATATCGCCAAACGCTAACAATGTTACATGTACTTGCGATGCTCTGAAATCGTAGTGGTGTAAATATGAAGCTTTTGGCAATTTGTATTTATATAACCATATATTTTTCAGCCCCTAAAACCATCATCCTGCTAATTATCATAAAAGTTTCGTAATTAATTAACTCGTTAGAAAGAAATGGATGCGTACAAGTTACAAGTTAATGGGTCGGGTTATCGTTTTATTCTGTGTCGCGATACCTATACAGAAATCCATGTGTAGTACACCATGTAGCTGTTTTCATATCCATGCGAATCGCCGCGAAATTGTTCGTAACCGAATTTGCGCGAATTACAGGGCAAACGATATACTCTTAGCTCAAGTCGTTATCAAATAATTCTAAATCTACCTTACGTTATTATTCGGGTTATTCGAATCTATAATCACCCGAAACATCTTCCTCCTCTGGTATCGATAAATATCAACAGTACGCAATAATATGTAGTCCTATATCTTTGCTGATTTAACTAATTGGAAGTTTTCGTGCGTGCAGAAATCTTGATCGATAAATCACGAGGGAGAAACGCACTGGAAGGGCGTGGTCTTTTCGAGTTTCCCGCGGTTGAAATCGCGAGCGATATTTGCGCGCGCGCACACCGACGCGGTAAAGTGTAGCGCACCGTGTAAGCCCTCTAAATTCATATTCGCGAATAAGTGTTCCGTGACTGTTGAGATAAGTGATTGGTCGGCGGAGGCCGGTAAGAGAGGCAAGGCGAGGCAGGGGAACGCCAAAAGGGAAATAACAGCAAACAGGATGCGAAAGAGAAGGCGAGCTGTTCGCAAAGGTTTGCGTGCTTCGCTGAGTCGCTATTTTCGCATATTTCTATGCGCTCGCCGGCGCAGCCCAGCCGGGGGAGAAAGACCGGCAAGGAGGATCGCGATGCGGTTTTACGAGTTATTCCATATCCGAGAGAGAAGCGTAATCCGCGCCAACTTCGCGGCAACTGTCCAACTTGAACGATTACAGTAAAATTCCGGTAGCTAGCCGACCAGAAGACAGGAGCAAACTGATTCCGACGTGATTGACAGAGAGTGGGGATGGAAGGTAGATACCGGAAATCGTGGACCAAGCAATCGGAGATTTTCAATACTAGTCGCAACTCCCCTCGACTAAGGGGATTATGTTAAGTTGCGTTCACGCACGTTCCGAACCTCGATTATCGAGTATACCTAGGTAAAAACCTATCGTACCAAGAATAAAATAACTGGGTAGCTTTTTATTGATTTTTGTATTCGTCGCATACAGTCGTACGAAGCGATTGCAAACAGGTATATGTAAATACACATATACCTACTCTTATTTTTCAGCGAGGTGTATTTCTATCGAGTTCTACGTTTCATTATCGCACAAAGTATCGAACTTTTCCAATCACGCGAAGCTACTACTACGATACGAAATTTAATTGCGTTCGAACCTAATCGAATAGTACATAAATGCCATAAATAAACGCAATGGAGTGCAACTGCTTGATGTATGTTCGTATATCCGATACTATCCTTCTTCCGTTGCTCGTCGTTTAGAGGAACGAACTTGGAAACAACACGGCTTTGATTGATTATTTCCGATAGACCAAATGGAAATCTAAAAATAGGCATGCTTATTGGTCGAAAGTTTCACAATTACGAATAAGATCAAGCCGTTTTAAATGCCATCTTTCGGACGACGAAGACTAGCAGTACGAAGGCTAACAGAATACGTATCTACGTGGATAGATATTTGAAGATTAATTTACATTTCCGAAGAACCACTCGTCGATCGATGTTATCTGCTGAATTAAGCAGTTGGAGCGTAGTGAAAGTTTGCAGGAACGGTACACCAATAACAAATGTAACGGTTAATAAAAGATAACCAGAGAAATAGCTATATGCTATCTAACGATCCGTGCGTTACGATGGAATTCCCATAGGAATGGTATAAAATGAGTGAGAAATACGTGTGGCAGTTTCGAGCAATCGAAGCCCGATTAAACGTAACTCGGTAGAAGATGCTATCGGTACACGAAGACAACCGTTCCATCAGGTAGAACACCGAAGGTTACACGCAAGTGCGTAAAAAGTTTATCGCCGCGGGAAAGCACCTTTTAAAAACGCATCGCGGCCGTTTATGAGGCAGCGATTATGTTCTAACTCGGAACATCATCGTACCACCATCGCGGCCAGCTATAAAGAGCAGTTGGTACGACGAGCTTTACATCGATCGTTTGAAATACGTTGCCTCGAGTCCCTGTAACTGCAGCTGTAAACGAGTCCCCTGAACGCGGGGGCGTGACGCGATTCGATTCCGCCGGGAAAAATGTTCGCGGCACTGTGAACGCGGAAAAGCTGGCAAATCGAGTGCGATTAGGCGCGCTCCTGTCGTTCTAATCTGAGACCTGCCTATACGTAGATATAGCTGCGGTACGCAACGTTGCGTTAACGACGAATGGAACAGGAAATCGAGAGGCGAGAACGCGTTTCCCGTGGCTTCGATACACCCTTATCGCCTAATTCCACGACTTCTTTTCGAAAATATTCCAGTTTAACGCGTATCGCGCGACGGTAGCGTTCGCTTTACAACGGCCGATAATTTAACGCATAACAACGGGATCAGGAAACAAAAGGAATTTATTGGAAACGTAGATCCGTGGCTTAAAGAGACAATTCCAACCAATGGCCATAAGCTGCCGATTGAAATATCGCGTTTGCTCGTCGGAATTCACCTACTTGTAAAAATATTTTACGAACGTGCCATGATATCGCGTCGACGCTTGCGATTTTGTTACAACCATATTGGTCGTATACCATAATTCAAAACGAATATCGATACAGATACTATTACACACCTGGAGGATTGGCTCGGACCTCGCGGAAGTGACGGTCGATTCGCGTTGTTGCAATTTTATAAAGTGTCGGACGTTATAAAGAAGCAATCGTTCGTTGAAATGTATCAATCGTAATAACTCGTTGTCCGAAACGTATCACTGGCGTAATCGATTCTTTCCGCTGTAAACGTTGCACGCGTAATATCGCGTTAATTAACGACGCCGAATAGCCGGGACTCGAAGGATCGCGCGAAAGGCCGAAAAGGAAATCGGCTTTCGTTGATCCGAGCCACGTTATAGCTGATGCGCCGCGACGTACTTCACCACGAGAACGGAAAAAAGAGTCGGCTTGAAATAATAAAGAGCCGACCACACAAGACGATCAGACCGCACGCTGCGTGATTATTGGAAACGTTATTTCTTGGCCTCTGACTCGTAATGAACGCACGGAACGTCATCGGATATTGCATTCCGGATAAAAATCATTTCGGAAGAATTTTGAGGCGATCCGTGTAAATCTTGGATAATTAAGCAATGTTAGGTCTAATCAGAGGAATAGCCTGGAGAATCGCTAAATGGAAGCTTCCGCTTCTGTTTCTCTTCTTCTTTCTCTTCTTCTTTCGACGTTCCATTGGAATTCGAACATGAAACGCGATGGTTAAATCATAATGTAATAGCGACGTGTATTTTGACAACGATATGTTATCGTATGATAACATATGGTATGATATATCGTGGAAGTTTGGAAAAGCGACGACATAATAAGTTTGCCAATGGGTAAACCAGATTTTTAAATAGACACGGAGCACGTTTGGTGAACGGTATTTCAAATAACAGTTGATACGTCAAAAATAGAAATAACGAACGATCAACGAAAGATCTAACCGATAATTTTTAGATTTTAAATGGAAAATTGAAACTTAAAATTTGAAATTTGTAATTTAAAGATCAAATATTAATCGCGAATACGTTACGTTTGGATATAAGATCTTCTCGACCATTTGAACTTGTTCGTATTTTTCTAGAAACGAGCTTCGATCCTCCGTTTCGCCCACCACGAAAGTCTGTTTTTAATAGATGCGACGGAACACAGTTTTTCTATCGCTGTGTGTACCTTCTGCATTTCGTCGGTTCGAGCGGTTACCTGCATTTTTTCGTGAAATTTTTTTGCTAAACAAACCTTCCTCCTTTCTTTCGCTTCTCTTTGTGAAAGAGCTTGTTTTTTCCATGCGTGGTTGCTATGGTGTTGCGCTTCTTAAAGCAGAAAATCTGAACGACTTTGAACGCTTCTTTTACAGCGAATATTCTGTTAGTGCAATTGTTTTTTATTTAAAATAACGCGCATAATATAATCGGTGGACATTTGTTCCGATCGAGAAGCAGACTTTCACCGTACTAAGAAAATCGCGATTACAAGAAATTTTCTAACACAAGTACGATCGATAACGAAAGAATGCAATTCTCTCGGAAACAACCCAGGGGATGTAACACGATCGATTAAATTTTACAACGATATAAACCTCGGTCTCCATTAAACATCTCCATTCTACCTAATCGAAGATCAGAAAAGTTCGAATGTTCAAATAGGGAGGAAGAATTTTTAGCAGAGCACGTCCTATCCACGAGCCAAAGGAAACGGTAATTGGCCAATGTGTTTCTAAAGCTGTCGCTCGCAATTGACCACGGCTGCCCGCAACCCGTTACCTGGCCCTTTTTTTATATGTAATTTCTTGCTGGAAGCTGGCCGCGAAAAAAAGAAAGGACGAGCAGAAGAAACACGAGCGAGCAGCCGAACGAATTCCTGTCGCTGTTTACAGTGCTTTATGACGCGGAGGAGCAACGCGCGATGGAGACGAACGGAGACGGAAGAACGAAAGGAAAACGAGAGCTACACCGTTATGAATTCGAGCGCACGAAAGCCACCGACACTGGGCTGGACACTTCTCAGCTTCCCCTCTGTCGTTCGAGCTTTATGGTGCACCGGTGCAAAAAAAAAGGGTTAAACTTCCTCGTACGTATACAGAGGCCCTAAAGGTCTCACTGCTTCGAGGGTTACCGTTATTATACGAATGCAAAATGTCTTTCGTCTGTTGCTCACTCAAGTTCGGACTTTCGAGAGCAACGCTACCCCATCGTTTACCGTGAAAGCTCGTTTGTACCTTCGCGATGTCGTTCGTTCTATTGTTTTCGCGCGTGCTGCGTTACTTCGCGCCTGGTTCCACAGTGACAGTGAAAATGGTGGTTAATAGTGAAAATGGTGGTTGACGAAGGCGATGACGAACAAGAAAGCAGTGTGGATGGGTATATGAGATAAGGGTGTGCTCGTGTATCTGTGTGTGCACGCGTGCGCGTATGCGTACGACGCAGACTCTCGAGTGTCTCGATGTTTGGATACTTTTATCGAGATTGGTTCGACAAAGAACACCTTTCAGAGAACGTCACAAATTGCATTGGTTTCTCGCGCGACGATCGGATCCTCCTCCCTCGACGACGAGTTAAGAGCCAAGAAGTGCTAAGGAGAACTGCCAGACGCGGTAATTAGCCAACGTCCTTCGTCTTTTAATAGAGAGATTCGTTGTTCCCACCAGTTCAATCTACCCGATCGAGCCGAGCAGTAAATTTTCCTCGAAGCTTTACTACTTCTACCCGAAGTGCGAGTAATATCCGTGTGAAATTCTTTGGCAAGATTAACCTTCTATACCGCGTCTAATGTAATCTTAGACACGTTCCACTACTTCTCTCCTGCTCGCATAAAGCGATCGCGATATTTCTCGCGAACGTTATCTCATTTTCTCTATAACCGACTTCGTCTCTGAGTTGATCGATTTCAATTTACATCTACGCGTTGTTTAAAAGGTAGAAGCTTATTCTCAGATATCCACGTTGGCAATCTAATCTACTCTAAAAGGATCAAAGAAGGAGATACGCTTCTTACATCAACTGATTGAAATATCCACGAAGTACGAAGATATTTATCTACTTCAATTAGCGTGTTTTCCCTTCTCCAATCAACTTTAAAAATTGCAGACTCGCGTAACTATCCTTTCTACGTACGCCTTTGCTGTACGTACAACGACGCTCGTCTAAAATAATATTCGTGATATGATAATTTAATGCAACAATTTCGAACGAAGTATTGGTTTGTGATATCTTCTAAACGCAACGATAGAGTAACTACGTAAATTTTCGCGAGAACTGATATGCGCTTTCGACACGACCTCGATCGCCTCTAACGTCGCATGTAACACGTGTTCACCAACCCTTAATGTTTACCGTGTTTTCCATGCAGCGGGGGAAGATTTCTGTCGGTGTTCTCTTAAACCGTTTCTAAGTTGAACGTTTATTTCTGGGTGGTTTCCCCTTGCGTTTCGAAGCTGTGTGAACCCGACGCAGCTCGCCGCTAGCTGCTGAAAGTGGATCGCTTCGTGGAAATCGCGTATAAATGAGTTCCGAGTACCCTAAAAAAAATTCAAACGATCCTAAGAGTCGCTAGGAATTGAATCATACCGCCGTTGAAAAAAGATCTTAACGAATTTCTTTGTTTCTACACGATACCGACTATTCTCTCATGTAGTCTTCGTTTTTCCAAATTATCTTTGCCAGGAATAACGAGCAAAAAGCGCGAGGATTAATTACACGAGATGACGCAATGGAATCCAGTTAGAGCAGTGCGGATGTTTAAACGTTCTCTACGGTTGTCTACGATCCTTTTTTATTTCGTCGGTGCAGACCGAATCGATTACTACTAACTGGATGTCGTAATTTTCGAAAAAAAAAGGAAAAATCACGCGCAACCAGATTCGAATGGGAAGCAGTCGATTTCAGGGCTGATACCTCCGAGCGGAGGCTGGAGATCGATGTTGGCAGGTGACGTAGGAGGAGGGTGAACGGTGGTAATATCTTCATTTGCATTGATGGCCTTCTTCGCCGATACGATCCTGGTTGTTAGCCCTCGGGCTCTCGAAACTCCCCGTCGATCGTCGATTCCGCCAAACAGTCGAGATTCACGAATATCGAATTCGCGAGTCACGCTTCTTCCACGTAGAGAGTCAGCAATTGAAGAGGTTCGCGTTACGCGTATTCTTAATTCGGTTGTACGAACGTAATGGTGAATCGAGTTGCCGTAGAAAAATATTTCCACGAGTACCTGTCTTCCGTCTCTCTCTCTCTCTCGATCAACAGGCACGAAACACTATGCAGCAATGTCTTCAAATTCGTTGATATTGCCGTCGTTAACTCGTCCTTAAAACATTTATACGTTTCAATAACAGAAACGACGAGCGGTCGATATCTCGTTCGCCATTCGACGCTGGTTTACGCGGCGATTAAGCGGAACAAAGTCAGATCCGCGAAAGGCGAGTCAGGTCGAATTCAGCATGTAGGGGACGCGCGTTAATTCAATAATTATGATAATGCCGATAAAACAAAGCAACCGTGATCGGATATCGGGTAAAGGAGCGCGCGCTATAACTTTGTCGGCAATTACACGCGAATATTACACGGAACAGATACAGGTGGCCCATTTGTTGGGCCGAGGACGTTCGCGATAAAGAGGGCGGTGCCCCGAAGCTCGTTAATGGATCTGGTTTTGCTACCTTGATCCGGTTACCTCTCTGCTTCTTGTACCCCGATTTCTCTCTGACCTATCGTATCCAATCAACTCTCACCGCACGGAACCCATTCCCTTCTTCTCGTTGCCGCCGCATCTCCTTTCCCCTCCCCATTCAGGGTTACCTTGATCCACCTCTCGCTGCCGGTTATTACAAGCTATTCCCCTAAAAGGAGTAAAACCTGAAATTAGTTCGGAACTTATGTCTTCGCTACGCCGTGGAATCCACCGTTCGGAGGGATCGTCGCGATGCCTTCGGAATCTCGTTTCTTTTCGATTCCGTCGTTTTTCTGGTTGCGAGGCTGGCTTCATTATTTTTGGGTGGTTCGCCATTCGATCGAGTAAGCCCCGCCGAATCGTATCGCCGCGTAACATCGTATCCTCGGATCGTTATTTAAATAAACCTCCGGTGGAATCGTTATCCGACGATATTTTCACGTTTGTCCCTCGTTGCTCGTTTCTCTCTTTCCCTTCAGATCTTCTTTATATACATTTCGAAATATTCCACGGATATTTGTCGAGTAACCCAGCACTCGTTTTTCCGTTATGGACGGACGGCGGAGTTATTTTAATTAATCCTACTCGTTTCTATTATTCCTTTTCCGTTTTCTTTTTCTTTTTTTCTCTTTTTTTTTTTTTTCTTTTATGGACAAGCAGCGCTCGATTTCCTCACGGCTGTTTCGGAGGAAACATCTCAGTCGAGCGGATCGCGCCGACGTAAAAATTTATCGCGAACTTACAAGCGAAAAGCGGGAGAAGGGTTAAGGTTGAAATTAAATTTTCCAAGGGAAACACGCTGCAGCCTCTGTGCGGCCAGCTTTGTCTCGCTTCCTCACGACGGATCCAAACTTCTCATTTCTAAATTTACTTCCTTGCACTCCGGCATGCTCTAAACTTTTACGAATTTAAAGGCTTTTCCTTGCTCGCTTGATATCCTAGCCCGAAGGATGCAGTCCTTCTTTCTTTCTTTCTTCCTTTCTTCCTTCCTTCCTTCATTCCCTCCCTGATACGCGCTTGAGCATAAATCCTCCAAGTGCTTTTAAGCTTTACAAGTTCCAAGAAAGAAGCAGAATGTCGCCGACTCCGATCTCGAAAACTTTCGACTCGAGACAGCGAGCAGCTCTCGCGCAACTCGCGTGAAAAATTTTTCCCCCCTTTTTCCACGCAGTCTCACGATATTACCCGCTTTATCGTAAAAACGAGACGGAATCCGAAATTAGTTAAGAACTTACATCTCGCCTGCGACATTCAACTTTCAACGTGGCCGTCCTGATACCCACCAGCCATCCCTGTAATCTTTTCCAGCATTTTCTTCGAGTAGAATTAATTGGTAGTCGCGGTATTCCACGTAGTTTCGCTTGTTACTGTGATTTCGTTTGTTACTTCGCTGGAGAAATTCTTGCAACGTCGAAGAGGTCTTTGTCGTTTATCGCAAACTTTGAAATCTTGCCCAGACTTCGTTGTACGTACTTCTTCGACGACACTGGCTCGTTTTTAAGCTTCGGTCGCTCGACACGAACGGAGAAGGACCCAAATTGTCGCTGGCCTGGATCTTGAAAGTTTGAAACCGCGCGAAAGCTCTTACGACCGAGCGGAAAGTTTTGCTACCGGGAAATAGCTTCTACCATGCGATGCTTGCAGCATGTTGCCGCTAAATTTCCAGCAGAACTTTTTCCCAACTGTACAGTATCGTTAAAGTTACCAAGAGAGATTCGGAGTTCGATAAGTTTAATCCGAAGGAATTACCATCGCGAGACTTTATGCAGCTCTGCGCGTTCGTGAAAATCATTCGTTCGCATTGATAGACGCGTTACACGCGGTCCAATTCCTTTAAATAGAAACGGCGATGTACGGATTTGCGTTATGAAAGTCTAGGATGATGTACAGCCCGTGTTTTAGGACGTGACGTCTCTTAACGATGTTACGTGACAATGTTAAAATCGAAAGCCAAGTAGAAATATCATTACCGTTGTCAACGTGTCTGTTCTGCTATAATAGATTGCTCAGAACGATTAGAAGATCTTTATTATGAATTACGCTCCATTCCATTCGTTGAGGAAACAAACGCCACGAAATTCTGTTGTACGTGATAGATTAACGTGTTATCGACACCGTGACAGAGACTAATTTTAATACGATGATTAAAACACTACGCTATATGTTACCTAACACTCATTAGGTAACTATCTTGCTCAATCACAAACGAAGACTTTAGAGAAAGATGTAAGATGCAGTTTCGTATTTTATGGCAGAGTAATTTTTGAATCCAAGTTCGTATTTCAAGGCGTCGCTTCTAATGTGTTGTTGCTCTTTATTTCAAAATGTTTAGGTACATCTATGGATCTAACTCGTTTTCCTCTTTTCGACTATGTCAAAGACCACGTTATCACGTTTATTCCGCGTGTTCTTTAAATAACAATGGAATTTCAACGAAGAGCGAAAAAATTCGTGTAATTTGCTGTGCAACAGTGACCGATTAGGGTAGAATCGAACGAAGAATTTTCCAAAGAGAGAATACTTTTTCTATTCGTAGAAAACAAATTGCAATGGCGATATCGTTCGATGGCGTGGTTCTATCGTGGAACAAAGGGTTAATTGGTAAAAGATTACTCTCGGCAATCAACGATGGAACCGCGACGATACCGTTTAAAAATATATCAGCCGCGGGAAGGACGCTCGTAAATTCCGCGAGAGGGTTAATCTGCAGTGAACCGAAGCGACGGACCAATGAAGCAGAAAGCAGCGGGAATTGGCGGGCGGCGCCATGGCTCCTCGAAATTCTCCGCTGCTCGCCAATTTCCTTTGAAAAATATTATTCCTAGAATTCGCTAAAATTCGATGAAAATCACGATTATAAAAACTACCAGGCAGAAATGATTATCGGTTTGCAAAAACTTCGTTTGAATTTCATAGAAACTGCCCGCAGCTTGAAACCGTTTAGCCGTCGCGCTGCTTCTCTCTAGTTAAATACGGAGCGTTGTTTCTCTTTAGTTGAACGCCTACAGCGCGTTGTTTCTCTTTGGTTAAATACAAAGTGTATTTGTGTCCCGATCTTCTCGGATGTAAAATCAATTCTAACTTTCTAGATAATTGGACATTTCTAACAAAAAAGTATGGTAAAAGCTTTAAAGAAACGGGAGATTCCTAGATAAATACTGAAAGTGATGGTGATGCGATTCAGCCATTGGTGAAATAACGAAATCGTCGGAAAATAGGATCGTTGCGACGAGTTTTAAAGAGTTTGCTCTTGTTATTCGACGAAAGCTATGGAAATATGCTTGTTTCGGTGCTGATCTTTCGCGAGCTCGTGCTACAAGACAATCGTAAGAGAATTTATGCTTTGCCTGCTGACGCAGTGTCTCTGATGTTCTTGGCCGATGGTTTTCTCGATTGTGCATAGATAAAACCACTCGAGATGCATTGGAAAGTCGAGGATAAAGGAAGACACGCAGAAGGCTGTCCATTTTATCGACCCGTCGCGCGACGCGCGCACGTCTTCTCGTTTGCTTTGTCAGGAAGAGGATGATGGCGGCGGCGCACTGCGAATCTACCCAAATTCTCTACATTGAACTCAAAATATTCTCGTACTTCGTACGAAATGTCGTATCGTAAACGTTATTCGGTTATTCGCTCTCTAGTTTCGTCCAACGACGAGATCCATTAAATTTCCGCGAAAATTCCAGTCGAAATCTTCGAGTATTTATATTTTGCTCGGATCAGACCTAAATCTGTTTATATCTCGTTTTCAATAAAAAGACCCACAGAACTTGGAAGACAACGGACACGATATCTCGTTCGAATAATTTTGCAATATCAAGACGAATACGTTGAAGTTAACGTTGCGTGCCTATGCACTTAACGATCTTTCGTCTTCTTACGCAGCTCGTGATAAAATTCGATATGTTTCGAGTAATACATTTTTACTCCCCTTGTTCTCGATTGTCCCAGCTGCGACCATTCGCTTCAATCTACATTTACGATAGTCGCTCGTTATCTGGCGGCGCTGTTTTTAAACACGCTGTTTTATCACTTTTCAATATTCCAGGCTTAAATTAATTTTCCTCAAGAGGGCATAAATTTCTCGGTCGTTTCTCGCAATGCGACACCGAGAAGAAGAGAGAGAGAGAGAGAGAGAGAGGGCGATGCGGTGAAGGGGTGGGGCGAGGGTGGAATGGAATGAAAAAGAAAGTTTCGAAGGTATTCGAGATAACGCGGCGCAGCTCGGCGCCGTGTAGCCTTAAATTATTGCAACATTTTAGGCGATACAACGTGAAATCTTGGCGTCGACATTTCCTCGTAGAACGGTCGTGGTTACGTCACGAAGCTGTATGCATTCTACATCACCTCTTGCGTGTGTTTAACGTACAGTGCTTGCGTGTGTAACACGGAGACGATTAACTTCGCTTTTCGACGCTGTCATCGCGTACCTTTTCGTCTGTAAAAAATATGACAAGAAAACTGGATTCCGTGTCGCGAATATATAAGTATTTTACATGCAACGGCCCCATGTACAACGCAGATAAGTGAATTCGCTGTCGGCGAGCGGCGTCGGCGTCGCCCTGGATGCTGCAGTTTCTGCGCATTTCACTGGTTCGCCCATAGCGCGCATGCACGCATTGTTCCACCTAGATATATCTAGGATGTATATTGTGCAACACAGAAACTGAAAAGGCCACGGCTACATAAAACATTTTACGTATATATTTGCCGACTCGCGAGTGCCAAATAATAAAAAGGAAAAAAAACCGTATGGCACGGTTAAATGCCAGAGAGCTCGAGGATTTCAAAAATAGAATTGGCCGCTTTACGAGCAAAAAAGTTTATGCATTTTTCCCCATTCTATTTTTTTTTCGCGCTACCTTCCCTTTTTTCTCTCTCATCTGCCTTCCTCTTTTTTTTTTTTTGGTTTTACGTTATTCCTCTACTCTCGCACTGTATTCGCGAAATTAATATATTTCTTAGCGATATAAAATGAGGCGAAAGAAGATAGCGAAAAGGGAAACGAATTAAAGTCATCTACGAAGAAACCCTATCGGGGTATGCAGTTTTATGAGCTTCCTTACGTTCACCTATTACGCAAGACTCCTAGCTTCCCGATGGTTATCATTACGGGTCAACGGTCCACGAAATTGTAGGATCCTTCAATTCCGTAGGGCTTTCGAAACTACCGGGATTCTGTACCTTACCTTCTATCGGTCGATGTCGCAATTAAAAGTTTCGTCGAACGATCGTTCTACCGTTACATAGTTCTTTTCCTTCAGATACCAAATTTGCCTCAATCCTAATACATAATCGCGAATCCTAAAATTTCTACGTATTCGATTTATAGGGGCATAAGGTTTCCGAGCATCGATTAACTCGTTCGAGTAAAGGACTTTGTAATTAATCCCAGCAATATAATTACGCGAGAATATCTACACATTTCAACGATTCCGACATCCAGAAAATTACCTATATACCAACTACGTACGTACGTGTATACCGTGGTACAGGTATCTCACTCCGTTAACACGCGAGTCACACTTTCCATAGAAATACAGCTACGTTTAATACGTTCCGTTCTTCCATATTTCCCTCTAACCATGTTTATTATCAGCAATGAAACATCGCGAAAGAGAATCGCTCCTAAATACGATTCGAAAACGAAACGAAATACGTGTGACACGTATCTCGAAGGATTAATCGAAGGATCGTCGATGAACGCGTAGCTGGCTCAAGTACACCGATACTTAATTAATTGCGCACAAGGAATGGAATTACGCGTTCTCTCGACCATATCGTGAATTTCCCTGGATGGTAAAGACCCTGCGCGTTGCCTGGCCAGTATCTGAGACCGTTCAATTCAGAGGCAGACATTCGTCCCAGCTTCCAGCTCTCATCTTTCTCGAAGTGTATTAGATTGGCTTCGAAATACGTGACCTCGCTCGAGAATCAACCTCATTCCCAACCTTTCTCGTCCCCTCTCGTCTCTGCCCTCTTCGCCCACCGCCCACGTCGACGTTTCTAGCAAAGCGTCGTTGCAACCTAACCCAACCTTCCCGGAATACGTCGGTCCTCCCACCCTTCCAGTCTTTGCCCTCTTCCACAGCTTTTCGGTTTTCTTTTTTCCATCCCCGCACGCCTTCCATTTTCTTCCATGCTTTCAAGAACCATGGCCGGTCGCGCGAGGAAGGGATCCCACTGTTTTTTGCCGATCCAAAAGGGAGTGGTTAATGAATGCTTGTCCGGTCAAGCAGCCATGCGTTTTTCCCCGCAACCCCTTCGCTATTTTGTACGGATGCGCGGAAGAATTTTTGCGAACGATATTACAGAGGATAGAGATATTTTCCATTCTTTTCGAACGAATACACTCCGATCCTTCTTCACACAGCGTGTCATAAAAGCAGTTTTATCGCTTTGTTGCTGAATAGTTTTTAAACGAAACTTTGATAGATATCAAACACCAGTTATCGATAGTTTACCGAATCATTCCTATTAAGTACGTGCTAAATATGATATCAAAGAAACGACTACCTGGCACCTAGCAGTTTTACAAATTCATGCCTTTCCAATATAATACTTTTTATAACATTTTCACGTGTTTCTTGAATTCTTTATTTTACTTCCTAGCGAGTACCTCTTTCCCCTTTTTCCTAAAGAAAACATTATTTTTCTATATAATTCGAACGATCGATAGTAATAGTAAATTTTTGCTATAACAACACCTTGTTATGGTGTCAAACGTTTCACCATAAAATTGGATGGTGTACTACGCGATACTACAAAATTGCAAAACGTCGATAGAAAAAAATGACGACGAAATAAAAAGGTAACGCTTCTTTCATAACACGCTGTCAAAAGAGGACACGATGCGAAAGATTTCAAAGTTGCCTGCTTAGAAACAGGACATGGCGATTTTGCTTGGAAAAAATTGCAACTTTGGAATAAGAGACGCTCGCCTGAGTTTTCGTTCTATAAAGGCGGATTAAAGTGGAAGACGCCGCGGCGTAGTTAGATCCAACGCAATGACCAGATCGG
Source organism: Bombus vancouverensis nearcticus (assembly GCF_051014615.1). Classification (NCBI taxonomy): domain Eukaryota; kingdom Metazoa; phylum Arthropoda; class Insecta; order Hymenoptera; family Apidae; genus Bombus; species Bombus vancouverensis. The sequence goes on along the minus strand of NC_134928.1, from coordinate 2,187,665 downwards.
TTATAAAAGTTCGAATTTCATGCAGCTAGGTTGGTCTGTGCGCGGGCGCAGGGCCGAGCTTCGCCCTGCATAGCCACATGCATGTGCAAGTGTAAGCGTAACCCCGAAGTTTAGGTACCTAGAGGAGCAAACTCATTTCCAATGTGTTCGCCTCGAACTCCGCTCTACCAGATCCAAGAAGCAATTCCTATGCCAACGACTTTCCGTAAAAACGTCTCATATCGTGAGACATTGTTAAATATATTACGCCATTGCCTTCTCCCGGCCGGCACTGTGCTGTAATATATATGTATGCGAAAGCAAGAACACTCGTTGCCGATACGGGATCACGTGGCTACAAAGTTTTACAGTCCCGTGTGTTGATCACTGTCTAGACAGTCGTCCCGTTGATGCGACCTTTTTTCGCAAGCATCGCCGGACTAGCCAGCCACACGATTCCAAATTTTATCACACGGCTACGAATTCGTCAACTCTTTCCGCCCTTCGACACGCTCGATCGACAGTGTCGAAGGGACAAATATTATTTTCTTATTCGTCCGAGTAGAAATTAGCTGTATTTAGAAATGTCCAGATATTTATACCTACGTTGCAGTGTATAAACTTTCTTTGTTCTTTATTTTGGCTTCGAGGAAAAATAATTGAATCGTCCTGGTCGACGCTATGTCGTTTCGATCGAAACTTCCCCTACACTTTACTCGCAACAGTATAGAAGATAATGAGCGTTTAAAGACAGCATAAAGTACGTCCGAAGGGAGTTAAGGTAAGAATACAGCGGCCAGAATCTCCGCTGATTCTCTCGAGGAATATCTTTCTTCTTTCCTTTTACCTATCGTCCCTCTCGACTATCCGTTTATCGTTTTCCTCCCATTGCTCGCTTTTCTATCTCTCCGTCCCCCTGCCCGTTTCTTCACCGACCGTCGCTGAAATTCTTGCATTTTCACAATCTCCAAGTTTTCATGTCTTCCTTCGAATATCCGCGTCGCCTCGAGTTTCCTCGTCTCGTTCCACGAGACTTTGGTCTAATGAGACTTCTCCACCGTCGCCATCGAGGTAGACGCATGGATAGATATATGTACATATAACCCGTCCCTAATCCCTCGAGTACATGGCTTTATATAAACCCGTAGGGTACATAGCGATGAAACACTCGGACACACAGGACCAAGCGTTCCGCACACATTCGCGTTCACCGCGTTCTTACGTTACTCTGAAAATTCGTCGACGACATTCCTGCCGATGTCCTCGCCTCGCCATTTCTAGCTCCACCATCGCCCTTCCTTACATCGTCTTAGTTTTACGTGGCCAATCTTCGCGTCAACAATGTAATACGCTTTGCATCTCGTCGAGAGCGAATAAAATTTCGCGAACGAAACCCGTTCTTGACGAAGGAACTTTCAACCAGCCCCTCCACTTTTCCAATCGTCGCGAGGAAAGCTACCTTCCTTTGTTTCATTTCGAACGACGATCTCTATATCGCGGAGAAGAAAAAATTTCGCAAAAAATCGGGCGATATCGTGGCGATCGAAAATATCGAAAGAAACACTGCTGGTTCGCGTGTAAAATATCAAAGCGAGGACTTTGCAGATCCCGTGCAATTTGTCAACGAGGAAAATATTCGTTTGGAGGCGTACTCGATGATGAGTGTCGTAAAATCGGCCGGCGAAGCCACAGTCAACGATATTCCAAGAATGAGGGAGGAAGAAAAAAGGTGAAATCACGGGAGTGTGATCCCGTCTTGACGCGGTTGGAAAGATATGCCTCGAAAACATCGTCGATTCATGGCATCGTTTCATGACGCCAACATTGCAACAAGTTAGACATCCCTAAAAATAATGAGGAGAATAATGGGCGAAAATAGTGATCAACGGCTGAACCGAGGCTTCCCTGTACAAGCATAAACACCGGACATTGCGACTGCCAGGCCAATCAACCGCGAATGAGCGTAAAGAATCCTCTTTACGATATCGCCGCCTGCGTTTTGAACGCTCGACTCTGGTTATACTTGAGACCAGCTGGCCCAGACGGTTAATTGAGAAGTCCTAGACGCCCTCTTGGTTCAACGACGACTTCAATTTACGTATACGGATCTTCGAGACTCCTATGGTTCGTGAATCCAAGTCTGCCATTGGCCGAGGGCTCGGGAGAACACTGTTGCTGGCACGGCTCGATAAAAGCTGTACTAAATAATCCTCGGAGTAAGACTGGTTCAAACGGGGGTAGGCACAGTCCGCCAGGCTTGCCCGCGTTATTTTCGCGTACTACGCTCTGAGAAATTGGTATTAAATAATTCGAAGAGCTTGTCTACAGAGAGGAACTCGTGCAATACTTGGGCAATATTTTGACTCCGAGGTTCGAGTTGGCCGAGAGTCGTCGACAAACAAAATCTTTAAACGGAAATATATTTCTGAAAGCTCTGTATGCCTTCTGTATGCCTCTCGAATAATACTTGAGTAAAAGATAGAAATTCATTTTGTTTTTGCTCGAGTTATCGAATTTCTTCGTTCTTTGCTTGTTAGAAGATTAATTAATATATCTCGTTTCTACGTTTGCACTTGACGTTTATTTGTTCCTACTTTTTCAATTACTTGCATATCGTGTTTCTGCTACTTGCAAATCCATCTATACATATAAACGAACTTTCTCTAAATTCGATCTTAACTTTTCATCGCCATAGATTTTTGTCGGCTACGTACGAGAGCGATAGATTCTAGAATTCTGAAAGCTGCGAACTAAAAAAAAAGAAAAAAGAAAAGAAAATAAGCGGGCAGGAAATACGATCGTAACTGGAGCGAAATATCCTCGCTGGAATCGATGCAATAAGTTCCGGGAGAAGGTCTAGTACGAAGGCCTGAATATAGTTAGGCAAATCAAACAAAACCGAGTCCAAGTGCACATTATACTCGCTGCCCTTGGTCCCGCCGGCAGCATGAATCAACATTCCACGAACCCACACACATACAATTATCCTTTATATGATATAATTCCAGAGAACTACAAACCGCTATGCGCGCAGGTGAAGATAATTATCTATAATGATCGCTCATACATATGCACGTTGCAAAACGGAAGAGTCGTTTGCAAATGCAAAAAGATACATCGGTGTGTACGGATGTAATCTTTTGCGGTAAGACGACCGTGTGTACAATAGCCGGCGAACTGACTGTACAGGTGTATTTCACGAATACATAATTTCATAAACGTCGTTGGTATTTCTTAATTACAACTTCCTACGTCTCCGCGAGTGATCGTCTTTGTACAACGCAACGTGAGATAGGATAACGAAGGCCAATTTAATTTAGAATCCGCGTATGATTGCATTATAAGTTTGGTTTATCTCTGCCGTAACTCAGTAGTAGGTATATCTAAATATCATATCACAACGAATTGTAATTGTATCTGACTACGTGGGAGAATACTAATTTATATCACGCTCGCAACTACAAGCATCGTACATACACCTAATCATCAAAATTTGTACATTACTAGCAAATATTCCGACTACCTTTGGCCAAGAAATATCGGACTATTTCAAACGAATACATTCAACGTGTGGTTTGCAACGAAATATTTTTCACGTAAGTACGAGACTTTACACGCGGATATCGAAGCCGTGAAACGAAAACCACAGGCTTGCCGGTCGTACGGTCTTGGTTGCAGGCTAGTTTCGTGAGAGATGACCATGATCTCGTTTCTAACAGGAAAGCAATCTAGCGGTATCGTTGGAGAAGACCAACGGTATCCTTCCCGGTTAAATGGCTAGTCGAGGTATAAAAAAGGGCTGGCCAATTTTTTTGCTCGTTGGCCGTTCTCCAGGAAGGACGACGTAACCCAGCCGTGAGCCGGTCGATGCGGAAGAACTTTTTCATGCAAACTTTTTCGCATACCCCTTTGCTCTTATAGTTGCTGCCAGGTAAGGCCCGCTTGTTACATAGTTCCACGCTACGGAGAAACGCTGCAGCGGGAATTCTTTCGTTATATTCGCACTAAATTTTACGTACAACGCTGATCTCTCGACGTATTGTAGCTTATCGAAGCGGAAGCGCCGAAGAGGTTGGAGGAAAGAGGAGCGAGAGAACGAGGCTGCGCGAATGCTGTAAGCGAAGGAGAGTGGAATCGCAAGAAGAAATTCCAAAGGAACCCGTGCATCCACGGTAATTTGGCAAAGGTGAGACTTCCTATTGGAAGAAACGTAAAAGGTGGCCTTAAGGGAGGGATGGAAGAGAAAAAAAAGGCGCAACCTCCTGGTTGGAAGACTGGGAAGAAAAAGTGGGGAGCACAGAATGTCAGCGTAGGCGGGTAGACCGACGGAAAGTTTCGTTCGATCTCTCGTGAGAATGTTACGATATTCGAGCATTGTCAACGAAGGCCACTCAAACGGTTACGCTACGACGAAGTATCGATAAGATCTTTGAAGAATTCTCCTCCGGTGAAAACGTTAACGAGCACTTGGAATCTTTCGTATCGATGCCTGGACGTACGTACAAACACGCCGTGGCCTTTCGGTAAGTTTATCGCGAAGTAACCTATTTGTCAAATAATCCGAAATGGTCCTATACTATGTCGGGTGATACATCGTAAATGATCGATACGAAGAACGATTAGAAAAAAAAAAACGTCCAATTAGGTAAAAAATGCTCACGGTTCCCAATTAGTTGGCGATTATAAATGGCAAACGTTGGCTTCCACGTTCCGCGAACCGGTACTTTACTATCTCGCGTTAACGACGGAGACCGTGGCACCTACTCAAGGGCGAAGATACGATCTGGCGAGACAGTTCTATTAAATCGCATTTATCCTCGTTGTATTTTAACGTCGATTATTTAGCGTTCATTGACTCACAGCGACGAATAATTCACGCACATTGCATCATACGCGCGCGTGTAGTCTCGCGTATGCCGAAGTTACAAGATTAATTAACGAGATAAAGAAAATTTTGTAGTCGCGAGTATGTACCTACGAGCATTAAATATCGATGCGTTACATCCCGCTGTTCGTTCGAACCGATTTAATCCTCGTACGTAGCAAATAGACGAATGTCGAGAAGCAAGTGCAGTTCGCAGTAAAAGACAAGTAGGTACGTTATTGCTCAGCCAGGCTGGCTTCGAAGAAGAGGATCAAATGCGGAGGATGCGCGACGAGCGAGTTCGACAAACAAATGAGAAAGCACGGATACGCAGGCGACGAAGGTGGATAGACGCTTCGTATGGACGAGCCTCGTGAAACCGCTACAACGACTGCATTATGATGGAACTACGGTTCTGGTCACTGCGGCAACGCTGCAGCTCCGAATTTATTCATGCCCGGCAAAATATTTCGTGGCTGCGCCGAGCGCCTGCGGTTTTCGCTGGATTATGCACCGGGGACATTGTACTAGCTAAAATCGTCCGGCTATCAACGTTGCCTCCTTTCCGCTGTGTACACCGCGTCACCGACCCGAGTCTAGAAGAAGACACACCCAGCAGATCTTTATCCATCATCCCTCTCACCCTTTCATACGTTGACAAACATTCGCGTGATCCACGAACGTTAGAAGGCTCGACGACCTACCAAAAGAACGCTGCATCAGGATTTCGCATCCCTCCGCCGAACACTAGTTGTTTTATCGCGGACGTTAGCTGAGTGCTATTGTCGCGCTCGGCTGTGTTTGACCGAACCTGCCTCTTTTATCTAACGCCATTTCGGACTGGACACGTAACCCTTTCAGGTTTATTGATTTCAGGAATCGGTAGAACGTAGTTCTTGGAATTCTACTTTGCTTGTGTCGGTGTTAATATATCATGTGTATGTTTGTATGGATTTGTAGAGTTTTAGGAACGACTATAAAATTATCTACTGGCATGATTCTAGTTTTTTGGATAATGGTAAATAATATACATCTTCGCGAAGTAAATAATCCTATTCTCTTGTATTATTATACACCGATATGCATTTCTGCGTGTATTGTTATTAAAAATAACATCAAATAAATGCTTAATATTTATAACGTATTAATATTTAACGTATTTTTAGTTTGGCTGTTATGGGCTGTATCTCAAGGCTGAATTCGAGACGCGAGGAAGGAGGATGAAGAAGGATGGAACGATAGAAGAATTTGGTTTTCAATTTCTATCACGTCTTCGCATCACCGAGCTTCCGTTCCCTTCGATTACGTTCTACCATCACGTGTCATTTACATTTTGGTTCTTCTTTCTCAATTTCGTATCTTTTCTCGAGAATGTCTTTCGGCCGTGCAGGTAGAAAGGAAGATAAATAAAACGATCGAACTTCACATATTGTATCGCGATTGATGTTTTTAAATTATTACGACCATAATCTTCGAAGCGCTATTATACGTTTTTATCGCGTCGATTTATTATTTTCACCTGCTGGGATAAAAACTATCCTTTGGAATAAGGCTCAACGATAAATTAGGACATATTTTAATTACGTTTAATTACGAATAAGCATAGTATGCGAGCGAGTGTTAATGAAATTGCGGCATTATCGCGACTTCCTATTTTCTCTTGTAAAATTCACGACCTTCGAAATTTTCGTAATTGCGTAAACAGGCAATCTGCTTGAGATAACACGAGATACGAAAGCCGAGCCTATTTTGTATTGCGGCCGCGTAATCTACATGGCGTTAAGACGAGAAAAAGGCAAAAAAGAGAAAATCCAAAGAACGAAGAAAAGAAACTTACTCCGACTTTACTTTACGTACCAACTGGCCCTGAATGTCAGCTGCTACAACGTTGGATGTACACGCTTCGTATGACATTCTCGAGCATAAATCAGCCAGGATGCGTGGTTAATTGTACAATTGTGATAAATCAAACGATCAGCGGGAGGCCGTAATTACCCGTATGTGGACAATGATAAATCAAATGTAAGGACGTAGAATCATAAAATGTAATAGCTTACAGCTTATGAATATTACGGTAAAACTGCGTATCCAACGTTCCCTACCTCTTATTAAGCCTAAACAAAATGTTCGTGTATAAGGCTCGCCTGCATCCCGATTGCTTTTCCACCATTTTCATCGTAAGATTGTATACCTATGCATCGAAACATGCTTATATATACCTACAAATAATATGCATAAAATTGTTCGAAATAACGTTGAACCAAGATAACTTAATCATTTGTATGAAAATATAGTAAACCATGAAAAATATCATTTTCCTATTGACACACACCTTTCCCTAGAAAATATGTAACCTGAATCTTCGAATACATTTTAGCTGGTTGTCACTTTGATTTCAGCCTGTCAACGAATGATTCATTATCTCGTATAAATCCGAAAGGCGTGCTTTACGAAGATTTAAACGATTTGCAACATCCCCACTGATTCGGAATTAATCGTGACTACGGAGAATGATTCAACAGGAGCAAAAAGATTTATATACTGTCGTAAAGATAGCCCGATCGAATATCTTGGCGCGCCATCGTCAGGAATTTATCCTAACTACTAACGTGTTCTCGGCTGTTCATGAGAATATATAGTAGCTTGTTAAGCTATGATTGTCTAAGTACGCGTTACGTTCACGGAATGTAATTACAATTGCGTTTGACGAACGATTGGTAATGAACGCAAAAGCCCCCTTGACAAACGATAGAGTACAACGAACGAGAACAGCGGTATTCTATTTGATATTCACGATGTTAAACGTGAAAACAATCACATGACAATAAACGGAACATAAGAAACTCTGACGTCGTTTTAGTACCGGTAAAACTTACATCTTAACAATATTATTGTAATAATGTTAAAGGAGACTAAAATCACGGTTTGAGATATTATTATGTTCGAAGATCATGCGTTTAACTGTATTATGACTACTCGGAACGAGAAATGAACGTCAAGAGACAAAGACGATAGTATAGGTTAGGACATGTAATATATTTTGACACTTGTCAACGTATACATTACAATGATTTAACGTGACTTTTCTGCCCGTTCCGCATATTGCATCGTCTTCGTTAACTTGTTGCCTATGTTAATGACGACCGTCTGAAAAGTCGGCATGCGAAAGTTTGTTCGTCTCTCATGGACTGTCGAAATACGTGACAACCTACGTGAATGACATTCGGCAGTTCGTCGGTAGGAGACAAGTTCCGAAGAGAGCTTAGGGCGTGAGAGAATCTATGTTAAAGCATAAAGACGGTACTGACCTGTATCAAAGCGTGTTGGTAGAAAATTCCGATATAAACTGTGCATTATTCAGCTCCAAAACTAAAGTGGTCACGTGGTTGTGTATAAGACGCATGTTGCCACTCCGAGAAAAGGATACCATATTACAACCGGACGCATGCGCATTAACGTATACGTTCACTGGCGTTCGCGACGTGCATAAAGCCGATAGAGTCCAAGCAAACGAATTTTCCGGAAATACTATAGCTACGGATAACTTTACAGTCCATCGGACAATATTTAATGAATCTCACGATCGACCCGGCTGCGTGTCGTGGCACGAACTGGTCACAGTTAATCCCTGCAGAGTTCCTCCTCTTCTGTCCTCGCATACATGTACGCATAGAATACCAAAGAACAGCCGCGTATCCCCCAATATACATGACGAAGGGAATCATAGCTTGATTAACCGTCAAGTTTAGGCGCGCGCGCGCGGGTTTATTCTAACCAAAAAATGTCGCCGATCTCATGCCGCGACGTTTTCTTAATCCTACTCTTACGATTAATCAGCGTACGTATTTCCAGTCACTCACTTACGCTCAGATACTATATTCTCATATAGTTTACGACTTCGACAGATCAATGTAATATTTTCTCAGAACACACGCTAAAGTTGTCGCGAAAGTTAATGGACGAGCGCGCGCTTTCGCGGGGTCACATCCCGATGAAATATGTAGTCTATGACATAATCGAAAGTCAGGCGGGCGCGGGATCCCTGTTTATTGGCGCTACCGTCGACGTCGACGAGTCAACGTTCCAACCTACGTCACTTTCGTCGTCGAAGGTGTTGCTGCCGTAGGTGGTGCGCGGTCGTTTCGGCCCTAGGTAAACGTAACGCTGTCTGAAGAAGCCTCGAGAAGACCCGGACAAGGTGGGGGTTTATGGGTTTGCAACCTATGTACTACATCGTATTTCTAGTTATGGCTCCACGACAAAACCCACCTATATAACATCGCGACATTACTATATGTGTATCGAATGTACGAGCCAATGTCGATCTACATACACGTATATAGATGCAACATATACACGACGCAAACGTATAGATGCAACATATGGGATACGTATTATAGGTATGGATGTAGTTTGTTTGACATGGCGGCTGACACGAAAGCGAGACGAAGCAGGAAGACTGTCTGGCAGAAAGTAACAACGTACAGGTATATACGTTATATACAATATGTATACACGTCTCCGTTGCTACGAGAGGATTTTAGTAAAATTGAGTTTCCCCACCCAGCCTATTTCCGAAGTAAGCCTTACTCGCCTCTGGCGCGTATCCTGCGTTGACGCCAATATGCTCGTCGTCATCAAGAGGAGGTGAAATTGGAACTCATTTTTTCCCTCGAAGCTTTCGTATCTCCAGGTACGTAGTTTATTTTCTCTTTCTACCCGGATCTTCTACCTTAGATTAAAATTTTAATGCGAAGCTCTATGATCAACCGAGATTTTTTTAAGACTGAAAAGCATCCCGAGAGCTATATCTTCTTATCGTTTATGCATACAAAAAGCAGGCAAAATAAGGAAATGTAACGAAAAAGTTTTTATAAGTTTCTTGCTTAATCTCGATTAAGATCTTGATTAAATCCACGAAATATATAAAGTCATTGTTTGCTAAAACTGCAACGTGCAATATGAAAAAAGTTGCAAAAGTTTTCAAGTCATTACATGTACAGTGGATTGTTTGGTTATGTGTTGCTCCGATGCAAATCTAGCAGGCAGTACTTATACGATCGGTAAAGTAGGATGCGGTAGAAGTTATCGACCCATATCGTACATAACTGAGCAACTTCAGAACTATACATGTGTATGTGTGTACTTATGCAATAGTATGAATATATATACGTACATAAAAAAAATAAGAGATAAACTAAGTAATTTTATATAAAATTCTTACGTCAAACTTAATTTCGGTTTTATGGTATAATTTAAAAAATATAAGCTCTCCAAAAAAGCTCTCCATCGTTTCTATCGGTTTGCATTGGAATCACATAGACAAAATAGAAAATATAACACTACATTACCATAAATAGTATCATTTATATCGAAGCACGACTCGATTTAAAAATCGTATCGTTAAGTAATTATACTTAACGCTATTATGATAGCTCTATAGCTCGTCGCATTTGTGTAAAATATAAATAGCGAGAACTAAATGCATCGATTGTAAAAATTACGAAATGTTACCTGCCCACGAGCGAAGCTCAACTTGGTATCGTTTTGCTTTACCCTCGAAGATTTAACATACGCAAGGATAGAGCGTCTCGCTGGAGGGATGGAAAACGCTGTAGGTAGTGGAATGGTGGGGGGAATCCTGGATAGTGAGCGGCCATGATGGTTCAGGCGACCATTCAGCGTGCCGCATCGTCCCGTTACGGCGTAATGGCCGCGGGACGCCGCCCAATGTAAAACTCCGTGGACGATACGCTTATTGGACACGAAGGCGTTAAAAGTTTTATTGCACGACTGACAGTTACACCCCGCATTTCAAACCCCGCCACGCTCGTCTTTCTCCCTTAAATCGTAAAAACCAAGGTGCGGATCTGTCGTAGCCGTGGATATTCTGGAAAACCCTGTATGACTGAGAATGCCCCCTGGGCTACGCCCTACGAACTGTGCTTCATGTTATTTGGAAACTCCATTTTCTAGTTACTTTTCCATCATTCTCTCTCTAATCAAACCCGTACGCGAAATTTAAATTCCGACAGGAGTTGAATAAATTTGTTTCTAGCAATTTTGCAACTATACCATTTTGACTCTTTTTTAAGGCACGAAAGCTCTAACGTTTCTTCCACTTTCCCTCGTTTAACGTTATTATTGACACGCGTGGAATACCTATAGCGAAACTACTACACATGCAGCTTGGCTTACGTAACGCTAGTTAGACAATCCAGAGTTAACGAACTCGTGTTTATACATCGTACTTAATCGTGTTTACATCGAGAACGGATAAAAAGCAAGCAACCTTTTGTTATAGATTTCATGTTTATATTATGGATTGCAATGTTGTTGACATAGCAGGTAGATCTAATAAATTCGCAGACATTAGATACTATAACTATGCGTATTACAATAATAACGAGATTCAATAACAGATAGCTAGAAAGCCAGTAAAATGCACGCGTAGAAAATCTAATCTCATCGAATGTTTGTTTAATATCTGTCCATATTATTATAATTACATCGTATCGCTGCAAGTAGATTGAATGGGCATTGTACGTACGTATGCTCAAATTATTAATTATATGGGTATTAATTGTCCATTTCTTATCGAACCACTATAAAACTGTAAGCCACCGATGGTAGGTCAGGGTTAAGTGGTATGAAAGGTATAAGTGGTGCAACAGACGTAATATCTAACCAGCTCACTTGTTTAATGAGTTCTATGCGTATATCGTACAATCAACCAACGATTTCACCTACCATTACAATGTATTTATTGTTTTATTGGTCGAAGTTTGAAGCGATGTCGTATACGTGAATTAATTTCGAATTTTTGATACAACTCGCTGTAACAGACAGTTACTCGAAGGATAAAACGTCGCTATATAGATAGTTAAACTAATTATAGTCACCTATCTACATAATAAATGAAGTATCGTATATAACAGTAAAAATAGATTAAAGAAAATTATTTAGCAATTCGGTGAACGATTACGAAGATCAACAGGCGTATATCAGTTTACTCACCCTTGGTTTCGATCGATGAACTCCGATCTTGTGGTCTTAGGACACTGCACTCTATTACAGTCAACACGCGAATGTTCAATAATAGATCACTACCGCACTACGGTTTTTTTTCCAATATCGCAAAGTTCGTCCATAAATCTTAAGAAACGATAATGTTTATTTACGAGTTGTACCGGCACAAGGAGACTTCATTGATGACTGTTTGCCCTGGGTCAAGGACGTTTAGTTTGCGACTTCCCATAACTCCTACGGCATGATTCTTCGGTTGAATCATCTTTTTTTTTTGGAGGGGGGGCGAGTAAACGAAGTTTGCCTCTCTATTTTCTTGAAAATACACCCGTTAATTTGACCTTTCTACTTTTCAAAAGTTAGATATATGCAATAAATATTGCATCCCTTAGTTTTTGCAAATTTGAGATGTTCTCTTCTTGCACGAATTTTTTTCGTACGTTTGTAGTGTCCCTTACTTCAAGAACGAAGTATTTTTATAACTGGATAACCTTCTGGAAAAAACATTGGGTGAAAGAGAGCGACGGTGTATTCCATAACTCTATTTATTTTTCCTCGAAGCCAAGGGGCAGCGTAGTGCGTTTCCATTAGCGCTCTATATTTATAACGTCACAACATCTATCGGGTTTATGCACTGAACGACCATCTACTCTTCAACGATTGTTGCTCCTTTTCTCTTCTCTCGCTTCTTCGAAGAACATTCTCTCCAAACACTTAATATAAACCACTTCGATCAAAGTCCCGATGGATCCTTTTGCGCGTTCCCCACTCTCAAAACAAGCGTCATTCACTGATTACTCGTCATTGAGTTCCGAACAACGTGTTTACTTACAAACCTCGTAACCTTGTCTAAGAATACAACGATCTAATCGAACTTTGAATAAACAACGATCCTTGGCCATCGCGTTTTCTAAATGGTATTCGAAGGATTATTCCTCGAGGCGTCCCTTTCGTCACGGTAGCCCGTCTAAGATAAACAAACACTGTTGTAAATGGAGCTGCGACTAGGCAAAGTAATTATTTACACGGTTCAAGCCCAGAGGAAAGATAGGAAGTCGAGACAGGACCGTGGAACAGGAGTCAGGGCGACCATGTGCTTCGCGAGTCTCACGAACATAACTGCGCTTGCGCCCCTTCCCTATGACTGACCCCTGCAAACGTCACACAAGCTCTTTCGAACGCTCTTTTTCCCCCCCGTCCTCTGCTCGTTCTCGTCCTCGTCCTCGTCCTTTGGTTGGTATTCTTTGCGCCGGCTACAGGAGACGGATATGCTGTAAAAGCATACGTCGAGTGAACTGTTACGGCTACCGTGTCGGCCATCTAAGCGTTGCGGCCTTCGAGAAGAAAAGGGGTGGCTGACGTGGCTGCGGTTGTCCGAGGTAACGTACTTACCTACACGCGTACTCGTCGTCGGATGACTGTATTTCTTCCTCTCGTCAAGACGACTCGTTCACTGTCCACTTTAATCGCTGCTCCCGTGCTCGCATACCGCGTTTACCGCGGCTAAGACTTCTTCGTGCGACAGGCACTTCACCGCGCGTCCTCGTAACTGATTCGAAAGGACAGCAAGCGAAGGGTAACCGTTCGAGTGGGCGTTATTTAATGGACCGCGTTCTAGACGAAGACATCAAAAATAAATAGATTAGACTCGGAATCGTGGCGACAGTGACGAGATAGTTCTGTCTGCCAACGATAATTCTATCAAATTTATCGATAACACCAACACTGACTTTCATTTACCCTCGGTCCTTCCATTTGATCGTCGGTGAAGCCGAATTATTGAAAAACGAAACGTCGCAATTGAGCCAATATCGCGAACCAGCACCACCACCACGATCGCGTTGTCTTTATTTCTGCTTAGAACAACCGACGTCTCTCGAATGAAAGCTCAATGACGCTATCTCCATCGATGTACTCATCGAACCTATCTCCCGTACTTTCTGGTACATATCATGATGGTGCGCGATCGAAGTCGCGGACAACACCAACACTGGATACTTGTGGCGACCCTTCCACTGCGCTCGAGGCGCATCCTGTGCACCCGATGCACCCCCTTTTACGCACTTGCTCCGGCTGCCGGCGTACTTCCTTCCAGGTATACCCATGCGCACTGCACGAAAAACGAAAGAGGCAGCATCGTCGAAGAAGGTGAAGCTTATTCGTGTATCGAACATTCGCGTCACGTTGGTAGTCAGTAGGAAGCCAGCGGTCACAAACACGAAAGGTTACGAACCAATGGCGACGAATGGGCGTTTACGCGATGCCTCTCTTTCTGTCTATTAAATCGGCAAAAGATGTTCATTTTCCGCCAGCTCGTTGACCGTCGATTAAATTTTCCAAGAAGAAACTACGTCCTGATTTTACCCTCGTGTTCTTTTCGATCGATTCCGCCGAACTGCGCCGACCGCGGATTAATATGAGTAACCTTCGTCATCTCCTTGATAATTAACGACTCGTTGATACCGACGTTCTTTATTTACCTTCGCGAACGCGCATTTATTACTTTAGAGTGGAACGATCCGTGTCTTTGAATTATTTATCGAATTCATTCATAAACTTTGAAATTCATACGATTTTACTCTCGTAGATTGCAAGATAAACATCTCGATGGTATAATCGATTTTTTTATTTCTCATTTATCTTCCCTTCTCTTCTTCGTCGAGGGATTACGAAACCGGTGCAAAGTATTCGTAGATTACACGCGCAAAGAATTCGTGATAAAAATAACCCGAAAGAAGACCCTAATGCTTGCAATTTGAAACTCGTTCTTCTCTGCCTCGCGACGCCAATAACTTACGCGAGTTTTCTTTGAACCGACAGAATTCTCCAGACGTAGACATTAAGATAAACATGGCGTTCTATAGTTTCGTGGATCAACGAATTAGCCATTTGGCTAATCTCCAGCTTCTAAAAATGTTTCTGGATACGAACAAAGTGAGAATAGCGTTCGGAAGACGACGGGGATAGGGATATTCCCTTAGATCTTATTTCGAATACTCAAGTTCGTGAAATGGGGACAATTTAGCGGGCGAAATCGATCGAAGACGTTCGAACGGTTGGCTGCAGGATGGTCAAACATCGTAGACATTTGTTGGAAGATTGTATTCCTGGGAATCGCTCGTTTGCGAACGGACAGCGACCAAGAAACTCGTACAAATGAAAAAATACACAGAGACGGGAAGTCGTCTCGTAAAATTTGTGATTTGCATGCGTTATAAATTACACGATAAGAGCATAAAATCCTGATTGCTTCATACGCGTTATAAACCTGTTGTCATGCACGATCTTTGATGCAAATCGTTGCGTGTTATTGCCATTGATATGTTCGTGTGCGGGGGAATAGAACACGCCTTTGTAGTTACTTTGTCCGTCGAACAACGCGAACACAGCCGCTTACCGACGCAAACGGTGACACCGATCCTAAAAACCAACAATTTAAACGTTTCTCCCGATCGCGATAAGAAATTGTTACCTCGGAACAATGTGGTTACGCGATGACTAAACTTCGTTCCAAGAAACCGCGCTTCCGGCTCACTTTTCAAACTCTCCATAACTATAATTCGTATTTCTGAGACCTTGCAACGAGAAGAATCTAACGTTCCATCGAACGTAACTGGTGGAAAATTTCGTACGAAATTATAGTTTTTCAAGCGTGTTATACTTTGATATCTCTTCGGAACTTTGGCCGCGTAAATGTTCTAGAGTTCGCGGAACACAGAAAGGGAAAGCGCAAGGCGAAGCTCATTGTGTGCAATTCGTGTAGCTTTCGGAAGGATTGCCGCGTATAAAAACCCAGGTCGAAATCGAAAACATAACCTACTTTCACTTCTAAGGATTCAGCTGCATGCCAGACCAGCGTTCCATGAAGAGAAACAAAAAAGAAAAGGGGGGGGGGCAGGGGACAACAGCGTACAACCCCGACTAGACGAAACAAGGGAGAACGAGGAGAAAGTACGGTACCTGCGTGCATGCTTCGGAAACCAAAAGAAACTATCGATGCCGATCTGAAGAGCGTGCATAACTCGGGATTAAGAAACAGGTTTCAAGGAAATAACTTTTCTTGAAAACTCGCGAGCCTATGGAAAACGTTCGGCGAGGATAATTTGCGATTCTCTTTAACGCGCTGCTGTTGAGGCTTTAATAAACATCTATTTTTTATAGCCGCCACTTTTTTTCACTGTTACCAAATTTTTACAAACATTTAGACAGCCCACTGACTTACGCGTATACCATTTTTTACTAAGAAAAAATAATCTACCGATAAATCCAAAAGGTAAGATTTAAAAGACGGTGGTGAAAATTAATTGCGAGAAGAATATAACACACGTCGGAGAATTTAGCGTCAGATAAAATCTGTAACACGCTCGGCTGGAACCCTTCGTACCAGAATTCCCGCGTAATTTAACGCATCTAAATGTCTGCCTCATTTAACACCACACGGATTTATATCGTATTCGAGCGACAATGACGAGCCATTGTTTTTATCGCGCACCGTGCTCGCTTCGCTTTATCTAGATCTTTTGCGCCGATCGAGATAAAATAAGGACTCGAATTTCCATACGAATCAGACAACCGCGATAACGCTAGGTAAATTACGATGTTAAATTCGGAGTTAAACGGTCGTGGGCGTTATTTATCGCGGTGCGAACGGCGCGCGACGCTATCCAAATCCGTCTCGATTGTTCCTGCTACGTGAAAACAATCGTACTGCCTGCTATGTTATTCCGTGCTAACAAGCTACCGTTTTGTAAACTTTGTTTACTCTGTCGGAACGCGTGGCTGGTCGAAAGACAAGGTTGCGTAAAGGATGCGCAACTGAATCCGAGTTGTTTATCGAACCAACGAATTCGAGTTCTTTCACGCGGATTCTTTGACAAAGAAGAAAAAGAAATATAGGAGGAATTATACGAGCCACTTATTCGCCGTTAACTCCACGAGATAAAAAGTAGAAAAAATCGATGAGATTCTAAAAGAATCGATAAAATACTTTGATGGTAAAGTTTCAGAGATCTGCGAAGTTGAAGTTAACTGTAATATCGTAACTTATGGCTCGTATATTACGCGGATATATACGAATGTTTTCATACAGCAACGGACAAAGAAATTCAGAGAAAAACTCTACACAATCCGCGAACCTTCGTAAAAAGCAATATTATTTAAACGTGCCAGTTTGTCCGAGCAAGGTGATCTCAGCGACGGCATTCGGATCACCTTGACGGTTCACATACCTTCCCTGGTAGATGCGTGGTGGTTGTTCAACGAACGAAACGTTGCGGTTATACGATCGGCAACCAAGTTGATTTGCAAACGAGCAGAGGGTGGTGTATCGACAAGGAGCTCAATCTGATCGAGGACTAAGGGAGTCGGATGGAGAACGCGTGGGGAGGATGAAGGCATTGCTTAACATTTACGAGGACTTTGCATCCGGTGGTCGATAACGCGGTGATCCCGACCTGCGCGAGTATTTTCCTGCATCGAGAAAATGCACACGAGAGTCACATGGCGCATGGTCGCGATACGTGAAAACGGCTGACGGCGGCAGCCGATTGGGCGTGGCCAACCGCGATACGACCGTTCCGCCAATCGATAACCGGCTATCCCCACTTTCGCTGCCACTGCCGCGACAACGATGCACCGTTTCACCAGGAATTCGCCGTGTTCCCCTCTCGCGTTGCGATCTTCCTCGTTGCCGTTCTAGCCCGGCACGCCACCGCGTTTCCCGACCGCGAAAAAGCTCCGCTAATTGAGTATTTGGGTGGCAGCGTTTGTTTATCCGCCGCGGCGAAATTCTCCTCCAAAACAGAGACACCGAACGCGCCGACGGTCGTTCGTCGTGGAACAAGCAGCCGAGGTAATCCCTGGTTACTCGTCGAATTAAGAAATTCTCGGCTATCAACCTGCGAGAACTCGATACGTTTGTTTGGACGTTACGCATGCACTGTTCGGTTAGACGAATCAACGAGAATGTCAAATAATCGAGTCTGTTCGATTTGGTTGATCAAAGGAGAACTTTGACCTTTGACCGTAAGCAAAGACGCGAAAATATTGCAAGACGGACGTATGTATTCTATATAGAAGGACTGATCTTATTTGTTTGTCGTGGTACACGAAGAGAGAAGGGAGGGACGCGATAAATACCCAGACTGTTTGGTTACGTTAACTTACTGTCCAAGTAGCGCTTGACATCGGCCATCGAATTCATTCAGGCGACAACTGTTTCGATACGTTTACCAAATACTCGACCAGCGAACGATAAAGGTGGAATCGAGTGGGAAGCGTTGCACGCCGCAAAACGTACGTGATCGTTGTTAGAAAGCTTACCGTGAGGGTGGTAATAACCTGGTTGGCATCCCGTTGCTCCGACGGCGGCGTTGGCCACGC
Organism: Bombus vancouverensis nearcticus; assembly: GCF_051014615.1. Classification (NCBI taxonomy): domain Eukaryota; kingdom Metazoa; phylum Arthropoda; class Insecta; order Hymenoptera; family Apidae; genus Bombus; species Bombus vancouverensis. The sequence goes on along the minus strand of NC_134928.1, from coordinate 2,169,415 downwards.
TCGTCGCGACGCGGCACGCACTCAACAGCATGCAACGGGCCAACTGATCCACGATAATAGCGGGCAATCACGTGACTCGGGTTACTTCGCAAGGCAACTGGAGGAACGTTGAACTTTCCCTGGCACATCACTAACGTAACACGGTTCGTGTTCGCGAAACTCGATAGGGAAGTGGATCATCGTGAACCACGAGACGCGCACGTACGCAAGCTTCCGACGAGTCGGTTTTCGCCGGCGATTCGCTCGCCGCGAGCCAAGCTGCGAGACGATGAGAAGGGAGACGGTAAAAGGGCTGGCGCGGTACTCGAGCCAGAGGAAGCGTAGTGCTGGCGAACCGCGCGACCGTGCTCCGCAGCAGCGCCCTGGCGAAAACGCGAGAGGAACGCGGCCGGCCCTGACGGAAAGGGCGATCGTTCCGCGACTAGAAACCGAAAATACCGGCGAAATACTGTTGGCTAACGCGATGGAACAGCCGTACGTTCGGCGCGCTATACGCCTTTGGCTTTGCTATACTATAAGGTAGTAAGTGAGTGAGAGACCAAGCGGGACCCCTACCGGCGCAGCCGTACATCTTAGTATTATGGGCAACTCACATTGGAAGATACGCCATCAAGCATAGCCCTAGCGAGAACGCGAGAGCGAGCGAGCCAAGCCGAGCGATTGTAAAAGTTTTAGGGACACTTTGCGAACGCTCTCCCCTCTCACCCTACCCTGCCGTCTGTACTGGAACGGCTTCGGCTACTCTCCTCTCTCTCACCGCTGCACTCCATTCCGTTCTCGTCCCTCGTCGCCTCTTCTCCTCCTCCTCTTCTCTCCTCGTCGCTCTTCTCTCTTTATTCCTGCCCGCTCGCTCCTCTCCTCTCCGTTCCCCTCTACGGGTGTACGGAGCCGCGCCCCGGTTCTCTCACCCCGCGGATCCCAAGCCGATCACAAATGTATATACGTGGGAACGCGAGCGAGCGAGACGAAGAGAAGCTACGCTCGAAAGCAACTTGGAAAACAGAGACGGTCGCCCCCCGTCGAAATAGCCGCCCGCCCAACCCTCGTTCTCCCTTCTCCGAGCGGCTGGCGTTGGCCACCGCTGGAGGAAGATGGCGAAGCCGGAGGCAAAAGCGAGATAGGATCCGGAGAAAATGACGATGCTCGCTTCGCTGGCCGGTGCTGCTGGTTGCCTCGTTTCGGCTTGCCAGCCACCATAGACAAGCCGGACCAACAAGGACCGAGATACCTTGTCCCTTGTTTCGTTCGTTCGATACGGAACAGGACGACACCGGGCCTCGACGCTGCGCCGCAATGAAGACAACAGACCGAGAAGAGAAAATTATGTGTCGCCATGACCTCCCTCGTTGCTCTTTCTCCGACGTTAGACGAAGAGGACGCGTTAGCGCGTTCTCCGCCGGATGAACAAGGACGTCGCGAAAAGGGATGCCTCGAAGGGGTACGCGGACGAGATGGAGAGAGTGCAGCGTTTGTATTTGTCCACGTCGCGTCGACGTCGTCGTCGTCGTCGTCGTCGTCGACATGGGCGCGGCACTCGATCGGAAGAGGAGAGTAACCGACCGAAATGGCAAAGGTGAGGCGGTGGAAGAAGAGATATTCAAGAAATGGCCAGAGAAGGGGATCAGGCTGGATAGAGAATCGCGAAGGGAGAGAGAGAGACGTCGCGAGAACGTCTCTCTGTCCATCGTTCGTATCGAGGCGAGAAGGGTTCAGAAAGAGACGATAGCAACCGAAGACAAAGAGAAAATGTTTGTTCGGCGGAGGTGTTTCTTGTCGCTGTGCGGTGGCGCCCTCCGCTATTCCTCTTCAAACACGCGTAACTAGTAAGCATTTTTTTAAAATACCCCGTTTTCCAACGTCTCTCGTATTTCGCTAATATCCGGATGAAGATCTGTAGCGAGCCACGGGACAGAAACCGTTGGAACGTTCCGAGCTTGAACTTGTATCCGCGAACCGCGAACCGAATTTAACAACCGCGAGTTTACGCCAAATGTACTCGTTATTATTATTATATTATCGTTAATAAATATTTATTGTTAAACAAACTCGAGTGTTCCTTCGATCACTATCACGCCCTATCACCTCAGATCCTCGAATGCTGCAAACCGTACGGCAGCTGCGCTCGATCCGCGTCCGATTCTCGCGACGCACGGTGTATTTTCCGTTTTCTGACTGATTTCTCTTGTTACTGTCTCTCGGGAAGTGTCGAAAATTCGAGATTTACGTATAAGGTATTTATCGCATGCTTGGGTGAAAATTAGAAATCATTTTCCGTAGAATAAAATTTGCCGATCTGCATCGGCGATAAGGACGAAGAATAACAAGTGGACGCAGCTTGCCTCTACCGTTGAAATTTCTTCGCAAAATGGAAATTGCGTGGCACGCTATCCGACCGGCTTACTCGACCGTGTCTTCGTGCTCTGATAAATTTCAAAGTAATGCACGACGAAGTAGTGACGATTTTTCGGAATCGACTTTCACGCGGATAATCGCGGACAAATTGGTACGAGCGATAACGAATTCACGATTCGTAAGAACGATATTTCTTTCGCTTTATGACACTCGAGTCGAACTATTTAATCTCCAGTATGAAATTAAAGCGCGACCCCTGGCTACTTTTAATTACCTACATGGAATACGAATGTCTGGGCGTGATTAATATCCTAATTAGGCGTGCATCCATCTTGCCCCCGTTTTTACCGTTTTATAAATGAAAATATAATTTTATAACGCATTCCTCGCGTGATGCTATCACCCTGTTGCCATTTCAAGATTTCCAAGAATATGATAGTCGCTAATTACTTACATTAATTTTCCAACCAACAGCACGACGTTAAAGCGAAATATATTTCCAGAAAATTATGAGATCGTAGCGTAGACTTCCGATGGCGTATAAAGTTTGTCCCAGCGTATGACCCAGTACGATTCCAAGAAAGAAATTAATGTACCGCGACTCCATAGGCATTGTCCGAATCGATCGCATCGTTGTGTTTCTTCGAACCGCGTAATTCCTGGTAATGGTGTTCTCCCGTGGAACAACGAACGAAAGAAACGTTATTTTCTCATTCCGTTCATTCTTCTTGTCCTCTCCTCTTTCTCTCTCTCTCATCAAGTTGTCTTTTCACAGATATTTTTCTTCGAACGAAGACGATACATCGTTTAGTAGGATTTAGTAGGATTAATTATATAACTGATCTCGATTAATATCTTTTCGCGTCAATTTGCATCTCCATTCGTCGCATTATCGCGTAATGACTATGGTTAATGGTTTTAGCCGATTGTCCCAACACACATTTGCGTTCCTCGGAACGCGTATCCATTGTAACCATAGTCTTAACACCGGTTTAACATCGTCTCAGATTCCTCCTTGAATGCAGCGAAATTAAATCTGATCCCCAATAACCAAGAGCTGGCCTGTCCGTATAAATTTGTACGAAGATCCAGCAATATAAGCGAGCCCTGTCTCGCGAGTATAGCCGGCTTTGCGTTCCAAAGTGTGGAACAAGCGGCGTGAAACGCTGGAAGGAAACGGCCGAGGCCTCGTGGGAAGCTCGAGCGCTCGGAAACCATCGGCGCTCGAGGTATCGTCCAATTACAAACTTGCAAAGTCGACGTGGAGTGGCTGGCGGATGGTGTTTCGCGGGCGAATCGCGAAAAACGTTAAACGTCGAGCGGTAGCTCGGACACCGGTTCGAATTAAAACGTGAAGAAGCTTTAAGCACCCGATGCACGCACACAGGTGAACGATTCGGTCGCAACACATGTCGCGATCGCCGTTCGTATTAATCCCAATTAAGGATACCAGAGGTGCACGCTTAAACCGCGTCCGCGAGGGGAGGACAAACGGCGATATAATAAAATCTCAAAATGACGGCACCGACCGTCTCTCGGCGTTATTATCCGGTTGCTGGCAAGAGCACCGGCCATGAGGGAGACTGTATCCTACACGAGGAGCATAAAATAGCCGGTTAAATGCGCCGAAGGAATACGAAAAAGTCTAATATGAAGAACCCTACGGCAGAAGCGGCTCTCGGCTTCAACGACGGTCCGAGTTTATATCGCAGACCCCTAGCATCGACCAATCGGAACGGTGAATTTCGCGGACAAGTAAATAAATCGGACGCGTCCCGCGACTGTTTTCCCGGAACCGGCGATACACCTCGCGCGATTTTAAGTCTCTTTTCAATGGAAATCTATGCCGAAATCGAACGACGATGCGGTTGCCCATTGAATCCAACGATCCCTTCTCGTATTCGTAAATCTTCTCGACCAAAAGGTAGCCCATGGAATTGTACAGTTTTGTCGACCAGAGGACATCTTTCATCTTTCCAGCGCGTTGTAATATCCAAAGAAATTGGCAGTGGCGAGAAACGATTCTTCTCCCTAATTCGAGCGTTCTTAGCCGTAGTCAGGTACAGGCAAACGTGCAGGGGAAGAATGCGAGGCGAAGAGCAGAGAAATCAACGAATCGAGAAAGGCAGGGAGAAAACGATGTCCCAGGTTACAACGGGCAACATGGTGGCCGTGACAGCGATGATTTCGCTCTGGCGAGAGAGCCGAACGCTCGACGATGGTCACGTCCCACCCCATAACGCCCCATATACTCGGCAATTTATGCGCCGAAACGTATTAAATACCTTCCTGCCCCCCACTACGTGTGCAATCTTCTTCGCTGCGTATGGTTCCAGCCACCACGGTCGCTATATATTAAAGGCAATATTTTAAATGCGGTACACCTACATTGTAAATACGGCTGTTCTCGGGCGATCCTTTTCTAAGAATAGAGTCGCTCGCAACATTCAGACAGCGCAAAGAACCACGGCTGTGGGCGCAAAAATCACGCCTCCTTGCTTCTTGGTCGGATCCACTGTTTGCTCCTCTTTTAATATCATCCATGTTCTTCCTCGTTCCTCTTAGTTTCTCGGTTATTTGAAAACACGCAGCGTGCGTACAGAAATTAATCGAAACTCTGGACGGTCGTTGAATTCCTTCCTTTTTATTCCATTATTACCTTCGCGAAACGAGCGAAATTCTACTGGTTTTTTTACTTATTCGAAAACGTCCGGCATCGAGGAAAAAATCAATGGAAATTTCTTCTATCTTCGTCTCTTTGCTTCGTCGAAACGAGCCCGATCTTTCTCTCAGCTTTGATCTCGACTTTTCTCAAACGATGCAACTCGATAACACGACTCTAGCCACGAACAAACTAAACGATCGCCACGAGGAATTTACTACAATCAAACTGGAGAGCGATGCTTCGCAAATCTGACTCTGATTCGGACTTCGACTTGCCCGTTCACCTGAAAAACGCTGCCGTCTATCTACGGTAAAACGAAGTTGCACGTGCTCGAGCGAAACGCCAATTCGAACAGATTATTTTTAGATGACCGAGGAGTTCGCGGCGGACGTACGATAAAAAGTCTGTCGCATTCGCGGAGAAGCGTCGTTACACTGAATATACCAGTAATTCATTGGACGCTGAGTGTGGCACCGTACGAAAAAATGTCCCGCCGAGAAACCTGCTCGCCGAATGAATTATTTATGAGGCAACCAGGGCGAAGTTCTGAGATAACGAGCTCGATCGTAAGTGCTTCTGAGTCCTCTTCTTTCGCGATCGTGATAAAAACGGTGGACAGTGCCGCGATGCAAGTATGTTTTCAGCTAGTCGTTAAAACGATTGTTTTATTGTCGTTACAAAATTATCAGACTCAGGTGACGAACGACGTACATAATGTTCAAACGAAACCGCAATCTTAATTGAATTAATGACCGGCGAGCCACTCTTTTTAACGCATTCCAACGTTGCTCGGCTCCCTCCCTCTTCAAACGTTCCATCTTTCGGAACACTGTTAATCGAGCAAACTATACCGGCACCCTTCTTCGTTAAATTTACTCCTATGCAGTACTTGTTAATTTTTCAGATACGTAGAAATATAATATCTCACGTTCGCGTTTTTACTTTATAAGTAACAATATCGTACGGACCAAATGCTTTAAATTGATCGTAGAAGAATAAGCAAAGACGACGCAAAAAAGTAATAAAACTTCGGTTTCCTCGAACGTTTCGAAGGTCTACGTTTTAACATACGTAGGTACTAGATGCTCTCTTATTTTTAGCAACTAACTGCGAGCAATTTGGACGAACGCAAATAAGTCGAATATGAAATTCCACCGAGGCAAAGAATCGATGTAAACAGATTGAAAAATTTGACTTGAAACGGACTTTAAATTCTCTAATTTACGGCTAGGAGTTGGAAACTTGAATTGTTAGGGGGATTTCATCTCCTCCGCCGTGACTATTGGTCGGAAATAGCGGCAGAGAATCGGAGAATCCTCGAATAACGTCTCAATCGGATACACGCAGAAAACCCCACTTCGATCGAACTGGGTTCGCGACTCGGTCGAATTATTCTCTGACCCTCGTCGAGCCATCGGACACTCGCCCGCCTCTTAATAGCATTGCTCTGTTATACGCGAATAGGATTAGCTGAAACAAAAATGAAACTCTTCTCCGATGTTATTGCCTCGCGGCTGGAGGCAATAACATCGTTTCGTTATCGTATCCTTTCGTCGGTCATTCGTTAAATTAATGTTAATCTCGCGTTCGATTGTTTCTGGGTTAATCGGCTTTCATCTCGTTCGTCCCGTGAAACTTTTCATAATTACGACCAACATCGATTTATTACTATCGTAAAAGATTGTCCGAAGTAAGTAATATCGAATAACATAGAAAAGTTACAACAGGTATATAAGGTACGTATCTCTTTCTCGGTTCAACGTTGACTTCCATCTTGAATATTTTGTTCGGACCGATATGATATTCAAATATTCCGTGAAAAGGAACAATATTTTTCTATCGTTTCTACGCAAGCAACCCTCGAGGGGCCAACTATCCTTATATGAAATTCAATTCGAGAAGAAGAATAAAATTCGCAGTGGTCATACGAATGAGTGGGCGTTCGTCTTCGACTGGAAGATACCCGGTGCCGGCGGTCGTGGCGAGTTCGAGTCGAATAGGTGGAACACGGTGGGCGGGTGTCTTCGTTGCCTCGAAAAACTGGCTCCTCCATTCCGCCTGAGAAGGACGTTTGGTCAACCTTTTATTAGTCCGCCGGCCGAACGCCTCTTCTTGGTCATTTTCCGCACAATGTTGCAGATTCCAATCCCGTCGACTCGCCGATTCCGAATTTTTATTTCGTTGAAATATAGCCGTGGAGACGATGAACCATTTCTTCCCTCGACATTAACGACTTACACTGGCAAGGAGATCCACTTTCATCCCGCAACCGCCTGATCGTGCTCGCGATGAAATTTCACAGGAATATAATAATATGGAATCTTGCGGTAAAGTTCGATGCGTAATCCTACGGCTTTCTGCAAGCAGCGCCATTTTGTACTTCGATACAAAGCTCAATTGAGAAAGATCGTATTTTTGCATCCTTAGCAGTTGCAAATAAGTTCCGTAAGACCGACGTCGCCGATCGCCTGCTCTCTGATCCGATATTTTCCACAAAAGTTGCGCTAAGAAGGCGTTACGTTCTGCTTGAACGTTCCTCGTTTCGAATAACGAGGCGAACAATCGACCTCCGTTACGACAGCCAGATAAGAAGGTTACGGCGTCCTTCGCATGCATTTCGCGTGCCGGATGACGTGTATGCGTTGCGACAAAAATGTGAGAACTTTGCACAAAGGTATTTTTCTCGTAATTATCGGTCACGTTTTCGCAAGAGGTCATTTCTCATATCACATAGCTGTCCAAACTTTGTACCGAATATTTCAGGGCCAAGAACATTTACACGATACCTCTAACGCAAAAAAGCTTGGAATATTTTATTTCGAAAATTTTTGACGGACCAAGTTAGTTGAGAGTAGCTTTATAGAAATAATAATAATATTACGAATTCTAGAGATATTGGATCGAAGAGAGAAGTGGGTTATGTAAGAACGCCTATGAGATTTCATTTAAGACTTACTTGCATATCAACGTGGGAGTGGTAATCATGAAATATCGTCCTACAAATTACACCTACTCAATCAGTCCTCGTTATTAGACCTTCCGTTACTCTGGTTCAACGTTTCTGCACATGTGTGCATTGTACGTGTTTAATATCGTCCGATAGTTGACTATGACTACGTTGAACAAATAACAATTTCCAATGAAAAGTAAATTATATGCCGCATGGACACGTAAGACTAAATTTCAAATGTGAAGTCGGGAATAAAATATTTGTTTAATTCGACGGTCGAAAAATCCGTAAACCGATCAATTCGTAGATTAAACTTCCTACTTTCAGATTAAATATAAAATCTATTAAAATAACAAATTCACCTGCACACTAGGTACATATTACTCCTATGTTTCGTATCTTCGTCGCACTGATTATTAAACACCTCACATAATTATCTAAATATGATCTTCACAAACACCAAAGCACCAATTTTTCTGTAGAAACACGAACGCGAAACTCGAAACACGAAACACGAAATTCGTAAGATTGGATTCTAATGAACGTCGCTATCCTTGCTAATTTTCTATACGGAATAGCAACATTTTGTATCGCGTGACTAGGTTCGAAAGTCGCGTGGTGATCGAGGAAAGCGTTTTGCAGAACTGAAGATGTAGGTGAAACGAAAAGCGGGTTAGAAAGTTGGGGAGGAAGTTTCCAATTTTTTTTTCGCTTCCTCGTCCGGATATTCAAGGGCTGCGCCGTTCCTATAGAAAGTAATAGCACGAGCAGAGACCGGTCAATTTTTTTTATCGATAGAAAGTTGGTCATTTGACCCAGACACCGTGTCCAAGTTTCCAGCATGCGGTTCCACAGTTTCTTTCGTAACATCTTGTCTCGACCTTTATACCCACCACCATTCGTTCTATTCTTCTCGTTATACGCTTTACTAATTAGTTGATTAATTATTACTTTCTAGAGAAATGTCTATATGCATAAAACATTGTTGATCGTGTTAGTATTATAAAAGCGATTAAAGAATCGTCTATATAACATGACTCGACTATTCAAAGTTAATTTATTCCTACTTACTGCGAGCTGGTGGTCTCAGTTTCCTCCACCGTAGAAAGATTTAATCAGATTAAGACCGATTAGATTGAGAAATAAAAAGAAATTTATCGATACGTTTATCTCGTACGTTTAACTTACATACGTTTAAACGACCGGAATAGTAAGCGAGGCACGATACGATACTAATCTATGAATTTTCAATAAGATCCAACGTGCTCGCTTATCCTCGAGCAGTCCGTGAATCGAACGTCACGCGAATAGCGTAGTAGGTACTTTTCAGTTTATTATGAATGACCGTAAACACATCGGCTCATAGTAACCGGTTGATTAACATGCATATGCGTTGATATGAAACCGAAGGAGAACAGGTTCGATTTAAGAGCAAACTCACAGTCGATCATGACATTAAGCGTGATTTAAAAACTTTCCTCGCGTCTCTACTCCGACAAGGGGTATTTTTACAACTTTCGTTTAATATACGATGATTGCTAAATCGTCGCTTAAGACGGGGGGAGGGGGCGTGATTAAACTTCTGAAATTACGTACGTACGCCGGAGTGGCTGAAGTTTCGTGGAAAACCGTTTATCTTTTCCCGTTACTTGCGCGATAAAGTGGCGTACTTTATAAAGGTACTTGTTCGCCGTTTCCTCGGCGGAAGCCACGAGATTCCGGCCGCAGGAGGAGATCGTGTGTTATCTTCTTATCTCTGCAATTACTTTGGCACTAATTAAACATGTTTTTATTATTGCACTTCGATACAGGATAAATCTTGTGTTTTTATTTACAAGTAGCGTATAATATCTCACTTACGACCATAATTAATATCGTACAAATACAACTAAAACCAGACAGATTCGATCACGAGGGGCGAACATTCGTATCTTCCGTTTAACGAAACTCGTTCTTCCTAAAAGTATGGAAACAATTGCCCCGGAGAACTTCGTACGGCTCGACTATCATGGCTAAAATAATACCAACGGACGATTACATGGACTTCAACGCGAAATAAAGCGACGTGTACGTTCTAATTATATGGAACGCGGTTCGTTCGTTTCGTTTTTCACCACAGAATATGTTAATCTTTGTCGAGAACGTATGCCTTTGTATTGATTAACGATCGGCACGTGTACAGGCATACTTATACAGACCACGTGTCAAATTGCAAGCATAAAAGGAAGAATAGAACACGCTTATCCCAACTCCAACTCAATTACTTACCTCGCAGCGAACAGCTCGTTATCGTACTGGTCGATTACAGGTACAAACGACCGCAAACGTTATCAGTACGTCGCGAATCATGTACGTTCCAACATTATTTGAGCCATGAATTCTCGCGAGGTTTGCAAAGGGAACAAAGTCTCTGTAGCGTTGCTCGTTAGTTTGTACCAGGAATTAACGAGAATACGCCGTTAAGAAATATATGCAACGGAGGATGAATCGCTTAAAAATTAGGAGTTGGTGAGGGTTCGTGACAGATATACAGAGTAAACGCGGAATATGCAAATGAGCTTCGTAAAGTTACAATGGATGTTCGTAGAAGTGGAAGGACGTTAATTTTTCGTGTTCAAGGTCCGGCGTTCGTTGATCGAGTAAATGTAACAATATTGAGCATGAAACAATAATATAATTATAATTCTCTTCACATTTCCTTTCATCCAGAAGAAATTATAAACGTGACTTGATCACTTAGACGTCAATATAAAAAAAAGAAACGTAATAACACAAGAACAATTTGTCGCTTCTTTTCGTTTTTTTTTTCTTCATTTAGTAACTTGAATATAAAAAAAATAAATTCGCGTTCTCGCAATGTATAACATTTTCTTCCTCTTTTTTCCCTTCGAGCAAACGAGATTGCCTGGCGTTCCATTCTCGCGCACACAAACACACACACACACACACTTTCTCATTCTCTCCTTTTTCTTTCTTTCTCGCTCCATCTCTTCCTATCTCCTCGATTACTCGAGAACATAACAAATCGTCTCCATTGAAACATCCTCGTCGATCGATCTCGCAAAAATGCTTTCCCGGTGATGTTCGGATCGAATTCGATGGAAAGCTCGTCGATTCTCGTTTAAACGCGTCTTAAAGCTTCCGAAACAAGTCAAATTTAATATAAAGCTTCCCATGGCGGGTTTGAGCAAAAAGGAAAAATTTGAAAAAAGGTAACACAAAACATAACAGAGGGGAAAATAATTGGGAAACGTAATCGAAAATGCGGAATATCGACTGTTTCGTTGATCGAAGTAGCCTATTCGATGCAGATTCGAGGATTATCCCGCGGAAAATGAAAATTAATCAGATTCGATAAAACCGTGTTCCTCTGTATACTTGTCGAGCTGTGCGCTTCCGCGTACATGTATACCTGCAGGCCCATTCGTTTCGTTACCATTTTGTAATAATAATATCATGATCGTAATTGGCTGATAGGTACATACAAAACAACACACAATAAAAACAATAACATAATATTAACGAGACGCTCACAATAATAATAATAATTAATATAATAATATAATATAATAATAATGATATAATAATGATAATAATAATAATAATAATAATAATAATAATAATAATAGTAATAATCGCGTCGAAGATTGTCAGCGGGAAAACAATTAGCAATTAATTACAATCAATAATTCACGTTGAAATCCGAATGGTGCGCCGACTGCAATATTGACCTTGACGTCGACCCCTGCGAAATTTTCCTGTTTTGTCTTCTTTATTTTTTTTTTTTTTTTCATACGATCTCTGGTCGCCTCGTTTTCGCATCTCTATTTCCATCTTATCTATACTCGTGTATTCGATACTTTATTCGTCGTTACATAATTAATGTATTAATAGTAGTCGCGGCGGAATCTATATATCATCTATCCAAGATCCAATCTCACGGTGTGTTTCGCGTGTATTTCCATGCGCAGACGTACATCTCTGTGTGTGTAAGTACATTCCGTTTCTCCATTTTTCTTTCGTTTAAAAGTTACTCTAATTATTACAATACATTTTTTTCGCTGCTTCGTTGCTTTCTCGCTCTTCGCGACACGCTTCTATTTATCGTTATTTATAACATTGTTTTTCACTTTACCGCTCTCCGCATCTTCTCTTCCGCTCAATCTCTATCGCTCTGCGTCCCGTCGTTCTCTTCTCTCGCACACATTCCACTCACGCGCCGCGCTCACGCTCTCCCTCTCTACACGCTCGCAAGTACACAACGCGCGCGCGCCTACACTTTTAAAGAAATTCCGATCCTCGCCGGTCCTACTTTCTCTTTATCGATTTTTCTCGTCGATGTAAAGCCCGCGCTTACATTTCGTCAGGCTCGTCATACGCTGCACATGCATACGCGTATACACTCACTTCACTCACTCACTCACTCACACATACACATACTCGCACATACAAGTGTATAATAGGGATGTAGGCGCGTGAGCGCGCTCGCACACTCGCACGAAACATTCGGAAAATACGCGTGTATGTGTATGTAATATACCGTAGGCATGCACACTCATTCAGCGGCCCTTATAATTTAGATAATGTTGCACCTTAGAGAATAGAGATCCATTGGGATATTTATTTTCATTTAACATCCGATTAAATTACCTACTTACTCGCTGACGTACCAATTAAAAGGTAAATCCTTCGTCTTCTTCGCTCTTACAGTTAAAGACCGCGTTTAGGACTTCGTTGGTTGGCCCGTTCGGTTCGCTCGTCTCGCGAGTCGGTCGCTCCCTTTCCACTCGACTGGCCGAGATAACATCCGTCCTCGAATCTGGAAAGAGGAATTTCGGCACCTGGCACTAGCGTGGCTAGCGCTTTTCCACGTTGAATTTTCTTCGGCGTCGTGAACTTTTCGAACGTTCGATAAATCCACGTTCGAGTCTCGGAGAATCGAAGTTCGTTGCCGAGTTACGATAGCTACGCAGATACAAGGACGAATATTATGTCGAACGCTCGACGAGAAAAATGTTTAAATTTGGACTTTCGATTAATTGATTCTTTGATAGATGTATTATATATCTATATATTTGTGAGAACTCTGGAATTTTTCCAAACAAAACAATAATTTCGCATTCAACAAATATAAATAATATCGAAATGACTAACAAACAAATTCCTTTTGTCTCGACGAAAACATTGTTCGATCGTACGATCCCTTTCCTTGCGAAAAATCGAAATTTACCATCGATCGAACATCACGATTTCTCGTCGGTCGTGAGGACTCATTGGCGTACCGCTAGTTCCACAACGGATATCCTAAACTCAGTCTCGGAATAATACTCCCGACCACTCCACAGTCCACTAGGTATGCTTTTAAATCTAAGTCGATTTTTTACATATAATATAAGAATTATAGGTACTAGTTTGCAATCCTTGGTAGGCGAATACGACACTCTGGACATAATTAGACTAATTCTTCGAACGCATGGTTGCTTTGGACTAGGTCCGCCTCAGACGCATCCTCGACCTAATCGTTTGCGAGATGGCCGTGACCTTCGTCACTTTTGTCCTCGCAAGTCGCTGCATCGAGAACTACGAACGGGCCCAGTCTTAATTTCTCACTTTGATCTCTCTGATTTCTATTAACGATTCCCTAGCTGATGGCCTCCCGCAGGATGAAACGAACAGCAAGTACAGAAGTTATCTACAAAGATCTAGAGTTTAGATCTAAATCGTTTCACCCTGTTGCAAGCCGTCAGCGATCGAACGAACATGCGCAAATCGAATTCGCTAATGTTTATCGGGATAGTACAGAATCGGAAATCGGCCTACGTCCCACTGTTCGGTTGAAATGTCGAAAAAGGAAAGCGCATTGGATCCCACGGAACGACAAAGTACACCGGGAAATTAAGCCAATACCGGACAACGGTGGAGAGACACGATAATCATAGTTCGATCAAGATCGTCTCTGCAAATATTAGTATCTACCGCGAGATCACAGACAGTAGCGATCAACGTTTCGCGTGTCGAACAAATAAATGTAAAATTTAACAAAACGAAATATTCGAATTTCTTAACAACACCGCGACTTTCTCTATATCCGATAATAATTCGAAACGTACGCTATCGATCGAGTTTTTAAAGATCGCGCTTCTTCTTCGATACACCTTTCGATACACCTTTCGATAGACTTACCCCTAGGAAGAGACCTTTCCCAGCCGTGATCCTAGGCGAATCGCAGTGTCGTAACCATGGGATCCAATGTCGTCGTTTCTTGAACCGTCCTTGCGTAATTGTCACCGATCGATGTTTTCTTTAAATCGTTCCCGATGGACCGCGCGAGCTGAACAGTACAAGACAAAGCAAACGTACGATCGAGAGTTTCGAGCAAGTGGTACAGACCGGTGTTGAAGGAGGAGGAGCTTCTTGGGAGTAAGGAGGACAGAAGGTGTTCATCCAGTTAGGGGTAAAGGTTGATGAGATGGGGAAGGACAGACACTAAGTGACACTAATTTGCTTTACTATATATATATGATATATATATATACTGGAGGAAGTACTACCGAATTACGAATTGGACAGATTGCTTGGTGCCGCATATCGTAATGCGCACTATTCGAAGAAGACCGACACCTGATACCGACACGCGGGAAAAGAGTCTGATGGTTGACGTTTCAAGGACGCCGTAATTAGTCACGCTCTTCTATACAACAGTATTCCTTCCGTTGGATAATAAACATGGGTGACGATAAAGATGACGATGATCGGCTATAATAATAATAATAATAATAATAATAATAATAATAATAATAATAATAATAATAATAATAATAATAATAATATTAATAATATTAATAATAATAATAATAAAATAATATTATAATAATAATATACTACTCGCGAAACATTATCTTTCCTTACAAGTGATAGGCAGTCTTTGAACAGCTGCTGAACAAATTTCGATAAGTGTGCGGGTACATATCTATCTATCCGACGTTGTCGTGGATGCCGATTTCCAGTAACGACGACGACGACGACGACGACGACGGCGGCGGTGATGAAGAAGTTGCGTTGCAAGGTCGAGCCGTGTACGATGGCACGACTCATCCACGATTTCTCTGGGGGCGTCAAAACCTGAAGGATGATCTCGCGTTCAGGCAGCCAGGCCATGAGGCGTCTGATGAAGAAGCGCAGGATACTGCTGAGCCACGTGCGCCAACTGATGATGATGAGCATGTGCGTGAATGTGAGGATGAACGACAGCGGTGGGGGGCGTGACGGTGTTGGAGGCACCGGCGGCGTGGGTCGGCAGAGGCGTTTGAGGTTGGGGCGCGTGAAGCGTGTGGCTGTGACCTGTAACCAGACTCGCGTGGCCGCCGGAGTGACCAGTGCCGTTTCCAGTCCCGGTTCCGGTCCCGGTCGTGGTCCCGGTCGCGGTTCCAGTCCCGTTTCCGACGCAACCGTTCGTTGAGCCATGGCTATGATGATGATGGCCGAAGACGACCCCAGAGAAGGCCACGGGTCACTGATGATGCTTCGCGGAACCGTTTGCGTGGTGCGCCTGCGCGACCACGTGGTGACTCGAGGGTGGCGCGTGTGCGGCGCTCGGATGGTGGTGGCTACCGGTCGCCGCGTGATGATTCGCGTTGTTGGCGTTACTGTTGTTGTTGTTATTCTGCTGCTGCGACTGCCGTTGACTGTTCTTCTTATTCTTCATTCGTCGGTTCTGGAACCAAATCTTCACCTGTCGCTCGGTTAGATTTAGGTTGCGCGCGAGCTCCCATCGCTTCTGCTTCGACACGTACGCGTTGAACAGGAACTCCTTCTCAAGCTCGAGCGTCTGGAACTTGGAGTACGGCTTGCGTTTCTTTCGTACCGTCACTTGACCGGTCCATTCCAGAGGGTTCGAGCTTCCGCAACCAACGCCCATCCCGGGTACGCCGACACCGACGCCGACTCCCGCCAGGGAACCTGCGGGAAACAACGAAGATGGGGAGGAACCCCACATCACTTAACACAATTAGTTTGCCGGTAACAAACAACCTAGTTGCTAGCTAGGAATATAGCCGATGAATAAATTTGCTTCGATATTGAGATTGCGCTCATCGAAAGTAATCAAATTTTCAAAATAATATATTCATACGAGATTAAAAAATAACTTCCACTCGATCCGTTGCTACTCGATAGCAATTACCGTATTTTCGATCTTGCGTCCCAACGTGCCCCGGACAAAGAAAATCACCATACCCGTTCCTTTTTTCCGCGGCTCGTCCAATTATCAGATCCGTACAAATCGACAGAAACGAGAGCAAATACATCGGTTCGTTGGTCGACGTATCGGCGCGTAACTATATAATACCGTTAGACTTTGTTCCGAATGAAATCTCTATTGACACTGGTTACGTGTTATAAACCGAACCAAACAAACCGATCGATACTGTGATACCGTCTCCCGATTTCCCGACAGATGAACCGATCTGTTTACCATTTGGAATTAGTACTCTGAATACGACAACATATCCCGCTGACATTAACAAGAGAGAAAAAATCTCATTTAAAAGTCGATAAGCGTAATACTCGAGTGATCGTATATGTATATCCCAATATCGTGAGCGACGCTTTATTGATATTTATATAGGCTTTCGGAATTAACCCTTTCGAAACGAACCTTTTTCCCGTCAATAACCAACAACAAACGCGATATAATGATATTTAACGATTAAAAAAAAAAAAAGGCCAAGCATATTTTTGAAATGGGCATATATAATCCCATGTGTCTTTTATAGTACACACTGTTTACACAATTTTTCACGTTATGTTATGAACCTGACGCTATCTACGCGAAATACGTTGCGAATAGCGGTCGTAAACAACTTATTCGGAAAGAACTGAAGTTTGCGTTGGCACGTATTTTTCCGATAGTCTCGAAGGGGTTAATTAATTTAAAATTATCTCTTCGCGATCGTGCTCCGGTCGAGGAGAGGGAAAACTGGTACAGTTATAGTGGATATTAAATTTTCCGTGAGAGGTTAATAATTGCATTTACTAGGTACGAGTTTTAAACTGGTTTCTCAGTACAGCATCGTAAACGTGCAAGTGAGGCTAATTCGATCTTTAAAATATCGAAAACGGAAGAAGAAAGAAAATCGTGATTTCAAATTCGTACGATGAATATCGACATAACGAATATAATAATTCCAAGAGATAAAAGGATCCCTGAAGTAACGAAGTTTCTTCAATTAAAATTTCGCTGATTAAGGGGAATGCGAGGTCAGGAAATCGTGAAATTCACACCCAAAGCGTTTCCTGGCGCTACAGCGTGCGTTTGACGAATGCGTGTATTGTGTAAATACGTGAGGCACATACTTACACAAAGGGTTCGCCGCGACGCGACGCGACGCGACGGGCCGAGGAGCCGATATAATTGGACCGGGCGTACTAACCGGCCGGAAAACATGAAATGGAAACGCGAAACACGGTACTGTTAGTACATTTCCCGTCGTAGCCGGTGCAGCGGTGGTTCAAGACCGTGCACGAATCGCGCGATCGTTCGCCTCGCGAATTTTTCTATTTGCCAATTAAAACGTTCGACGACGATAACAACGTCCAACGACTTCCAGCAATTTTAAAAAAAGAGTTTCGTTTCTCTCGTAAATAATTTTTTTTTTTTAATTTTATGACAATAAATTCGGATATATTGTGTTCTAGTCGAAAGTAATAAGTCGTGTAATCTAAAAATTTATTTACGGTCGTGAGAGGTCAATCTCGTTCGTATTATACGTTCCGTCTTTCTTGATTCGCGGTACAAAAGGTACTGTACGATCGAAACATTGTCTTATCGTTCGTTGTTCGACGTAGAACTATTATAAAAAAAGATTGCCGATAGTACAAGTCCTTGTAAATTAGGTGCGTAGTAAAGGTGAGATATAAATAACGTCTTTTTGGAAGAGGTCGCCCAATGCTCGAACGTAGCGTGCTTGAAACGAAGGGATTACGAAAGCGGTCCGCCTGTCCGTCTATCTTTAACCCAAGTACGGACAACGATGGCGAGTAATCGTTGCAAAGCTACGAATGCAACAGCCTCGCGAGCTTGGCAACGTTACACGCTCGTCAGCCCAACTAAATTGCACTTTCCCACCTGCTATTCCCCTCGTTGAATCTCATCGACGTTATTCACAACCGTGTCTCGATTCTCAAAACGCTCCTATGTCCTCCTCGGGATTGTTATTTCCTAACAAACACGTTCCAACGAGGAATTTTATTAAAGCAACCGAAAATAGGTGAGTTTATTTACAACCGAAATAGCGCGATCGTCGAGAGACGAATAAATTTTAACGTGCGGCGGTCGAACTTAAAGACTCGCTCTTTGTTATCGTTTTTTGAGAAAATCTTCCATCCTTCTCCTCGGCCATAACTTTAGAAATGTCTTATCGTAAACGGTCGATTAAAACATAGCAAGATCGGGAAAAATGTACCAAACATTTCCCACTCTCTTTTTTTATAGAGGCTGATTCGAGTTACGTCTCTCGATGCCAGTTCCTTCCGTTTCGTCCCGTTTTCTTCTATTTCGTTTAACGTACTTTTGCTTTCGTTCGTTTTGCTACGCGAACCCGATTGCACAAGCGAGAGAAAAAGATATATCGCCGAATAAAACGTTGGAATACGCCGATCGTTCTAACGAAGGTCGGAATTCTTACGAATGTGAATGCGCGGTAGGGACGTGTAAAGGGGCACACGGAGCTGCGGGATAAATGACGTATCGATTTGCGGCAGGCGTGCTACCAGCAACGAGCGTGTTACGGTTATCGCGCCAACCCTCGAAACAACCACTGTCCACGATTTACTGATATCAACGCGACGAAAGCTTTTCCCTCTCCGACCATCTAGATACGACTATCTATTGTAATTTCAATTTAGCGGAACGGTTTAACGCGAAAGACGAAGCGTTAATTTCGAAGGAGGACGAATCGAGTTTTCGATCAGAAACTAACCGAGTACAGTAACTGGAAAGATAAAACATCGGGGACGGTGTACGATCAAGGATGGCTCGCGCGATCAGATCGTAACTCGAAATATCCCTAATTAGACACGACCAAGGGGATCGAAAAGCGCGCGATAAATTAAAAAGCGAAACATAGGAGGTCGTTTAAAGTTGCAAAGTGGCTTTTAAACGACGAGCGCGCGTCGTTTCGTTGCAACCGGTCTTCTTGTGACGATAACGTTACCCAACCAGGAAGATGTTATCTGATCGGTTGCGAACGATGGATCGTGAACAGCGGTAGCTGTCGCGGTCTGCGCGACTTGTCCAAAAACCGCGCTACCGTTTGGTCGGAAGCATTCGGGAAAAGCTACGCGTTGAAGACGATGCCGCGACGACGCGGTCTCGTATACCAGACAGACGAACAAAGATAATGGAGCTGCCATCTATTGGGGGACGGTTAAACTATACGCGGCGCTCGTATTCTGTTACTTTGTATGGATCGCACGCCTGCGCGTGCACCTCCCTACCACGCATACGATTAACTTCGGGGCCGAGAGTCGAGAGGATCACGCGAACGTTATCTCGTTTATCGGGCCGAGCTTGGCCGTATGAGCAACTACCGTGTCTCGTATTTTCCTATTCTTTACGATTTCGAAGAGCCACGCGCGTACATTCCACCGGCCTCTATAATATCCTATTGCCCGATCAAAATCTCCAGCTCGTAGCTCTAAACCGAGCCAATCTTTCCGTTCTGCCACGACTCTTTGGCGACGAGGAAAATACGATTCGGTCGTGGCATTGAATATGTCAGCAGTACGTTTGCATATGTTTTCAACGCCGACAGAGTTCCAACTGGTTATGCAAGTAGCCGAGCAAGGACCTACGGACGTTCCGTAGACGTACAACGGGTAAAAAGATATCCAAACATTATTAAGAGATAAAGAGATGAAACAGGGCGAACCGAACGATGGATGGATACGCGAAAAGAAATTGGCGACAGCGTTTGCGAGAAGGAAAGCGAGAATGGCCGTTAGTAGGAGAAGAATGAACGGCTGCACGGGTCATGGAACGGATCAGCTGATCGGAGGCGCACGCCAGAGTTTACGAGTTACGGCCGCCAATAAACCTGCCGTGGTTCGTTGTTGCTCATGCGACGTTTCATGGGTTCCAGGATCCCGAGGAAAGGACGTCGAGTGGGGACGAAAGAGAATGACCAAATACGTGAATGAACGATGACTGAATCGCTAGTGCGACAGGTCAGGATCTTCGCGAATTTCGACCATTTAAATTTTCTCTACATCCCTCTCGATCTTACTCTTTTCGTTTCTCTCTCTCTCTCTCTCTCTCTCTCTCTCTCTCTGTTTCTCGCCGACTCGTTTCAAGGCCGAGCTAGAAGAGATTCGAAGCACGATCTCGTGACTTTTGGACGACGTTTCGTTTCCCTGCGGACTCGCCGGAGCACGTACAGTGGATGACCTTGCGTTTACGAGCAAACAAATTTTGCGCGGTTCGCGAGTTACGTTAGAACCTATTCCATCGAACGAAGAACAGTAAAATCAAGCGCGTATGTAGAGAACGTACGTGGTATACGTTACCTTAGTGGCAGATCCTACTGGAAGGAAAGAAGATAGATTAAAGATGAAAAAGAAGACAGAGTCGATGCTTACCTGGAGGTGGGTACGGACTGGAGGTAACAGGTTCGGGCGCCCCGTAATTCCTAAGGCCACCGTATCCGTCATGCGGGAAAGCGCCTTCGGCGGCTACCATCGCGGCAGTGACCCTTCCTCGGTCGTCCGCTGAGGACGGCGCCAAATACGGAACCCCGGCTTGCGAGTGAGGATGATGATGGCCAGCCGTGTCGACCGGATGGTGATGCCTAGCCGTGGTGTACGGCGCGTAGTTGCACCAGCTCTGAGAGAAGCTCTGATGACAGGAAGAAACGGCCGGATCCGTGGCACCCGTAGCCGCGGAGGAAGAGCCAGCCCCGGTCGAGGAGCTGGTGGTGGCGACACCGGCCGAGTTATAGGACTTGTAGTCGGAAGTGGAGCCGGCGGTGGCGGCGGAACCCGCTGTCGCCGCGGCTGGCGACCAGAAGCTGAGCGTGCTGGCTTTCCGGTTGTCCCTGGAGGATCCGGAAGTGGAGGTAGGGTCGGCCGCCAGATTGTAATAGGTCGGGGGATTGTTACCCCCGTAGGTTTGGTGATGATTGAGGGAGTCAGCCGCGGCTGCGGCAGACGAGTAGTGAGAGTCCTGGGGATGATGGGGACTGTAACTCCAACCTCCTTGCGAGCCAGCCGAGGACGAATGGGAATGACGAATGACACCCGCTGGTCCAGCGGCGGGCGCGGCGGTGGACTCGACGCAGCCGACTTCGCCGTAGGAGGAAGCGGCTGGTGTGGCGGTCAATCTCTTGGCGGGTATATGGAGCGGGCCTGGCGCGCTGTTGCTCGCCACCGAGGAGGCGCTCGGCGATGTCGAGCTGGCGCTGGCTGTGGGCGCCGAAGGCGCGCTCGTAGCGGAGGAAGCCGGTGCAGCTGGCGAGGTCGGTGTAGTGGCTTGTTGATGGGAAGCCGGTGTCGATGTAGCTTGCTGTTGTTGCTGGATCGATACGAGGCTCGAGGCTGTTGGCGGGACCGGTGGCGGGCTGTCCTCGTAGAGGGAACCGTTCATCATGGCCCACCAGGTTACCCCGGTGGAATTCCCCGCTCCGGTGGCTGACCCCATCGGCGTGACGGAGCCAGGGTGGCCCACGCCGGAGCCGCACAGCGGCGCGGCGTGAACATTGTCGTACAGCGTCGCCGTCGAGCAAGCCACGTGATCGGCGATGGTGCAGATGGTGACAGGTGATTGCCGGTGTTATAACGACGACGCCCGGGACGGTGGCGATGTCGACGTGGAACGAGGGTCGCGACGCGGCCGATTCCGTGGCCGATCCGGCCGCGATCGTCGGCGTTGTCCGGGAGACGGTGGCAGCGGCGGACCAAGCGCGGGAATACCGGATCGATTTTTCACCAGTCGACCGGCAAACGCGATCGCATCGTCGTTTCACGCGGTCGCGTTTACGACGTGCATATGCGATCCAAGGACGGACACGAGCGAGCCGATATAACGTCGCCAGTAACGTTAGTCCGACAAAACGAGACACCGTACGCGATGAAAGAGCAGCAGGTAGAGGAGGCAGAGGGGGGGGCAGAGGGCGGAGGAAGAGGAGTAGGAGGCGAACGAGGGGAAGAAAGAGAAGAAAACGGCAGAGGCCGCGAGAATGACGGCGACGCGGGGAGGTGGGGGAGCGAGAGAAACAGCAGAGCGGTAGTTATTCGCGTCGATTTTACGAGACGGTCTCGTCGAGCGTGGCCGACGAAATCGGCAGCAAATGTAACCAATGGTCAGGGAGCGAGACCAGTTGGAAATACCGCGGCGAGTCCCGTGCACAAATTGGCACGCGAGACGACGATTTCAAAAAGGCGAGGACGGAAGAGCCGCGCGTTTCATCGTGTGCGAAGCGTTGCGTTGCTCCGTGGAATCGCGGAATAAATAAAGAAAACGCGTGCGGAAGGTAGAGAAGGCGCGCGGTAGGTGGGGATAGGGAAAATTGTACGGGTGTACGTGATCGTGCGAGTAGGGTTGGCGGAGGGTAGAGAGGGTGTGCAGCGACGCGGCAGACAGGTGGAGGGGTAGGTAAGCGTGGGGTGGAGGGAGACGGCACACGGCAATCCAGAAAGAGAGAAACCGAGGGAAGGAGAGACGAAGAGAACGCGCGAGAGCGTGAGCGAGAGCGACGAGAGAAGAAGACGGAGCGAGACAGGGATAGACAGAGAAGGAGGCGCCCAGGGGCGCGATAAAATGCGTAGCAAATCCGTCGAGAAAAGGTCCATGCACCACCACCACCACCACCACCACCACCGCGACAACGCGTCCAAGACGACGACCGAGGTTGATCGAGGTTGACGGGCGGCAAGCAGGTCGAGCCACGTGCAGAAACGTCGTCGATGAGGATCGGTCAGCGGGTCGAATTCCGATATCGATGTTCAAACGACCCAGCGATCGAACAGCGATGACGATGACGATGATCAGGTCCAACGATGATGCGCCACGCGCGACGTTGGAACGAACAAAAACAAAAAATGACACAGCACTCCTTTAGAAACGATCGTTCGGGAATATCCAGCCGATATAAATCGTTGCAGCTTTGTTATTTTATCAACGCGTAACGATATGCGTAACGGGCGTGAAACTGCGATTTTAATTCGGTCTCTTCTTCTTGCGATCAGTCGATCTCGTTTCGCGCGTTCCACGTAATTTCGCGATCGCCGGACGTTACCGGCGACGATGGATGCTCGAAACGATCAACGAGCGGTACGCGGCTGAAACATGTCGCGATCAGGACACTTGGCAATCGTGGTCTTCTCGGGACCGAGCACGTCACGTCGTCCGTACGGCACGAGCACGTTTCTTTCACTGCTCCACCGATCTTGCTATCGTCGTCCCGGTCCGGACCATGCTCGAGCTGCATGTCGTCCCGTCTCCTTCCTCAAAGGAAACTGTCACGCTGCTCATTACTCTCTTCGAATACACACGCGACGTCCACTTCAGCGCGCACTTCGTCTCCACCGGTCACTTGTTCTCGCCTTTTCACCCTATCCTCCTTAAATATCCTTCGATTTCGATTCGACCTCCTTCTATCCGACCGTTCCCGAGGCGAGAGGCGCGCTATCCACGAATCGCAGAAATCCCTTTAGACGTACTCGCATCAAGGATCACCACGGGCAGGAGAAACGGTATATTCGTGATCGGACCGAGTGGCTCTCTCAGCGCTCTTCCCTTTTTTTTTTTTTTGTTCTGTTCTGAAAAGTCAGGTAACGGATCCCTGAAGAAGTATCGTGGGGTGCACGCGGCCTTAGATACCTCAAGTAGAGAGCTACACAGTCGCCGTGGAATCCTGGCAGGCAATGATGATACACACACGCGCGATGTTTACACACACTAAAAGACTCCCTTTCTTCTCTCTGGCCTCGCTGAGCCGAACTGAGCGTCAACTGAGAGCTCTGCCCGCGGCTCGACGCGCAAACGAGCTGAAGGCGACACGAGCGCGATCTCTCGGATCGTTTGATAACTAAACCCTGGACGGACACGTCTCTCTTCCCCCTACCACTTCGCGCTCTGCCAAGCCGTTAGCCCCGAACCCCTTTCCTACCCTCGTCCATCGCACTCTAGTCTGCCTCTCTCCCTTCTCTGCATCGCGCGAGAATCAGCCTGCATAAACGCAGCGAAACACGTATACGCGCGGGCCTCTTCACGAAAATCTCGATATCGCTCGAGCGACTTTTTTCGCGCTTGCAAGCGTTTTCTCCACTGCGAGCACGACTCTTGGCTAAAGAAAGAGACGAAAATAAAACGAAAGGAACGATTTGAACCGGGTCGTAATCCAATCGTCGAACAGCAGGTGCCTCTTCGACTATCCCGCGTACAATTTTCGCGTCCCTTGGGTTACCACGAATCAAAATTTTCGCGTCGGTAGTCTACAGCGCCTTTCCACTTTTTTCGCGCCTCTAACGCGCGATAAATAAGACACGGGAGCTCGTAAAATTTCGTCCTTAACCAAAGAAGTAGGTTTCGCGTCTTTCTCTTTCTCGATCGTTTGCTTCTGTCCGATATTTTAAGTCGAAATAATTCAATTTTCCAAGACTAACGATTTCGATTGTTATATTTACGAACGCGTGGTCGCAACTTTTGTCGATCCTCGGCAAGTTCCGTCATCGAACACCGCGTCTTTTACGATACCCATTATCTCGCGGAATAACGACTAGCCGTTATCGTTGCTAAATTATTTGTTTACAATCATGTGGCTTCAACACCGAGTAATCGTTCGAATTGCCCGAGTTATCTATCGCCTTGATTTTTACTCCAAATAGTCGCTACACCTATTCGTTTTAGTTCAAACCTTATATTTTTCAATCCATCGAGTCCAGACTCAACAACAACAACAACAACGACAACAACGACAGAATTACCGTGATAAGACGCGAAAAGTAGCGAAAATATCGCGATCGTAATACGTTACAGTTCCATATCGCTAAATCAATGTCCACCAATTCCTCGTAGACGCGCGAACATAATTATCCTAATGGCCACGTTCTCCGACGTAACAACACAGAGAATTGATCGAAGGAGTCGCGCGAACGAATGACCGAGTCCTCGACCGTTTTCCGCTGTTCTGCACGCGTGACGTCACGCGCGAAAGGAGGAACGGATGATGTCTCGCGACCGCCACGATCTCACTACGGTGCGTGAATCGACGCACACGTTGTAACGACGCGTGTACATGCACACGCACACAAGTGCCGACAATACGTCATGGCAGTATTGCAGTCTAAATCTCGGTACTTTTATGGGGCAGTAAAGTAAAACGGTCTGACAACAACTCCGGTGGCACATACGCCTTCCATCTGTCCATCAGGCTCGCGCGCTACTAGATCGCGCCTCGACGTGGGATGCTTCTTAATCGGCAAACGAATTATCAAATTATTCGAACGCCCGTTAGGTTTATCGGCAAATCTATACAACGCCGGTGTCCATCGTCGAGCCTTTTTAAAGCAACCGAGTCAATTTTAAGTTGCGACCGAGTAAAACTTTGGACTTTAGAACCTATTCGTCTATCTGAATCCATCGAAGAGTAAATTGTTCAGGTAGCTAGAATAAATATGACAAGTTTTCAGATAAGCAGAGCCAATGAGCAAGAGTTGATTCAACCTTGCGAAAACTAAAATTTCATTGCAATGAATGAAGATTTACCGTGCATAGTCTATATTTGGCTAGTTCCCACGACTTGACATTTTGTGTATATTAAACTGTACGATTTGCATCTCTTTTCGACGGAAGGGCAAAGGCCTTAACATTACGTAGCAACAAAGGTGCAGATAAAAAAGTCCTGAGTGAAAAGTGAACAGAAGGCATATGAGTATATTTGAATAAGATACTCGACGTGAGTAAACTTGACATTAGAAGCTTCTTCCGACTATTTATGAACAGATTGAACTTGAAACTAGTAATAAACGATGGCGTTAAAAGGTGATCGAACCTGCACATGGATGGGGCACACCTGCAAATGGATGATAGCCTTCGGTTACGTAATTGATCCATTAGCGAGAGTTTATTATTGGTGCAATAACTCGCGAGAAATCTATAAATTTCTCTTTTGAGTTCCAAGGTCCACACGACTATGACGTTCGCGCTGACTTCGTTTCTAAACAGTCACGATCGTCCCTCGTAATCACGAGCCTCTAACGATCAACGTCAAATATCTCGACTTTGCGAGAAGATTACATAAAGGAATGATGGAACAGAATTTTCCAAGTTTTCTCTACTTTTCAAGCCATTCCGTCAAGCCATTCCAACAACTCGCTGAAGTAAATTTAAGAACGAAATCTTGTTTACTATAGGCGGTATTTAAAATGCAGGCAAAATTTCTGAGAATAGCATTCCTAAGGTATACCCTGATGTATTCTAAGGAAAAAGGACAATAGGCTTAATATAACGGGTCCGTAGACCTTTACGGTGTAGGGGTAATTAAGAAAGGTATATTTGCCTACAAGACCTTACCGTTTGCACATAAAAACATAGCAAAAAAAGTTATTGCGAGGGTTGCAGGAGTAATTCCAGCGGATTAGAGTAGTGTAGAAAGCAGTGTCGAGAATTGTACCGAAACACGGTAACTAGGGTCGAAGAGACCATTGTAAACCGTATAAGTTGTATATCATTGTCTTAAGTTTGTGTCACTTAAGGAATAGCATTGAGAATTGTACCCAGAGCGGTAACAAAAGTCGAAGAAAACACTGTAAGCTGTGTATGTTGTATATCACTGTCCTAAATTCGTGTTATTTAACCATTGCTTCCTGTTTCGTAATAGGTAAACTGAGAGAAACAGACGAATAATATGGTCCTAAATAATTTAAATATTAAGTCGTGCAGTTAGGATTTTATTCTTCTCCTTGCATTAATATCTATTAGAAAATTAAAACTTTCGCTATCGGAACTAACCAGTTAGCGAATCTCATTTTATAAGATTACCAACAAAATCGATTCCCTTCGTATAACAGTCGATAATATATCGTTGCTTTGCTTATTCTTAAATAACGCACTATTTGAAGTAGAATATATCGAATCACTGTCTGCACCGATATCGGGGTCGTGTGCTATTGTGCTTGCGTAGGAAGTACATGGGAGGCACGAGACTCTCGTTCGAATAGAAGTGCGATAAATCGCGGGGGAGGCGCGAGCCACCTGACGTTCGTTGTACAGACGACGCGATCATGAATGGGCTTTATAGCAACCCGCCCATTTATAGGTAGTATGCGCGGTTTAGTAGCTTTTAGTGCGACGCAGTTGTATACAATTCTCTGTTTACGGCAAGTACGTACCTAGGAAACAGTACGTTATCGTCGACTTTTTAGCTCGAGGTTTCGAGGTCGGCTACAAGCAGCGAATTAACTCGTCTAGTCCGAACGAGACGTCGGGGGTGATCGTATCGCCTTAAAAATTCACGATGTCACTGTTTTCTTCGCGTTCCTCGCTTCTTTTCATCGTTTCGCTTTTCTTTCTTTTTTAATATCCAAGTGTATCTGTCGCTTCGTTTAGAAATCGTTTCATAGTCGATTGCCAAGTGTCACTGCGATCGGACATTTTCCAGATGCAACGAGTTCGTAAATTCGATAAAATGAATTTTAGGGATCGGTGTTAAGAGGATTGAAACGTTTATCGAACGTACCGTGGGCGAGTAATGGTTTCATTTGAACAAGAAAAAAAGAAAGGAATATAACAGAAATAGACACGTGCGCAACTCACCTTGTATACCGGCCAGTGTTCCCGGCTGGAACACGCGGGAAAGCCTGAAACATTAGCAAACACCATGAAACGGTGACACATCCAATCGAAAGTATTTTATAGATATCGCGTTTCTCGGATCGATCGCCACGTTACGTTACTCCCACGCGTCTTACTTTCGTCCTAGGCGCGTTATCTGTGCCACTTCCTTCTCGCAAATTTCAACAATAATATTTCGCGACGATCTTATAATTTTATGGCTAGTATCGTAGACTCAATTTAAATCAAACACGCGCTTCTAAATTGTACAACCGCGATCGAATGAGGGATTCGATCAACTTCGTCGAAGTATTACACGTGACTACGTATGATATATATGTTTTAAATGTACAGAACATTTTTTAATAAATCGCCCACTTTCTGTTAGGATCGAAATTATACGAAACAATGGACGCTTTCAGAAAGATTTGACTCACCTGCTGCACAGCTCGAACGGGTGAAACGTCTTCTCCACGGCGCCGTACACTTTGAGGCCTTTTATTTACAGGTTTATAAAGAAAAACATCAGCCTGAAACAGAAAGAAAGGGAACAATCATTGACATTGTCATACCTATATCTCGTTAACGTGACTGTATGTAAAAATATTTTTATATATATCGCTCCAGGTATAAAGTTCGGTATCTTGTACAGCCGTTAATCGACCTATAATATGGCCTCTTAGCTTACTACTTTCGAAAACATGTTTCCGTTCCTATATCGATGACGTTTCTCGCCACTTTGGCCAAAGCAACTGGGACCATGGTGATGTCTTTATTATTAAAATCATTTTTTACGAATTTTCCCTGTTGGAACGATACAGAAAAAGTCGAACGCACGGAAACGTTTTGAAGAGATCCAGTCCATCACGGTTCTCTCCTAAGGTCGGCAAATTCAATCATGGGCGTGCCTATGAATTTCGATTCGCCGCGCTGAACGTAAATATCGAAATCGAGACTGCAGGTGGAAAACGTGGAAATGCTCTCTGGAGGTGTCTGCGGAGCCAAATCTCTGGGGGTGAGTTTACGGCGGACCGGTGAACGACGCTTGAAAAGAGAGAGAGGAAACGTGTCGATTCAGCGTGTAAGAGAGAGACCGTGAGACGCGAAGGAAAATATTTTAGCAACGAAGTACTTTAAGAATTTTCATATCGATTCAATCTTTATCGTTTGAAATCAAAACAAGTCCGTATGTTTTGAATCTTAATCAGATACCGTTCAATAAATTAATAGATATCTAAATTTCCACGTAAAAATTGGAACCAGATTACAGCTAGTGCCTGGTCAAACTGGAATTGAATCTAGTCACAGAGATAGTAGGACAGTACATAACAGGGAAAATCATTGAATTCTTATTGTACGAATTGTTTATTTCCCGACAAATTCGGATAAAGGAAATTCCTCTGTACATAAAGTAATAAATTGTAAGAAATTAGCAGAAAAGGTTGTAATTATATTCATATTTCATAAACGAGCTGTTCGACGCGTATCTACACAATGATACTCAACAAACTACCGTGTCACGATCTTCCTTCTGGAAAACAAAACATCTTATCCCAATGGTTAATACACAAATCCTGACGATTTATGCGACACAAAAGGTCGGCCAGTTTCTTGGGACAATAGGTAGAACGGCACAGACCTAGGGAGAAAGCGAGAGAGACGGTAATGGTAAAGCTTGGCGAAATGTGGGCAGGACGTGCCACGAGGAATATTATCGTCGTGGAGCGAAGTAAGGGCGAAGAGAATGGCTGGTCGCGTGAAAAACACGCTAGCCAACATCGGTGTGTACAGAAGAGATTGGTCGAGGGTGCGCAACAGCCGGACACGAGAAAGCTCTTGATTCCCTGCCGTATCTAACCCCAGCGAGGGGTAGCTGTGTTATGCCATTCCTATGAAACGCTTCGCAGAAGCCGTCCATTTACCATTTACGTCGTCCAGTTCGGCCCTGAGCACGCATTTCGCCGTGTAATCGAATTAAAAATCCCATGATTCTCGACGATTACGCGCCATCGCTGTCACAACGATCGCAAGTCGAACGAAATGTTGCTGGCTTTATGCAAATTTTAGAGTAGTCCATGCGAGAAGCTTAAACGAAATCGAGAAAGACAAAAGACAGAGCATATTTTAATTATGTGACGAGGGTGTAAGATGGTTCTTCGGATATTTAGTTGGAAATAGGTTTGTCAGATTTGTGCCTCGAAATTCATAAAAAGGTTTATGATAATTATTTTTTAAGGTCTACGGACAGAAAGCTAAACAAACCCTCATAAGATTTACGTCCTTTGGTACGATGATAGTTAAAAATTATCGAGCGGCTGTTAAAAATATAGCATTCTTAACCTTGACCGGTGGATTACAATGAAATTTATTACCCTCAAAGTTTATTGCTCTCAAACGCACGTTTTCGATAACACCCTCTGTCGCTGTAATGGGTCGATATTTATCGCCTCGTTATCCTATAGGGGTGTTTTATATGGAGCAGATAGATTTTCCAATAAATACAGACTTGTGCAGATACAACGCTTTCATGCCGATTCAAAACGTATACAAAAATTTCTTTTTATCGAATCTTAAACATTCCAGGAAAAGGATTATTCGAACGACGAGTACCAGCTGCGTGTCATTTATCGTTGCGAGACGGTGGGAGCCGAGGCACCACTCAAAAAAAAAAGAGGCATAACGCAGCTAAGATAATTAAAAAAAATCCGATCCCAAAGGAGCCAATGGCAGTCTTAATTCACGCCAGGCAACGGTACTAAAAGTTCAGCAGAAAGGGTTGCACTCATTACACGGAAACCCCTTACGAGAGATTACGAAACTCGAATCATGAAAAAAGTTTCTTGCAAAATTACACTCGACGGGGAAACTCTGGCTTTTAGAAGGGTATCTTGAAAATGACGGAGATTACTCTTCAACTTTTATTTACTTAATCCAATTCCACTGGATTATATGACTGAAAACTCCAATAGACTTCGACATGTTCTTAATATGTATTATATATTAAATCATTCAAGCAGCAATCCCTCGGTCGTATACATTTTAATAGTAACTCATCCGCAAAATATATTCTCTTTTCTCTGCTCGAACATTCTTCGACCTCGTTTCGCATTAAACGACCTCGACATATCTTACGAGGACTATAGGGGAAGAAATCATATTTTCTATTTTTTTTTCTCTCTTGCAAGAAAGCAATTTTTAGATTCAAGTGTATCTCGCGTGAAACATGTGCTTTCTCATCGCCTCTACGACCTCCAAAATATCGCACTTCGTCGTATTTTTCATCGTATTTACAATACGATAACCCACCCCCGTCTACCCCACCCCATCCTCGCTTTCCTTCAAAAATTCAAGGCTGAGATTATCCATAAAAATCAACCCTTCCACGAATGCTAACAAACGTGCAAATGTTCATCGATCGTACGTGCAGTTACTCACCCTTCTACTACCCCTAAAATCGCCTGTTTCCCTCTTCAAAAATTGCAACCTGAAACTCGACATAGATCGTTTATGGAAGTCAACTGTTCCATAAGGTGCAGCGTGCAAAATGCTCGTTAATCGCTGTCGAGAGAATTGGAATATATCGCGTTGGCCGCGAGGGGTCGAAACCCGTCGTCTCCGCGACTCGGTGAACTGGTTCTGGCGGTCGTCTGGCAGGAGGGGCGGAAAAGGGGTTGAGTCCCATAACCATGTGACGTGACGCGTGCCGTTTTTAGCAGGGCGTCGGGACGCCTTCCGCGTGGAACGCCGCCAGCACCGGGACGCCCTCTCGTTTCCACAGGCAGACGATATGGCCGCGCGACCAATCCCGAACGCCGCTTCCGACATTCGCCTCCAACATGGCAGTGGCGTGCGCTCTACGAGACCGGTCAGACCTCCAATTCCCAGTCTGGGTTTCTCCCTGCGATTCACTAGCCGAGCCACGCTGGCCCGAGTTACCGTCGACTGACCTTCTCGTGCTCAATTATCTCCAGGATCCGTCATATACTCGCGAATCGATGTTTTCGAAGATGGAATCTAGATTTTCGAATTTTCCAAGGGAAAAATATTCGATGCGAGTCAAGAATAGTCTCGAGCTCTTTTTCAAATCGTTCGAGAGACCAATATTATTGGTGATTTTGTTCGATAATTTCTCTATGCTCGAACGGTTTCTGGGTTGAAGATATATTAGAGGGTGGAGCATTCGTAGGTTGGTATTTCGAAATCTCAGAAAGAGATTTCGAAACGACATGTTTCTTTAATATCGATCGAAATATCTACCCTCGTCGTAGAACTTTTTCCCGAATACCTTGGAAAGGAACCGCCCTCTCGAGATAAGAAACTTTTTTACGTCGTTGTGTGATATTTTCGACGGTGAAAAGTCACAGGATATTTGAAACAAAATGATAAAACGATGGATTACTCGATATCGATTCTCAGTGAAAAGTCGACAAAGTTTATCGAGATAAGACGAAGCAAAGAAAAATAGAGCCATAAAGCATGCGATCTAAGCACGACGATGTTCGAGAAACGGTTGATGCGTTTCTCCTAAATCGAACCTTACAAACGGAGGCAATCGCTACTCGCAAATTCCGAAAGGAATAACAAAGAACCAGAAGCTAATTATCCCAGTGATGGCCGATTTATCTCGCTCACGTTCACTCTTTTCCCAGGAAACGTGTTCGAATCGACAAAAGGCGAACACGTCCAAGTTCGGCGACTCCCTTAATGCCGCAATTCCGAGTCTGCTCGCGCTTTTCCTTTTCTTTTTTCTTTTTCCGTTAGCACGCTCGATCGTTTGTATTCCGCGCTCGGCCCGTCGCTCACACGAGTAAACCACGTACACTGTACACGCGAACGGACGATATGGACCCGCAGATGGAACAAAGTATAAGCGTGGGATATTCCATTTGGCCAGGGACGTGGCGGTGAAAGTGGGCGGAGGGGGCAGGGGGCGAGGGACGGGGTAGGGGACCAGCCAGAGCTTAAGAGGGTTTGAAGACCGAAGAAGTGGTGGTGAGGTTCGATGCGAGCTACGTGAGTATATGGCGAGCCGGTATTGAGTCAAGGATGGCTAGACCGTTTCGTGTTCCTGGGGTTGCGTCGTCATGGGAACCGTCCTCATCAGGCAAAGTCTCCCAAGATCTTTCTTCCCTCTTCCGTCCGCCAACTTGCCTTTACCTTGCTCCGTCTCCTTCTTCTCCACCTTTAACTCCTCCTCAGGCTACTCGTCGATTTCCCCTGCAGCTTGTTTTTGCGACACTGTTTTGCATTCTATCGTCGGCTGGCCCGAGATAAAGTCCTCCGTGATGGAGAAACCGCCTCGATGTTGCCAGACTCGGACGAAGACCCAATGATAACGCTGATGGAAACAAGGGTTGCTCCGACCGTCAACTTTACAATGTATCGCGTTCTTGCAACCTAATCGTCCGAGTTTTAAACTCTTGGCGTCTTGGTTTTTATCTTTATTCGGGCACGCTATATTTAGACTTTGTTCGGTTAGGACAACCTTTCGAACATCGCGGAATTTGCATTCCAGAATTCTGATATTCTTCTACTGTCAGATATTTCTTCTTCTTACTCACTTTCGTTATACAAAAATAAATGAAGTTTGTCTTACGGATAGCCGATACAGCGTTAAATAAGATTAAGTCGTATATCGGACGAGAAAGATTTCCAGACACTTTCAGACTGATATCGCTATCGTAGGATCAGGCACGGAAGCGATGCCATAGATGGAGAAGGAGGTTATATCACAACCACGCCTCGAAAGATATCCAGATGCCAAGCCTTCGATCTCGCTTCCAGCCCCGACCGGTTTTCTCCACCCTTTCGCTCGAATTTATCGGCGAATTCCTTCGTGTCTCGGCCAGCTTTTCGAGCGATACGCGAAAATACCGCAACACTGGGAAACTCGGCCACCGATCGAACGAACGTTTATCCTGCGGGAGAAGAACCCTCGAGATTTCGTAACGGCCCTCGCGTCTCTCCGAGAGTATTTCCTTAAATCTGAAGGTTGGATCAGCCACAATTTTCTCCGAACTTCTATTCTCGTTTCGCGAGGACACGTCGATTTCCGCTTTCTTCCTCTCTTCCTCTAATTCACCCCCTTCGCGCGAGTATATTTTTCTTCAGGTGAAATCTTCCCGGGCAACGAAGCGCGTGCCTTTTTCCTGCAACGTTCTATAAATAATTCAACTAAAATAATACGATCCCCTCGCTTGGTCCTAGCCTTTCTTTAGCATTCAATCCTGGCTTTCACCGCCGTGCGTAAACACCATAACCGTCGCGGAATTACTCGAAAGCTGCACGCGGGGAAAACGTGGCCGCTTTATCCTTCCAAGTTTAGTCGTTCTTATTCCTTTTATTTTCTCTTCCGATGCGAAGAAGATCTATTTATTCAAATTTTGGAAAATAATTCTTTCCGACACGATAAAGGATATTATAAAACGTGAAATTTTTATTATCTTCGGATACTCAGGTGTCGTTCATCTTTGTCAAAAGTTCACTTGACATTTCGTTGACATTACTGCTTTCTTAACGCCCCGACGACCGGCTTGTAGCTTGAATTCCCGCGTGTTTTCCGACCGATTGAAATGATTCAAAGCGACCAATATTACATCCGATATATTGACCACGATTTCATATTATTCGTATTATTATTTTAAAGACACATTCGTAACGTTTTGTTTGCGGCATGTATCGCTCTTTTTACTGTTTTATTTAACGCTAGTTAACAGTTTTATAGGATACCGCATGAATGGAAAATGAAAGACGCGAATTCGCGTCTCCGGTCTTCAAAGTGTTAAATATCAGATAACAACTGTCAGTCCGTTGCAAGAAAAACAAAAGACATAGAGGAGACTAAATTGCCCGAGGCAATTAGAGAATTTTGTTACAGAAATTAAAGGAATAACAGCAACGAAATATCCTAAAATTATTATTTGTACGACTTTAAGATAATAATTGGAAGAGAATATACAGATCGCCTAATTGTTTCGAACAGTTCGTACGTAACATTTTACGATAGCACTTGTCGTTGTTATTACTTCATAAATCAATTTTGTTGCAATTCAAAATTATTTCCTATTATCGTTATATCGTTGAACATTCGTCTGGAAGCGTTGCATAACTTCGACCAAGAGTTCCGAAGCTCGGCTCTTAGAACGGACAAACTATAAGTACGTTCCTCCCTTTGCTTCACCGTCGATCGGCAGTCGTTCGAAACTTTCACAAACGAGGAATTTCCATTGATCCAAGACTCGGACGTACCGATGGTGACCCGAATTTTCAGTGACGTCCTCTCCGATCGGGACCCAAGAATTTTTTCATACGAAGAGAAAGCTGCAACCCCAAAACCTCGAGAAAGAGAGCCCGACGCTTTCCACCGGCTTCATTCGACCCTAGTCGCTCGGACCGTTTGCCCGATCAAACAGTTTACCGTGTTTCTCGACGACACGTTCGTTCGTTAAACGGTAGCTCGCATCTTTCAACGTTCGACGTGTCTACGACGATAAAAGCTGAACTGGAAGATTGCTACGGGATAAAGGTGGCTCGTGTGTTCTCAATTTTATAGAAGAACTCGTTGAAAAGCCTTAGTATTGGCTCGAATAGTGCAGTGGATAGTAATTCTTTCTTGAAAATTGTCTTATCTCGTAATATAAGTATGGAATATTTCGACGTTTCGAAGCTTCCGGCGTTACGTAATTTTACAATATTTCGAATATCGCACGCGGAAAGAGATACAGCGTTTTTACTAACGCTACGACGACCATCGAAGCCTGTATCTGTTCGTTTCTTTAGACGTTTCTTTGATCGTTCATTTCTCTACCTTTTTATTTTCTAAATATTCGGAGATATCGAATTTTTAGAAATCGAGTTTTTCCAAGAACGTGACGGAAATCGTATCTTTTTAATTCTTGGTGGGAAACTAGCCGTCATAGTGTTAAGCTCGCTTGGTCTAATTCTGCATCAAGTTCGCGCCCAGATAAACAATCACGATCTAGCTGACTATGAGAATGGTATTTTCGGCATGGAATAGACCGAGGATTTGGCGGGACAAGGCAACCGAGTTTCCGAAAACGATTACAATGTTTCGGTGACGCGTATGATGAAAGAGGTCTGTGACGAGTCAACACGAGCCGAGTCGCGCAAAGCACAGCTGCGAGAAATGCACACCTATAGGTACTAAGCATCGACGGACCGCGCGCGACCATAAAATGATCGTAAAAACTTAATTTTACGAGAGGCATAATATATTTGCCACCACCAGCGCCGTCGCCGCCACCACCGGCAGCACCATAGCCGCCCAACAACAAACGGTTAACCAGCGCCGGGGTAGAATTTCGTAGACGAACTCGCGGCACGCGCGACCAATTCCACGGAATTCTTCGAAGCAAGTGATTTTTTCCGTAACACGAGAGACCTCTTTCCACAACTCACGGCGAAGAGTTTGAAGATCCCCTTGAAAGTCCTATCGAGGTCAGACAGTTTCTTCGAGCTTGCTTAGAAGAAATTTCATCTCGTATTCTGTTTTCTTTGACTTTATTTTATCACTGGATTTCAAGATCTAGAAACTTCAATTTATAGTCTCGTGTCTTTTACCTAAATTCAACTCGACGACAAGAAAGGTCTTGGCGTTAATTCATAATCTTGACAGCGATCTTAATTGCTTGACCGATTCTATAAGATGAAACAGCCAGATTTCAAATTATTGGTCGAAATAGGAACCAAGGAACCTTCGTTTAGCGAACAATACTTAAACGAACTCGCGAGATCGTCGAACGCGAAGAAATCTCGACAAAGAATCTAATTCGTGGATCCGGTCGAAGCGATTCCCGCGCAGCGAGTAGCGCAGTTCGCCCGAAAGGACGAGGCCGGAACATAATTTCCTTTACGACCAATTAGTAGATCCAGAAACACATCTACGCCATTCGATGGCCGAGGAGGGAGAAAAAAAGAACGAGGAAGATGAGCAGCCAGAGAAAGGTAGAAGGGGAAGAAGTTTGTGGTAATCTCTTAAAACGCGTTCCAAGCCCAAAGTCTCACGACCGTTCTCGCTTTTCGGATTTTTACCCGATGAAATGCCGCGAGAGCCACGAAGTTGGAACGTCGAGAACGACCGAAATTGAGGTATATATAATCAGCCAGCTCCATGAGGTGGGTGGTCCTGACGCGCGAACCTCGTTTAAAATGACCGCCGCGTCATGAGAACGTGAAGAGGATCCGCACCGACCTCTTCCTCTTCTGCTTTCTTGCCTTTTCCGTGCCGCGTGTCTTCGGGGGCAGTCGATAATTGCGGATGTTCAACGCCGCGAATTTCTCCTGTATCTTCCTGTATCCCATCTTTAGTCGGTTCTTCGATTTTTCTTTAACCACACGGAGCGGACGACGATCGTCGAAGGATGGAAGGGTTCTAGGAGAATTATGTAACAGAGGTTCGGAAACTGTCTGGTATACTAATTTTGACGTTATATGGTTTGCTCTATCCAACAATCTCTATTTTAAGCGTGTTCGAAAGGTTCTACCACGTTCCATAATCATCCTGCGAGAGTTAAAGAAATCATTGTAACCGTAGTCGGTCGGACCACGCGAGTTTAACTACCTTTATCGAAGCGATAAAGTTTATTATTTACAACGCGCAGTAAGATTAAAAGAACATTTCTCGAACCGTTCGCGGCCGATTAATTTCCATTTGTCGACGAGCTGAAAAGAATTTCTATAAAGATAAATTTCTTTCGATGCAACGTTTCCGAAACGGCGATCCGCCCAGCCTTCTTCGCTCCACGACCGCCTTTTCCACGAACAGGCGAGAAACTGCCACGGTATCCCATTAGCCGTCCGACAAAGTAGTCGATTTCACGAGTAACAAGGTAACGAGTCGACGATAAGCGTCCTTTTTTTCTCTCTTTCGGAAATCTTTTGTTTGCCTTGGAAAAACCGCGGAATTATTAAGATCTCGTGACTCCGAAGACCTCCCGATTTTCGAAACAATCGTCAACAATCGTCGCCTGTAGTTCGATTCAAACGATACTATATAAAATTATCAAAGTGCCGGGATTCTTTCAACCTCTAGACACAGTCAGCTACGTGATACTCGTTTGCAACTTACGTCCATTAAACATGCGTATCGAAAGAAATAGGGTGGACCTCGGCAGCGACGTAACAACTATAAATTGGAATTCTTATTTCGATCCGATTCGCTTTGCGACGGGATTCGCCTCGATCTTTCGCGAATAAAGAACACGGAAATTCCGAAGCTGAAGAAAATTCGCGTCTCGCGTTATATCCTGCTGTAGATATTCGCAGAAAAGTTTTCTACAAGCGGCCAAATGCCTTCGCGAGTCTGCGTACGTACAGGAGAACGTTAAGAAGGCGACGAACGAAATACACAACTGGCTGTAAATAAAGACGTCGCGGGTGCGTGCAGCACGCGCGAATGCCTCTTCGCCCGAATCGATCAATCGGCGTTACAACCGCGAAGAACGTGCGCAAATTGGGAATCGCGTGTCACAATCCTCTATGTCCGCGTCTAAGATGGCTAAACGGGCTGTTATAGGTGCGAGAGTAGTCCGCGCTACCGGCAATTACTTTAACGACGCATATTAATCGGCACAATAAAGCCTGTTACGAGGGTATAATTACAATATTGAATTATGGCCGACGTTTATTCTTGTCACGCGATATTAACGGCGCCGTTGCTCACGCAGGCCGTTGTCGTTTATGCGTTCATTCACAACGTCGCGGACACTGGATTAGCAAAAGTCAAGTGAGAGACTTGTCTTCCACCCACAAGCCCCTCTTTTCCCGGCCATTCCCTCGTTTCTATCTTTCTTCCACCGTTTCTGTCCCTTCTTCTCGTCGTTGGTTCTCTTTGTTACTGCCGGATTCATTGGCCGCGCTGATGTCTCTATTTCAATGTCCACGGAACTTGACAAACTGGTACCGCTTCGCGGAACGACTTCCCGATTTCTTCTGGCGCGTTTAATGGCGGCGCGTTGCCAGTGATGGCCCTCGACCATCACGTAGCAGTTCGTAAAAGCGTCCGCCGCCTCCTTCCTTCGTCCGTTCTCGCTGTGTCGTCGATTATCGATGCAACGCGTACCTTGAAAAGAGACTCGAGTTCGTGAGTCAGGCGATAAGCACGTTAAACGAGTAAGAGAAGAAGTTGCGATACTAATTGTAATACGTGTCGAGATGCTCTCTGTTTAAGGATGATCTGTATTATTTGTTATAGTGATACACGAGTTCACCTCCTGTCTACTGTCATGGAACTGATTCTCTTCTTCTAATACAAAATTTACATATTCTTTCGTGTTGGGATCGTTACGGGTCAAATCTGCTTTTATGACGTGTTTCTGTCAACAGCTTTGCGATACAATATATATTCGTTGTCCGTTTACGTCTCGTCAGCAGGATGTTTGGGAAACCGATTGTCTGTTTCCTTGGTCGGCATCCTATGCGTATATACCTTTCTTAATCTTCCGTAATAGTACCCGTAGGTCTCGACGTTTCAGACTGTTAATCATCAAAGTACACAGAAACAGTAGAAAATGTCAAAGCGATGGAAAAAACTTGAGGGACAAAAGCGAAAGGACACGTGCAGGTAGAAAACGGAAAGATGCACTTTTGCCAAAGGACATTAGCCCAGGCACTGGTTGAACGTCTTGCACAGAAGCCCGCTTAAACATTTTATGAGGTGGTCGGCGTAATTTGATGGCCCATAAAAACGCCTAGTCTAGTTTTTCCCGGGGCATCGTGATCCATCGTCGTGGCACGGGCCACGCGCCACCTCGTGTCCCTGACTTCTTCGTTCCGTCGCTCACGGATTTATTCCTCCTTAACCTCCATTAAGCCGGTAGATGCGTGGCCTAGATTACTCGATCCTCGTTTCAGCGCCAACCTTCTCTCGATCGCGGACTTTGGTTTGCGATTCGCTTTCGTCCTAGCCAACTGTGTTTCGCGTTGAAAATCCGGGCGACGTTTCGAATTTACGATCGCTTCGGATCTTCTCTCGTACGCTTTGGAAATGGAATCTCTTTGTAGTGAGTGAACCGGGCGATCGAGGATCGCGTCGCTTTCGACCGACTAACTCTCAAATTGAAACATGGAAGCGCTTGGATGTGGAGTTTCTAGATCGAAATTTAGTCAAAACGAAGATACATACGCTCGTGTCTTGCTAGACGAGTACGATCAGTTTGAAAGAAACGAAACGAAAGATTTCCTTCTTCTAATACCGTTTGTTCCTGTACACTTTTACAAATTTTAGAAATTTTAATCGTTCGACAGGACTAAAAGGACAGGATCGACGAATGGAGGACGATCAAGCGACGATTTTTCCTTTCCGTGAACGGAGTGTTCCTTGTACGCCCTAGGAGACTGTATAAACGACCGTAAAGCAGTTATCTCCGACAGAGCCAATAGAACGAGCTTCCACTATGATGAAAGCGAGTTCGGCTAGGCCAGAAGCAGGAAACGAGGAACGTGGTGGAAATTGAAAATGGCATGGACGACTAGGCACGAGGGACAGATGGCGGCCCGGATATAGGAACAGAACTAAAAGTTTGCGGAAATTACGTGATCCGCTTTCAAGCCCCTACAATTTTCGTGGACGTGACACACGGATTTATTTCCGAAATCTATCGCACGGACGTTAATTAACTGGCTACGTACGCGAACATCGTAAGACCGGTATCTAACGATTTCTGTACGTAACGTATCGCGTAATAATTCCTTTACGATTCGAACGAATTTTTAACCCCCCGTAGGCAAGCCGAGTCCGTTTATGCTCCTCGATATCTCACCTGTGATTTCTTCGAAGCAGATTTCCATTTTTTCGTGAAATACTTTTCAAAAAGTTGACCAAAAGATCGATCGCATGGCAGAGACTTCGGTAAGCAACTGCAGGATTAGTTTTCGATCGACAGTCAATTTCGATTGCGTTAATCGTTAAATCGTTGTTCGATTTCGGTGTCAACGTCTGCTGCAACCTACCCAATGACGGAGTTATGACCTAACACCTTGGATAAAACACGATTCTCGGTATCGTAACAAAACGAGTATTTCGCCGCTCCCCTTCGCTGTCAAAGGCAAATCGCAAAGAGGATTCCACGACGCTTTGTCGCGGCAACAAAGAAGAAGGAGAAAATACCGTCGAGCAACCAATAAGTCGTGCACCCTACGGCGGTTGGTACGTTACATATAGTAATCTAAGTTGTGTTTATGGCTGAATATATATGCATAGCAGTCCGGCGAATCGTGGTGGCGCGAGGAACTCATTACCCTACGTCGAGGGTATTAGCATATTTAGAGGCAGCTCTCCTTCCTCGTCTCCGCGTTTCCACCTCTTATCAAACCTCCCTACCCCCGTCTGCTGCTCATTCCCCATCCTCCGGCTCTTTCTTCTCCTCTTTTGCCTCGCCCTGCTGTATCCCCTTTCCTTCGCGTCGAAACTCAGACCCGGTGCATCCAATCTCGTCGACCAAAAAATAACAGAGAATAATTCTAGCATCTTCTCCAATTTATTATTACCAAATTATCCGAACTTCGTTTTTCTATCTTCTTTGTCCTTTCCTTTTTTCTTTTTTTTTTTCTTTTTTTTAGATTATCGTAATAAGGAGTTTTTTTCAAATAAATTCTACAGAATATAACGAGCATAAATTGTAAGCAAAAAAAAAAAAAAAGAGAAAAAACACGTCTGCGAATTTTCGTTCCTTCTTAATTGCGATTCGACCTCAGGTATTTGCGGACCAGCGAGAAGGCATCCGACGAGGAGCGCGTACGAGGATCCAGTCTCGCGAATAAAATTTGTATCCGCGCCGGTATGCGCGAATAAAAGGCGAGACATCGGACGAGGGGAGGCAGCAGGATGGCGAGCCGGGCTAAGTAATTAAGGAAGCTCATCCTCAGAGACAATTTAACTTAATGAGAGTCAGCCAGTTCCACCCTAGCTATCTCTGCCAACTCCCTCACATCTCCTTCCATCCTCCATCCCCTCTCTATCTCTTTCTCTTATTCCATCTCGATCCATCTAGCTTTACCCTCTGTTTTCTCGTTCGTAGTTTCCCCCTTCCGACGCTCGTCCATCTTGGAAGTAAAATGTCTACTTTCCAGACGTCCGCCCCTTTTTCTTTTTTCCTCTCTCTATCTCACCTCGCAATCCGTCCAAGAATTTAGATAAGACTTTATTTTATACCAGCACGCCAGCTACTTCGCTTCTCTTCCGTTTCTTCGTTCCACCGTTTCCATTTACGTGGAGAATCGGATACGACGTCCGATACGTACAATTTACTTATACAGTTTTAATCGGTTGGTTTTAATCAGTTTAGATACAAAGATTGGATCGGACAACGAAGGACAAACTTCTCCTCGAAATTTCCAATTTGTCGCGTTACCGCGGTTACTGCAAATTATCGCGCAAAGCGCATTTATAAATTTCGTTGTACAATTTTTTAAACCGAGGAGTTGCGATTAATTCTCCTCTTCCAAAATACAAGCTTCGTCGTAGCAAAATCTTGGAGAAACTCTTTTCGGGCTGCGGTAAACGCTCGATCCTCGACAATTCGACGGTAGGCTTTTTATATACGGAATCGGTTGCATCAGACCTACGGTTTGCCTGCGTTTACATACCAGGAATTTGTGTTTAGATCGCTACATTTGCCGTTCAGCTGTACCGCTCGCGAAAGTTTACTCGATCGTAGTCGCCGCAGACAGATCAGAGAATAGATAGTGCGCCTGAAATACGAAATGCGAACGTCCAGCCGCCAAGAAACAGGGAACTCGTTTAATTTTCCATCGAATTTAATCGACGAAAGTGAAACTTACGAGGAACCGTCGAACGAAGCGTCGAATTCTAAATCTCGACGAAAATACGTACGTATCTATGGTCGTTGAAAACGATCTTGGACGAAACACTCGCTTTCTCTCCTCTCTCTTTGCGTCTAAGGTACAGGTCTGTTAGGCGAGAGCCTTACCGAAGAGTCCATGCCAGCAGATCTATGGTTGTCGAAAATATGTACACCGGTGCGGAGAAATCAGGCGATCTAATCTCATAAATATTAAGCAGAGTTCATTATTATACGGAAGATATCGAAAAATTCCATTCGTTGACGTTAATTTCGATTCTTAAATTTGAAACATCTTAATCGATTCGACGTTAATCTCGCACGAGACATTCTTCGCTCTCGTATAACGGGTTCGAGGAACAGCGTAAACGTTCTTTCGTTGCGTAAACGAATTCCGAGGTTGGAAATAACTGCCACGACAGGAACAGAGACGATTAGCTGGATTTCCGAAGGGTGCGAAAAGTCCAAGACGAAGGGAAACGCGCGACTCCTCCAATTCGGCTGTCGACCGCTCGAAAGCGTCTCGCGTTGTTCGTCTCTGCTCGCCTATATTCGATCGACTATATTCGATAAAACTCCAGACGCGACTACGAAACGCGGAGAAGGAGCTCTTCAACCACTCGACCGCCCGTTTTGTATCCTTCGAGAGATCATTCGTCGTAAAACGAAACCCTAACTCTTAAAAAAAAAAAAAAAAAGATGGGCAGGCAGAACTCAGGTTCCTTGTAAAGTACACGTGTGATTTATGTAGTTCAGAAAATACCAAATTATCTAGGCAAACTTATCTCTCGCTGACAGAATAAGGTTTGGTCGAGCGAAGAAACATCATCGCGCGCTTGCCGTGTACAATATGCACGCCGAGAAGAATTCTTACGAAGGTATCTGGTTCTTCGAGACGCTATCGAAGAGTATGGTCTTTTGCGAGGCTGCGTGGTCGATGAAACGTTTGCAGGATTATCGGGAAACATCACGAGCGCAAAGAGTGTCGTATCTTAGCACTTGTTGCATTCAATGCCCTTCGACTTTATCGCAAAATAGGCAACGTCTGGCTATATTTTATCTT
The DNA here is from genome assembly GCF_051014615.1 of Bombus vancouverensis nearcticus. Lineage (NCBI taxonomy): Eukaryota > Metazoa > Arthropoda > Insecta > Hymenoptera > Apidae > Bombus > Bombus vancouverensis. The sequence goes on along the minus strand of NC_134928.1, from coordinate 2,125,738 downwards.
AGCCGCGACAATTTGTTTATCGCTACGGTTTTCCATAAACAAACGTTTCTATACGATACCGATTGTCAAAGCAAATAAATTACGATACATCGTGACTATATAGGCGATACATTTAAGCGTTCAACAAACGATCGAGGAGCTTTCGAGGAAAAAGGCTCGCAGGATGAAACGGTGAATGGCATCGGGGATTCTGCTTCCGCCTCTTTAACGTTAATTTTTAATATTAGCCTGAAATAATAATCGCGATAGATCCGAAAGAACTCTGTTTTTTTTTCTATATTTACCAAATAATTGAGAACTTTATAGAACAATACAACTACGTATTTCGCTTGGCGGCGTAACGACAAAAATCCGCCGTCAAACGCAAGCAGATTTAAATGGGAAAAACGTGCCTCGTGTGGAACGACGTAATTACGTGAAAGCGTGGTAAGGGGTTAAGATTGAAAGCAGAACCAGAGAAGGATAGGGCAGGCGATAAATAAGCTCGAGATCGGCTACTTTGCATTTTTTCCGCCAGTAAGTTAGTCGAAGCGAGGAAGATGGGAACGTAGCTGAGTCATTGGAAGCGGCTACGGGACGAAAGAAGGGATCGGTTGGACGAGAAGGGGCAAAGGGCGGAATCATTGTTACGGAAAATGGATGGAGATCCGCGATGAAATCTTTTGCGAAAGGTAAATGGAACGGAGATGGAAGTCGGGGCATAAAAGACGAACGACGCGATTGCGAACCGCGTGTACCTATATGCACCGCTGAATCTCAACCGTGTCGACGTGCGTTCGCTCGAATTACGATTCGTTCGACGTCGATGGAATCTCGCTTGATCGTACGATATCCTCGATCTTACTTCGTTTTCCTCCTTACGTCTCGTTTTAATAAAATATAAGTATACTCTGATTACGAGCGTGGTGAAACTGGTCGATTGACGTTCAAATTCATCGATCAGGTTGTTCGTCTAATACGGGGCGATTTATTTCTTGTCCTCTTTGCGGGGTTATACCGCGTATTTAGGTGCGATACTCTTGTCACCTTCCAAATATATTTTATACCTTGATATCATTATTATATCATTACGTTCTTGATACCTTGCAAAGATATTTTATCGAGATTAGAGTGCTAGACTCGTCGTCCTGAACGGATAGTCCCTTCGAGAGACGATAGATCAAGTAAATGGAGGTATTTTTTGGAAGTGTATTTTATCTATAACTTTTGTATTCTTTGTATTCTTTCTGCGTTTGAGGAACATGGACCAAAGGTTCCACTTAACGTAGAATAAACTATAAACGTTTGTGTTTTTTGAGGTAAATGAAAAAATAGTAAATTATTGGACTGTATACTTTCGATGCTACGGGGTGGCGAAAGCAAAGTGAAAGGGAGGGTTCGAAGCTGGGATTCGATCGTAGCGCCATCGTACGAAGCACGTGAAAGGTCATTAGCCAAGAATCGATAAGGCAGGGAAAGGTGGGTCGATAAGGTCGGCCGAAAGAAAACAACCCCATTTCATTACCCGTATTGCGACGGCAAAGGGTGAGGTAATATAAATAAAAGGCCTGTTCCACGAAGATGAAAAGTTATTTTCCCGGCGAAGAAAATAGGCGGACACATAAATGTTCTTTGAGAGAAGCAAATAAACGAGGCTTCTAGAAAAGACAAACAAAAGAGGCGAAGAAGGAAGGAAATAAAATTTTCGCGTTGTATCGAGACAACGTTCGGACATCGCTCGAAACGTTATAGACAAAAATGCGATCGAATCTGTGCTTCTACGTATTTATATAATATTCTTTTCATTCTTGCGTTAAATTATAATTCGTCAAAGTGAAACTGCTAACTGGATTACGAAATTCGCAACGTTAGGAAAAACATAGCTAATTTATACCGTCGTATCGAAACTGCAAAATTACACGCCAGAGGAATCACGGTTAGAGCTGGAAAGTTTGAAACTCGGCGATAGAATGCTCCCTTAACACGGTAAGAAAAACAGGTGCAAGAATTCTCAGCGCGATAATTGTCGCTGATAATGTGGTTGGCTCTTTCGAGGAACTGGCATCTGGCTCGGAGCTAATTTCGCGATCAATTACGGCCGAGTACAAGACGCGGCTTCGAGTTAGAAGCATCCAGCGCTCGACCAGCTGAAACAGTGGTTTTCAAGCTGTCGCGCCAACTTCTGTTCCTCCGAACATCTCACCAGCTACAGCCTCGTTGAATTTTGTTTTACAACTCCGTGAGAGACCGGGATTTCCACGTTGGCCTCCCTCGTCGTTCTCCGCACGCTTAAATCGAACGTCGACATTAATCAAGCTAATGTCAAGCATCTAAAATCCCTGCGATCGTTAAACGTTGGTATTCCCCCGTTAATTGACCTCGTAACTAACTGTCCAATGCACGACACTCTGGTGTTTTTTCGGTCAGCCATCGGTAAGCTCTCCGTTTAAATGGAACGCTCCCAAATATTTCTAATCTGCTTCGCAACGTGTCCAGCAACGATGGTAGAGTATACACGCTGCGCTCTGCCTTATACCCTGTCCAGTGTAAATCAACCTTAAGCACGCTGCATGAACGTAAATTCTGTATATTTACAACGTGCACGCGGAAAGCTTTCTACCCCCCGTTTATCTCATTTGTAATTCCAAGCGGATCCTTCGCGATCCTCTCTAATCCACGCGTAACCCTACCATTCTATTCGACGTAGAAATTAAATCGATCCCTTTGCGCGAATTCGCGTCCACTTTAATTTCATTTATTCGCTATACCGTGGATATCGTAACGATATCAATCTGAAAAGGTTATACAGGGTGGGTTGGTAACTGGTGGTACAAGCGGAAAGGGGGTGATTCTAGGCGAAAAAAGAAGTCGAAACTATATAGAATACAAATTGAAAAAATTAAAAAAATAACGTCGATCGAGACAACGATCTACGGTGAGGTCCGTTCCAACGAGACGCGATAAGGTGCAGGCGTACCGAGCGAAGATTCAAAGTCGATTTTCTCGAAAACAAAGCCTCGAACGAACAATTTTTATTCTATATTTTCGACTTCTTTTTTCGTCTAGAATCACCCCCTTTCCGCTTGTACCACCAGTTACCAACCACCAACTCGTAAGCAGCTGATAAGATTTATATGTAAAATCAATCGGAGACACGTCGAATTAGTTGCTGCAGCTGTACGATAGAACGATATCGATTGGAGATCTGTGAAGTTTGTCAGGTAAAGAGATAGTCGGCGTTTTCCTTCGATCGTATCGCGAGGATGAGTCGGGTAACGAGCGATTCGCGTAAACTTGTCGTCGCTCGTAAAATTCAACGTTTACAGATCGGCCGGTCGATCCGCCGGTTTTATGCGCGCGCGCGCGCCATCCCAAACATAGGAAGTTGATATAGAAGTCTATTCTCGTTGAGTAAATAATCAGTCGACGCTCGGGAACACACGGCCCCTCGTGGCAGCCGTGCGATTTCCACCAGACCCCAAGCCTCTCCGACGATCTTCGCACCGCCCCCGTTTCTTCGGAACGTCCTCCACCTCATGGAGGATGAACGGAACTATGGACGACCGCTGACAATGAGTCTGGTTGCAGGAATTTTTCTTTCAAGACGATCCCAACAAGGCGTTGTTCGATATCGAAAAAAAAAAGATACCGCGCGATAACAATGTGCACGTATTAATCCTACGTTCTTTGGTCCATCCTCGACTCAATTTCCTCCTCCTCGCCGATCATTTTACTTTCAAAGAAATTGGGAGAAACGAAAGAATCGTCAGCGACAAGTGCGAAAAGTATTATTAAAAAATATTCGAGAAACAGCGTTAAGATACAGAGGTGTGTTTAAAGATTCCTCTTCGTTCACGGCTTCGTTGCTCTCGTAGGTAGAGTAATTTTTTACTAGATGGACCAGAATTCGTTATTCTGGCAGCGAGTTCGCAGAAAAGAACGGGAAGAATTGTCTGTTTTCGCTACGAGCATCTATTGCTATCTAAAGGGTGCTCTATTTGCGAGGATCTCTCCAAGGACGAAATAGGAAACTTCCACGAAGTGCGGTCATTCTGAAGAAGAAAGAAGAAGAGAGGAGGAGGCAGCAGATTGGAAAAACTACCCTGTACAGTACATCGATATGGAGATAAACTTGACGCTTCGGTCGATCGATTTCCGAGGATCTGTCTCAGGCACAGGTTCGAGCGATATTAATATCGCAACGACGATAAATTACGCGAACGAAAAATTACGAGTATCGAGCATCGAGTGAGGTCGTGGACGGACGAAGCCGGAGGAGGAAAAATTCGAACGGGTCTGATAAAACGAACCGGTGGAACACGCGAGACGCGTAATAAGCACAGCACGGCGAGGAAGGTTCGTCGCGAGGAAAATAAATTCTCCAGCTTATTAGACACGAAACCATGGAAGAAACAAGAGAAACGACATTAAGGAGCGAAGGGGAAAAGAAAAGGAGAAGAAGGACGAAGCGATCGTGCCGTGGAGAGCGCAGGAGGCCAGCTCGCGATAAAGACTCGCTGCGTCGAGGCGGAATACGCGCGCGGTTCGCGTAGAAAATGGTGGCCGAAGAAGCACGGGGAATTCAAATAAATTCGAGGTCGTTGCGTAAAAACACGGACACGGGATAAACTTTACGACATTATACCCCGTAAGTTATGAATATTGCGGCTCGTACGGTTGATTAAGTGGACGAGCGCGACCGGGAAGCTTTCGTACTCGGGCTGCTCTCTATCTCCGCCAAATCGCAGCCGCCATTAAGTGGAAGATATCCGACACCTCTGGCGACGCTGTGCTCTAGACGCGTCCAAAGCTCTCTCTTTCTCACGCCCGTGCATCTAGCCGCCATTACGTTATCCGGGCTAACGGCAAACCATCTAGCATCCTCCGTATGCAGCACGATTAAACGCGTCTCTACGTTTATGCTCGTCTCCGAATCTCTATCGTCTAGCAGCGTTTTCTCGATCGTAAAACAACAGATATTTAGGGACTCGGTAGACGAGGAGGCTTTCATCGACCTATTAACCGCGTCGATCTTATCATTTATTTCGTGTAATTACGGAATCAGAAGTTAAGAGGACGAGATAGACTTTCGCGTCTTAAGATTCGATCTTGAACTTTGCTCGGAATAGCCGAATTTATACATAGACAAAGCACAGTTTCGGGTCAGATGGGCTTTGATTTCTGCTCCCGTCGATACGATATCGAGTGGACGATCGGCGATCGAGTGACGAGTTGACGCATCTTCTTCGAGCTGGTAGCTACTTAGTCGACGCTTTCGGTAGAAGTTGGATTTCAAAGTCACGATTCGAGGAATGGCGGGAGGACAAAGAGCGGAGAAGCGTGGGAAGGAGATCGGAGGAAAGCGCGAAGCAAGCTGGTAGAAAAAGAATCGACGGGAGAAAAGGAAACGGCTCTCCCGCCAAGAAGAGCGCGCAGCAGTCCAGCCCTCGAATATAGCTGCAACATCAAGTATCAACAATATTGCCTCGTGGCCTCGGTCCTTTGACATCCGAAAAATAAGACGAGGACACCGTATCCGCAGGCTCCCTCCCTTTCCGACTCGGCCGCTGCAGAAAGCCTGCTGGAATTCAAAATGGCTGGCTCGGGTTGCAGCTTGCGTGGGCAACCCGGTAACACCGTGGTCGTTCTCTCCGCTCTCGAGGCACACGTGTCTCTCCTTTGGCTCAAACGTTTCTATTTCTCCGCGTTGGCATCGCGTTTCACGAACGCCTCCTTCGCGTCGATTCTGCTTTCTCAATTCCGGATACGACTACACCGTTCTATGGGACACAGAGTCGTAGATAAAGTGGAAAGCTATGGGTTGCAGCGGATACGGTGTTCCGACCAACGAAACGTCCGAAGACGGAGATGCGTACGCTTGTAAGAATCTCCATACAGTGGCTACAGAAAGTATCGACACGCTGTAACGATTGCATGTACCAATTAATTAAGTCCCGATATGTTGTGTTACATTCCATGCGATTTGGTGTCTCAGTCGCGTGATCTCGTCAGACCACGAGACTTTCGTAGCGCGAAAATAAAAATATTTTATCGTACCGCGTCGTTGGAAAGTAAAGACGCGTCTCGATACTTTCCACGGCCAGTATATATAATAAATACTTCGTCTGTTCGACGTATCCGTCGAAACGCGCATCTACCGTGGCCATAGCTTGAGAAAAAGATGTTTGGCAGGTTCCACGAATACGTAACTTCGTTACGATTCGCGTAACTTTCATCGAATCCGAGGGAAACGAACCAGTTTCCCTCGGAAAGCTCAAAAGACACGTAGCTTGGTAAGGGAATTGGCCGAAGAATAAGTTGGACACGATCCAGCGTTACAGGTACGGCTGTACGAGGCTGTTGATCAGGTTAGGTCGGGCCTGGGCTGGGTTCTGGATCCCCTGGTGCACGCTCGTAGGTTCGCACCAAATCGTGATTGCCCGAAGTGGGGATGTCGAGTGAAAGGAATAGCCGAAGGAGGTAGAACCGAGAGAGGAACGAACGGATCGAAAGCGGGAGAACGCCATAGTCCGACGGCGGCCATGCTTCTCAACGCGCGCCGCAAAATCGTTTCCATCTTTGAACACGTTTCCCATGACCTCCTCGATCGGACAACCCGTTCGCGATAAAATCGAAACGGTATAGCGCGTACCTTTTATCCGACCGTATAAAAACCAGAAATCGATAAGTTTTTGCGACGACGCACGCACGCACGCGGTTTACCAGATCCGGTATAGGTCAAATTCGCGGTGACCGGGACCAAGCGTCGTATAAATAAAGGGAAAGTTAGAAAAGTTTCGAAAAAATGGCGAATTCTCCTTCGATAGTTGGAAATTTATAGAAAATTCCAATCCACTTTACCGCGCGCAAGCTAAACTACCACCCGGCTAGACGAAAGCGTCGCTCTATTCCGTTGCTGTTCGAATGAAACTATCGTGTATCGATTAGGTGTCCGTGAAAAAGAGAACGGAATCGAACGATGTAGAATTTCTGTCGATACGATGGCAGAGAATGTTCAACGAACTTCTCGGGCCCCTTCTATCTATGTATAGCTTGCTTTCGGCAAATAATACAAAAAGGTAAGGGAAGCGCGAGCTTCGTCCGAATCGGTGTTTTCATCGCGACAACATAAACCAACGTTGTAAAAACACGTTAGCCATATACGGCAACGGTGTACACGCGGACATCGGAATATCCATTTTTCACGTACAAACAGAAACACAAGGCGCGGTAACCGCCTACCATTCGACCACCCCTGCAACACTCTCCGTCTCCTTTTCCAACCTTCGTCCCTCTACTCCCGCGCCCCTTGGCTATTCCATCTCGTCACGCGTCCCATTTTTATTCAAATTCATCTGGGAGCTCCTCCGAGCGTCGGTCGAGGGAGTGCTGGCCGGTTCGCCAGTTTACAGGCCGGTCCTCTCCCTCCGATTCCATCTCGCTTCTCCGACCGGCGACGTTCGCCTTTCTCTTCCCCTCGTTTTCCATAAATTTTGTATTTTATCTAGTCTACCCGGTTGCAACGTCGCTGTATCGCGCCTTTATTCTCGTACCGGGCACCAGCAGACTTTGGACCAACGGATTGCCGGAGTTCTCTGTGAGTTCAGAATTCTGGTTCGTCGGAATTCTGTCGAGGAGGAAAGATTTTATCTTGGAAATTATAGACAGTGTAAAGTAGATTTATTCGAGCCAAGTTAAGCTCGTGACTCGTCCATATTGTTTGTAATTCGGCAGATTTGATTATTTTGCAAATATATATCTGAAGATGGTCCACGTATGAATCACGATAAGTGACGTCTCTGCGAATAGTACGACTAACGCGTAACGGTTAAGGCGTAATTCTTGCCAATGAATAGACGAGTCTGGCATCGGTCGTACGACTCGAACCATGGACTCTTATCCATGAACGAGGTACTTGTACGTTTATTCCATAAATTTCAAAAGACAAGAAGAGAAGGTAAAGTGGAAACAGCAGACACAGAAGAACATAATTAGTGGCAAACCTTAATTCGGCTTCGACGTAACTGTCTATCTGTTCGACGGTTGATTCGTCGAGTTTCAGGGGCATGGCCGCGCGTGCACGTGGAACAGGATGGCGTGTGCGGTGCGTGCGTGAAAAGGAGTAAAATAACGCTGAACATGCGCGCACCATCGGCCGATCGTAAAAGCAGAGGGACCGGAACGAACTGTACGCGTTGATAGTTCCTACACATACGGTTTTCTTTCGGTCGCGTTTAATGAAATTGCCTTTTCGTGGCGGGAATTCCGGGCCCCTAATGAAGATCATACGGCCAACCTCGCTGAAATATAGCCGCTGATAGCCGATGATAAAACAAAGCCCCGCTGGATCGCATTAAATCCATCCTAGGACGGGGGATGGACGAAGAAAAGACGCCACGACATCGACGACGCGGACGTGTCCGACCGTTAATCTTCGGATTACGACGACCGCCTTCTAGAAACGTGACGTGGGATTTCTTCTTCTTAACGCTGCGCTGTCGCGGGAAAAACGAATCGCTCGAAGCTTCCGGATGCGTACTTTGCCCTCCAAGGAAATAAATCTCGCGTTTCGATGGGATTACGATGCTTACAGAGGTTCCGTTTAGACAGTCGAAAAATTCGACAAAGATTCCAAACTATTTTTCTGCGTACCTACGACTCTGCTTCTCCGATGGAGTTTCGCGTTATTTTCACGACTTTCGGAAGGATAGAATCGGCAATCCCCGGCTCGAGGAGAAAGTAATGGCTGGCGTAATTCGAGTAATGGCGCTTTTAAGAATGTCGAGCAACGGAAGAGAAAAGCGTATCGCGTAGATCCCTGTAATTGTCGCGGTACGATCGAGAGAAAAAACAAGGTGAAACGAAATGAGAAATCGACTCACCTTCCGGCTGAAACGACAAGGGCGATGAGATGGTTGCGAAGCGACGACGGTGCAGCGTCGTCGAGCGTCGCGACGGTTGCAGGGCCGAGGGAGGGGATGCCGCTGCCCTTTTCCCTTCCAAGGGTTTCCACGGCCCGAGCGGCTAGTCCATGCCGTCTCGTTTTCCAGCTGCTGAAACATCCAATGCACGTTCAAGCGATTCGCAACGTGGCCGCCGGCCAAACACATCGGACAGTGCCGCTCGTTCCTCGGCTTTGCTCGTCCACCAATGCTTCTCTCTCTCTCTCTCTCTCTCTCTCTCTCTCTTTCTCTTTCTCCGCGCTCCAAAGCAGAAGAACCAGCCTCGAATCGCGTTTCTGTCTCGAATCACGATCCAATCCCGAGAGAAACGCTTCCTTTCATCGTTTCTTCCTCCCCTTCCCACCGATTATACTCGGCCACTCGTGTTCAACTTTTTACACGCGATAACGTACGCGGTCGTCGGGCCGATAGCGCTTTCCGCGTTGCACTCACTGTAACGCGAAACGCTCGCACGATCGAGGTTGGCGAACCGCGGCCCTTGCTGTCGCTGCTTCGTCTAAAGGTTACGTAGATCGCGTGGATCGTCTATGCAGACCGTATACTCGTGAAACGTGCAACTCGCGAACCAACGATCCATGTCCTTCGAACGATCCTTCGCCGAACCAAGCGGGACGAAGCACGAAGCGTTTCGTATGCACACGTGGCGTCGATTCGCGATAAGAAAAGCGAACGAGACGAAGAGCCGCGAGACTGGAATCGAGGCGAAGAGCGATGAAAACGCTCGAACCTGACGTTAGCGAATCTGGCGATGCATCGCGTTGGCTGAGTTGCGACTGCGGCTGCCGGCGCGGCGGCGAGTAGCGAAGCGAAGAGATGTTACAGCTCTATACACGCATTGGCGAACGTAACGGAACGGAAATACACGCGAGGCGAGCCAGGCGAACGAGTTAGCTCGCTGCCAAAGCTTGGCAGGTCTACAGACTATGCGTGCAGCCCAGGCCAGATCGCCGGTAGGTACCGCGGCCAACGGGATCTACTACTATGCTCCAACTGTACCGGCCTTTTCTATCTCCCTTTCTCCTCTATTCTCCTCTCGCTTTATCTCGCTGGTCGCCGCGTCTCGCGGCGGTCGGATCTCTCGCCAAGCCGACAGAGCACAGGCCGAGAGCGGATTTGTTGCGAGCGACACGTAATAACGACCGCCTCTCTTTGCCTCGCACACGCTAGCGTCGCAAAACCGTAGGATGGAACCCGGTCGAAGCAGGCCAATCAGGCAGCCACCGTATCTACCTGCGGACTGCCTTCTGTGTAGCACCTGCGGCCAACGTGGCCAGGCCTTGTAGGTACTTTGTAAAATGCCGGCGACCGTCGATGACAGATCACCTCGGCCTCTTCTAACCCCCAGCCCGTCTCTTTCCCTTCTGGCGATACTAACCGAGCCCTTCACCTTTCTCCCTCTCTACCTTTCTCCCTTTGGCTTTCTCGTATAATCTTACTAAAACTTTTATATCCTATTTACCAAGGCTCGCGTTATTGATGTTTCTGTTCTCTGTGTCAACGTCAAAGAGAAAATATCGAGCCACGATTAATCGCTGCGATTTCCCCATAGTCGATCTCAGTTTTTATTTCGTTTTATCAGTCACGCGTTTCTTCGGTGATTAACTTAAATTAAAATTATTTATCTACTTGTCTGCGAAACAAGGTTCTTATTAAGGGTTCCAAGATTAACCCTTATCGCAATACCTTCTGAACGTTACCAAGAGTTCGCTAACCTTTTACCAGGAGTGACCAAGATGGAGATCGCATTTGCCAGGGTTTCTCGGAAAGCGAGAAACTTCCAATCCACCTCCACGATCGCGGGGACGGAAGATCTCGAGAATCGAACTAATTGCGAAGGGAAACGAGTGGCCAGTGCGCGAGTCGCGGCGTAGAACGTCGCTTGATTGAGTCACTAGCCGCTTTTATTTCGTTGCCTATTACCCAGCCTGGAGGCCGCAAATGCGAAACAAAGGCTCTCTCGCCATTGATTGAACTCGCTTGTCTCTCGGAAACGTTTAGCGGTCGAAATTGGCGGTGCTTTGGCGCTTTCTCGCCGCGATGCCGGCTCCCAGAGACCGCTCATTATCTCTATCATCATCGTCATCTTCTTCATCGTCGCGGGCATCGTAATCATCATCGGTATCGTGGCGAATCGGACCGCGAACGCGCCACCCGTTCTCCGATGCCTCCGCGTTGCTCGTAAAAATATCCGAGGCCGTTTGCGGAACGCTTCGAACGGGCATAAACGGTCCGCAAAGCACATGGAATGTCAGCGTTTATCCTGGATACGTGTATTCTTCTTATTCGTGGCATATTACGCGTGCTTTCGTAAGTTACTTAACTCCCACCCCCGAATTCTTCATTTTTTTTATATAGCCTTACAGCGGTGGCAAAAGCTGCCAACATACAGCGATCGGTAGGAAACGAGAGTCCTTCTCTCTCGAATTAAAAAAATTCGTTCTATCTGTTCGACGCTCTAATAATTTTAGGAGAAAGAGACGTTCAATTTTGTAGATCATCCAACTTTCATCCCCGAATTCACGATTACTGGAATTTTTGTCGATTATTCGTATTTGCGTTCGATTTTTCGATTTGCATTGAACTTGATCTTTTCCTGTTGGATCGTAAAGTAGAGTTTCCCTCGTCGGTCTCGCACTCTCCTCCGATATTTGTGAAAGAAGGGAACACTGAATTTTGTAAATCGTTCGAGGAAAGTTCGAGGAATTGTTTCTCTCCGACGAAAGCACGCAGGAACGCTTCTCGTTCGTATCGAGCCTATCGGCCAAACGATAAAAATGTCAAATATATTCGTGTTGCCCTTCACAGAGCGGCGTACAACGTCGAATACTTTAATTAACACGGTTGAAAAGGGAAACGGGGCTCTCTGCGAGAAGGAATTTCGAAAGAATCACTGGCACGGACCGCGTGCGGATTTTAATGTTAATTCCAGCGATTGGCTCGCCCTGGCTGTGTCGAGATTTCAGGTCCAACCCACGATATCTTAATAGGTTCCCTGCTACTCCGGTCGCATGATGGCCGCTCGTTTATTTTCGATCGCCTGCTTCGCTCTCCGACAAGGCTTCTATTCAACGAAATTATTAACTACGAGGATCTGTTCCCGCTATCAAGAAGAAAAGCGAGAACACGATGGCGATAATGCTTTCGTCGAATAACGTCGTTATCGAGAAAATTTCTGCTTCAGACTTTGAAAAACATAAAGCGTGAATACTCTCCACTCTGCAACAGGAGCGTCGTCATTTTACAATTCTACGAATTTTCGCGATTCTTCTAGATCGCGGATGTTCGCGCATCGTAAAGACACCCGCTCGTTATGATATTTAGCGAGCGAAACAAATCATCGCGATCAGGCGTCGTGTCTTCAATCGTATTAGCAAAACGAATAAATTTGCCTAAAGATTGTCAGACTATAACAGCGACTATTAAATTTCAATATCCATCTCGTTTGTATCTCTCGTACGGATAGTGGAACATCGGGCGATTACAAGAAATCCAATACACGCTCTTTTCTTTCAAAAAATTAAGGTAAAATTCAATCGTTCGCTGTTATAAATAATTCAATACGTTACGAGCTTGGTACAATTTAAACTGTGTGCTATTTAAAGACTCTCAGGGACTCGATAAAGATATGTATATGCAAATCGGGTAGACAGCCTTCTTTTTTGTCACGTTTAAAAGAAACAAACGGCAGAAAACGATAAAAAATTGACCGCTTAATTGTGCGCGAGAAGTGGCCTACTCGCTTTTACGTCGATCCGCCGCGTGTTTTATGTTTATTATTTTATAGCAGTGTAATCTGTGGACGGTTAGGCTTAAATAGACGGCCACCGCGTTTAAATAACGACACTCGGCAGGTTTGTAAAGTCACGATTTATCGTTGATCATCGTTCGTCAAAGCAACCGTTCAAATACAAAGTTCGAGGCTGTGGATTTGATAAATTTACAACCTTAGGAAGGAAATCGTAAAACCACGGTATACCTGGCGAGAATACCGGGCATGTACCCAAGAAACCCATCGCTAATCTCTTCGTATACCGAAACAGCTATCCTTGTTAAACGTTCCGCGTTATACGTAGATTCCTCGAAAATGTGAAACAACCGAAAGCACGGAATTAAAATGCAACTAGACTAAGCGGTATATTTCAACGTACGTTAGAAATGTCTACCACGTTTCGAAAACAGTCTCGTCGTTACGTGGAAATGACAGTGTCTGCGTGCGCGCAACACGCTCGAGGCAATTGAAAATGAGCTGGAGATGGACGTTGACGATGTATCAATGGCCGTTTAATGGATCAATGGTCAATAGGTGTCAATTCGATGTTACAAGTCACGGAAAAGGTCGACAGGGGTTTGTTCTTAGCGCGTTACGATATTTATGCTTACCGTGGAAGGTATTCGTAGCAATTATCGGCTGTTTAAGTCGACGCCGACTGATTCCTGTTCGGTACACGAGGATACGCTAGACGGTGTTCGCGACTCGGTCCACTCCTGGCATGCTGTTGCAGACCAGAGAAACAGGGAGAACATAAGAGCTCATAAATGTGAATTTAAGAGGCGCAATAAAAACACATTGAAATTGAGAGTGAACGAGCTAGAGCACGTGCTCCCACCGTAAGATTCTCTCGTTTCCTGATATTCGGAATGTTTAGGAAACACATCGTCGTCCCCCTTCTCTGCTTGCTTTATGCTCGCTGTATTCGTCGATCAATCGCATCGTCTTCCATTATAAACCTTCGTATCGTTCGAAAGTATCGTATAATCGCTGTTGGCTGCGAAATGCAAGTTTCCAACGTCGGGTGAAACGAAAGGATCGCTTTACAACCCCCGCTGCAGGGTCATTCGCGCCCTAAGCTCGCTCAATGTCGACCGGGATATTTCGGAAAGCCATAATCCGCATATTCTTGTGTCCCGGTCGAAACAGGCCGTTTGGACGCTAACAGGGCCACGATCACCTCGTAAAAGCCCGACTAATGCGTTTTCACTTTCGTCGTCTGCAGGCTCTATGCAAAAAAAAAACGTCACAGGGAAAAGCTCAACCCTTACGATTGTTTACCTTTGTCGAAACGATGTTTCGCCTTGGATTTGTCACGATGCGGTTTTTTCTGCGGCCGACCTCGAACGAACACCACTCTCGAGACGTTATAAAATGCGTTGCTTATCTAAAATCGACCCTGAACGATCGCTATTGTAGTAACGTCACGAATGATTTATACGGCGCTCTAATTTTCTACTATCTGGCAATTTTGGAGGTAAACGTTAACAGGATATCTACGTTTTGCAATACGCGTTTTTGTCGGATAAAATTTGGAAAAATTACATATTAACGAAATATATCTTGGCGTTTGGTCGAACGCATTTTTTATACAGTTTGAGAAAGGATAGATGTGGCGAGTAACGTAGCCTGGTAAGAAAGTGCAAAATTCCAGGCAAGCCAGTTGGCAACACTGCTTTCCTCGCAGAGACGCAGTATCGACCGCGGCCCCCAAAGGCTAAAGCATCTCAACCTCCGAGTTTCTCCTTCCTTCTGCTGTCTGAGCAACCTCCAGGATCCTCGACCCCTTCACCCTTTTACTGCCTCGACGGCAAACAAGACGACTGAATTCCATCGAATAATTAAAGCGAATTAAACGCTTGTCATTCAGACACTTGCAACATTTTGCCTATAGACAGTAGTCTCGTTTGTTTGTTTATCCACGATCTTTGCCACCAATTTTCACGGAAATTCCTCTGATAGGTATGGTTTCGCTAAATACAATAAAAATATTCGCTTACTTTCTTATCGTACACTTACAGGCAACGATTTGTAGATTCTTTATTACGTATTCGAAAAGAATCCACATTTTCTAGCACTTTCATCGTCGTTTCCAGAGTTTCAACGTAGCGTTTAATTGTGTCGAGACAACGAACGGCACGTCGCATCCTAAATTACGCGTTATTCGCAGGGAAAGCGTTAAACACCTTCACGACGATGTAATCCGTGACAACTTGTAAAGTAGATAAGACGCGTGCACAGGTGTTCACGAATATTCGACATGCACGGACACAGCCGTGTGCACGAAACCGTTGTACGAACGACACTCGTGCACACGTACGTAAGTACGCAACGAGAAGACTCTACGACCAGTTTATGGTCTCTCAACGTTATATCGTCTGTGTATATCTCTGACAATTCGTCGCTAATGCTTTCGCCATTAGTTCCGATTGCATGGCGTGCCTGCCGTGCCGCGGACACGCTTAACCGCCAGAAATTATGCGGACGATTCACCGGGTCGGATCAGTCGCTTGTTAACGACCACAGAACTTTCGTTCGATGCTTCGTCCGACAACGAATTCGCCAACTGCGGACGTTCGATCGATGAAAGTCCTTCGATCAGACGGTATCAGATCGATAATCTTGAACTTCGACGTTCAATTTTACACGGAATAATCAAGTTCGTTACATACTGCGACACACCGTTCATTTTCACGTAACAACGAGCAAATAAGACAATATCTAATACTTGGAGGCAAACGTATCAGAAATAAAAAAATAATTCGAACAACCCTAGCAAAGAAACTTGATAAAATAAACGATATATCTTCCCGAAATAAATCAATAGTCGTATTATTATGATAATCATTACAATGCCTCGTGCTCTATCCTTATGACGGTATGACGCTTTTGTTTGAAGAGAATGTTTGCAGCTAGACAGAAGGATACGCGAAAGAAAAATACGCTCAGGTCACGTAAGAAAGTGTTACATTCACAACTGCGAGCGTCTGGACTTTAATCGCCCGTATTTCATATCCTAACAATATATGACAAATTCTTATGGCAGACAAACATCGTATTACAACTTGCGAATTTTTTCTCTCGCGTCCTCGGCGAATCAAGTTAGAACGCCACTCGTCTCGAGGAGAACATCGAACGCACGTAGCTGGTACAAAAACCGCACGATCCGAATCCACGAGAGGGTAATTGATTACACGAGTGGAGACAGAAGAAGAAGAAGAAGAAGAAGACAGGCGAAAAAAAGGCGAGGTAGAAAGAAAACGGGAGGCAAGGGTGAGCAGAATGCAGGCGTAGGAACCGAGCTATCTAATGGATGCGAATATATCGCTGTAATAAATTTCGCAAAAACCCGAAAGGGGGAAGAGAGGACGAGCAGGGGTTTGCTCGGTCGGCCAGTTTCGCGGCAGAACGGCCTAAGGGCACGGTTCTTGCGCGAACAAGGAGAAACGACGAAGAAAAGCCGAAGGAAAGCGGTGGAACGAGAGCGTGGCGAGGAGATCACGTTTCCGGTACGTACACCCGACGGCCATGTTTCCCCCGGCTCGGCCAATCGGCTGGCTGCTTTCGTAGAAGGGCTGAAACAACCCTACGGCCAGTGGAGCTCCACCCCTCGGGAACGTTCCTCCGACGGATCAATAGAGAGCTGCAACCCCCGTTCCACCGTCACCCCCGGAACGCGCCGTCGGAGCAACGCTACGGACTATCCACGTCGTTTCCTAACCGTCTCGAAGGGAAGAAAGCCTGCAAGCTGACTTTAAAATGCGTTCGCTCGGCTGGAGATTGTACCGCTTCGAGGAAACGTTGTTGTTTAAGCGCAGCTGCTCGTTTTTTTTTTTTTTTTAGCGCTATTTAACTGCAACTCGCTAAGCCTCCACTCGATAAATGGATACCACCATGGTCGTCCAAGGGATGACCGTAAAGTCGTAGATAAGACGGCGGTAGGAATAGATCGAAAGTGGGTTGAAGGGTAACGGTAGAATAACAAATAGCAGAGCAGTGGTTTGTTTAATATTCGTCAGTCTATACGAGCAAGAATAGAGCAGGCAACTCGAGAAATGACTTTTCCCCGAAAGATCTTCGAAACGGGCTCACCCTGCTTTAAAAACGAGAGTATTCTTCCACAAACAGTATCTCGCGTCTTCGTTCAAGCCTGCATTTCGATGAATGAAAATATTTATTTTAAGTTCGGAACTGGTGTCGACCGTTCGCAGCTAGAAATTCTCCCCTTAATAAGATCGTATCTGTCCAGAGGCGGTTTGTATCTGATGGGAAACGAAGTGGGCGACGTTCGCTTGAAAAATGCATGGCCGACGTGGCGGGGTGCTGGCGTGTACGTAGCAACGACACCCCATGGTATTTCGAATACACGGCATACGGAATACCAACAACGCTGGTCGCACGTTCCCCCGCGTGGGACCTTTTTGCTTTGAAATGGAATTCCCTCAGCATCCACCACCCTACCATCGCGCGACCTCGCGCGGGAACATGGCGACCGCTTCCACGAACGCCGCCGCAGAAGCATCAACCGACGACCACGTTGCCTTGCGAGACGTGTTATGTGGAAACGAAGGGGTGGAGGGGTGGGTGGTCGACAGGGCGAAAGGTAGCAAACCGAGGGGAGCAGAGGGGAGAAGCAAGGTAAGAAACTACGGCGAAACAAGGCGGATCGTCTTAATTTCAAACGGTTCGCGTAATGAAAACTTTCCTCGTTAAGGGCCCCCTTAATGTTCGTTCGCCATCTTGCTGCTAAATGCAAGACAAGAGTTTCGGAGTTTCTTGGACGCGCCAGCTCTTCACTCGGACTACAGAATTTAGTTGGCGATTGGATCGCACTGGCGTCAGAAGCCTACCGTGAATATTCAGCTACGTAGTTCGAAACCGACAGATTCCGAGCTATATTTATTTACGATTTCACGATGGAAGAGCCTGAAAATTAGAAATGCCTACGATATGTAACTGAGTTCGCTGTTGAAGTAAGGAAGAATCGATAGATAGGACGGAGAAAAAAGAAGAAACAGGGACGAAGAACCGAGAAGATGCCTGTAACAACGAGCAGCGACCGTGCGTAGGAACCGCTCTTTGATTATCCGCTGCTTGCTATAATAACGAGTTCATAAAGATGTTGAGGCGCATGCGCGTGCAATCGGCCGATCTCTCTTCCTCTCTTTCCCTGGCAGACCGTGTTCTTTCGTGCCTGAACTTGGAGAGCACTCACACGCATCGAAATAATATTCCCCATTTACATACTTATAGGCTCACACAGTCGTGAATCGAAGTAGAACCCTCCTACCGAGAAGCTTACTCTGTCGGTTTACTCTGCTCTTCCATTCCCTCGTCTCTTTTCGTTCTCACCAGCGTGTTCTGCCCCTAGATCTCTCTCTCTCTCTCTCTCTCTCTCTCTCTCTCTCTCTCTCTCTCTCTCTCCCTCTACCCTGCACCACCATTTTTTCTTCTTTCTCCCTCTCGGAATCCCCTCCAGATTCTACTCTCGAGCCGTATTCTCCCTTGCTCGTGGTAAACGAGTCGAACTCCTCGTCTGCCTCTTCCCTCTCGTTCCTCCTCCATCCTCGCTTCTTTCGGCCGAGCAAGCTCTTTTCTCGGTCTTATTTCGTCTTTAATCTCTATCATACGTTTATGAGGCCGCATAACCACGAATCGAAAAAGAATCCTTCGGACGAGCAAAACCATCGCGATATTCTTCTCCGTTTCTCTTCCTGTTCATTTCCTTCGCCTTCTTTTTCTCCCTGCTTCCAAGTCTTCCCTCGTCCTTGGTGGCTTCGACTGTCTCAATCTCACCGGCGCGCTTATTCCCTCCTCTCCAATCCTTTAGCAACGTTTCATTACGCTTTGTTAACTCTCGCCTTCCTTCCTCCGACTCTTGTTTCCTCGCAACTTCTCGTCGTATCCTCCTTTACTTTTGGAAGCCATCCTTTCCGCTCGAGCTGCGAGCTACCTCCGTGGCGAATAGACGCCGCACAGGTCGAGACATCTTATTTGAAACAATGTTCCTCACTCGCCCGTAAATCCTCATTTCAAATCCCGAAACTCATATAAAATCTGGCTGCGCCAGGTCCGAACCCTTTCCGTTAGTCCTTCCTCCTCGACCCTCGCCATGACCTTCGTCCGATTCCACGGCTCTCTCCGACCACCATCGTCCATTTCGCTTCGTTTCTCCTTTGATATATCGTTTTTGTGAAACGTGGCCACGCTGTACCTACTTTGCGCACGGCTCCTTGCCTCTCTCGAAGAAAACTATGCTCGATCTTTTACTCCAAGCGACGAACGTATCGCAACGAACAAGCAGAAAGATTCGGAATGACGACAGAATGGAATTGCCGTGAGCAATCGAACGAACGTGGCAAGAAAAAGTTCAAGGGACGACGCTGGACGAGAAGACTTAATCTCGTTTAATGGCAAGTTGGCTGGTAATAGGTACGATGGAAAAACATGCGCAAAATGTATCGTAAAACGATGTTATTCATGCAGAGGACGATACGAAGGAAGATCGAATCACGACGAGGGTTGAGATTTATAGAATAAACGACCAGTCACAGAACCACTTAGGCTAAGTATAATATGGTGGTCTGAATAGAACACTGGATGGTGGAACGTGCAGTTAGAAAGACACCATTAATCAACGATAAACGAGCCAAAGACTATAAACATTAAGTAAAATAAATCCTTCGATTAAATTCCGCTCATAATGTCAAACCATTTAACAAAAAGAATCGTTCGAAGCAACGAAACGAAACAAGCCACGGACATAAAGTGTGACGCCGTTTGAAAAAAAAAATAATCACATTTGGACACGTATTGCGAGTTTTCCTGACACGCTGGTCTCCTTGTTTCATCGAGATTCCTTTCCATCCGCGAAGAATGTTTCGCTCCAGGTGAACGTTTTACTCGATCGGAGAGAGCCCGCGCCGTTCCGTTACGTCACGAAATCCTTGCTGCGATAAATCAGCTGGGCCGAAACTCCGCGACACGTGAGTCGTAATATTTAAGTTAATGACTCGGTATAATAAAGTTAATGGCTTTATGATAGCCGTCTCGTGGGACAGCGCGAGACCGTGGCGACGACCGTCGCGGAGACACGCTCGAATACCCGCGATGAATGCGCTGTTAGCGTACGTATCGCGCGAGTACGGATCGCGAGCAAACGGAAGGACTTCCAAAGGTGGAATAAAGCTGCGATCGGATTAATTCAATTTGCTCGAATTTAAGCGACTCGAATGATTTGACCGAAACTAGGAAGAATATTCCAATCGTCTCTCAAATATGTAACTGGATGGAAGAAATAAAAATTCAATTCCGAAATCAAATAAAACGACAATTTTGATAGAATTCGTTAGTACGATCATATTGGATATTAAAATTGTTTATTGTGTTTTTCCCCCTTATTATAGTCTTCGTATAACATATTCCAAATTAATACCGAGTAGGTGAAACGAATCTCTGCTCGGATTTCATTTTTCTCAATTACGGTCATAAAACTATGAATTCGTATAAACGCATCCGCAGTCTATTAATAAGAAATCCCACCTTAAGAGCAACCATCGAGAGCTCGCACGTTTCAGACTACTTTCAACAACGTTATATAGATATATCCTTTTCTCACGCGGCGACAACGCACCTCGAGTTTCGTCTTTATCGCCTTATAAAACGAACGTCTCTCGCACGCGCACGCGACCGTAAATAACGCTTGGCGATTCTTGACATTCTCTCTTCTTTTCCTTATGCGTGTACGCACGCGAAAACCTGCAAATCCTGTCGATGCCATGCCACGTAACTCGGCTCTCCTTCCGATTTTCTCTGCTCGCGAGCCGTGGAAATCTGTGCCGATAACGAGCAAACCTATTTGCTAAGCTTCGGATGGCAGAATGTTACACCAACTGGACGATAAACGACGCTGTTAATTTTTAATTCGCGAACAAAGCGTGCGAAATTATGAAGATCAAAGAGAAGATAAGAGATTTGAGATTAATTGGTAGGTACGTATCTTCGTCTTTCGATTCATTACGAATTTAATAAAATGCTTGATACTCGTGTATTATAGGAGATAAGTGCGGTGGAATTGTGCAGAGGATCGATAAAACGGTAACGAGAGCTGGCTGTTGCAACCCTGTTGATAATATATCAAATAAATTATAAGTAAATATAGACAATGCCCAAAGTCGCTCGTACAAACGTATCACGCTACGTAAGAATATAAAGAGGACCCTTGAAATATTTCGCAGCGCGTGTAACAAAGATAACGGGAATACGAGAATTCTCAGTGTTCCACGTTGAGTCTTAATGTCGTACAGCTTACAAGCGCTATATAAGCATACGAGCCCAGTTACCTTTCTAACCTTCCATTTAAAAAAATACTGAAAACTTGGAGCAGCAGACAAGAAAGAAGGGTTGCGGTAGCAGTTCTCCGAAAGCCAGACGATACACGGTATTCCGTCGGCGAGTCGAAAAAGAAAAAAAAAAATGTAATTTGCAGCGTACGCGAAACCGGGATTTTATACAATCGCGCGCGCGTTAGCTCGTAAATATCGCAAGGCAGCGGCCAGTGGATTTTTTCTGCTCGGTTTTACGATGCAACGCATGCAACAAATCAGTAGTTTTGCAATCGCATCGCGATCCATCCGAGTCCACGAACCTGGAATCCAGCTTCGGAATAAACATGCAGATTGCGTGAATCTTTCCTTCTTTATTGTTATTAACTCGGCGTTATCTACTCCATCTCGGACGAGTCTGGATAATTGCACTGTCGACAACGATGGATAACGATGCATTTATGGGAAACAATTTCCTTGCGACGCGAGTAACTCGCAGGATTCTTTAAGACGCGCGTGCTTTTGTGACGCGGATAATACGACGATGCGTCATAGCGCCGGAGGGCCTCGGATTAATTTAATGAATCTGGCATCAAGGGAAGAAGATACGACTGGCTATAAATAAACCACGTCAGCTTATCACGATACTTTCCAACTACCTCGATGATATTACCACGTACACGCAGCTTGCGATGATTTAAGGATAAACAAATGTTTATCCATGGTATCGACGTTCTTTTCCGCGTTCGCCAATTCGTACAGCGATCTCGAGTGAGTTTGAAAAAATAGATCGACGGTGGTTGCAGAAAGTATTTGCACGTACCTTCGTTTTTTCATCTTTTATCATTTTCGCGGTATCGAGTCCTGGTAGTAAAATTATGTACATAACGCTGAACAATATAGAATCTAATACGGCTAGCTGTAATTAATCAGGACATAAATAATATAGTGAATACGGTGGAGTGAAAATACTTTTTGTAGCTAGTGTATGCATTCCAGTTTGCGAAACGTTGCACGTGATATAGTTTCAACTCTTAACTTTTTAACTTTGTTCGTTTCAACTTCAAATTATCAGATTGCGCCCGATGTATAATTTACTTTGCTTAAACGCACGTTTATGGCCGAGATTTCCGCGAGAAGAGGTCGAATAACAAATGGGACGAGAGTCGTAAAAAGACTTTAGTCGTACGAGATCAAGATCATCGTTACCGATTTTTCTTGATCAACGATAAATACACAACGTTCTTTTTACCTTCGCAGTCGCGTTTCCCATTGTCGGACATCGTTAGCTCGCTCGTTGTATCTTCGAGCGAAGATGTACGATTTGAGAACGTCACGGGAGTTCGTTCGATCGCATTGCCACAGATAGAAATCCAAATCCTCGAGTACGAGCAGACACACACGTAGAAGCACGAAATCCCGCCACGCGTGACACAACCTGACGCCGCCGGAGAATATAACGCACTGACTAATACCATATTCCAGCAGCCCTTATTCGAAGCCCTAAACCCTTGAAGGTGTGTCCCTGCAAATTTACGGGTAGACACATGTGTTCAATTTCGCGGACCTGTTTGTTCCACTCCTTCGACCTCGGAGGGGAAGAGTCCTCCTTCGAATCTGTCTAAATGTTTAAAAACGAACCGCCTGTACGCCTTTCCCTCGTTTTTTTTTATATTCTTGCCGCAAAAACGCAATCCATTTTTTTCAGCCAACGATTAAGCAACGCTTTTAAGTAACTTTGACTTTAAATTAAATCGTACCTGTGAATATTCATCGCTCGATCGAAGATTCGAAATTATCCGACGCGAACGCGTGACGAAATTTGAAGATTACTTCGTGATGCAGAGAACGTAAACTGGAAACCTCTTTGAAAGATAAAAGAACGAAACGAAGAAAGTGAGAGAAGGCTGTGCATGTATTAGACGAATTAACAGTTAGAAGCGGAGGCCGCGTAAATGTCACGGCGGCATCGAAAGAGCTACGTGTGAAAATTCTGTTAATATCCGTCGTTAGTTACGGCTAGTAAAATGCGACTTTAATAAACGCGAACCGCTGGGAAACGATAACAGGAACGCCGCGACGTTTTACCAAAACCGTGAATATCGCGAATAGGACGTCGATTGTGTTTAGCATAGATTCACGAGAAACGCCATCGTTTTTGGCCAAAACACACTCGTATACTACGAAAAACAGAAATAGTTCCTTTGCTTTCCTTGCGCAAAATCGAGCAAAATATTGAAAAATGACACGTTAGTAGAGTGGCGTGTTCTCCGCGTCTTGTAGGAGAGACGCCACACATACTAATTTCTCTTTCTTAAATTCTATTCTGCGCTTACTAATTAATTAGAAACCACGTTAAACGTAGTATAAAGTAGATAGGCGCGTACTTTATCCCGTTTCCATTGCGCTTATAAGCATTAACGTATCATCGACGTAAAATTTTAACGTAATTTTTCGTTGCTTTAATCTTCCACAGACGACACGTGCAGCGACAGCCGAGTAGCCGCTAACTTGTTTTCCCACGCACACATGCAGGGTTGTAACAAGAAGCAATATATACGATACTCTTTCTCTCATCACGAGATATTACAAGTGTGTCGACTTTTTGCCCGTGGCGTCTCTCCCAAATTTACCCTACGAGCGTATTCTCGCATCTGCCCAAACTTGATACAACATTTATATATCTTTTTACTCGATAAGAAAATAACGACGGCAAACATGAAAAGCCTTCTTATGATTACGAATTCTTTATCGATGAAATCTAGAACTTTAGTTCAATTAATTAGCTTCTTAAACCGCGGTGTAAATTTCTTCGAACGTTTCAACGCTCAATTTCATTTTCGTTTCAATCGAGAAAAGGTTTTCAGCGTCGGGCGATCGCTCGAAAGAATTTTCCAACGTTAGAAAAGTAGGATTCGGTGGAAGATCGACTCGAAGGAGCTTCGTTGCACGCAAGTTTGCGTCTTCCTAGATTTCCTAGATTACTATAATCACCGGGAAGCGTCGATTTAGCGGAGCCTCGCGTCCTACGTGTTCGTAACTTTCGCCGGATGCGTGTTCCAGTAAATTGCGCACGATACGATACTTTCCAAACATTTTGCCGGTTCTACCCGCGAGGTACAAAATCTAGTTAACCAGTGCACCAGAAAATAGCCTTCGCGTTTAATGCGCCGAAGTTACCGCTGTCTAAGACTTGCGAGTGCAAGCCATTCGTTCTTCCGGAAAATCGTTTCGATCCTCCATCGATATTCCAACAATTTACCCACTATAAACATACGCTTGCGATTGCAATTCTTTTCCAATAGCGCGCCAGTTGGACGAGGAAAGCTCGAGCAGTAAATTACGCTCAGCCGGGTTAATCCCGCGCTTCTATTCGCTCTTGGCGAGATTCTAGACCGTCGGAAGAGGCGAAACAGAGGCAGCCTCGAACGCTGTCGTCGCGCGAGCACGCCGCTAGAATTTTACGATACGCGTATTAATCATGCCGGACGACGTAATGCACGAGTCGACCAAGCAGTGCGTTTACGTCGAAACAGATTTACGACGAACAACGTCGACAAATTTGCGTTTAACGAACGACGCACGACGAAACGCGCGAACCGTCCGCCACAGATAACGGAATTATTCGTTTTATAATCAAAGAATACTCGCAATTTATTCGTGAAACGGCGATCTGCTTCGTGCTTCCAAGAGAGATGCGTTTTTCGCTCGTTCGTTACCAGACGCGCGATTCGTATTCGACTGGTTCCGTTGCAATTAAGTATGCTTCTTCTCCGCCGCGTTCCGCGCACCAGTTATAAATTATTCTTTATTGTACACACTCACCTTTGATGGGCCGTAGGTGAGGCGGTGAACGAACAGCGATGACTCTTCTTCGCCACATGGGGAAACCTGCGCCGCACAAGTGACCAACAATTAGATTTTTCACCGCTTTAATGAACATTTTTCTTAATCCCTTATTCAAGGCTACGGTTACAGCGCGTGCAAATTGCGACGAACCCGCGGTTCCGAAGAATACGCTGGAACAAGATTCGATGTACAGATTTTTGATATACGCATTTGGGTGTTCGGATTCGAAACGACGGTTGGCTAAAATACGCATCCACTGTAACCATAACCCTATACGTAATTATCAAGCCATGCAACGCTTGTGATACGAATTTTTAACAAAAATTCAGACGCAAATTCAACGCAAACGTATTCGTAACAAAGTCCAAGCTTCGATTCTTCGATAAATTTGGAATGATCCGTTGAACCTGGAATTATTCGATCGATTGGGTTATCGAATATAAATACACCTGACAGGATGTAACAGCAGGGAATATAATAAAGTAGCTATTGAAGAATATCACACGATACGAAGTTTACTACGCTCGGATCTGATTAATTAGTACGTATAAAATGCTACAACAAATACGACGGTGTATCACTATATATAATACTTTGTGCAGTCACTCTGTATTCTCTTAACTCTAATACTAATACGTGTCATCGCTATTAACGAAGAATCGTTAAGACAAAGTTGGTCGTGCAAACCGACGAGATTTGCGAGAAAGAGACGGGTCGATAAGAGATTAATGCAACTAGCGACACATTGCGCAGCCGCTGTTAACGCGGACATAATGTTTCCTCGATAACGCGACATATTCGCGTTCAGTTAAGCGGGTTTATTAGCGATACCGAGCTAACGGGCGTTACGCGATGAGCGACGACACATCGTAAACCGTGGTTCGGCGAACGTACGCAAACATTTTCACGAGCGACTGCGATGTAACCGGCCAACGTCGAAGTTAACTTCTGCCGTAATGTTATCAACGAGCGGCCGCGCGATGCTGTCTGGCTGCTCGCCGATCGCGACTACGATTACGACGGACCACGGTCTATTCCGAGCCTTGAACCAGAAACGGACGTTCTCGAGCGATAAATCAAGAAAATAACGAAGGCCCTTTGAATCAGAGCGAAAACAGGCAGCGAATAATTCACCTCGAACTAGTACAGATCGTTACGTTAAAAGAGAAGAAAGAAAGAAAAAATAGCGATGGAGAATTGATCGTAATCGAAGAAATAAACGGGGCACGTTTCGCGTAACCGTAAACGACGGATTGTATTTATTCGTACGTGGTTAATCACGGAATAAACGTAAAGTAAATCAATCGCTTAATTTTTTATGCATTTCAGAAGAGTAGATCACTTTCTTCTTTACGTACTTTGAGAACAGCGAGTTGCTATCAGAAAAATTCTCGTAAACTTTATTAAGAAATTACTTTGCACGGAGACGAAAGTAATTTCAAGTCGACGAACTGCCATTCTGCATTTATCTTTACTTGCTGCCGTATATCGATGCTTCGAGGAGAAAGTTGGCGTAAAGCTAACGAGGCTGAGGTAACATGGTCGTTGTCTTAATTCCCCTTAATCGTGGTTTCTTCAAAATGTTGTTCCAACTCGATCGAGCGGCGCAAGAAATTTTAGATAGCTGGCGTCTCGCGTAAAACTTGAGCGGAGGGATAAAAACTAGTCGAGTAATGTATTCTAGCTTTCTGAGACAACGATTCCGCGTTTTTCCATTGCGCATTCGAAATAAAACGACTACCTCGCGGCCGATGACAAGCGTAGATCGTCGATTCGAAAGAACGATCGTCGACGAGAAGATCGATCGAGAGAACGCGATGATGTTGGAAAATACGCAGCTAACAAAAGTTACCTTCGACCGAGTCGCCATCGCCGTGAGCGCACCGAGCACGAAGAAAGTAAAATGGCGTCGTCGCACTGTGTCCGTCGGATAACTTGCGGAGATGAAAGACGCAAAACCGTTTCCTTGATTCTTCCGTGGGTCGATTCGCGATCGCGTCAGCTCATCGTGGCGACGAGACGAAAACTGAGCAGATCTCGTTTCCTAGCGCACGAAATACGTGCCGGGGCACGAAAGGGAAAAAAAAGAAATCAAAGGAGGTCGTTACGACACGACCTTGGATCTTTGTTAGTGCCGGCTGATATCCGACGTTTGGAAAAAATTGGAGTATTGACGGAAGAAGACCTTCTGCGGAGAAAAAAAAGTTGAACGGACATCGGGCCCCGTTTCGATTGTTCGTCTGACCTTCGAAGGGGATATTCGGAACGGTTGCCGCGTTCAGGAAAATTTTATCGCCGGTACCGAGACGTCCCCTTGTTCGATGCCGACGGAACGACTCGATGGCATTCTTCTTCGAGATTTTTGTCGCGCGATGGACCGCGATTGTCGGAATATTCGTCAACGAAACGGTAAATCGTTAAAACGTTACCAATGAAAAATTTGCAAACGATAAGAGGATAGTAGAAGGAACTGTTCGAACGAACTAAAAGTTTGTATTGCCAAATAATAACATCGACTCTCAAAAGATAGTTCTTTCGTCGTGTGCAAAGTTATTCGATTGTCCGAAGAACGTAACGTCGTTTAGATCAGTCGCGATAACAAAGATTCCAAACTATTTCTCCCAATGCGATACTCTTGATACCACGTAAGTTTTCGCGAAATGCAGCAGGGAAATATATTGCGATTAATATTTTCGGAATTATAAGGAACGTAATAAGATCGATTCTTTGGAAGCTACGAAAGAAGCAGTGCTTATAAACCGGATTTTTAAATCTTCGTTCCCAAGATGATCGTAACGTTACTTTCGTTAAAAAACCTATTTCACGAATTTCACGACCGTTAGTTTTTTACGATTATTCTTTTGAAATTAGAAAGAAAATTATGGCCGAAACGACGTCCGACGACCGATGAATTTAAAGCGCCATTCGAATATACCTAAATGGACGATCCATTGCGTTGTTCGGAAACGAAGCAAACCGAATTTTTCGAGCATACTGGATTCTTAACAGGTGATCTCGGGAGTAATCGCGTTTCCGCGCGACTTCGTCGGTCGAACGTCGTTTCGCCGAGACGGTAGGCGGCGCTCGGCGTCTTTTCCTCGATATCGATTCCCTCCCCTTTCAGTTTACTTTCATTCTGCAACCCCTTTGCCGTTCAGATTAGTCGGAGTTAGGAATCTACTAATCTTAGTAGGAGTTAGGATTCGACGGGGGAGACGAAAGAGGCGTCTCGAACGAAAACATCGTCTAATTTTCCATTTCCTCGTTCGCTTCCCACAGCGACGACGACCATCGACTCTGGACGTAAAAGGAGCGAAACATTTCGGCCAATTATAAGCGAAGCAATTTGCAGAACGACCTCGAAGTCCATCCGAAACCGATTCCGCGAAAGAAATTCGTTTACGCGTTGCTTTAACCGCGCCCGACTGTTTCGCCAATTCTGCAAAGTGTAGTCGATCGAAGGCCTCGATTTATCGATCGATCGACTCGCTGACGAGAAGCTTAATTACTTGGAGATCAAGTAATCGCGGAAAAATAGATTCTTCGATAGCAAGGATCCGTTTGCTCGCTCTGTCGAAACTGTCGAAACTGTCAGAAGTGCATAAATGCAGTGAACTGTTCTTGTAAGTTCGTCTTCGTAGTATCAAACTCCTACAGTCGTGCTTACCGAATGATAAACAGTAAAGAAAGTTACTCTACCTACGCTTGCATCTAATTAATTAATACGGTAAATGGTGTAACGAACGCAACGACGTGCAAATACTTTTCGTAGCTGCTGTGTGTGATGCAACGCAGCGATAGAAGGATCCTTACGAAAATCGAGCGAATCAAGGATAGATTTATCGAAGATTAAAGGTAACGCTTAAGGATGGATCGTGCGCTCCTTGAAAAACACAGAAGCCTAGAAACGCAGGATTTAAGAAGATCGCGGGTGAGGGATCGAGCCGAGGATCCGCCGCGTTTGCTCGTGTCGCGAATTCGCCAGAGAAACGGAAAGGGAAAAAGAAAGGAAGAGGAACGGGGGAGGAAGCTTAAAAAGAAGAGCGATTTGGCATTAAAATTCAGGTAGACGAAAATGGAGAAAGGAAAGGAAGGATCCGGTCGGGCGCAGGGAGGAATGGGAGAACGGGGAGGGTTCTGCTGGTAGGAAGGGCACCGCGAAGCGAGAATTTCTTTGGGTAGCTCGTTTACTCGGGGTAGGACGAAAGAGCAAAGAAAAAAGTAATCGGTAGCATGCGAGGCACGCTCAGGAGCCTTCGCGGCGCGTACATTCTCGGCTCGTAATATACGACTTCCGTACGTTGATGGAATATTCGAAAAATCCGAGAGGCCGTCGGTGATAAAAGTATGGAAACACTAGGGACGGGGATTTTGCTACGTGTGCGGTCGTGAACCGGCGAACAGACGCGTTCCGCGATCTCGTTTCCCTCGGCATCGACGATCTAACGAATCGTCGAGCGCGAACTTCGCACGCCCTATACGTCCGACAAATCCGCCATGAATTTTCTAGAAACTAGCAGCTCTCCTTTATTACCTTCTTTCGCACTTCTGCCGTTCTAACGTGAGATTTTTCCACGTACCTTTCGCTAAACAAACGTTTGCACGCCTATCCTCCGTCGTTGATCAAACATCGGCAGCCTTAAACGCCTCGATAACTCGTTGAACAAACCGATTGAGAAGCCGGTAATTTCTTAAGCAAGCCGGAAGGTGCGTAAAACGAGAAACGGAGCGAAGAAGGGAGAAAGATTCGCGCGATATTCGGAATAATCGCAATATCAGCGCCGCGAAGAGAAACGAACGCGTTGTTACGGATCGAGTGGCTCGACTCGAGGCCACTGCGAGAAAGAACGATCGGCCGACGACCACCGAATCGGGTTCCCCGTGACCGCAGCCAGCCTACCAAAATCTCGTCTTATCCGCGACACGGCGCGTATTTCAACGAAGGAAGCGGCTGCACGCTCGCGCGTACACACGTAGGTCGACTCGTGGGCGTGTAACAACCGATACAAGCGTACAACCTCGGAGATATTCTTTCGAATATACGACGGTGCCGAGTCTGTTTCCGTCGCGCTCGCGTTGCTACGCACGAGCTAACTGTCCGCTGGAATGCGACGTATCTTCGAGCCGAGAGCCTATCGCACCGAGAGGCAACGTAAAAGAGGCAGAACCGAGATAATCCGAGTGTTTATCGCTCGACCAGCAACGAAATCCTGGTGAACGTTGCTCGCGGCTCGGTCACCGTTTTTAAGACCATAGAGACGCATCGTGGCAGAGATGCCGCTTCGTATTTTACATCTCGACGCGCGTAATCCAAAAATAAATACGCGCGTTACAGTTGGAGAAAATTCGCGAGTATTTTTAAGAATTTCCAACTTCGATTCGAGCTTTCAGAGAACGTCACCGTCCATCCTACGACGTTCGCGAGATATTTCGACGGCATCGTTGCTCGTTCCTCGTTCCAAGGGACGTAAGACGCGGTCTCGACTTCTGCGCGCGTTCGTTCCTCGGCCTCCGTCGACGAACCGGACACGTTATGGATTATAAAGTTCTTTCCTTCGTCCGTTGGATGCCGCCTACCCTCCGACTCCCCGATACCGACGATCGCATCCTCCCCTAGAAAAACGCGATGGACCGAATGCCGCGTGAATACAATCACGTGAAAACTTGGGTCGGTAACCGCACCCTCCGGACGTGGCAACCGGGATACCGTCTCCGCTTCTAGATCGTATTTTACAACTATCGCACCCGCCTCGCTTCCTGTTCCTCTCGAACGCAATGGTCTCTGCGCGATTTCCACGAGAAATACTAACGTTACGAGGGACGCTCTAGAGAAAGACGTTTAAATATCTGCTTTATGTCGCCGGTTCGTCGCCTGACAAGCTCGATCAACAAATTTAATTGAGAAATTCTCGCAAGAGTCGAATAAATCGAAGGGCGCGATAATTGCGAATTTGATCGATAAACCGATACGCCGAATTTTCACAAAGATGCGTCGCGTTATCGTTTTTCTCTCGATAATAAATTCGGACAGGTAAACAGCTTTCTCCGAATGAAACTTCTCCGTTGCGCTGATCACGGCGAAGAGGATCTTAATGGTATCCATTAACGATATATAGCGTACATTCGCACGTTCACTGTATCGCCATGTCAGCTGTACGAAGCTACGTAAGCGTCCGCAGTATCGCACCGAACATCCGAACGACGCAACGTCCGAATCGCATTCGTATCTCGTTCGCATCTTCGACCCCTTACAAGCGCGATGAGCCAGCCTCGCCTTCGTCCGGATACCTGATCGTCGAATCGTCCAGTAGGGGGACGTATAAAGACGACGAGGACCTGGGTGGAACCGAAAAAGAGCGCACGGCGGTGGGAAGGTGGAGCGAACATCGAACGAAACCCCGAAGAAAAAATAAAAAGAGGGAAGAAGAGGGATCGCGAGCGAAGGACGAAGGGCGGAGAAGGAAAGATAGGAAAAGGAAGAGAAGGAAAAGGAAGAAACGTAGGAGAGGAAGGTCGGAGAGAAAGAGCGACGGCGAGGGAGATGGAAAACTCGGCTGGTCTCTGACCGTAAGATAGGGAGGAGAAATACGTGGTCGTAAAATACGAAGCGCAGTCCCCAAAGAAAATACGAATTAAAGCGGCTAACCGGTGATCCGAGAAACTTCTGTATAATCGAACAGAGACGTCAGCGAACCGATGCCCGTTCGCCTGCAAACCAACGTATCCAGCGAATGCAGCAAATTGGATTTTTCCATCGATTTTATTTCGCTGTCGCTTCGAGATATCTTTCAATATCTTTTAACAAGAACAGCTTAAACAAGAACTAAACGGGCAAACTCGCTCGAGACGGTAACCGGAAGAAACCGGTAAAAAAGTTAGTAAAAATAGGAAAATTCGTAGACGAGGTCGTTAATCGGAATGGAAACTCGCGCGAGTTTGCCGCTTCCCACTGTTTTCGTGCGAAACCACGCAGCTTGGTTAAAACTCGCACGGAAGAAAGGGGAGACGCACGCGGCCCCTCCGGCGACTGGCGTTTAACTTTAAAGCCTCGTGACTCCGGTTACGCGCAGCGAGCCGCCGTCGAAGGGATCGAGCTGGTTGTTTCGCCGAGAACGTCGCGGATCCTCCGCTCATCCGCCCCCCCGAAAGAGGGATATTAACCGTAGATAACACAGAGGGGACCCGTGTGCCGCGAGCGCCTCCGATACGACGCAACGGTATCGCGTGGTTTCAACCCTTTAGCTCTCCCTCGATCTCTCTCCGTCGCTCTGCACCACCCCCTGTCGTGAAATTCACCCTTGCGTACAATAACGTTGGAACTCGCGGCAACGCCCGTAAAGACCAACCCCCTCCGTATTTAATTTACTGAATAATTGGAATCAAGCTGCCTCGTTTGTGTGCCGCCCTCCTCCTTGTCCCTCCCTCCCATTCTGATCGCGGAACAACAGAGAGAGCCGCCCTACGATCGCCAACCCCTGCGTAACTCGGATCCTGCGAGAGTCTGACGAGGAGATTCGTGCCCGTTCGTAAAACTCTGCTCAACCTAGTCTCCTCTGTTGGTTGGTCCTACTGCCGACAGTCAACGGCTCTCCTCCCTTTCTCCTCCCTTCGATTCGACCGTTAGATCCGCCTGGCTATGGGGGTGAATAAAGATGGCCAGATAATACGAACGACCGACTAGCTGGCGAACGGGATTACTCTTATCCAGTCAGCGGGAACGGGTTCTCGGTTTAAATAAGTGTCGGGAATTTTCCACCCTCCCTAACCCTCGTCCAATCTCCACCTAACTCCCTGTTCCGACGTTTTTACCGATTCAGGTGGACATTTCGATTTGGTAGATCACGAGGGTTGTGTATTTATGTGTGTGTGTGTGTGTGTGTGTGTGTGTGTGTGTTGGGATATTCAGAGAGGATGGAGTATAAATGAAGAGAAAATTCTCAACTCTTTGAATTCGACAACGTGAAATCTGAAAAAGTACGAGTCCGAATTCTTAGCGAACCGATTTATATAAAATAGTAAGCCAAACTGTCAATCGGGGAAGAAGTTTCGCAAAGGCGTTTTGTTTTTGATAGAACATAAATGGGCAGTTTTTTGATCGCTGGTCCCTCCTTTGACGCGCTACGAAAAAATGCGATCTCGAGTTACCGACGAACCGATCGCATTCTCACCCGCGAATCGGCTGCTTCGTAAAATTAAAACGAACGCAAGGAAGCGCTTTGACGCTTCTTCGAACGCGTCAAGCACGCATCCGCGTGTTTGAAAGCTCGTATCGCGTCCGACAGGTGAACCGTGCATAGAAACGTTAAAGAAACCGTCGGATCGGAGACGATTGGTTGGCAAGTAGCCGATAACGCGGTACAGGATCTTGGAACGATCGTCTAGCCGTCTAGCGGGAAAAGAAGCTGGCAGAACGAGGACTCCTCGCGAGTCAAGAGCCAACGTTAACCACGCATGCGTCTCTAAAGTAAGCAGAAATCGATGGCCGCTGCTCTTTACCTTCGTACGTGTATAGTATGAGCGTAGCGAATGTGCACGGTAAACACGTAGCCAGACCGCTATAGAACGAAATAGGGTGGAAAGTCGTAGGATACGACGCGGTGCATTTCAAATTCTCGAAACTCGCGTCCCACTATCCGCGTCCTGGGAACTTTGAATGCCAATTGTTCACCGGGTCACGTGAAACGATATAATTAAACTCTGCCTCGAGTATCTATCTATGCAAATCGGCGCCGAAGCAATCTTCTCTTACAGGATATCCCAAAATCCAGAGGAACACGCGAAGATACTATATATGATACTATATATCATAGTATCGTACGTAAGCGAATAACGTAATTCTAAATCGCTGCCAATTGCGATCGATGCGGACGATGCCAAACGTTCGCAATCCGACAAAGCAAATCGGTGTTTTCTTCGATTAATCTTACTCGCTGCGGTTTAACTGGCAGAGAATCGGCGTAACGTCGTCGAGACGAAATCACGATCGAGGAAACGGAGACGAAGAGGACGAATCGTAAGCAATTACGCGTTATTATCGTGGAACAGCTTGGACGAGGATCAACGTCAATGTCGGAAAGAGGCCTGCGGCGAAGGTAAATGGCAAACGGTCCGATGTCTGGATCGTACCGGCTCGTGGACAAGGTCGTCTCTATGCGACGTTTCAGCCACGATGTTTTAATTACGACGCGCGTCTAGAACGACATCGCGCGATTAGAGCGTATGCAATTCGAGTTACGTTCGCGGCGCCAATCGTCTACCTCGAATTTGTCACGTTGCGATCGACGGAACGACTCGCGGATATCGCGAAGCGCGAACGAACGAGCGATTCTGTTTCGCGGTCCCGCCTCCGCTATCCCATGGTCACCGCGTTTTACAATCGACGCGAGCGTCGGCACGTTCTCGCGATGCACGGCATCGACAACGACTGCAGACGCGCGTTGTCTTACTAAAAGAAATTGGGAAAAAAATTAAAATAGCCTTTCTGAAAAAGAAGTTGGAAGATGAGATT
Source organism: Bombus vancouverensis nearcticus (assembly GCF_051014615.1). Classification (NCBI taxonomy): domain Eukaryota; kingdom Metazoa; phylum Arthropoda; class Insecta; order Hymenoptera; family Apidae; genus Bombus; species Bombus vancouverensis. Next base: position 2,091,346 of record NC_134928.1, on the reverse strand, counting down.
ACGTTCGGCGCGACCTGCTAATGGGAAGGGCACGCGAGGGTGAGATCGTGACCTTCGAGGGTAATTGCACCTGCGAGTAAAACTGCGACCTCGCGTCTTTTACTGCCGCATTAACAGGGAATAATTTAAAATGTAAAAGACGCACTCCGCAAGAAATCGTTGTTTCGTCCTTTCGTCGCATCGTACGAATTTTTATTTACGAGGTACGAAGCTATCTATAAAAGTATGTAGAGGAATTGCGATCGATTTATGGGAAACGATACAATTCTCCGGCAGCACTCCTAGCGGAGTCTGCTCCAACTATTTCCCACTTTGCTGCCGGTATCTCGAACGACTGTACAGTCGATACAGGAAATTTGATCTGTTTTACCATCGCCGTATAGAAAAACGTTAGAAAAGTTTTGTCAACCGTGGATAAATTTACGTTGCGTATTCGCAAATGCCGAAAACAGCTGAAATTTTCCGATATACACGGCGCTATCGTTCGTCCGCGTATATTGGAAATCGTAGGTATCTTGGAAAACAATCGCGTCTTAAATAAATCGTTCGCGAGGTGTACCTCGATCTTCCTTACTCGTTTCAACTGGTATTATCGACGAAAGTTAAAGGAACCAATATGCTACTTTCCATTGTACGAACGCGTCCAAATAAACATTCCACCGAACGTCGATTCTAGCGTACTAAAATAACGCGCTGTTTAGGCTTCCTAGTATCGATATATCAGTGACCTGTTATATCGATCAAGTAGTACTCTCGTAGAAGATATAACCTACCGTGATCGATCAAGGAAACTATCTTGACAACGCGAAATAGAAATTTTTACGCACGGACGATAACGATTTATATTTACGCGTTTGTTTATACATAATATAACACAGTGAAATATAATGAACGAACGCGATACTACAGACTCTATGAACATAAACCTACGTAAAGATTTCCTATAACAACCATCAATTTTCTTAATCTTCGAACTCGTTAAAACAGCCCTTCTAACAAGGAAGAAAATTACGAATAACGAGCTTTTCCGCCGCGAGTTTTAAGCGCGATCCTTCCACCGTAGAATGGACGTGACGTCCGAAGAACGGCGGATGTCGTGTGCGCGCGCAGACGATGCATGATGGCCGCCGCGTTCGATCCCGTTGGTGGGGAAGCAAGCGAGTGGGGAGAAGAGAGGTAGGGAAGGATTCGCTAGCGAAGAAACGATAGGTCGCAGGAAGGGGTGGGTAACGATACCATCGTGAAAGCTATTGGCAGGACTTCCATGGACCTAAGCTCTGCCGCAGGAAAAATAAGGGCGGCCATCATGGATTTCAAGATGGCCGTTGCCGCCTCGAACAGAGCGTGTCCTAACACTTCCTTCGATCGTTTCTCCATCGTAGAAAACGAATCGAATCGACTAACGCCGCGTATAATCTCCATCGGGGAATAACGATGCGTGGAACTTATCGCGAATTTTGATTTGAAACTTTTTTTACGAAAATGGAGTAAAGTTGGAAATTATCAGCGTGATAATCGTATTATCGTTTTAGGAAACGGCTCGTCTCCGTTTAGAAACTATATTACGTTTCGTGGCGCGCGTTACGTATGGTCTCATATACGATTTACGAGCAATTAACGAAACGATTAGGTATATCACTGAGAAACACGGGTTTGGATCGGTAAACTCGTGAACTGCCGTAAGAAAACAGGTAAACCAAGCCTACACCTGTTTGTTGGCCGCCGTAAAAATTGTAAGATCTTTACACAGACCGAATGATTCGTGCATCCTAAACGCAAAGACAACAGTCGTAAATTTTTAGTATCGCCTGCTGCATTTGCTCGGTCAATACTTAATTCATTCACCATGTTCCCGTTAACTATTTGGTCAACAAATTTCCACTCTACTTCCAACCACTATCGTTTAAGACTATTTTTTAAGACCGTGTTTCATCCTTACTCACAGGCACGGGTAACGTGAAGAGGATTCGCGATTCTTTCACCCATGCGAAAGCTTCCTTTTTCCACTTTTCCAATTATATTCCCCGAACGTTCAAAAATACCCCGAATCTGATTTCGACAAAAATACGAAAAGACCGTGTATCGGTGTACCTGGTGTCCCGTCTCTATTTTACGTTCAGCGCGGGCGAATAAATTTCGAAAAAGTTTCGAATTCGTGGTACCCGGCGAAAGGGAAGGTTCGCGCGACCCGAACGAAACAATTTCATTTGCGCGACACCGGAGTTCCGCTGGACGAGAAACGAGAATCATCGTTCACCTGTTCATAAGGTCAATAGGTAATGCGATAACGATCGTTCATAATGGTTACGGACGAAGGAATTACCGTGCAAACCGACACTTAAGGTTTATCGTGTCTCTTACCACCGAGTTATGTATACTGTTCTCTTAAAAGTGAACGGTAGTGAGTTGTAACGAGATTATTGACTTTAAATCCTCACGAATGACCCTATAGGAGATTGAAGCTACAAATATATTACCAATACCAGCCGGCCTAACGCCGCGGTCGCGTGCGCCGCTTGCATACACAAATCATTTTGCCACTTAACGTCGGAAAAATGTGCAAATAAACAAATCGTCTTGGCGTCTTTCCTATACGCCGTCGTGTAACCGCTCCTCTAAGCTGGTCTTGATCGCGTTAATCAGCCAAGAACCCGTTCGAATTAACCGCGTTTCGTCCTTTTCTTTCCTACGGAAGAAGCTTCGATCGTGCTATCGACGATTAAATTAATCGAAATTAGCGAGAAACTGCAACTAGTCACGAACGATTCGTTACAGCGGTCGCTGTTACGAAACGAAACGAAGATCGCGATATCCCGCGATGAAACGATCTCGTAAAATATCCGTACAAAGTGCGGCGTGTCATTGCGAGCTCGACCTTCTACGGTATAAAATGGACAATTTCGTCGAGTTCGGTTTCGTTGAACCATTTTAACCAAAAACGTAACTACGCTACGACCCCAACCATGCTACCGGGCACTGTTATGGGAAAGAATGCTAATAGTTTCCTACGATAATTCGGAGGTCCAATGTCGAGGGATAGGCCGGTTTGGATGAAACGGAAACGATGGAATCATCGTTTTCGTAGACCCTTGCCAGAGATCAACGATGTTCTTCCTGTAACGAAAACGTACCCGCAAAGCAAACCACGTCGATCGTAAGTTTAGAAAAATTAGCTCCAAGCACCGTGCTAATCGTTTCTACGTACAACATTCGACGAACTTTGAAATACGCGTCGGACGTTTCGAAAAATACTCGAAGAAGAGGAAGATTAAAGATTACGCGCAACGATCGAAGATAATTTCCGTCACGAAGCACGCAGATATATCGTTTATTGCCATACGGCAATAAAGATTTCGCGCATTCTCGTTGAAAAACGTTCGGTCTGGACGTGCAGGCGATCAGCCGAATCTATCGGCGGCCGTGTGCATTGATAATACGCTGGAAGGAAGAGGAGAAAAAAAAATACGCTTTTTGAGATACGCGGACGCGAACGGATGACGTCAGACGGCAATAAAATTGCGGGATAGCAACGAGTATCGCGAAGCGCGATTCGAATGGACGCCGAGTGTAATTTCAAAGGAAGGTCGAGCGATAATATTTTTCGATCTGCAGCGATTAATTGCTATCGCGAGCTGAGCAGACTGCTTGGCTATAAATCCACGATAGAATTCGCGATAATTGCTATACGATTTAAACAATGCGTAATCGACACCGTCCAGTAAATCAAAGCGCTACGAATCGAATTATGTCATATTTCTGCACATTATCGATAGACCGCGGATTTGCATCTTGTATCTTCGTAAACGGAACCGAAGAAATCGAACCGTGGATAGAGAGATTTGTTCGTCCTGCGAGCGTTATACCTAACGTACGACGCAACTTACTCGGATACGGCAAAGAAACGTTATACGCATCGAAGATTAAGAATTAAGGGGGGAAAAGAAATTGGCAATTGGACGAGCCGAGCGAGAATATCAACTCTGTTTGAGAGTAGATCTGAATGGCGAAGACAACGGCTACGCTTTACGAAGCTTAAAACGCTTCGAGTTGCAAGCGAGTAAAGTCGATGATGTCGCGTCCTCGTGGCCATCCATCGTTAGGAAGACTCGAAGACAGCTACCAGCTATGGTGGAAATTCGATCGTGCGAATGGAAGAAAGAAATAAGAAGAGATATATGCAAGAGATGCGTGTGGCGATCGACGAAGAAGCACGTTCCGTTATGTGTAGAGATTCGACGACGGCGGTTTACACAGAGTGACTCTATCCTATCTGCGGAACTGTTGCCTAATTGCCAAAGCAAACACGCGGATGGGAAAGTCTAACGCAGAGGTGCAGCGACGACCGACGCCTGGGATCGGTCAATTTTGTTTCTTGCTGGCCGCACGCGGTCACATCCGGCGATGTTGGCGTTAGAATTCGCACCTTCGCGGAAATTATCAGCAGCGAATCCGTTAATAATACGATTACATGTTACGAAAGAGAGACACGTGGCGCGTACACGCCGAGCACCTACGATCGTCCTCTCGATGTTTGTCACCAGTTTGACCAGTTGTTCGCGGCGGTCTCGCACGACACAGCGTCGTTTCCACGTTAACACCTCGAGCGTGAAATAACGTTGCCGTTCGTTTGCTCTTGCCGCGGGATTACCGCGAGACAATGACGTTATCGTACGTAACGCGAACGAACGGTTAATTACAGCGAGTTTGTACGGAAAGGCTTGTAAAAAGATTCGATTAAATTCGAGCATGGAGAGAAAAAAGCTTCGATATAAAATATATTTCTTATCTTAAAGGCGGTATAATACTATTTTTGAATGATTACCTCAGCCCTGAGTCGCTGGACGAACCATCGGACCACGTGTCAAACGGACGAACGTCGATATTCCAAGAAGATCACAGCCGGGCCGACGTATCACTGCAAACAGCGTGTTTCTCACTCACACTTCTGTCCCGGCCATTTCTCGAAACAACGAATCGACCAAGACCGAACCCGTGCGTTATCTGCTTCGTAAACCTACATTACACGGCGGATCCGTCGTCTGAAATGTCAGTTATCGTCCAACTACCTTCTCCATGTCGTTATCACTCGACTTGCCGCCACTCACACGAAACAACGAGGTATCGTCGTAACGAAGGCCACGCGATTCTCGTCGAAAAGAACGATTACAGTTAGCGGGAATGGTCGACGATCAAGGTCCCGATACACAGAGTGGAAACAACGCGGCAGAAAAAGACAGAGAGCGAGAGAGTGGAAGAAAAGAAAGGAGAAAGAGGGGCAAGGCGGAAGCAGCGACGTCGCGGTTGCCAGAGATGCGCTTTCCGCTATCGTTTGTCGGTGGATCGGCGCGGGAAAAAGAAATTTGCCAAAGGTACTCCGCGGCACGTCTACGAGAACGTGAATTACAAAAGGAAGAGGTGCGCGCCTGCGTGTCGCCGACAATGTACTCCGCTGTTACTTTTCGAGCGCATAACAATGGACCACGTTGGTGAAACGGGACTCATGGTTTCTGGATGGGACGTACCGCGCACTGAACCAGTTGTTCGGTCGCGCACATTCTACGCCCCACTCTTTCAACTTCCCCCCCCCTCTTCCATTCTCCACGCGATATTCCGCAGTGTTTCTCCCCACCACCGCGACCGAACAGCCGATCAACAACTTCGAATACCGATCCCCACCATTTGCGTCCACGTTTCACCCTACCACTCGCTCCTTGGATCAGCAACCTTTTGCTTCGACGCATCGCGTCGCATCGCTACGACCGACCGGAATCCTCCCCACCACCGATACGCCGATTGCTGTTCCACCGGCTCTGTATACCGGGTGTGCGAAAGCAACATCGACGTACGACCGAGTACGTTCGCGTTCGGTTACTACCTAGCGATAGCGAAACATCTCCAAAGAATCGCGACAACGAAGCTGAACGTTTATATACGTATGGAACGCGTATCCGATCTTAAAAACCTATCCTGCAAAATTAAATCGATCGAATATCGATCGAGCATCCCATCGATCCAGTGTAACTCTTCTCAAGTCGGTCTAAAAGCGAGCTTGAAAGTTTATAGACCTGGCAAATGCGATCTTAACGATCGATTCTGCAACGTAATTTCAGCTTTATAAATACACCAAATGTACAACAACAAATACGCAAAATATACCAACTTGACGGTCGACTCGATATAGAAAACTAAGCGATCGATCGAAGATGATTGATAATTATATAGAAAACGTAAATGGCAGAAATAGGAGATTTTGAAAGTCGTGTTGTTGTACGAACGGTGATTTTCGTTTGCCGGAAAGTATCCTTTGAAGAGAGAATTGAAACGCGAATGACGAAACGACAGACGTAGAACGTAATTCTGTCCTTTCGTATTTTGGGAACGAGCCACGCGATTTTAAGGGTAGAAAAGCAGAGATACTTAGCGCGTCAACCTTAAATAAAGACGTACGTTTTCCGTAACCCAAAGATAGATGTATTTTTAACGCGCGCAAGTGGACGACCCTTAATCGACGCCATTAAAATTCGTCTAGATCCTGTGCATCCCTCCTCGTACTCGAAAGCAGACGTCCGCGATTGGAATGGCGACCTTTTCCACGCTCGACTAATTTTAAAAAAGTCAAACCTGTTTTTTAACTACCTCGAGGTTGGGCTTAAAACGTCGACCCAACCCCGATCGAAGGCGACGCAAATGTCTATTCCACAGGGTGTGGTTTCTCTAGAATCGACTTTCGACCAGGGTGGATATTTATATCCTCGGCTAACGAATAAAAGAAGAATCCATAATTCTATTTCTACTTGCCAGCCATTCGCCTAAAACTTGACATTCTTTCTGATAAGGAAAGCTTCGATAAATTTTTAACGATTCGGATAGATTATTAATCGGTCGAAGAAAGCGACGATCTCTTTCAAACGGCGTATTTTCTCATCGTATCGCGTTCTATTTTTAATGTTAATTCGACTGCACTAGGAAGAAACACATTGTCTTGACTCTTCGCGTTCCACTGGTTTTATCATTCGCGCCATCGCTGATGTCGGCGTTGCTCTTTTTTCACTTTTCTTTCTTTTCTTTCTCAGCCTTCGAACGAACGGAACGCTCTCACGCAGAGTTCGAGCTCGCGAGGGGGTTTGACACTTGAAATAAAATACGAGCCAGTTCTGTCTCGTGTCACGGGCCGCGCCTACATATCCAGTAGAGTTGGATACGAAATACAAAACAGTCGTATACACGTATCGTTCGTACACACCGAAATTTCTTTGTAAATATATCCAACGCTATTTTCACCTAAAAATCCACAAGGATAAAGACTTGAGTCCGCTACAATACCGAAAATAATTCGTTAATAGGATTACTGCTGTTTTCGATTCTCGATCGTGTTATAAATCGTCCTAATGATTACATCCCAGATAAAAGTTCGTATATTATCGTGGCATGTTTAAAAAAAAAAAAAAAGAAAAATATTAGACATTCCGACACGCCGTCGATCGTTAAAACTCTGGTGAAAAAGCTCCGATCTATCGGAGAAAAACATTGGAGTGGTCGAAAAAGACAGCGACGAATACCGCGACGTTGGTTGTCGAGAGGACATAGTGCTCGTACGGAGAAGAGAAAAAGGGAGATTCGAGGAAAAAGAGGGGGAAACGACGATACAGGAAAGCAAGCTGCGGAGGTTACCTCGTGCTGGGTACCGAATCGATCTCTCGGAGCCAGCCAAAGCCCCGGGTACGACTCGCATCCCCTCTTATTCCTCTTCGTTGCTCATCTTGCACGCAAACGTGCAGGATACGCGAGACACGCGTGCACAACTTCTTCTGTACGCTATAATTTACAAGTAGTCGATCGTTGCGCTTCCTCGAGCAGGTATTACACGGCACTAAAGTTCGAAATTCGCGATGTTTGCATATCAACTTCAGTCGCGTCTCGAAAAAACGTTCGCTGGAAGAAGACGGTAGAATCGCCAATCTTTCTTACGATTATCGCATTATTGTATTTATCCCCCCGTTAATGGGAGCTTTAACAACTCCAAAGACGATAAGACGATTAAAGATGTGTACCGAAAGAACCTAATTGATAAATAAATCGATATGAAGGATTTGAAAGTTTTTCAACGAACGCGCAAAGTCAGCGTGGTTTTTGGAGAAAGATCTGCACAGAGTCGCAGTAAATCGTTTGGCGAGGCACAAGATCTCAGCCGGACGAAAGAAACGATTATTCGCAGCGTGGACACGCTGTATGCGGAAATGCTCGGGTTATTCGTGAATTAGTTAGATCACTTGGCATTGTGCAGGTACGAGCGGTCAAGCATGGAAACGTTAAGATACAAACAGCAAGAGTTGTTATATTTATCGTGATACTCAAACCCTCTTTACGATCTATTAAGCACCACGTCAAACATTACGGTGTCGGGTCTACGACAGCGGATCTTTTCTGCAGGTATTGCATTGAAACGCTCGATTACGGTCCCAAACTCTTTCTAGTTCTCCGTTCGGTCCATACGTATCGTGCCGGACCGTAGTCGTCGCTTTCATCTTTCAGATGAAAGTATCTAATAGGTTATGGAATATTTATTCCGCTGTAAATAAGGATAGTCATTCGTCGTATTAACTGATAAACTTGAATTTTACGTACACTCGATTTTTGACGACAGGTACGTGTTAAATGAAAGAAACGAAAAATGAGAGGTAATTCGAATTATTTACGATAGATTCGTGCGAGAGAGTGGGCGATTAAGACGTCAAAAGGAATCGATTCGCGACAATTCAGCGATCGCGGGCTGCATAAAAACGAGACATGAAATATAAATGGGTTGATTTAAAGCGGTAGATTATCACTTGGCGAGCGTAACTTATCGCGTCTAACCGAAGGAACATTAACTGTACCGGCGGAGATAGCGACGAAGCCCGCGAGCGAGCGCGCTTATGCGCCTATTTCTATTTAACTTCTTAATTAACATAAGCGCGCAACTTCATTATTGCCGTCACACGCGAGCCTATTCACGTTCAATGGAAAACGCGAAGCCTTTGTAGCGTCTCCCCGTCTCTTGCACCTGCTATTCCAAGTCCTCGCTCACCTGACGCCTAGTGCCTGGCATAATGAGCACGTGCCGTTTCTTTACTCTGTTCCCATGTATTCTTGTGTTTCCAAGCACTTTTCAACGTTACATACGTTGCTCGAAATACTCGAACAATCTCGAATGGCTTTATCACGTCGAGTTAAGTACTTTAGAATACAGTAGCAAATCCTCGGTGTCTCCTGACGTATGACTCACTTTTTCGAAACATTTATTATCACGAGTGGACGCTTCTTTCTCATTTCAAAGATCTTTCCATAAATCGGCAATGTTATTATTCGGCTTATCAGTCCAACTGCTCAAGAAATAAATTATTTGGCTACACTTGTCCGGTACTTACTCGCTACAAGTCTGAGGATATTTATGCGTTTACAGGACATTTGAAAGTACAATAGACAAATTAAAGCAACTCGTTGTAACACCTAATATGCGAAAGAAATCTCTGCTTAGGCTCCATCGTTTCAATTTTATTCGCGGCAATGAAAATTTACGCAAAGGTACGCGATCTACCTATCACGAAAAATTCCATAAATAATCATAAATTTTAAGCGAAGGAATTTTACTAAGTACTATAACTTTCTACTAAGTACTATATCACTATTCCACTTTCACAATTTATGGAACCGATTAGTACAGCTTCTGAACGGTTCGTGTTGCCTCAAGGTTTCTCCGAGTAACTCCTATCCTCGACACATTCGATGAAACGTTCTTAAACAGTGGCCAAACCGAATGGATTGTCCTGCTACCTAGGAAAGGATTGCGGTTGAACTGTTGTCGGAAACGGTCACGGATTTCGAGAGAAACCGAGATTCGAGACGAAAGAATAAAGAACGACCTTGTAGAAATTTAGACAAGCCTTCGTCGTGCGAGTGCTTCCGCCTTTGTACAAAAAAAAAAAAAAAAGGAAGAAAAAAAGACTGCGGCCCGAAATGCTACAATTCTCACGACGGAAAGTGAAATCCGGCCACGTGAATTCTCGGTGAAACGTCCCACATTTTTAGGAGAAACGTGCCAATGATCGTGCCTCGTACTCACAGCGAGACGCGTACGCTGCGCGATGGACGAAGCGGTAACCAGAATTTTTCAAAACTTTTATTCAACTCGCAGCTTCGTAAAACCCTTTCCGCTGATTAATAAAATGTCGGTGAAGGGACAATGGGTATCATTGAACGCGCATTGTTTTTACGACATGTTATTGCACGATTTGCTTCGATAGCGGCCGGTCGTTTCGTGCGTACGTAATCTGGTCGATTAAACGGTCGTGACTGCGGCGGAACAGGTGCTAGAACCAAAGTTATTGTCACTGTAAAAGATAACGATGCTCATGTATCATTCGCCGAACTTCAACGCGCGTACTTTTGCTTTCTTCCCGCGGCACTGTCGTTCGATGCAGCGGGTGAAAGAACGTTGTCGAATACCATCGTGCACAGTGTTAAGTTTTATCACACCTGTTGTGCGATGTATCCACATATAGAACATCACGTGACGGAACGTTCTTGTTATTATTAACGTCGTAAAAATAAGCGAATGTTGTATCAAAAACGATTTAAATTTCCCGTTAAACGTGCAGACTCTTCGAGGAAACACGCGATACCTTATCAAAATTAAATACGCTGCTTGTCAATCGATATCAAGCACGACACTTTAACAGGCACTTTAATTCGATCGACTATTACAGATTTCTGTGATGCGGTAGAAATTGGACACTGCCGTAGATAGACATAGAAACTTGAATTCAACGTTGAACTCGAGACATTTCGATTGCGTCGGTGTGGTAGAAACTGAATTATTTAACACCTATAATTCCATAACAGTTTAGAAGCACATTCGTAGAGCGAACAACGTTTAGTAGACTCGCTTTACGCGGCAAATTCTGCAGTTATCGACACATGTAGTTAAATCGAGTTACGATATTCGCTCCTTAACCGGAGCTTACGTGTAGCACTCGATGGCAGAAGACGACGCTGAATGTCGTTGAAATGCGACGAATCTGGAATATTTACTCATTTCCTAAACATCTTGAACTTTACGATCCATCCGTCCTCCTACGTGCGGCATTAATCTCTGTTAGATGTATCGTATATTTGCATAATCTGTTATAATAGCAGTGATGATCGATCAAGCATAATCGCGACTGCGAATTAACGTTCGGTAGAGTACCCATCGGCGTTGAAAGGCGTTGATTTCTTCGATCAGTGTATATACTAAATAATTTATAAGAAATAACGAAGTAAAACTTGGGATCGTTCGAAAGCAATACGGCTCTTTTAAAAACTTTATTTCAAAATACCCGGCGGCTGGTTGTAAAAGAATTATTAAGTAGTCTTTGCTAAGGACACCGTACACGCGTTTAATGTGTACGAATTTGACGGCAAATAAATTTCCCTTTACTGTGACATAAATTTCGGTCGAACGAGAAGAAACACACTCGCGTCCGCGTCCTCGGAGCTTGCACCGGACGAGAAACAAAAATAACGAATCGAAGAGTTGCAGGCGCGGGATTGGAATCTACCAGCTCGAACGATTACGTATTTCTTCGCGTCGAAACGATTCTAGGCGAGCACATTCGAGCAGTAACCTCTCCACCAGCAACTGCCATGAGTAATGAACGCCGACGCGACGGTCAAGTACAGTTACGTCTAAAAAATTCAGCGGAGACGATCGTATCGTAGCGACGTCTTCTCTCCTGTCGCTAGTCGCTATCGTTGATCACGAACCGAACCGCTGTCGTATACGTCTGTGTCATCGAGCGCTGCTTACTCGCATTGTTCGCTAATTTACAGCGTTACCACGGTATGGAACGAACGTTTTAAACCTTTGTTTGAAAAGAACCGAAGCTTAAAAATCTCGAAATAACTATTAATAAGGTAGAGCTCTGTTTATGTAAATTTGTCGATGGACAATTGGCGTATGTAATGGAAGTCTATTCGGATTTCTCTCTACCATCTAATGTTACTTTTCGTTCGTATCGTAGGAATTGACGTTGCGACAAGCGTAGTCAGCAAGCAGAATATTATTTTCGTTTATTCGATAGCTAAAAGTCCCTTTTACCGCGTAGATACGTACGAGCACAAGATTTTCAAGACCCAAATAAGAAACGAAACTCGAAACACTCACCGTTTGAGCAGCAGAAAGCGAGGATCGCCGGATTTCGCCCCGCGGCAACTCAGGGAACGAACGGTCCTCTTGAACAACGCGACACAACGACACGAGAACTGGTGGCAAACAACTAGCGAAGTTTATGACGTTACCGAGGATAGACGACGATAGGTTCGGAACAAGCGATCGGACATAAGTAAAAGTGTCTTCACCTCTCGAATCGAGTGAAAATGGTGTACGGGCATCCCGGCCGCGGTTCCGGGTTTCCGTGGATCCTGCGTCGGCGTCGTTGCACCCTTGCGCGGCTGTCACGGCGCAAATTCATCCCATTCCCCTTTCTCAGCCACCTCGTCCCGATGGACGTCCGCCCTAATCCTCCTCTGTCGCCCCTCTCGCGATACCATCCTGCCTCTATTTCCACCACCGTCGCTCCATCGTGATCCTGTGTGCGTTGCGTGCGTCATACAGAACCTCTTCGAATCAACCCTCCTCCGATATCACGATCCGTTTCGTGCCTCTTTCTCTTCTCTTTCTTTTCTTTCGATTAAACAGACGCCTCTGAAACGTTCGAATCGTTATTTCAACCATACGTCGTTTATCGTTTCTAAGAGAAGAGATCGTCTTTGGACATTCGAAGAATTTGTTGAAATTTGTTCGTATCGATGGTTTCGGGGGAGAATCAGGATTCTCGCAAGCGGAAGGCACGAGCATAGGTATCGATAGACACGTTTCGAGCGCACAAAAGAAGGTGGTACGTAAGGTATAAAAGTGGCGCGCAATTTTCTTGTAACTAAATGAAAATAAATTCACGACCGACTAATGGTATTCCCTTCGACAGGCTTCGGCCGAGCCTTCGTGGGGTTTTATGAACGTAAATTACAGAGCTCGATGGCCGCCTCCTGCCAACGCTGACACTCTTGGTGTTCCAGGGCCTTGGCAACTTTTTCAATTTCACGGTCACCGACCCCCTTTTCCAACGCCTCGTGAGCGCGTATTTCATCGAGTCCTGCTGCAAAAATATTTATCGTCCGCGTTGCGATACAGCATCCCCGTCGTAAATACGAGGATTCAATTTCCTCGGTACTTTTACAAGATATTTTTCCGCTCATGGTATATTCCTGGTCCATGGAACGATGGAAAGCGAAGCAAAATTCGACTTGGCCGCCGCGGAAATTCCACGCGTCACAGTCTGGTCGTTCAAAGTAAAAACTTTACCGCGCTACGAACCGAAGAAGCATAAAAGAGTTATCTCGTTCGCGACTGGCATCGTATCCTTGCTTTTACTATTTCCTAGCGGGTTCACATAGCCATCGTATTCGCGATCTGGATTGTTCTTTCTCTCTTCGTTTTCTCCCCGTCCATTTTCTCATCCCACCCTATCGTTCCTATCGCCGAACGCGATGAGAATTCAAGCAATTTCCGTATCGAACCTCGTCCCACGGTTCAAGCCCGTATACTGCCGCCATTTAATTAACAGACTATGGAAACAAGATAGCGAAATAACGACGAAGGGAAAGGTCACGTGGCTGAGATACCGACACCCCGTTCGCGTCCATTTGCCCGCGAACGATTAAACGTCGAATGAACGAACGGAGAGGTAACAACTTTCGGCGAATTCTCCGTTGAAAATATCCGTCAAACGATCCGTTTCCGATCCAGACCTTAAATCGAATTCAACCCTCGTTCGAGGATCAAACCGTTTGGAGTTGGAACGCGAAGAAGGCAACGGAAGGAGCGTTACTCTAAACGAACTTTTTTTTCTCCCGCTCTCGAACACGAAACGGCGGCGTTTAATGGGTTAATGAGCGACGATAATTCCGGCCCCGCGGACTAGCCGCCATAAATCGGCGTGTAAACCTTTTTATCGTCCTCGTTGGTACAAACTCGAATATCATTCGCACCCAATATAAAGAGGAGCGTTCGAGCCCGCGTATAAACGAAAATTTCACCTGCGATGTTCGCGCCACGGTATATTCTCCTGCAGCACGTACGGTGCTGCTTCCACCGATTTCAATTTATTAATATTGCACCGATCGATATCGGGACTCGTGAAGCTCGCTATAAATTTCCGCTGGATAGAGGCGAGGCTCGCGAATCGTTCAGGGTGAACCTACAACGGGCGTTGCAATTCCACGAGGTCGTTGTGGTCGTAGGCGAAGGTTGGCCGAAGTTGGGTCGATTTTGCGTTCGCTTCCCTGCTCTCTCTGTTTCTCTTCCTCCCCCTTTCTCCCTTCCTCTCTCACTCTCTCTCTCACTCTCTCTCTCTTGGTGTCTCTGTTTAACGCCAGCATGGCCGGAGACGACAGGGAAACCAGCCAGGGGGAGGAGAGCTAAGGGTGAGAGTCCGTAAGGCTGTATCGCAGGCCAGAAACACGGAGAACCAGCGGAGGAACAGCCAATGATGGCGGAGAGTGTGGCAAGGCAGGGCAAGAGAACGGGGGGATTTATGCCGCTGTGCCTGTCGTCGGAGACTGGATTGAGAGCCACGAAGCATAAATAACGACACGTCAACCCCTACCAGGGGGATACTCGATCGTGAGTATGGCAGAGCTACCCAGCATGCTCGAATTTACCAACGTGGGCGAGACAATGGACAGATCGCAGCGATTCTCTCATAATGAATATATAATTAAACGTTGTACGCGAGCACTACGCAGGTTATAAGTCACATTTTCTATCTTTTTAGTAGGATAGTAGTTTTACAAATTCAGCATACCAAGTATATATCCACGTTGTTTTCGTATTTAATTCTGCGGCTAAACGTACGTGTCTTTTCATCCATCGAACGTTTTTGTAATATGGCTCTTTGTGCTATTAAAACGTTAGAGCTAGGAACTTATCGGGTAATTTTAAAAGATCTCGCGTCTTTGGACCAACAGTCGTTTTCATTTTCGATCGCGTCGTATTTAAAATCCTCCTGTTTAATCGTAAAGCGACGTTACATCGGAGGATCGATATACAAATGTACCGTGATCTTCGTATTTCTTGGACGAGCTTATAACGCGTTAACGTGTCGCAAAATGCATCGCTGATATTGAGAAAAATGATTGATCTATCAGCGTGGTAAATATTATTGAAAGAAATAACGTTTATGAAAGATCGTGGGAGGTAATACAGAGAAGCGATATCGCTAGGTGTTATAGCAAAAACTATGGAATTGATTTCTTCGTGATCGTAATCAAAGGAACTATGGTAATTCGTATGATAATAACGTATGGTTTATCACGAGCGCGGGACTATATTCCACGATTATCTACTCGCGGCCGAGCCGTCCTCGCGGTATACCTTTTTCATAGCTTGTTTAAGATCTCATAAACTACCGCTTACTGAAACTCTAAGTGCTTCCAGCCGAACCGGCAGCTGATATCGGTACGCGACGGGAAACGGGAAAAATAACCAAACTCGCTGCATAATCCTGACCTGCGAGGACTTCGTTATATAAACAGATCGCTGTAATTTCATTGTTTCATTTCGCTTGATATTAAATTCCAAATTTTCCCGATTAAACGTTAGTTTCAAGTCGCGCGACAATTTTTTGAGCGAAACAGCGAACAATGCACTTTTGTCGCCTGGATTGGCCAAGCCACGACATAAAATTCATACTCGAACTTTCCGTAAAATAATCATATTTCTCGTACGTTATCAGACTGGTAATATAATAAGGGAAAAATGAGAAAATACCGTGCGTTACACACAGGCAGCAAGAAGAAACGTCGAAAACGAGAAAACGACTGAAATAACTCTATCTTACCGTACGCGAAGACAAAAGGAAAGTAAGGAAGATTCCGAAGGACCTCCAATTAACGCGCGACGTCGAAAAACACACGGTCGTTACGGCGAATCCGAGCTCGGTAATCAATATAATCCTTTATGTGGACGTTGTAGAATTACGTTTATCGTTCCGTGGGACGTCCTGTACAGTACGGTGTTCTTTTAACAGCACCGCTGTATTTCTTCTTATCCCCCTTAGTTTCTCGTTGGCGTCGCTTTCAGAATCATTTTCGTTCCTCCTCACGAACAACGCGGATCCAGTCCGCCCTCGGATAGCCTCGTGTCAGCCAGCCTTAATTCATGGCCATCTTAGTTATCTCCACGAGTTGGCAGTATCTCCTTATTCCCCCGACGCGTCGGTAGAAAACGAACGCGACAAAAATCGAGGAAGACACGGTTCGGCTCGACCCGTCCCATAAAGTAACATTAATTGAAAATCTCGTATACTCGCCTCCGCTTTGTGCGCCAACGCGAGGACAAAGAACTCGTCGAATACGCCGCAACGTTTACACGTACCAGATAAAATTGTTAACGCGCAGGATAACGACTCCCGACCATTTTTTCTATCGAACAACGCGGTTCCGTTTCCTTGGTTTTCGGTGGTTCGACAACCTACCGGAAGCTACGTTTCGGTGGACCTTACAGGTCAGAAGAATATATAATCGATTCTTAATTTCTGCAAAACGTCCATAACTTTACTTATCCATCGCGGGAACATCGCGCACAGTCGATCGTTAATTCCAAGATAAATTTCAAATATCGTCTTGGTCACCATTGCGTTCCTCTATTTCTCAAGCTATGGGGATCGGTACAGCTTCCGAGTTGGCTCGTATATGTATCAAGTGTATCAGCTTAAAGCTTTACGCGTTTTCTAGTGTACTCGTAAATAAGTGAATCGACTTTGCATCGACTTAGGATACAACCTGATAACCAGAAAGAAAACTACCAAACTTCCTCTAAGCACTGGCGGTGCGACGTAGGTAACCATCGAGACGCGCATCGCGATCCTCCTCTGATCTCGGTAATAAAGAAACGCGATAATTCGCGCAAGTAGAATAATCCCGGATCCACCCCCCGAGATTTGCCGCTGAATAAGGGAAAAGAGAGGAGAGAGGGAAAAAAAAGAACGGATAAGAAAAATCTCTCATGAATAAGGGATGAGACGAAATCCCGTAGTAGTCGTGTCAAACCGAGGAGTTTGAATGACGAACGTAGCCGGACGAAGCGGAGGCTTGGTTTCGGTGCGCGCTGCCCAGCTTACGGCGCCATTAAAATAAAATAAAGCCTTCCTCTGCCTTCCAACTCGCACCCGCCGCTGCTTCTTCTCCTCCCCGTCTCTCCCTTTCACCCCATCCCACATCCGTTCCTTTTTTTCTCTTTTTTTTCCTCTTCTTATTCTCTATTTTGCCGTCCGTTCGGCGATTCTGTCTTCTCCTCGCCACGTCGCCGCAGCAGCTCACGTTTCCTAACCTCTCCCTTCCGTTCTCTGAACCTCCTCTTTCCGACTTCCTCCTGCCATCAGCGTTTTCAGAATGTTGCCAGCGTAGATAGCCAGGGCGTAAACGTAAAATCATTGCTGAGTATACGAGCAGAAGAGCCGTCTACGCGTTTCTCTCGAGAAGGAGCCACGTCGTTCGTACAGATCACGACGCTTATAATAATAACACTTAACCACCGACATTGAATAGCCGCAAGTTGCAACTTCTCCTCTTTGTGTTCCTTCCCACCCTTTGTACTTCCTTTCACCAGGAGTATCTTCTTCGGTTCCTCTCGGTTTCATAGTTGCCCTGCCGACATTGTCCTCCGTTTTTTATCTCTGCTTTCGTCGATGTTATTCCTTTTTCGAATTACTCGATACGTTTTTCTCTTGCCAACTGGCTACGGATATTTACGTCCATTTCCGACGACCGCCCTTTGACCGATGTCCCATTCTCCGAACACTTTGTCTTTTTGTCTATTCTCGTAACTTTGTTTGGCGACAAATTCGCCAAGCAGTGGTGAACGTTTTGCATAACGTAGAATTATCGAGTCGCCGTGTGTCCGCGGCCGGTCCGAACGCTATGGAATAATCAGGTAAAATATTTACTCTTCGACGTGTACTTGAGAAAAAGGTTGTAAAATTCAGGCGAAGTACGCCGAAATACGTCACGTTCTATCGGAATGAAATACTCGGAAACGTATCGAGCGTTTTAATCGTCCGCGAAGGTACCATATGTACACTGTATCATCGAACCTTTCGAAAATCTGTTCGTCGTACGAGAGAAAAAGGAAGAAAGAACGCTAAACCGAGAGAACCGTTCGACGACTCGCATCGTCAGCGAATTCCGTAGCGAAGTAGCTTTCATCTTATCACGAAAACAGGAGGAACGAAGCGAAAGATAAGGCGAAAACGACGCTCCACGTTCGAGGACCTACTTCATACGGAACGAGCGAAATGATTCTATTAGCGATACCATTAACGAGTCGGGTTTATTATGCTTGACGCTTGGTTTTATAGTTATAACTCCGGCCACGTTCTTTTTCGTCCCCCTTCGGACGATAGGGGATGACCGACACCAATTAGGCCCGCTAGATGTATTCAGCGATATCCATTTTCCGATCCAAGAGAAAGATCGTTTATTCTCGCTCTAGCTTGCATTCTTCTCCGTTCGAAACATCTTCTACCGAGATCATCGCGTAAAGATAATTTTAAACAAAAACAATCTCCTAAATCAAAGACGAGTTGGCAAGATTTCTTGAAAAAGAGCCGGAGAAAGATAACACGGTGAATCGGGTAAATTACATGGAAAGGTAAATCGAATTAAATCGGTACAGAATTTCGTTAGAATTTTTAAAACGTTCCGAAGAAGATATCGTCGTGCATTCCTCAGAAACGAGTACTACAGAGACTAGATTGTTACGTCAAATAAGAAATGGAAGATTTGTCTTAACAATCCCACGCAGGGGTGGGATTTGTATGCTTAAGGGCGGTAACGACTGGGGGAATAAAATAGGGCGAGACGAGTAACGTCCGGGCCTGGAAGACGAAAAGCTAGCTCCACGAACTGAGGGAACACTCCGGATATTAGAAACGCACACGCGAACCGGCACCACATGCGACCTATAAGGGTTGTTGCTTCGTAACTTCTATTTCCTCTCGTAAATCTTGCCTCTTGGCTACGCGATATTCTACCAACATTGTGCGTATTAAGTCTGGTGGAAAGATCGCGCCAGATTTCCTACGGACCCGCTACGTCTCTTTTATATTCCGTTCGTGTTTGATCGGATCTTCGCGAAATAAGATATAACGTCGTCGAAATACGCAAATATCTTCTTCGTTGATTGGTTTTATTTTTCGAACCGGATACGCCATTAAAGTCGTCCGTTCTCCGTACTAAAATATGTTTCCTATTATCTGCAGACGAAATTTCTCGTTTTAAAGAAAGGCTTGTATCAGAAATTGCTACACTGCGGAATAAAAATACTACGAAAGTTTGATCGATTAAAAATGACAGATTCTGAAATGCAAATCGTTACGTTTTACTTCGTAATCGGATGTTCTTGACAATGGTGAAACTGAATCCTGAAGAGCAAAGATAACGCGCTGTCTCAAAGGGTAACTTTACATGTTGCTTTACGACGCAATTATCCTTGTCACTTTAACCGAAACACCCACGGCGTTATCATGTGATTCAAACATCGTGCAACGATAGTTTCGAGAATCTCGAGAAAGGATCCGGGAAACGTGACGCGTTGACGTGTTAAAAATCGCGGCGAAGAGCCGTGAATGGGCGCGTTAAACGACGTTAGATCGCGACGAATTGTCACATCAAATCAGGCGTAACAATATATCTTTTTACTCCGCAAAGACGCAACTTTCCGATATGGAACAGCCCTTTTAGAGTGCTATAGCAGGGCCACGTAGCGAACGGCCTCGACTGTTAAAACGGAGATTGCTAAGGGAGAATCGTGGACAACACTCGAGGAAATGTCGCCGCAATTCAACCCCTTGAATACCTCGTCGTTGGTACTTACGTCTCGTCGTTGCATCCCTTCGTGTCGAACACGAAGATCGCAAAATCGAGGAAACGACAGCCATGATTGCTCGTCCGCATTCCAGAATATTTTACCATCACCATAACGTTCGCCTTACCCGGGGAATCGTTCGACCGTTTGCAGCGATCGATTTTATCGTTCTATCGAAGATGCCGATGATAGAAATATCGAATGCTTTCTTTGATTGGAATACACGATATCCAAACTACGCGACCATTTTCGAGAAAAGAGAATCTTAGTCGATTTCACGCGTTCAAAAATAATATTACGGTCTCTGGCCATCGACATAGAACGACATACAGAAATTTTACTCTTCTATTCCGTTCACGCATAGATACTATTATGTCCTTGGTTGTCCAAATTAGCTACTGAATGGACGAGCAATTATATAATTTATATAATTTATTACCAGATCGTGTCAAAGAATAGCTCTCCGTACATATTTCTATCCTCGTTGCCCAATTTTATTAGAGAAATAAAGAACGTTTCGATTTGCTCTAATTCGACAAGCAAGGACTGCGATAAACCGTGTTCGTTGGAGAAAACGGCCGCGACGGATGAGGAACGAGGACCAACGCGCCAAGCTTTTTAATTTACAACGAAACCACGAGTAACGGCCAACGAACCTCGACGTTTTGTTGCAACGTGCATCGAACAAACGAAAGGAAACGTCCGGTGCATCCTTAGATTCTGATTGACGAACGCAGCGAACAGCCCTTTAAATCACCGACATAATGACAATCCGAGTATTGTTTCACGGAAGTCGATCCAACCGAAGCGTGCTCGTTCGACTGGTCGTTTGATGGGCAATAGACACTCGGTGACCGTTCGACCGGTCATCCAGCACCGGACGACCGCCTCTCCTTCTCCCTCTCTTCCTGTTAAACGATTATTTTTGTTGTCGTCGTAAATCCTTTTAAACGCGCCACTCTTCTGGATCTTCCACGTATGTCCACACCTAGCTACGTCTCCCCCGACGACTATCGCCTCTCGTTGATGTCTCACTTAGCCCTTCCTAGCCATCATTTTGGCGACCACGGCGACGAAGACGGCGTTCCACACGACGACGATGTCTTTCCACACGACCGATTCGAGTTTCGCCGGTTTCCGCGTTAGCCGCGAACGTTTTTACCTGTTCTCGTTTCGCTTCTCTGCGCTGCGTGGAAACGACTGGCTGCCCTTCTTCGTTCGACAAAATAATCCACCGGCCGTCCAACCACCGCCGCCCCGATTTCACCTCGTTTTCTCTCGAGTTTCTACCCTTTTTTTTTTTTCTTGCTACATTTCCTGCACCTTTGTCGTTCTTACGTTCTATATCCAAGTCGGATGCATGGCACACGCGTTCGAACCAACTCATTCGGTAAACTAATTCTCGATCGAATCGTATTTTGCTATTAACGAGAATATCCTTAGGAAAGAATCGATCGATGTCGATACGAGTGATTTCTCGTTTCGATTTTATACGGATTTCTTTGTAATATTAAGCTGCCTGCTAGATTGAAACTAAAGAGAGACCGAGATAGACAAAATTCGAGGACCACGGCGGACACGAATAGCAGATGAAGCCTCGTCGATATGTTAATCCACGATAATTGAATCGAATTTTTAAAAGGCTTTAAGCCTTTAGTCAAACGTTACAAAATAAGAGAACGCTGTGCGTGTCGATATCATTAGCACACTAATGAGAAGTACCAACGAATTAAACGAGATCTTTAAATACGTTCTCATTACTACCAGCGTATTCCCACGTGCAAGTTTTTGCCCAACCGTTCGAAAGTAGGAAGATTTTACAGACGGAATCGAGTTTTTCCAATTGTTTTATCGAGTTTGACATACCGAGAAAAATTTGCCAGAAGCGTCCTCTCATAAGTGTAGTTCCAAGAAGAATTTCTGTTAAGAAACGGTCACAACTTTCGAATTTTAAGTATCTCTGTACGTCAGTGCTCGTTTTCTTCTTGTGAAATGTTTGCGCGGAGGCAAGGGATGGGATTTTTGAGGTTAACCCGGAAACATTTCGAAGCGTCCGTCAGCCCGAAGACCATTCGGCAATAAAATAGGTAGTCGAAAGGTTCCCGATGACCTTAATTAGTTTATTGCTAGGGATTACGTTCTGGTCGGTCGGTGAAAAGCCTTTTTTTCCCTCCTTTCCAGCATCAAAGGCTGCAGCATTTCCTCGTACCCTTTTTGTCGGTTGTTTGGGATTTTCTCGGTGGTCGAGACAGTTTCACTCGCGCTCAAACGCGCTGAGATAAAAGGTTCGACAATAGCGTCTCCACGTTGAAACACGACATCTCTCACGTAACGTCCTTTTACACTCTGAGAATCCGATTTTTATAAGATCGATCTAAAGAGACATCGTCGCGATACGAATATCAACGCTAACGCGAAAGGTCCCTTTCTTTTAATCTCTCTCCGTCTTCGCGCCTTGCAATTGTCGGTATCTTTGGTATCGAATCATTTCGATCATCGACCAATGTTTCCTTCGCTCGAAATTCCACTAACCCTGCCTTTCATCCGTTTCTTCGTCGATCTCTTCACCACTTCAAATCAGACACTTCGTTCCCTAGTTCTTGCTCCATCGAAAAGAAGCAGAGTGTCTCGGGTGTTGGAACATTCGAAGCAGCCCGCATATCCGTGACGTATTCGATCATAAAAATGTATAGTAAATATTTCAAAGTAAATGGTCCGTGAGAAAAGGAATTACCATATGTGTCTTCCTGCCGCCACTTTTGAAGTTTGAAAGAAAGGAATGGAAAGAAGAGAGGAAACAGAACGCTGGAACGTCGTCGACAAAGTAGCTTCTACGGGTAAAATAGTTCGCCACTCCCACGGGATAAGAGGAACGAGAGGCAGTGGAAAAGTCGAAATCCCACCCACTCTACTTGCTTTCAGTCGCCATTACAAATTATTCGAAAACCAGTTCTCATCGAGGACCACGAATCGCTGTTGCCGGGTGTGTCGCTTTAATGCTCGTTTCGCTAGAACGGAGCGCGGTGTTCCTAGACGGAATAAGATCGTTAAAGCTCCTTATCTACGGTTGAGAGATTCCATTGAAAAACGACCCACTCGACGAGAGACGGGACTGCGTAATTGAATCTTTGCCTCGACTTTCTGGCTCCTCTGTTTCGTTTCAAAATTGTGAAGATAAAAAGTAACAGCCCGCTCTTCCGAGACGAGCAGAGCTACGATTTCTAACCGCGGAAGACAATCGACGAGTTTTAAGGCCCCTGCGAGAAGCTTCTCGTATTATAGCACCGACGCGTTTTCTGAATTAGCCAACTTGCTCGAATGCTAACGCGAAACATCCAAACCATCGATGATTTTATTATTCGCTCGACTCGAAATATCCTTCTGGTCGATTGGGTCGCCCGAATTCGAGGGTAACTCGAACGAGGCGTAAGATCTAGAACGGTGGAGCAACTTGGAGAATCGGTGGAAAAGTTAAGAAAACGAAGCAAAGTTCCGGAGAAAACGAAGGAGCATTGGAGAAAAGAAAACGGTAAACGGGACAGATGAAAAAGGCCCGCGCGAAGAAGGACGAGACGTTAAAAAGCCAGTTGAAAAACGAATCTTAAAAAAAGAGGAGGTGAGAGAGCAGCGAGCGGTAAAACGACGAGCGACTGGCCGTCAAGGAGATCCCGCGAGTAGATAATTGTGTAAGTGGATCCCGTTGCCCGTGTTCCTGTGGCGAGGCAGCTCGAGGGCGGCTCTGACGATCAGTCGAGGGATTACTCCCCGTGGAAGATCGGATGAAACGCCGAAAACTGCCGAGGGATCGTCGCCGATCGCTCGTCCAAGGTACCCGCGGAGTAGATGAACGAATCTCTGCGAAATGATCCGCCATAAATTTCAGCCAGATCCTCTGCCACGTTCGATAAATTTTTCCTCCGAAGAAAGATCTGCGTCATAGAGCCAACACGACAGAAACGAGGAATATCTGTTCTTTGTCCGGTCGTCAAACGCTCGTTCACTCTGTCGTTCGGTAATTTCAATTTAAGCGTGGTCGTATCTATTAGGAAGAGAATCATTTTCATAAAAAAAAAGAAAAAATGTCACTACGTAAAACTCAAGCTGGGACCTAATTAGAACGAAGCGATGTCTCGAAACGTGTAAACGTCTTCGATTAACGGTATAAAGAACGCGACAACGAGACAGGGATATCATTTCCGACCGCGTGATCGATGGTCCTGATCATCAACGTCGAATCCAGGATGCCCGGTCCGCGCGATGCACGCTGCAGCAAGTCCTCGAAGATCGTCGACGCGCACGTCGTTGCGTCGTGCATAGTATACGAGCAACACGATACAGCGGTAGCATTTATGGGCATCGCCAGCGTGAATATTTATGCGGGGACCATTATCGTCTACATAATAGCGGGTATGGCGAATACGGATAAGCGAGGCTCTCTCGAACCTGACGCACGATCGTTCTCGTGCTCTTGAGTTCTCTCGTGTCTCGAAACCGGACGAAGGCAGCAGGGCCGTAGCGAGAACGATTCCACGATGAATATACATCGATACGTCCACTTTACTTCGATCTATATAGACACGCTGACGCTATAAATGAAAAAAAAATTCCTGCTCTATCCTTTCGCTATTCCCATTGTCCACTCGATTTGACATTCCGTACACTTCTGTTTTATTATGCTTGTTGGAAATTGAAAAATTCCGCGATTCTCGAGAACCTGATAGCTTTACGGACCGATAACGGTCCATCAGCGTCGTCGATGATTCGTTTTAACGTTTATGTCCCTTCTCTTGGCATGATCACTGTAAATTTAAAAATCCCGTGATTCTCGAGAACTTGGTGCTTCTCCGTATGCCAATGTAGTCCTCCGAGTGGACGTCGTTCCCTGTTCAGCTTCAAAAAAAAAAAAAAAAAAAAAGAAAAAGAACAGAAAGAAAAAGAACGTCGTGCTTGGCCAAGACCGCGAGGTAGAACCATAAATAATTTCTCTCGTATCGAAAATCATATTTCACTGGTTTCCATGGTAGAAGCTGCGGCGTCGCCATTTTCTCGAAAACTGGCTCCAGCTCCGGTTCTCCATATCGTCCGCGGTTAAAATGGAACGGACTGGTATCGGCGAGTGCTTTGAAAATTTAATCCCTTCTACGGTCCTGAAAACGCCCATAGTGGCGGCTGGTTGGAGAACTCCGGTGCACCGCGGTTGGTATCTGTCCCGAGGAGATACGAAACGCCCATGGTGTTTCACGGTGAGCGGCGGCGTAAGGCCAAGATCCTAAATCACGTTTGACTTTGGTAATAGGATTGCTTGGAAAGCCTAAACCCTCGAGGAATGAAATCCGTCTGATAGTAAATCTACCTCTTCCTAAATCCCCACCCTCGCCCATCACGCTTTTTCTTCTGCGGATTGAGCGCGGTTCAACGTTTCACCCGCGCATTCCACGAGCGTGGAATGTCGGTGTTTCGTGTCCCTGTCGTCGTTACCTTCCAGATGAAAGACATTTTTCGGCTGCCTAAACTCCTCGCTTAATTCTCCCTCCCTGGGTCTCGCGTTACATTTTTTCCAAAATATTTAGAATAAACACGCGGCTAAGGATTTCGAACGTAGAACATATAATTTTCATCGTTGGTTAAAATTCGTCGTTTAATTCCTCCCCTTCTTAGAGGTCTCGCACCCTTCGGAATACTTAGACGGGGTGCAAAAGCGAGAGATTTAAATCCGTGCCGTTATCTCGTTCCGCGTATCGTCTTCGTTGTTTCTCGACCACCGAACGCACGAAATAAAATGTTTTCGGTCGAAAAGACACAAAGAGAACAGCGAAATCTTTGAGTCGGAGGATCCTTTTTTCTCGAACTCATAAAATCCTTCTATAGCGGCAGGAAGTGAAAACAGGATGGAATGTAGGCCAGCAGGTCAGTTTTTTCTCGACGAAACAACAAACGATACCGGGCAAGATGTTTCCGAGCAAGAGATCGTTGGGAGGAAAAGCCGGGGAAAATCCAAAGCAAACGAGAAAACTAACGCGATCCAGCGTGAAAGAAAACGTTTCCGTCACTCTGAAACCCTTCCTAAGAAAGCTAATACACGCTTCGTCGTATATTTAGAACATCCGTCTTCTCCATCGCCGATCTCGCGACATTCGAGTCGTTTTTAACGCAGAGCGATTGAATTTGCGCGACAACGAAGAGAATAAGATGCAGCGGTTAGTTAACGAAAAGTATGGTCGCTGACAGCCACACGGTCACATGGACGAACAAAATGCAAAGAAAGCGGAACAAAGAAGACGTTCACCTCGTGTGTCGGACGTATTCGTTCGCGAGACCTATAACGTCTCGTTTCACGTGTTAATAAATAGCCGGGTTATTACCGGCAAGCTAATTCCTCGGTCACTCTCTTCATTTAACGAAGCCAATTATGAGAGGCATAAATATAAGCACTTAATAGTTGTATACACAAGCGCCACGCGCGTGCAAAATCCCGCTGTCGGACAAGAGAAGCGTCGTTCCGATTCGCTTCTGTCGCCACGTTTCGTTTCGATATCTACGCAAGCGATGAGATGACTTTCGCTGTTGCGCGTGTTCGTTGGTAGGCCGAGAACTGGGTAAATTCGAACATTCAGCGTATCGCTGTTTCGCGTCTCGACTCGAAAACCTCGCGGTCCTTAAACGACTTGAGAAAGTTCATAGAGAAATTTCGTACCGTATATCTCGCAAAGCGTTTTTATGTAACTTCGTAAAAGTTCGTAAAAACTTAGTAGAAAAGAAGTGGAGAGGAAAACATGCAGGAGAGTAGCTCGCGTAGAATATCGGAAACGTGGAATTCGCAGGGGAAACGCAAACGCGAAACTCGCGAAAAGACGCAACTCCGATTCTCGTGGATCGAAGCGACGGGGAAGAAGATCGACGCCGTGGCAAGCGGAACGTCACGGCGAAATTAAAATGATCGAATACTGTTTGCGTATCGTTCATTCGGCGCTCCGAAGCGAGACTGAACCATCGTCAGCGGTTCACAGTTAAACAAGTGCTCCGCTTAATTGCCATCATGATACTTTTATCGTACGTTAATTCCGCGATTGTCGTTACGAAATCAATTTGCCACGATACTCGAGGCCTCGTAAAGTTATTTAACGTGTATTATAAAAACAGCGTGCTCGCGTGGTCCCCCTATCGCGCGACGCGGCAGTTTTCTTCGTCGATTCCCGACACGGCCACGAGGCATCGTAAAATTCCGCGCGTATCCACTTCTTTCGTTGTTCTTTTCCGCGGTTCTAGCTGTATTTCGCCGGATTTACGGGCTCGCGTAATTCCGATAACCACGCCACGCGTTTTCGTCGCGGAACGAACTTCGTCTATCGGAGTGGCGACATTTGCAAAGAGAGAATGCTCATTCCTCGATTCAAAGCGTCGAAAAACATACCTCGATCGAACAGGCTGTCGCGATACGGAGGTAGCTTGGCCGTCGAGCAGCTCGAGTAAACCGACGAAAACCGACTCGAGATCGAACTGAAAGAAATCGCTGCTTGTAACGCGCTTTCGATTCGTAGTCGAGCGACGTTCGTACAATATTCGTATAAATATTCGCTTTCGAATACGAAACCTGTGTGTTCCTTTCTCTTCTAGCGAGCAGATAGTTGTAATTTAAAGATCGGCGTTGCTTCGCCTTGTTACCGCTACGAACTTTGATTCGTCGAAACGCTGCGAAGATTATAAATCTTAGCACCGTGACCGTAAAATTCATGACGGACATTACGGAAACAGAAAGGAGAGATAACAGGGTAAGTAATGTACGAAAGGAAAGAGGTTAGCAAGAAAGTACCTCGATAATTCATCGCGAGCAACTAACGTATACTCGACACGAAGCGTCCGTTGCTTGAGACATCACTGCACCCAACACGAAGCAGCGTCGATTTGCCTTTTTTCAAAGGTTACGCGACGGAACTGTGAGACGCAATGCAGTTACACGTATTGCCCGCGAGGAACTGATCATTTGCAACGGCTTCGAATCGTTCGTGGTCCGAGGGCCGTCGCCGGTTATTTGTTCGACGAATTAACACGGCTCGCAAACAAATACGCGGTGCAGCTTTAAAAGCTCCGTCGTTCGTACCTTTCGGTCAACCTTCGCCGTTAGCCTTGTTGCCTTTTTTCCATACGCGCCGTCTCCAAGTAGAAACGACGCTCGTGAAATTCGTCGAACGAGGAAAAGCAAACATTACGACTACTCCGTGACTTGGAATGCGACGTTGCGTGGAACATCGATACCTCGTACTATGCGATATCTTCTAACCTGTATGTTTGGAAAAACGACTACTTTTATTTACAATCTAACGTGAATTAACTGGTTACGTCGAATATCGTTACTTCTATGAGCGCTAAAGCTCTATGAATAACAAAAGAAATGCGTGTATATTTGTTAATTCAAAATATTGCAGATAATATCATTTATAGGATAAACAAATATGTCTGACTTACGTTCATCGATCCTCGATCGTTTGAAATCGTTGTAAATACGTGTGTACACAGTCTATCCAACGATACGAGACAGTAAACGTAGATAAAATTTGATTGCCGTGGCTGCAATCGAGTTTTGTTTACGTTTACTGCCTCGTCTCGTTGGACAGACTACGAGTATCTTCGAAGGATTCTAAGGCATTCTATAACAGGTTACTATTGCCTTGTTTAAACGATGGTAACGTAGGTAGCACGCGTCCTACGCGTCTGCCCTCTGACGACGACTCTCCCAAACTTCTTTTCTGCGCAGCGAACAGTCGATAATATAGATTTCTAATACCATTCGCAAACTACATATGTATTTTCTACGTTATATTATTAAATATAGAGAGCATAGATACAGACCTAGCGTGCTACACGAATTTGAAAATATAACCAATGAAGAAAATTTGAGATCTTTTCGTCTAATTCGAAATATCCTTACGCGTTATACGCTATGTAACGTTATATGTACATTGTTAGATATCAGATAGACGCGTCTAATATATTTGATCGTACGAGGAATTTTTTGTTACGTTGATTTATGTTAAAATATGTTATAACTTTTAATAGTATTCGGAAATGCTTAATGCGGAAATACCAAATGCTTTTTAAGTTATCAAGTATAAACTGAATCGAGTTAAATTTCAATAAATAAATTACAATTTTAGGCAAGAAAGGTCTCTCGACAACGAAGTTACAACGAAGTATCGAGCTCTTAGAACGCGCTGTATGGATTTCTCCAAAAGAAAAAGCTGTAACGTTCTCTAAGGGTTGCCGGTTATTACCATTCATAAAACGTTACGAACCGAAAATATCGAGTCTACTCGAATATGTTTTAAGAAGCTTTCTCGCTTCTTCTCGGCTCGTCCAGAAAACACGCAGTTTTCTCAACTCTGTCTTCATTGCGATTATTTGCATAATAGAGAGAAACGTTTAAAGATGGAAAGATCGCCGGTATTTCTCGTTTCCAGAAGAGATAAAATTCACGAAATTGATCTTACTGGAACAAATACACAAACGGCGATCGAGCTACTAAAAACCGATAGCGCGAAATTTGAGAAATTCGGTAAAGTGCCGTGATACAAACGAAGCGTTTCTTTATTTGCAAAATAATCTTATTCCTTTCACGACGAAACCGTGTTCCGTGCAAAGGCCTTGCGCAAATAACACGAGGAAAATTTCTAAACAACGATAACAGCCCCTCGACCAACAAAATGCGAGAAACCGCGATCACGATGTAAACTAATCTCCATTGGTGTTACGTTTACGATCTTCTTGCGGGTTTTGTCGAATACGCTGGGATCTCGCTAGATTTATGAAGCGATGATTGATGACCGGCTGGACAACCATATTCTTAGACGAGCGAAAGTAATTGCTTTGGCAACGTCTCTGAGCTTGATCGCCATAGTCGCGAGCCGTTAAAGCGCGAAGAAAAATACAATGACAAGAGTTGCTCCACGCGCTTTAAATCTGCAACGAATATATTTGTACGCGGTTACATAGATACCACGGAAAAATTAGCATTATCCTATCCTTGAAACCGTAGCTCGTTTTCGCAAAATAATTTCGTGTATCTTCGCGTTATCTGAAATTTATTCGAAAGACGAAGAATGAAGAATACGCGAAGCTAATGAATAAAAATAAGGAATAGAAGTCACGTGCTCTAATAAAACGTTTCGCGCACATCGACATTGGAAGACGGTTGTCGTAGAGAAAATACAATCGTGAAATACCGTAGCTTATAAACTTACGTTCGAGAACGTCCAATCGCGATTCCAATGGACGAACGGTACGACAAAACGCGCGATTGACGTCTCGAAAGAAAGGCGAATGTTGCTCTTATCGGTCCTCCGGATGCATCGGTCGAACCAACTGACGATTCGGCAGCTGTTGCCACATCGGTAGCGTACGGAGGCGACGATTGCCACCCTGAAGCTTGTAGGGGAGACATATTGGCGGACGTTACTGCTCGAGAAGAAACGCGTTCCGCGATCGTTTCCAAGGAAACGGAAGATATTAGCGTGTAAAGAAGACCGTTATAAACTACACGCTCCCGTCCAACATCTTCTCCTTGATCCTCGCAAAGTCCTTGCCCTCGCATTTTTCCTTCGTTTTCGTTCTAACTGTGCGTTACATAGAGAGATGACGGCGTGTCATTTGGACGAGTACCGGTTGGTCAATCGCTCAACAAGTCGACCGAGTTCGACGCGTATATTTGTCGAGCGTTACGAATTTTTCTATCAAACGTTTTTTATCTCCTTGATAACGGTCGCCTATCGCGGCGTACACGCTATAATTATTCATCGTTCTTGTCAACCATAATTCAACTGTGAAAACTTACGCGTTTTTCCTCTCTATCTTTTTAACTTTCCTCTGTCGCGTACATCGAAAGAGCGACTTGGTTTTTAGTAACTCGATCCTAATGCGATATTTACTTGGCGTTTCGATCGTGCGCTCAGGTAGAACATCTTTCGATAAAAATTCTCAAACTCCGTACGATTGTCCGATTTTCTTCACAATCGGAAGAATTATATGTTTTTTCGACGTTTTTCTTACACGCCTCGGCTGCGTTCGGTTCCAGCTGCACCTCTCCTTTCAATCGGAAGTTTTCGGAGTAGCCGTCATACAGGTGCAATAAAAACATAACTCCGACCGTCCATTCATCTAAATCCTTTGGTGGAAGGAATTCCACGTCGCGATATTCTACCTGTACCTCAAAGAGTGCATCTCCGTATTATATTTTACAATTTTAGCTACGGCTTCGTCTCAGCTCCGTTTTATTATCTTTTTTATCTTTTTCTCGGGGTTCGTTTTCGTCTTCGATTCTCCTCGGTACCAGTTTGCTTCGATTCTGCGGTTCAGTTGGACGCGTGTTGCGTAACGTTTGCTACGCCCAAAACACCAAATGTACTCGCAATTCTTTCTTCTTTTTTTTTACCATTTATCGCGTGTGATTGGTGAAATTTTATTCGCGACGATCTTTTTCTACTTAAACGGGGCGATGTCTTTTCACCGGTCAGGAAAATAAATAAATCAACGCGTACAAAAGTTTGTTCGAGCGACCAAGTGAGAAACAATTGCGTACGTTCTACGACACAAGGTCAACGTTTAAAACGTTCTTAAAACATAAGTTGAATATCGGTCGCGAGTAGGCTTTTAGAGCGAGTCAAACATTTTTATATCGCTTCGACCGGAATAGGAAATGCAACGTGACAAGATACTTTGCTTCCTACTTTTAATTACATTTATCTGAAAATTCCTCGGACAACGAGTCTCGCAAGTAGATACATCGCCATTTCCAGGCAGCTCGGAATTATCGAATTTTTCATAGGGCTTTTCCGTCTCTCACGCCCCTGGACCAACATGGCTGCTCGTGTATCCATGGTAACACCCTTTAGCTTTTGATATAATCCTCGTGAAACGCTCACGCTGGCAATAGAAGGGGCGGTACGAAAAGAGGGTGAAACTATCGCGAAGGGTGTGCTCGAGATAACGTGGCCGACCGACGCGACGCAACATGCTTTCTCCTCGGCGTCAACCATTGAAAGCCCGATCGCCTGTATTTATTAATTTATTTGCAATTCAATGGGATGAGTAATCGAAGAAACGATATTGAAACGCCGTGTCTAATACCATATGGAAATGAAAGGTAAGATCGCAAGTGTGAAAATTCGTCGGGAAAGGAGATATCGTCACGCAGATAGGTACAGTGGGCTAGACCTACGTTGTTGAATTAATTTTTAAAGTTTTCGGACGAAAAGGGAATTTGTTTATGCGTAAAGATTACTCGGTACGTCTACGACTTACGAGTTTTCTGCTGGTCACGCTTGACATAGTATTTTTCTTCTCAGACACGAAAAAAGTGAAACGGAGTTGACCATCTTTTCCTTTCGTTATGACAAAGAATGAAAAGTTACGATTATTCTCTTATGCACATAGGCCGCCATGTATATAATTCAGAGCAAGTTGGATAATTTGGTGCTTCTCGTACCGATCTATGATCTCCTCGATTATCCTTTGTAATGGATTTCGCATTGAATCGTTCTCTACAGGGAGAATAGCTATCGATCCGTTTAGTCATTTTCTGACAACGTTCTCCAAACAAGCAAAGGGTCTCTAGATACGATAAGCGTCGGAACGAGTACGACTAAAGTCTATCCATACTTTTTCCCTTGCTAAACAGACTATCCGACAAATGGGTGGCCAGAACGAACATCGTTTCCTCCGCTTGGAGTGCGACGGATAACGGAAGAACATTTCGCGTGGCCAGGAATTTGCAATTGAACCGAGTTTATTGGACGATAAAGGAAAAACAGCAAACGGTGCGTTTTTCAAATGATAAAAGCTGCCGGGTGGCTAGATAAAAATCCTCCAAGTGGTATCGTAAAACGTACCGCGAGCCCCTCGACGGATCATCAATAAATTCCGGTCTCTCGAGAACGCCTGTAAACACCAGTCTGCCATTGCGATAGTAAAATTATAAATCGACAATCAGGATGCGGTATCACGTCATGCATGCACGAGCGCGTAATAATTCGACTTCGATCTCGATATAAGATTTTGCTCCACAAGAATGAAGAACATTTGATTCGCGTTTACAAGAGGACTCTATGGACGCGTTGTATGTACAAATTTATCTTATTCGTCTCGTTTATCGCTTTCTTAACGAATATTCTTTTACGATCTCGTATCTTTCGTACGATACGCTACGTATTATCTACTGCTTTGCACGAGTAAAGTAAATTTGCACATATGCGGCTCTAAATCACGATAGACATGTCTGTATGTCGGTTATAATTCAATTCGCACCATTGTCCTCGCAAATATGTCGCGTTAATCCGCCACGACAGTGAGAAACATTTAGTTTATACTAGTAAAAAATAAAATGTATGGGTAACCCGTTAGGTTCTCGCAAATCACCATTTTTTTTTTATCGTAATATAATCATAATTCATTTAAAAAATACGTACGTAGACATATTTTATACACGATCACTGTAACGAATCCAGGTATAGTACTTGGGAGATCGCGTTTTGTCGAGGAAAGATATTGGTCGGAAGCCACTATAAAACTTTTATTAGGGCGCACGTTGGGGAAAAGTTACGATAGGAGGACCAATGACGTGTATACCTTCAGGGGTTGCTACCGTGAACCAGATGGTTAATCGCGAATCGTAAACCCTGCGATAGACCAATGAGAGTCAGCTTGCTCGCGACTCAACCTCGAGACTACCCTCGCTTTTTCGAGCCCGCTCGTTTCACCCGTAATGGCGAGTATCTCGCAGCTGATATGTTCGAACGACTTTCATCAGTTGTTAAGTAGCCTTAAATTAATCTCGTAAAAAAAAAAAAAAAAATAGTTACGACGAAAGACAGTCGAAGCCAGGTTCGTTACATAGGAGAGTAAAAAATTTAATTTTGGCGAATAAAGTTATTCGGAATAGTTTGAAAACGAAAAACGGGTAACGATATTCCAATTTATCTTCGTGCATCGTTGTTGATAATCTCGCACGATATTCGCTAAATCCTTATTAATGGTTCGAGTTTCTACTTATCTATATCTAAGGATCTAAATGTGATAAGGAAATGGATAGTACGTTAGATATTAGTCTTAATCCATTGATCTTACAATGGTTCCTGAAACAAATTAAAGCTACGGAAAAATTAATGACGTTGTATACAGTGCAATTCAATTTTCTTTGATTATTTTCTTTGAATCATAGAATTCTACATACGAGCCCTTGTCTTGCGTACTTGACACGTAAGTGCTAAATAACCAGATGTGGATGAAACTCGTACTTTATCTGTAACATATTTATTTATAGGATTAGTACATAAAAAAAAAAAAACGACAGGAAATGAAAGGAAGAAATATTACGCACGAAGAAAATATCACTTTATCAAGACCTTGAGTTATCAAGAATTTGATTTTGATTAAATTGAAATACCAAGGTGAGAAAAGAACAGATCATCGCAGGATTTGTTTCTTAGCGACCAAATGACTTTGTAACAAACGATATCTATTACAAAAAGCTTGCAATAACTACGTTTATTCTATTTTTTAAGTTAAGTCTACAACAACAAACATTCGCTGTTATCGACTTTGCAAAGATGAACGGAATTCTTATTTATGTCTTTCAAATACACTAATAGCGTCCAAAATATTATACTATTAAAAAATAGGATCTTACCGCAGTATCCGCAGACTGCAAAATATTCGACTAAAATAACATTTCCTACGGTTTTGTAGGATCGCTGAAGCCAAAAATGAGCGTCGTTTTTCACGGAAATATGGTGTAAAAAGTTTCGGTCAACCTGTCGTTGTGTGACGTCCTCGCGAATTTTGACGAGCACTTTTTTAAATTTGATAATCTTAACTTACCGTATGGTTTACACTCTACATGGATTCGAATCGTGAGTATTGGATTAGATTTGGGTCATTTTTAATTTCCGGTCACTGTGAGGCGGCCGGTAACGCAGATTCCTGAAGTTAATTGTGTATACGCAGTTAATTGATTAATTACAGGATTGATACATTTTTATGCAAAAAGTATAAAAATACCGTTTTTTACAATTTTGCAAAGGAGCAATTTATATGTAGTAGGTGAGTATACATATATACATATGTATATGGTAGAAATACTATTTAATCTTACATGGTTGTATCAGTTAGTTTCTTAGCATCCCCAGTGGGGATGGTCTTACCGTGAACGGGAATCAAGATCATTGATTGAAATTATAACAGCTGAAAAATGTTGCTGTCGCGTGGTCCATCAATTTTGAGAAACATATATGAATTAAATGGAAGAAAACAGACTGGAGTGAATTTACAACAGATTCGTAAATGGTAAATATATTACATAACCTCTATTTGAAATGAGGTTAGATTTGTGTACTCTTGTATTTACCGTAAAATTTTTAATATTTATAATATATTCAGAAATATAGGAATTATTCACACACACACACACATAATAATATGTCATACATATAATTCATATGTAATAAATATGTATAATGTATCCTATCTCAAGCACATCTAAGAACTCATTGTAAATTCATTGTCTCAAAGAAGTAATTGATTCAAATTATCAAATATTTTTAGTTGGACCTATCGTACAGTGACTGAACCTAAAAGAAATTGGAAAATAATAGCTGAATGCGTGGGCGGAGTGGTATGGTGGTGGGTCTTCTGGAACGCATGGCACGATTATGAGCATATTACTGTAAGTAATATAATTATCGTCAGCATACTTTATTTGAAAAGATATTTTGCAATAATTAGTATTTTTTAAAATACAAGATACTTAAATGAATAATTTTCTGTATTTGATACATTTTATTGCATTTTATACTATATAATGCACACACACATATTTTGTACTTTATGTTAAATATTCGATTTATATTCTTGTACATTTAGGGTCATTTCCCTGAAATACGTCCGATAGAGTGGTCTGACGAAGAATTGGGAATTCCACCAGATGATTAGATAGTCAAACAGATTTTTTCTGTATAAAAGATATTGAAACTTTGGCGTATATGTGTCAATGGTTTTGATGTATTTAAATATTAGATTACTACCATGTTAGAACTCGTATATAATAATATATTAAATATATTATTTATGTTTTTAATAAAGATATCATTTGAATCATGTGGTTAAAAGTTTGATTCTTTATTCATTGTTATTTTATTAACAATTAGTTCATTGATAATTCCTATATACGTTTACGTACATTTGTAAATGAATTTTGAAAATATATGCAATAATTTTATTAAAATATAGATTTATATAAACTTTAACGATACGTAATAAAATACATACATAATATTTTTAATTACGTGTTGGCACTTTAATAGATATTGTCTTAGTCTCGAGATACTCTTTTAACCCTTCTGCGCCACTAAAATATAAAGGTAACAATGTATATTTTGTTTCAAAGTCATTTGATTAAATGCTGACAAACTTACAGCTCACGACCTATTCCCGACTGTTTGAATCCTCCAAAGGGAGTTTGAGGCGTGATAGCATCGTAACAATTTACCCTATTCGACGATAATTTTTTTAAGTAAAGTTCCATTAAGCTCTGTCAAACATACATATAACGAATACGGAATTGCTATGAAATCTTTACCAAACGCTTCCAGCTTGTACCGCTTGTGCAAACGTCAAAGCTTTATCAATATCTTTACTAAGAACACCAGCGGCAAGGCCATAATTTGTATTGTTTGCACGTTCGATAACTTCATCCATTGTTTCAAATTTTAAAATAGATTGAACAGGTCCAAATATTTCTTCTTTTGCAATTCTCATATCGTCAGTCACGTTTGAAAAAACGGTAGGCTTAAATTAACATTAAGATGGTCACACAAAAATAACAAATGATATAAAAAACATTCACTTAAAAAATTATACCTTGATAAAATAACCAACATTGCCGTGACGTTCTCCACCAACTTCTAATACAGCTCCTTCTTCCTTTCCTGATTTAATTAAACCTAAAACTTTATCAAACATTTCTCGATCAACTTGTGGTCCCTGTTGAGTTTCAGCATCAAAAGGATCACCGACTTTTGTTTTCAACGCTAATTGTTTAGCGCAAGCAACAAATTGATCATAAATTTTAGTATGTACGAAAGTACGTGAACCGGCACAACAGTTTTGTCCATGATTCGCAAATATCGCATTATAAGCAATTTCAGCTGCTTTTTCGACTAGAAATTAATGTACATACTTATTAATTCTCTTATACTGTTATATGTTAATAATTTAATAAGTGTTTTATCAACATACTGTCAACATCATCAAAAATAACCAATGGACTTTTGCCACCTAGTTCAAGAGAAACACGTTTAAGATTACTCTTAGCAGAAGCTGCCATTATCAGATGACCAACCTATAAATCATATACCAAATGTTAATATAGCTTTGTGAATTAGTATAATAATTAACGATATATACAAGATACCTCTGTAGACCCAGTGAATGCAACTTTTTGAATTCCTGGATGTTCGGCGATAGCTGCACCAGCTGTTGGACCATAACCGGTAATAACGTTTATAACGCCGGGTGGAAATCCAGCCTCTTTAGCAAGTGCTGCGGCATAAAGGGCACTTAAAGAAGTTTGTTCAGCTGGCTTCAAAACGATAGTACATCCAGTAGCCAATGCTGGACCCCATTTCCACGCCAACATAAGAAAAGGATAATTCCAAGGGATAATTTGACCTACTACGCCAATCGGTTCCTTGCGTGTAAGTGAAACAAGATTTCCATCTAAATAACAAATATTGTACATGAGCATTTATGAAACACCGCTCGTTTACTTACAGATGTTAAACATACCTACTGGAATAGTGTCTCCAAAAATCTTATCACACCATCCAGCGTAATAACGTATTGTATCTATGCTGGCTTCTATATCGGAAACTGCATTTGAGTATGTTTTTCCATTATCCAAGACTTCAAGAGTGGCAATATATTCCAAATCTCTTGTAATAAGATCTGCAAACTACATACATCCGAATATTATAATTAAATATAAAAATGTTAACATAAAGCTTATTAAAAATATTATTCAATTATAAAACAAATAATATACTTTGTTCATAAGTTTTCCACGAACAGATGGATCCATATTTCGCCAATCTGATCCTCTACTAAATGCTTGACTTGCAGCTGCAACTGCCTTATCTACATCTGCCTATATTAAAGAAAGTAAATATTTAAGATAACCTAATATTTGATATAAAAAATTTTCCATAATATAATGAAGATTACAAAATTAAAGTATAATACCTTATCACCTTCAGAGATATCTGCAATAACAGTACCGTCAGCTGGATTTATAGTAGGAAACTTTTTACGACTCACTGAATCCATAAATTCATTATTTATAAATAACTGAAAATATGTTAATGTTAATATAAGTTTCATTATTATTGTTCTTATTACTATTCTGGTGTCAACATCTATGATTGTCAGAATATAAGATATAGACTACGTATGTGTAATTTTTATAAGATACGATTAAAGGTTATATGTTTCTTCTTATAAAAATTAATTTTTATATCTTCTACAGCTAAACAATTTACCTGAGTATATTTAATATCCGGCATTTTACGATTCATTTCTGCAGATGTATCTCGTCAGACGCGCTCAGCGGTAGTCACCGTACTATCAATAAATAATTCAACATATATGGAGCAGCGCATTAAATACTGCTTCTTGTTGTTATCAAATATTATCACGAGAACGAACCTCCTAACTTTATTCGAAGTCAATTAACTGCATACATATGTATTTAAAGATACAAAATACTTATCATAAACGAAAACAATATTTTACAATAGACATGATTTATTGCTACATATTTTTGTTAAAACGTTTATCTATTGTCTTTTATGTAATAAATATTTATATTACTACATATATTATTTATATTGTAGTTTTTGACACAAGAATTAATTAAATAGCATAGCTATTTGAGATAAGGTTACATCTGCTCATACTTTTATCTGAAATAAATATGTACACACACATATCTATATATGTACCTATATATATTGATGTTCAAACGCACGCGATTACATTTTTATAATAAATATTTTTCGGTAATCTATAAGGTATAAAACTACATAATCTCATTATTTAAATTGATAAATCAACGCATTTAAAAGAATACTTCTTGTGGTTTATAACATTTTATATTTCATTGAAACGATATTTATATATAGAAACGATATTTTCAATCATCTTTCAATAACTTTTGCTAAATCATTACCGAAGTCATTTAATTACTCGACAAAGAAAATATTTCGTTGCTACGGAGTATTAAATCAATTTCGCTCACTTCTCTGTGGATATATTGACAGCATAGTACTGTCTTACGAAAATCATTCGTAATAAAAACAGAAATTTGTGTTAATGCAATCTCGAGAGCTGTAGAAATTTAGTAGTAATTTATTAGGAAAACATTTAACATGAATACTGAACAAGATTCGACTAAATTGGACGAAGTCCAGGATACGGTAAATTTTAGTTTAAGATAACCACTTATGTAACTTTTATATTATTTACTACATGAATCGAGAGAAGTAATTGATTTTACTATTTTGTTTCAAATGAGTTTCTGAGCATTTTTTCTAAAAAATAACTTATATAGCCTTGTCCAAGGATAGATTATACTAAAAAAAGCGACGGACCGCCTCTTTATTTTCCTCAACCAGGAGA
Source organism: Bombus vancouverensis nearcticus (assembly GCF_051014615.1). Taxonomy (NCBI): domain Eukaryota; kingdom Metazoa; phylum Arthropoda; class Insecta; order Hymenoptera; family Apidae; genus Bombus; species Bombus vancouverensis. The sequence continues at coordinate 2,051,688 of NC_134928.1, read as the reverse complement.
TGAGCTTCCGGCGCAACCAGAAGAACGAATGAAAGCGATTGGTCCATGGGCAACCGGTCGTGTAAATTTTACACCTCAAGATGGTTTAACGGGAGTTAGACCAGTTGTTGATCGATATTCTGTAACTAGCTTTGGAGCACCTCAATGGAGAGCTCATAATCAGAAATTTTTTAAACAATCGGATGAGAAGATTCAAGAAGCACAGTACGCAAACAAACCTGTACATTAACATTGATATCTTATATTATTAGCTCAAATAATAATAAAAAGCATGATATTTTAGACTTGCTATAAATAATGCACAACGATGTGTCGAAAGATCGTATAAAGAAGCAGATAAGATACAGTTGAAATCGACAGATAATTTAAAAAATCGTGCAAACGAAGTATATCGTTGGAAAACTGAATTAGAACATTTAATACTTGAAATCACGAAAGAGATAGAATTATTGGAAGCTGAACATCGACGAGTAAAGCATTCTTTGTCACTCCTTACAGTTCCAGAATCTATCGCTGGCGAATTCCTACAATTACGATCAAAACGACTAGAGTCTGACCTTATTAGAGATGAAGTAGAGGAAGAGCTTACCAAAGTTAATATCGTTAATAACATAGTAAATGTATAAAGAAAAAAAAAAATTGTAGGAATAATATACATACGTATAGTAGCAAATACATATTAATTGTTATAGGAGGTAGCACTTTGCTCAGAAATACGCGATTTACTTTGTAGAACTCGGGAACATATAGAAATGCAATTAATCGAATTAAAGGCAGCAAAAGTAAGAATGGAAATGGATTGGACTGATAAAACTGATGCTTATGACATTGATTCCCGCAATATACAACTGAAAAATGATTCTCCCATTATCTTGTGGAAACTCGGAGCTACAAGATTTCCAGCAGGGTATGTATCAGAATTAACGTTTTAATTTACAATTAGCATTAATTTAGATCAGATTTTGAAATTTGTATAAATTATTAATTCTTTTTCGTTAGACAATCGACACCTTCGAGTTATGAACATTACACACGAGAAAGTTTAACTGATGCAGAAGCAGCCAAGCAGAGATCTGTAAATTTAAGACTTACTTTAGATTCTACATATAAGAATTCCATTAAAAATCTCCGAGATCAAGCGACTCGCGTAGATCTGGTTTTAAGTCAAAAGATTAAACTTACTGAGGATATTCGTTTACAATTAGAAAAAGAACTACTTCGCGTAAGTTCAAAATTCATTACGTAAAATTGCCGTATCGTAACGATAAGAATTCTTTTAGTGTTTACACGAACTTGCAAATACTGAAAAATCTATAGAAGAGCTTCGTCATTCAACAAGAGGATTGGATTGCGTGATGAAAGTAGCGCAAACAAGATTAGCGAATAGGTTACAACGACGTAATGTAGAAAGTTGCCGTGATACTTCCCAATTCTCGTAAGTATCTTATTAATGAGCTATTATATATTATACTTGATAATATAATATAACTAAATAATCATTATAAGATATATAAATTTAATTTACTTGTAACTTTGCACAAAACATATTTATCGTAAAATATGCTTCATTTAGTTTGGTGGAAGAAGTGAAATTACTTAATGAACGCACATCAGCTATGTTAGCGGAATTAAAACGAGCCGAAGATACGCAGGCAGGTTTGGTAAAAGCGAGAAGTGATCTTGAACGAGAAATAATCGTAAAACGTAAAACACTGTACATAGATAAACAACGTGGGCAGTTGTTACGCTCATTTTATCCTTCAACCATTTAATGATAAACTTTATATTTTGAAGCTTTTAACAGGCTTGATAGGAACACAGCAAACACGAGTAATTTTATAAATATATTTTGGAAGTACACGATTAGTTCACGCAAAAATATAATAGTTCTGTAATAATTTTCTTTTAATATTTTATACAAAAATGAAAAATATATGGCCTGGTTACCTTGGGGTTTTTATGTGATGCTTCTTACATTTATGTATAATTAAATTAAACGTTATATATATATATATATATATATAAATATAAATATAAAATCAGTTTAAGTTAATGATATTGCTTTAAAATTAGATTAGTTACAAGAAAAATATGCATAATCACAATTCGTCATGCGGCTGCATATAATTCAATACAAATTCGGTGAGATCGTCTAAATTTCGAGCACCATTGTATTCAGAAACTTTAAGTCCGTCGCGATATAAATACAAAGTCGGAAAACCATCTACTTCTTGTTCATTGCACAATTCTTTACTTACATCGAGAGTACAGTCTACTTTTGCTATTTTCACATTGTCGTTTGTTAAGAATTTTTTCCCAAGATCTTTCCAAATAGGCGCTAAACGTTTACAATGCCCACACCAAGGTGCGAAAAACTTAACGAATGAAATGCCGTTTTCGATACCATGTTTAAAGCTCTCACCAGTTAAACTGAGTACAGTATGAGTTGTACTATCTAAATTTTCAGTCTTACTGTTAGCTTGGTCATTTCCTTTCTCAAGCATTTTTGATACATAAACTTTAAGCTCTTCATGAGTGCGTTGCCCAGCATATTTATCCACCTATATATTCATACATACCAAATATTATTGAAATTAATTTTTGAAAAGAAAAATTTCTGCAAAATTTAATTTCTGCAAAAGAAAAAAGGATAAAAACGATACTTAAATTTTACCTTTTTTCCATCTTCAATCCAAAGCAAGGTTGGATATCCTTTTATATCAAATTGTCCACAAACACTACGATGTTGTGTACAATCTACTTTAGAAATACTAACATAATTATCATTACGTAAACTATTAGCTAATTCTTCCCAGGTAGGAGCTAATTTTTGGCAGTGGCCACACCAAGGTGCATAGAATTTTACAAAATGATAGCCAGTAGATACATGTTTGTCGAAAGTATCCTCCGTTAATTCCAATAAACCATTTACTGGTTCAGGAGGTGTTGGTGCCTCATCTTCACTCTAGTTCAGAAAATTTAAAAAATGCAATTGAACACTAAGATTGGGTATTATCATATATTATAATCTAATATACGTGTTTTTTATAATTACTTCCAAGGATATACCCAGCTGAGCAGTAAGAAAAGATGTTAAAGATGGCAAATCCCTTGTACCTCTGAACTTAGTACCTTTGGCTTCTCCAGCTTTAAAAAATTTTAATCTGCAATATTAAGAACCCTAAAGTTTATTTCTTTATAATTGTATACGTATATATCATATAATGTCACAAATATTTTGTGGAATATATCTATATCACACATACGTAGGATAACCAGTAACATCATGCTCTGTGCATAAACTGTTATCTGTAGTACAATCTACTTTAGCAATTTTTATATTCTTATCCTCTAAGTTTGACATTTTAGCTAATTGTTCCCATGTAGGTTCCAGTCTTTGACAGTGACCACACCTGAAAAAAGTAAATATTCTTTATTGTAAAGGCTACATAACACTGATATCAGTAATAATATTATTCCAATGAATTTATAGATATATAGAAAAAGATCTTTTTAAAATAAGATGCATACCAAGGTGCATAAAACATGATAAAATGATTTTTCTTCTGAATTTCTGTTGAAAAATTATCTTTAGTATACTGCATAGTAGTATGTATATGATCTCCTTGTTCACTGTTAACTTGACTCAGCATAAATATAAATAAAAGGATATGCTTTTTTAACATAATAAAATTCGATGATTTCGCACTCATATTGATGAATAATTAATATTTTACTAAATGATTAAATATTTAAAAATAAATATGCTACTATCAGAGGTGGTAAAAACAATAATTTAAAAAATCTTTAGCGTTGCATCACGTATACTTTTAAGATTATAGTTTCAAGACGATTTCACACTTTAAGCAATTCAGATTTTTATACTGCTTAAATAGTAGTATAGACTGATTTTTTGTTATTTAATAATTTTAACTATTATTTCGACTACACATTAGCTTCCACAGTCCCACACAAATGGATCGAAACCGCCGATTCCGCCCCCATATGATAATAATACCATCCTAGTGGCAACATTTTATCTTAAAGTTCCTATAAATGCTTCTAGTACTGTGACTTAAAAATTTCCTTTACTACAATGGCTCTGTTATAATTCATTACAGGTGTCAGAAAGGAGATTTTCTCTCATTATTTCAGTCATTAATGATTATTCGTTTTTTATGCAATGTTAAAATAGTTATTTATATCTTAGTAGATAAGGAAGTTAAATTTCTACAGTACGAAATAATTAAAACAATGATTGTATTTATCTCTAATCTCTTTGTTATATCAAATAAGCTAAACAATAGATACAAAAGATCGAATTCAGTAATCAAAATAAACTTGTATTCGATATTGGCTATTTTGTCGGCATATATAATTATTATATGATTTACATGTCGTTGTCATACAAAGTGGGGGAACATTCATGATTAAGTCATCCCGTATCCCGAGGATATCAATGTGTAAACAATGTACGTGATAGATACAGTATGAGTGGCGTAAAGAAAAAAGCTAATCATTTAGCAGTGTTTAAAAAACGAACGAAGAATGACGATAATGCTGAACTGTCTGAAATTATTATTATATCCGCGAGAAAGAGTGGAAATTTAAACCTCTCATCGAGAGGACTATTTACGGGTATCCATATTATTTAAAAATTACATATATAAATGTTATTCGATATCATTCAGACGCTTGATATCTCGATGCAGTAGTCATATACTATAATGTGCATGTTTGTTCACACATCTGTATTACATTATAGTTTCTATAATTTATCATTTATATATTGTTTTTTTATTTATTGTGATAGAAAATAAATTATACATTTGTTACATATACAAAATATCATTATCTTACAACAATATTATACATTTTATTCAATATATATATCATAAAGAAAGTATTACGTTAGCGATAAACGTATACTTATCAGCTTAATGCTTTTTAGTTGCAATTCATTTTTCAATTTCGTTACTGATAAACAATAAAAGTTATTCATTACATTTTTGGACCTTTTTTTATTTTTGCACCCATTTATATATGTAAAGCATGAAATCTGAATCATTAAATAAATGTTATTATATATTACCTTTTCAATTTCAATTGTAGCCATGAAACTATTTGTTTATGTCGATTCATAGATAGCTTTGCATGTTAGATTGTGAATAATGCAATAGAACAAGCAATATTTACAGTATCATCATCAGATTATCATATGCGTATCAAGGTAAGTTATTTTTTTAAAAGTGTCATATTTTATGTTTAAATTGAAATCCATATTAGTTAAATTATGTTAAAACTAACAAAATCTATTATAGTACCTAATAGAGTATGGAATATAAATGATTTAACTGAAGAAGAAATAAGGGATTTACATTTTGAGCTTGATTATGTACAAGAAACTGAAAGGTGGTGGGAACAAGAACCTCTCCAGACATTGGACTTAAGTTGTAATACTTTAAAGAAAATTGATCCACAAATAGAAAATTTGACAGAGTTAACTACATTATATGTAAGTATAACAGTTTTATATATGAAGAAATTGCATATATGTAAAACACTATGTAATAAACTGTAATCTTTACAGCTGCACAATAATCAGTTGGAAGATTTGCCTGCTGAAATAGGAAATTTAAAAAAATTAAACATACTAAATTTATCAAATAATAAATTAGAAAAATTTCCACATGAATTTTATAAGCTAAATGAATTACATGAATTAAATTTAAAAAATAATAGTATAAAGGAGCTCGATCCAGCAGTTGGAGACTTTGTGATGTTGACCTATCTGGTATATTATAATAACTTATTTATATGTTTTTAAGACAAACTTGTATACTTGATCTTCTGAAATGTTGCACATGTTTAGGATTTATCATATAATAACTTGATTGAGTTACCAATTGGAATGGGATATTTAGTAAGACTAACTTCCTTGGATTTAAGTCATAATATGTTAAAGGAATTGCCACCTGATTTAACAAATATGAGAGGTATGATTTACAATAATGTGTCTATTTATATGATTTGTTTAATTTAATTTTTTTTATCATATGTTTAATGTATAATATCAGTTAGAAGAAAAACAGTTTCACACTGCTTCTTCCTGTATGACAAAAATTTAATAAAAAGCATACATATTTTTTGAAAATAGCATTACAAAAGTTAAATGCAAGTTATAATCAGTTGGAAATGTTGCCACCTCTGGGTGAATTAAGGAAGGTAGAAACAGTGATGTTGCAATCAAACAAATTAACAACATTTCCTGATATATCTGGTTGTATACTATTAAGAGTACTACACTTGGCTGATAATAACATTACTGTACGTACTATTATATGCTGATCTAAGCATATATAGTGATTATTTATGGAGAAATAAATAGCTTATATACGCATTTCAGTTATATACATAGAGAAAATTCTTAATGCATTTAATATATCTATAAAAAGATATATTGTTTAATTTTTCATAAAATATTATAATAATTTATAATTAATAACAACATTATATGTAATGAAAATGTATATATAATAGATTTTTAATGTTTATTTTGCATAATTTATAGGAAATTGATATGTCTTGTTTAGAAGGTGTAGGACAATTAAAAACATTAACATTAGGAAATAATCAAATTGAAACAATACCAGAAGAAATAATAAAACTGGTGTACCTAGAAATTTTTGATTTATCACACAACAAACTAACTCTGTATGTTACTTTGTATACATTATTATTTTACTTTAATGAAATATTTTCGAAATAATATTTGTTGTGTTTTATAGAATACCAAAATACATTGGCCTACTGCCTAATTTAAAACAATTTGCGATTGACGGGAATGATATACAGAATGTTAGAACCGACATAATACGATGCGGTACATCTCGAATTTTAAAACATATACGACAGGGTATTAAAAGTACAAACTTGGATGTGAAGGAGCACGTAGCAGATACTAGTACAAATATTTATCCAGATAGGTATCTGATTTAATTAAATTAATATTTACTGTAGTGAGAACTATCAGTGGGAAATTATTTTTAATTAATTTACTATACTTAGGTATACAATGCAGAGTACAAAATTGCTCAGTTTGGCTGGACAAAATCTTACTGAACTACCTCAAGAAGTTCTTGAAAATGCATGCAAAGCCGATGTAGGTACAGTGGATTTAAGTAGGAATAAGCTGTCTATCTTACCTGATAAATTATGCATAATTGAAAGAATCGCCGATTTAAAACTGACATCTAATCAACTAACACATATACCAGAATGGATTGGTGAAAAATATAAGTATCTACAGATTTTGGATTTAAGCAGAAATCTTTTACAATCACTTCCCATCAATTTTGGCTTGCTTAAATATTTACAAGAACTTAATATCTCATTTAACAGGTATTGTACGCTTGTATGCAGTATGGTAGTATGCACTATTTATATGTAATATGTAATAACGTATATTATATGAATTACGTTATTGCATTACAATTTTTGCTTTTACAATATATATTCACACATATGTAAGTCAAATCTCGTTAAAACTTATTGGTATATTATATAGGTATAAAGAAATACCAGAATCTGTTTATGCTATAAATTCTTTAGAGATATTAATAGCGAATGACAATTTAATTACCGATATCGATGTACCATCTTTTCAAAAATTGCAAAAACTTGCGATATTAAATCTCGCTAATAACAACATTGGATTCGTACCGCCAGAACTAGGCACTTTGAAGAACTTACGGTAAGTCGAGATAAGTAAATCGTATTCATTAAATACATATATGAATATTATAACATCAAGTTTTTTTTAGGAATCTATCTTTATCTGGAAATTGTTTCAAACAACCTAGACAAGCAATTTTAGCAAAGTCTACAGAAGAAATCCTAGCATATCTTAGAAACAGAATACCTCAGTGAAATTAATAAATTATTACAGAAAATTTAAACTAAAGGAAGAATATGAAGATAAGGACAAGGATACAAATGAACATGTGTCAACAAAGTTATATGCCAACTATATAATGTTATTGTAATAATAAATTCTTAGATAAATTATCTAAAATAAATTAATTGATTTTATATTATGCATTATTTAATTTTCCTGCATAATATAGAAAGAATATATAATATTATTTAGTAATATGTACATTTTGTGCTTGTTTTATGGACAAAATATACAAAGATAAGCTTCAAGATGCATTCTGCGTTATAATAACAGACAAAATACATATAATTTACTTTTTTGTCGTTTATCTCTTCCCCATTTATAAGATATAATTAAAATTTTCTGGTCTAGAATACTACTTTATTTCAGACTAAAAATTATGATTTTTATGCTTTCTATCTATTAATCAATTTTATTTAATCAAATTAAACGATGACACGTATATTAAATGTCTAAACGCAGGTATCCACATTTCAAATGCATAAATTTTGTTCATCCAAATTAATTAACTTTAATTAATTAGCTTACGCGTGTTTACGTTTACTTATATTTGCGTATTTCGGTCTAATGTATTATTTGTTTGTTTGGGACATAAATATGCTCATTACTGAAAATATATCCCTTTCAGAAATCTGACATTTGAAAATTCGTATTTCTGTACGTTCGACTTGCTGGAAGGTTTCCCCATTTCTCGCTAACCAAAATTCACTGAGCAAACCGCGGCGGGGCGCGGGATGTCATTTTAGTGAAGAAAGTCGAAGTGATTAGACGTTTGTTTATATTACCCCGCGACAGGTGTTGTGGTAAGATATCATTGTTTTTATATTGTTCATAATTTTATAGTAATGAGTCTTTTCATAGCTATGTATTGGCTTTATCGCCTTCGATATCGATGGTATTTATTTATCTTCTGATTTTACATAAAATTCCCTATGGGGATTATTAGATTAATCCAGACGAATCCAAATATTGATTGTTCTTGCAGTCATAGTTAAATATGCGATTAAAATAACGAAGATCAAAGATTAGTTTAGCTTAAAAATTGCATTTTTGGCATGTACAAATTTCATATTTTCTTATTTTCAATAAAAGATCCTGATATCGTTAAGAAGGAGTTATCATTAGCGCTTCGGTTCTTTTAAACAACCTGCTTGATCCTTAGCAGATCTCGAACTTTTGTCACGAGGACTGTGTTGATAAACGGCAGAATGTGCGGTTCTTTCCGAACAGGAACTTTTCAATTTCGGTTTCTGTTTGCCTTTTCCGCTGGATGCTCGTCGAGCAATGTCTTCGATAAATCTTTGATCTTTCTCATTAATATCAGCTGTCAAATTGCTTCTTTGATATCCTTCTTGCCCTCTGTAATCACAAATTAAATAAACAATTCAGCCCTGACTCAATTAGTTACGAAGCTAGAATACACGTACCGCCTTGTATATTACTATATCTATTGGTATTGGTGCTGCATGTATTGGTATTTGTGTTTGATGTTGTAATGCATGATTTTGTTATATCGTAGAAACTATTATAATGTGCGTGCCTTTACGCGCAGACAACTAAGAACAAGTGAGAATCCACCGTGTCTAGCGCTGAGAAAGAAGCTCGTATCTCTTAACGCGAAATTTGAAGCGACATTCTCGGCGGTACATTACGGCGGACGTTTCGCTAATGAAACGACTAAAATGCGGAGAGTGTAACCTGGTTTTAGAGATAGGAGCTTGCTGTCCCAGTAAAAAGTGAGAACTCTACGCCATACTATTTGTCTTTTTTTTTTTCTCGCATTTCCCTTCCTCTTACTTATGCTCTTTTTATCGTTCTAACGAATATGTGTGTGGATTTATTTCATTTTCTCTTTTTCCCTATAACCTAGTACCTTTAATCTCGAACGGTTATTCCGATTACTCGCAAGAATGAGGTTGAGAATGAGAACGTTCAGTAGCAATTTGATGACCATAGAGAATTATATTACCTTTGATAGCTATTGTAAATCTTTGCGATCAATTTCTGTAGATATGCGTTATCCTTTTGAGTCGATTTAAATTCTGATTCTTTTTCCTAAAAGCGAATCAATCGGGATTGTTAGATATGCCGAGGTAGCCTAATATCTTAATTATCGCGATATTAAATAACCGAAGGTTTGCAATAAAGAGGCATTTTTCAGCAATTTGAGTAAACCAACAATTTTCAGGTTGGTTTCTTAACAATATAGCCATAGAAGCTGTATCTCATTATCTCAGTGCCAATGAAATTTCAGATTGTTTTATACAACACACACGACGCACACACAAAAGTTTCTACGGGCTATTGTATATCTTTTCTTCTCTCCTGGTAAATGTAATTTAATTACAGCCGTCTTCTCGTTAGTGCAAACCCTCCCAATTATTACCTGCAGCGCGTTTGTCGCAGTTTTGAGCTCTTCGTAGCGCGTGTCGGAAAGGTGACGAGCCGTGATTGTTTCCGTGGTGAGTCGCGTCAACTGTTGCCTATAATTGTGCTCGCGTTCCATGGCCTTGTCCCATGCTTGTTCTCGCGCGATTATGGTATCTCGAAGAGTCTGCATATCTTTTTCCAACACTTCTAATTCCGATCTATCGTAATCAGATCTCAATCAGATCGATTCAACGACATCGTTTCAAACGAAGCTGTCGTTCGTTCGATCGCATATTTCCTGTTATCCTGACGAGCATTCAACGTGAAAGCAAGGACAACGATGTACTTACTTGGTGATGATGACGGTGGGTGGTTGTTTCTCGCAACTTTCCAGTTTTCTTTGACAAGCCATGCATACCGCCCAGACTTGAACTCCACGATCAGTCTTAGATATTATGATATTCGTTGTCGACGTTCCCTTTGTTTCGACCATCGGCATTTGTCTTTTCTGGAAAGTCAAAGTGAAATGCAATTTCTTAAAGAAGCTAACCACGTAGAAGTTCGTACTCTGACTTCTTCTGCCTCTTGTTTCATCCCTTCGATCTTCGATCTTTCGAAATCAAGTTCCTCTCGCAGCAACGTCAGCCTCTTCTCTAGCCTTTTCACTTCGTCCCGTTCCTCTTTGAGTCTTACAAAGGGACCGTACGTTAGAAACGAGGATTATTCAACGCACGGAATACTTGCTCTCGGTTAGAAAAAGAAAAGAAAGGAAAATATGAGCGTGTGTAAGAAAAGCCAGTCGAAAGTCATTAAATACGAAACCAGAATGCGAAACGTAAACGGTGGTCAGACAATGATGTAGAGACAACGTCGGGGAAAAATTATAGCAATTGAAAAACTTGACTCGCTGTATCTTTCGAAGGACAGATTTTTATTCTAAAACGAGTTAAAAGTATTTTCATTATCACTAATTAAAATTACCATAAAGGTTTTTTTTTTAATTCGGCCTCTGTACAAAGAGATCCAATAATATTGCTTTAATAAACGAAGTTGGACGCGACCAACTTCACAGAACATAAATAAAATAAAATCTTCTCTTTGAAACGTAGATAGAAAACTTCAAAGAAAACTTTTTGAAGAAAGTAGATAGCACATAGAACAGATAGAAAATTGAGACGTAGTAACTGATAAAATAGACTGAAAATTATTTTTAAATTTGTCGAAGGATAGAAAAATTCGTATTTTAAGGACGATCGATGTGGATGACGCAAGTAATGACCAAGCCGCAAAAAATCGTGCTCTTTGTTTCTCAATCACCTTTTTCATCGGGCGATCTGTGTATTCACGTGCAAGCCGGAAGAATATCGATTAAGGTTGTCCATTGTTCGCGTATTAATACTCACTGAGACGCGAGGGCTTTGTTCTCGGTGATAAGATTCTGATTGCGCGTCTGCATAACTATATTGCTGTCCTCGAGGAACTTGATCTTCGTTTGTATCTTTTCGAGCGTGATCGTGTCCCCGTGTTTCATTGTCTCTTGCTTTAACGTCGGCGTCATCCTTCCGCTTTGCATTCGGGCGTCTCCATACGATAGATCAGCCCTCGCTAACAAGATAAAGAAGGAAGAAAGATTTCCATTTTAATAAATTGTACGCGCTTCATTGTAGCCGGAGATCTTAATTTCATTTGATAAAGAACGTTCGTTGTAATTTATTACGTAAATGGGTTTATCGATATTCGCAAGCTTGATTATTATGTTCACGAGTTTCACGCTGGCGATTGGTTATTTGCAACCACCTAACACTTGCATGAAACGAACCCCAATCTTAGAATTATTGGCGATTAAAATATAAAACTTATGCCAAAAATGAAAAGTATATGAAAGAATACAGAAGAAAGGCTAAGCCTTTATCCATACGTTTTACATTCTAGTTCTAGAAGAAACATTCTACTCCGTATTACGCTTAAATCTATAAAATTATCATTTTAACGTTATAAATAATATTATGTAATTTATAAATATTATATTGCGAATTTAAATCGTTCCAGAAATTATACTGTTAAGGGCCTCAAAATCCTACGTTTCCATGTTTTTCTTGCACGGTTAACAAATTGAGGATCGAATGAACACGAGGTAAGCACACATCCTACGTAACTTGTAAAACGCAAGAATACCAATATATACATCCGTTCGTGTGAAAAAATGAATATTATTTGTCAAAAGCAGCATACATCGAAAACATTTCGAGGGAATAGTACATCAACGAGCAATCGATGCCGGGATGGATAATGCTCGCAACAGCCGACATCGAGAAGACGTTTCAAGTATCAAACGGATCATTCCCTTATTCATGGACGAATGCACACGTGTACGTTTCAAGAATTTTATTAGCTAGATCGATTGACGAACGATTTCGTTTTGAACGCTCCACCTTACCTGTCGTCGGAATTTCGGCGCCGTTTCCCTGAAATTCCAGCGTCCTCCACCCGGCGCAATAACCTGCGAGTACAAACAAACGCTGAAGTACAGAACGATTAATTCAACGAGTCCTATGAATTGAACCTACTGATTAACTGCTCTTCTAACCTGTTAATCGGATCGTCCATAAATCAAGAACTTTTACAATTACGAAATAGAAATTTAACAAACACGACATTATAAAAACAACCATTGTTATAAAATCCACAACTTCATAACTTAAGTAGACGCTAGAGTATTCTTTTGCTTTCCTGCAAAATTAAGAATATGGACTGGGGTTGCTTCTGTTACGAGCCTTTCTATTTATTCGTAACAAAAATTACGCTATACATAAGAAGAAAAAGAATTTCTGAATAAAGAAATTATACGAGTTAGCTCGTCTTGCCGGTTGACAGGTTGATCGATTAATTGGCTGTACTTGAGAACTTAATCGCCATACGTACCGCTTCTATAAGTCTCCGGAGTTGTGACTCTCGGCGAGTAAGAGTGAGCCACATAGCGATTGTATTGGCCATCGAAGTAATTTCTTTCTTTTGGAGGGTTTGCTTGCCGATAATGAATACAAGACATCCTGGAAATAAGCTACTCGGCAGATAATGCGACAGATTTACAAGATTTCCGTTCGCCTTATCCGATTGTCAATATCGCAGGAACCGTGATCCGAGAGGATGCCTGAAACTGATCGGCAAGTTCACTGCGTCCGGGATCACGAGAAACGTTCCTCGCTCCTTCCGTCTTCACATGATACTACGAGTGGTCCCCTAAAACAGAACGGACTGGTTTCACGCGCGGCCTTATTACCCTGAAATTTTCTCTGATGGCTCCTCGTGCAGTTGATCCTCGTTGATCTTTTGTTCGACTTTAGGTGCAAACTAAAGTGCGTTGCTTCACGTGCCTTGTCAGCTGTCTGTTAATAGCTTTACGTTCTATACAAGCAAACGAAAGCGGAGAAAAAGAATCGTGCACAATTTTTTGTAGAGGAGACACGGAACGACGATGCGAATGACAGGTGTTATAGATGTTCTTTGCAAGTTTGCTTTGATCTACCCACGTAAGTTCGACCAACATATCCGCGTTGTCCGTAGTCTTTGATACCCAATTTTTAATAGTTTTTTCATATAATATAAAAAGATAGAAAAGGTACAGGTTTCATACTCGAATCCTAATTAACTATAAATTCATAATGCAGCTTTTAAGCGATTTGATTTTAAAAAGTGTTTTTGCGAAAGTTCTTCAACGAAGGCAAATTGCGTTAAAAAGACTTTCCGCTTTACGTTTCACATTGTTTAATAACCACTGAAATGCTCTAGAATTGTCCCATTCACTATGATTCGCTATGACTCAGACCGATGTTTTAAAAACCTCGTGATCTATCATACAAGACATTCTCCTCTGGACGAAAAGGGAGCTGGATCAAAATTAATTCTGTGGTCGCAGAATCGTGGTGCGAATCGTTCCGCTCGGAAATAGAGTAAATAAGCGGCAATAAAAAGGGTGGCATGGTCGTTTCATCCCCGACTTATCACGGCGCCACCGCGCCGTTGAATTTTACAGCCGGTACAGCGTAGGCCGTAAAAGGAAATGGTGGAATGCGAAGAAATTTTATTTCGTTTCATGGTGGACGTTCCGCTCTTTCCGCGTGATTTGTCCATGTGCGTGGCCTGGTCTCGTAAATTCTTTACGAGCTCGCGCCGCGCACGAAATTACGTAAAACGGGCGAGAAGAGCGAACGGAGAAATGGAGCGGTTGCGTTTCGCTGTGAATTAGCACGCGTTTGAGGCGAGCTAATTGTACCGATCGTCGAGAAGGCAATATCTGCCAATTGCGTGTCTCTCGCGATCGCCGAACACGGTAATTGGCCATCCCGAGTAATCATAGGTGAGAAGCGATGTTGCTCGAGCAGAAGATTTATTAAAGCTTCGAGGATTACGAGGATTCTCGATGAATGACGAGCAAGATGACAAAGTACTATAGAGATTTATCGAGAGAATATTATCCTGGGATTCAAAAGCGGAGAAAGTGAGGAACAGATTACATATGGGTATTATGGACGAGTTTATTCGACGATACGTATGTACAAATTTTGTCTGCAGTGAAAATACGAATGTCGTAACAAGCCGTAGTTCTGTTTCTCCTTTCCTAATAGAGTACAATAAATAATTGATATTAAATCGACATTACGATTAAAACGACATTTACAGAGGTCGACGATTCATGAAGATGACGAAGTATAAATATTTATTAGAAGAATGTACAGCGAGTATAGTGATATTTACGATCTCCGATTATCGTATTACGATTATTCACAACTTTCAATAGTTTTTACTTTCCTTTTATATTTCACATTCATGGGCGAATTCTGATAGCAAGTTTCGTTAATTACTGAGGTGTTATTTATACATACATGTTAGTAATTGATGTTCCCTCTCTTCTTTCTGGCTACGTCTCATAGTCTTTCTAGCACGCACCGTACGCGCTACTTTTATGTCGTTTTTTTTTTTATAAATATTCTGAATTTTGTCTTTATGGGATATTATATGAGTTACGTGGATGTTCTTCGATAGAATATAGTAATAGCAACAAATCATATGTATTCATAAACATGATCGCCTACGTAATTTGAATGGCATACAGCAATTTCTCATTTATTTAACTGAATACATATATGTTCGTATGATTCGCTGCAGTTAGAGAAGTAAAGTTTTCTACGCGTGGCTCTAATTCGATGGTCAGAAACTGTAAAAGTAACAAAGAAATCAAGGAAAAGGTATACTCAGCGCGTTCTTCACGAGTTTATTCGACAGTATGTACAAACTTTGTGCACAGTGAAAATATTCATATCACGCGAAGACGTAGTGGCCACGTTATCTTTCATGACTTATTTCTTATTCTTGTTCGTTCTTTTCTTAATAGAGCGCAATAAATAACGAATAGACGAATCACGAATACAGCTTCATCTACTGGTATCTAAACGTAGCATGTTCGTAACATCTAACTGCGTTATAAAAGGGTTTTTTCAACCTTGAAACACAATACATAGTAGGAAAGTTCAAGTGGTCGATTAAACAATTAAATCTTGCCGTTCCGATTCATGGACGGTAAATCTTTTCGCATGTTCGAACGAAGCTGTTTTCATTGCAGCAGTGTTTCATTTTAGTGCTTGACAGAGTGTTCACGATAGAGAGGTTCGCGATCGCTCGAAGGTACAAAGATGAATTTGTTGCACAACTGTGTTTGTTCGTAGAGATGCGAATCGATACGAGGAATTGTCTTGCTGGTAGAGATTTATCGTTCCCGTAGATCGCTAATAAAGTAACCCACCTCAAGGGCCGAGCGTTTTCGCGTCGATCGCGAACGGATGGAATACATGAATATATTACACATTTATGGTTTCACGTGTGTAGGTGTGTATCTGGCCTGCGTGCAAATATGTATACGCGTGTGCGTGCGTGCGCGACTATAAAACGTGCATATGTATATACACATGAAGCTGCCGTTCGTTCGCTATGTATATATGTACATGTATACTTTGAGCGTATCATTTTCCACATAGGCTGATCAATTGCCAGGTTAATGTTCCTTTCATCCTCCTGAAACTTGGCGAACGGCTTCATTAAATCGGAGTTTATTTAACGAAACGATATTGCTGGTCGGTCGTAGAGCCGTATCTCGCTATTCGGCCTTCGTTTGCCGCTATTAGTAAATTTCTTGTACAAATACCGCAATTCCGAACAACTTTGACATTTTGAAAATTTCATTAATAAGATGCTACGTTTCACTCAGAGGATGAAAAATATGAGGACCGTGCACGATCTCGCCTAAAATACTGATCACGTAAATGCGGGAATAGAAAACTTATTTTATTCACATTTCTCCGCGGTCTCCCAAATTATGATTCCAATATTCATTACATAACACGTAGATTGTACTTTGTATCGCAACAACGAGTCCCAATTTCATTCCCTTGAATTCTCGACGAAGAAGAGATAAAGAATCGAAGAGAAGATAAAACAAAGTTCTATGATGATTGAAAGATTCGTGTGTGGTGATTCGAGAAATGTAGACGAAGTATCGAACATAATTTCGGAGACTCGTAATACTTGTGGCCTCTTTGTTGAAGCTCAACAGGAGCCGTTAGGAGGAAGAATTCTACGTATATCTAATATGAATTCTAGATGCAGTTCCCATCGTTCGTTCCTTAAACCAGAGACACCATAACACGTTTCCTGGTGGTGGAGTGTATCATGGCGATGTGCCCGCTTCGTCTCGAAGACTGCGCCGTCAACGACGTCGTTACCGTTGTCCTGGTGCTGCTGTTCGGAGCACCGGTGCCGAAACAATGATGGGGATTCGTTGCACACCATCCAGAAACCCACGAGATCGCCTGTATGTTCCTATGGAACCAGAATCGTCGTATGTATTTGGTAAGTTTTTGCATACTTGCTAATATTCCGTTAAAAAATACGAAGAAATAATATTTCTTTTTAAAGAAATTCAATCCGCAGATTTCTAAACGTATGCACCCGTCTTTAAGTTTGTTAAAATGTTTGAAACAAGCAAAGTTTTACAAAGTCTTTATTGAAATTGGCTGCCGTCTGAATACTAGTCACGTAGATCGTTTAAGTCTGCAGTCTAAGAAACGTAATGCGATCTAATACTCTATCATGACTGGCTTTTACCTTATAGGTTTCAACATTTTTTATAAATGCATAAAATCCGCAGTCTAGTTATAAATTTTTCTAACTATTAACACGTCCAGGTTGATATAGCTTTGTGCAATCCACGCTTGACGTAAAAGATCTATTTCGCATGCTGAGAATAAAAGGAAAAGAATTATCATTGCAAAGGATGAACAGCAGAAAAGATAAAATATATTGGAATGCCTTGTACTTTTTAAATTTCGAACATCGAAACTAATCTTCGATTCTAAGCTTTCTCATGCTAAGTTCTTCTTCTCTGTCGAGGAAACTACTCGGTTTAAATTCCTCGGTCTGTTCAAACATTGAGGTGGTACTTTATCTCTACTTCTGATAAGGAGTATTCGAGGGGTTTTGGCGTTTTAGGAACTCACCGTACGGTTTTACAAAACGACGTGCTGAAGAGACAGTATATAATCGGATTCGCCGCTGAATTCAGAGGTGTTAAACTTTGAATGAAAGTGGCCACGGCGATGTTAGTCTGGGTCTCCGGCACATATCCGTAAACTTGCAGCAGATCGAACACTATGTATGGGCTCCAACAAAGAATGAATACTGAAATATTGAAAGATCTACATGAATAGAAGCTCGTCTTTGATCGTACATTTGTAGCATTTTTCATAGGAATGTCTATTTTTATCCTTACAATTAGCTTTATAATATTATCTACCTGCGATCTCGTTGAATCGTTCTTTCAAAGCGACAAAGAAACGCACGAACGGGGACTTTTAAGAGACGGAGAATGTATCGCAGCGTAGAAGAGATGGCTAGTAAATCAATTTTCTCGTAATCGTGAAACGTCGCGCGAGATCCTTGCTTCTCCCTTCATGGTATGGATATTCGGGCCTGGTAATCGAGTGAAATAAATTGTCGTGAAATGGTATGACCTCTTTGTTGAAATATGTAATATATAGCGATATCCTACAACGAGAAATTATGACGAAAGAAAGGAAATGTATAATGTAATATGTACGTAACTAAGTCTTGTCTTAAGCCTTTCGGTGTTAAGGCGCTGGCGGTGAAATACAACGGAAACAGTGGAGGATAATGACGCGATCTCAACATTCAGGATCTTTCATCCACTCGTAAGATTGCCCAACTAAACGTAAAGCTAGGAATGAATCGTCAGAGGACCGGACGTTTCGCGAGCCTTAATTTCTCTCGTCTGTCAGCTGAACAACGGTAGGCGATCTCTGTCCTGAAATCTTTTGAACGTTTCTTTGTTTTATCGGATAAAGAAGTCTCGCCTCCGTTTCTCGCGATTAATCGTCATTTGATATTTTCACGCTTCACGAGTCCATATATTATGCTGAACACGCGTTTGTTAGAAGCTTCGATCGGTAAAATGAACGAAATAAAAAAATATCGCTTTTGCGTTAGAACAAAGTGACAAAAGTGGAGACTCTGTTGAACGAATCTTAAGACTCAAACATACTTCTCGAGGATCTCTCGTCTCGGAACGGACCACACAGAGTGCGAGAATAACCGAAAGCTTTCCCAGATTTGCATGAAGGAGGGCATTCTACGATGCGCCCTGCTTGTAGTAACGAATGAACGCTTTTATTGTTATATGGAGAGAAACACTGAATGTTTACGAGTTTGTTGAACTCGGTCGCGATGCTTAAGCATCACGTGATCATAGCACGATCAATGGTGAAAAAAAAATCGCGAGTAAATCGCGTTAAGCGCTTAAATAATTTTTTTTAATACAAAATATCGACCTATATCGGTTGTTTCGTAGGAAAAATATATTGTAATATACGTGGTGTATCCACTTGAATAGCTTCCTCGCTTTCACAGCAGTACACCGAAGGGAGTTGCGTGGACAGAACTCGATCTCATTTGATCGGTTCCGCTGAGAACGATCTTCGTCAGCTAAAAAAGAAGAAATTTTAGCCGAGACATCTTCGAGAAACGAATCTGATTAGACCAGGCAATTCCTGCTACACGTAAACCCGTTCCCCCGAGAAACGAAGGAAAGAGGTTGGTGCTTTGAACGAGGCAAGGACTCGAAGCTTTCACAGAATCTTTGACAAATACAAACCAAGTTGTCATCTTCTCCCGAGGATCTTTAGTTTGGTTGCAGCGAAGATAATTTCGTTTGAACTTTGACACTATCTGTTGCAGTTTTCGAAGTCTCAATTCTCAGTCTCACTTTAGTTTCTATCGAAGGGGCTTTTTAAATCGTCAGTGAAAAATCACACACGTTAATAACGATTCTTTCATATTTTCCTCGAATCTGAGAAACTATAGGAGAACACGATTCGTTCGAATGTGAGTAAGAGACTGCAGCAGTCTTAAAACCATTGGACGTCGCATTTGTCGAATTCATAAGAAATTATACTTTCATTTTCATTTCTTTCCGTGGTTAATTTGGAAAATTACCAGCGTCAGAAATCGTTATGGCTGGAAGAAAATACTCGAAGAACGAATAGTAATTAATACTTGACGATACGAGACGACACCGGTTAAGATCACGAAAGAAAATTCAATCTAAAGGATTCCCTGCACCGATCTCACGAGACACAACTTTTCTCAGTACATGGTATGTATCTCTGAGCAGTGATTCGTGAGAGAAGTCGGAGGGAATTGAGACAGAGGTCGAGAACCATTTTCGCTTATCTCCTTAGCCGCGTAGCTTTTTACGCGGTGCAAATATAATCGTACAGAGAAAGGGCGAAGCAGGGATGGAAAGGACGTTACGTTTTATCGTAGCCGATTAAACACAGTTTCGATCGTTGGACAAGTTTGGTCGTTGCAAACTTCGACTACGTATGTTCATTAAATTTTTATGCCGTCGTATCGGACGATTTACGCGGTTAACGAGCTCCATCGTATCAAGAAATTTCAATTATTTATCGTTGTACCTCTTACGGTCATAGTTTTCCTTTTCGCGAACTGCTCAATCATGTTCCAACATACATTTCACGAATTAGACGTCGCGAAGTTTGGCATGACCGAAAGTTTCGCGATTACCCTCTTTTACGCGACATAAATCTGTCGTCTAAATACGCCACGCGGATTTGCAGCTTCAAATATACACAGGCTCGCGAAAGTATTTGAACATTTGTACACACCTTTTACAAATATATTATGTACTTTATACGAAGTACGTATTACGAGATTTCCTTAACACTGTTATGCAACTGCACTATCGTTATTACACTGGTATAAATAAACATAACGCGTCTCGTTATAGAGCTAATGAAATTTGTTAATGTTTCATACAATATAATGCATATAATACGAAGATCAAAGTCCTCTGTCGCGAGCGTCCAAATACCTTCCTGAATAACGATACTTCAGTGAGGTAGATAATATTTCGCTTTGGCTTCTGGGATTATAGTTACAAATTCGTAAAACTCGAAACATGATTTGGTTTACTCACCGAACACTATAACGAGAGTCATTTTGACCGTCTTAACTTTAGCCCTGGGAATGAGTCCTCGGGACGATGCTCTCCTGGTGTCTCGAGTAGGTCCCTGACGTAATGCCCCTCCTTGCGACCATATAGTAGCTACGATCACGGCATAACAGCCCCCTATTATCAGAGTAGGGGCTATAAAGAGGGTAAAGCTGACCAGGCTCATGTAGATCCTCCATTGCATAGGAGATCCCAGATCTATCCAGCATTGTGTCTTCCCCTGGTAAACGATCCTGCCGATTATACTCGTAGTACGACCGATTTACCAAAACTAGGCCAACGGTGTTCGTTTAAATGTACAATTCTTAACGAAATGCTACGAAAGAAAGTTCTGCTTCGAACTGCACACTGACGTTCGGTAAAATCGACTCTCTTTTACAGAACATTAAACGAAATCAGGATTAAAGATTTAAATCGCATGAAAACATTTTCCATCTCTGCAATGCGTTTCCTAAGTAACATAAATTGCGAAGAGAAAGAAGAATCCAATAATCTGCTTGCAAATATCCGAGAAACATAATGGAAACGAGCATAATTCGAGCATAATTAATCTGATTCCTCGACTATGAATGTTACGCGATGAATGGCAAATTACCGTATACCTGTATGCGTTTTTCCTCGTACAGGAAAATAATCGGCACGCTGAACAATGCCGACAAGCCCCAGGCAGCTACCACCAGAGCCCTGGCTCTCCACCCTGCGATTAAAGTTGAATTTCCGGTCTTAGGTCGATTTCACGTGGTTACAGAAGGGTAGGGCGATGCAATTCCAGGGGAGATTCGATGTCACGGCGCATTCGGTGGTACGAGGCATACGAACAGATGTAAGTTCGCGGATCCGTGACTGTCGCGTATCGCCAAGTTTCCTCGTTTTCGCGCTCGTGAAACTTCCACGACAGCTGGCGAGTGACGCGGACGAAAAAAGAAGAAAACGGAAAGAAAGAACGTAATCGTGGCCGATAGCGCAATAAAGGAACTTCCTCGAGAAACATTTCGTCACTCTAATGCAACAATGCACCGTTATTCGTTTGGATCAAAAGGAATATCGCGATTATCGTTCGTGAAATATCATCTCGGGTTAATACGGAATTCACATTGAGACTATTGAAAGTGAGTTCGTTAATGTCACGTCATCGACGACGTTGTGGCTCGTAATTACCGTACCCGTAGTCGTTTTATTTCGCTGTGGGTTTTCACCTTTCTATCCGCAGCCGCGCTTCTTACGACATCCGCTACGTTACAACCCAATGAAATAAAGGAGAAATAAAACCGTTACGCTTGCTAATCTACCGCTCAAGAGTGATCTCTTGGCCAGTGGTAAATACATATTGTACCGAGAAACTCCAGATGCTCGTACAAAAATCATCAACTTCAAAACGAACCTTTCGTATTACCAACCCGATCTGCTGTGCCGAATCTCCGAAAAATCACGTCTCGTACGTTTGTTTTAAACGAATCGAGAGCAATAACGATGCTGATAGATGCGATGCGATATTCGATTCTCTCCGGCAAAATATTTAAATATCCAGTCGTTCTCAGTAAAAAAAAAACACGAAAATAGCGCCATGTTGGGAATTTTTACTTTCACGTATCGAAGATACAACGATAATATAATTAGTATTGGTATAAAATTTGATGAAACGTCAAGAAGCTACAGTAAAATATAATATCCTCTTTTACGTTCAATTAAAAGTTTGAGAATTATAAGTAGACTGCGGATTTTTACGCATTTATGGGGAATCTGAAAACGAAACAATGCACAGAATGCACATAATATGCAAAAATATGTAAAATATCCTGAATATACAATAGTGCTCGTTATAAGAATTAGTAGATAAAATATTCATGGAAATATGAATTTGTAGAAATATCTACGATCTAGTTAGAATTATATTATTGAAATATATTGTTCTAATTATACGATATTAAGATCGAATACGCGTTAAATTTGAGTAAACGGAATCAATTGCAATACCTACACTTATATACAAACTACTGTATACTTACACCTGCCGGTGAAATTCATGGGTCTGGTAATGGCGTCATATCTGTCGATCGACAATGCGACAAGTACGTATGTAGAACTGTACGTAACGACGGCTTGCATGAACCTTATCAATTTGCAGGCAACGTTGCCCGCGTGCCAGGTCACCGTCGTTCTCCAAATTATATCCGTTAGCACGGATATCAGGCCTACCAATAAATCTGTAATGAGATATCTAGTGTGGAGAGACGATTCATGGGCAATGCTATCATTAAACAGTAACCACCCGGCGTTCGCTTAATTTGCGAATGAATGAACGAGCAAACTTAACGGTTGGAGAATGCGATTACGTTCGTTAGCTACAACGACGCTTTTAAAATGTTTATAAAAAATCGTATCATGGCCAACAACGCGTGGATCATTTTAAATCCATTTTAAAGTCTTTTTCCAGTCCATTTTTCTTTTTTTTTTTGTATATATATTCCTATAAATTTTTACGAGACAACAGCAAACAAATGTGTAATAAAAAATAAACACGATCGAACACACAGATTCCGGGAAAAAACCAGCTGTTGCGGATTTGAAAAAATTAAGTAAAATTCGCAATTTAAATACGGGTAATCCGCGATTTAACCAATTAGTCTCGCCTACATTTTCTAGAAATAATATTTCATATAAAAAACAATTTGTCTATCGTATCAACGCGTTATATCGTTTTAATCGTACAATCTTTACGTACTCTTAGATAGCTAGGGAACGTTGAAACACATATTTTACGAATAACCTGTGATTTTTCGTGGGACGAGAGAAGAGCCATAAAGAAGTGGTTTAAAGGATATCATATAAAGTGTTGCGAGCCTGGAAGTGCCATTCGGTTAGCCATAAAAAAGACCCTCGAAAGTAAGATCTCATCTTACGAATTCCCATGCGAAACGATCGGGTCTCGGATCATACATTACCCCCTGATATTGAAACCCGATTTGGATTTATCGGCCTATAATAACGCGGATTACGCGGCCGATCTTTGCCAGCCCGACGAATTAATCGACGCGGCTTGATACGCGATCGACCACGAATATTCTCGATACATTTTTTATTACATTACACCGCGTTATTTCCTCAAACTCGGTGAGGACTGTTACGTCTTACGCTTCTTTCGTAATTTATCGGCTTGGGACGCGCGATAGAAGAATAAAAATTGCGCTCGAATTTGAGTTTTACGGCGTGCCCTTGCGATTGCACGCGTTTCTTTTACGACAACGGATCAAATGCCGCGGTTGTCCGCTCGTAAACGAGCACGGTCGTTTACAGATTTCGTCGACGCCCAGCCGTCGCCATCAGCTGCTTAATTGCGGTCTCTTCGTTGTCACCGTATTCGCATGCAAATGTCGCGTCCGACTTTACGAACCGTTCAGTCCACAAAGTTCCGTTCCCGATTTTTTATTTCACACGCGAGATGAGATTCTTCGCATTGTCCGTCGAATTATCCCTCGCCGACTTGTTCGTCGGCTACCTCATACGCGTTATACAACTCGTCGATAATTTTTTACGCCTCTAAACGACTTTCAGCTCCAGTCCCTTAATCCTCGGTCACTTGCATAAAGAGATCCCTAAATTTATCACGTTCCCTTTTTCTTCACCATCGACGTGTCTCTTCGCGTTATTCCTTAAACCCTATTTTTTCCAGACCGCTCCTACTCGTTGAACGACAAATGCACCTTTTCTCGATCCGATAAAACCGTTCCGCGAGAAATATACTCTGGAGCGATAATACGAGTAAAATACGAACGATTTCGCTCCATTTCTTTCGTTTTCCTCCTCTCTCTCTCTCTTCGACTCGAGAAAAACGGAAGCTGAGCTTTCGTTTTCCGATATACAGGTATGTTTGTGCATTTACGAGAGCGGAGCGGGCAATTGCCGCGAAATGGGAGAGTGTTTTTTTACGTTCGTCCGTTTCTATGGCATAAAATGGTATCGGCAATATTTTGGTGCATTTTCTAGTGTGCAAATAACTTTTACAAGCATCGTTCCGGAAATCTATCAAAAGGCTCGCGACAAATGGGACAAAAGAGCCCATCGAATCGTTATATTCCACAGCCCATTACCCTCTGATGTTTCGATTGCTTTTTATTCCTACCTGTTTTCATTGTTGCTAGTATAAAAATGTATAAAAGCAAGGATCGGTAAAAAGGAAGAATACAACGCAGAGGAATACGAAGGAAAGCGGCAGTAACAGAGTAACGTCCGAAGTTATGACATCTCGTAAGTCAAAGTGGAACAACGAAGAGCAGGATAGATCAACTATTTCGCGACGAATGTCCGCTGGATTGGATACAACCTGGTTAGGATAACTGTATGTTATAGGATTAAGCAAATAAGTTTGTTTTCAGAGGGGAAAACTTCCCAATTCCCTCAGATGTGCGATCAAGTTGAATTCCCTAGGGATACTAATCGTTTGCTTCTAACGTACGGAGAGAGACTGTTGGTCCATCGAATCGAGAACGCGAGCTCGGATTTCTTGCCTTGTTGAACAACTACTTTAACCAATTAAGCAGTTCAGTCCATTGAATTTTTTCTCCCCAAGTCTGATATGGCTGACATTTATACTAATACTATCGCAAGCAGTCGCCTGGTCGCCGAACTGTCCACTCCAAGCCATCTCGTAATGGGTTCGTAATGATTATCGGCTGGATGCAAATGGTCTCGATGTATAAATAACGTTATTTTCGCTCAACTCGATAACTTATTCCGCTTTCGTTTCCATCATGATAAATATCCTTCGTTGGAAACTCGATTTTCTTCTAAAAAGCACAATATTGATAACTTTACGGTCGATGAAGTTCCCTCCGTGCCTCTTTCTACGAAACAATTGTACGTGAAGCGAATCGCGATTCTCGTCCAGTTTTCGATTAAATCTAGTTCGTGAAAAGATAGGATACAGTGCAATTTGAGAAAGCGTTTATACGATGCTGCGCGGTATTTCATTTTGTTCTGCGAGGAAAGAGAGGAGAAAAAAGAAAAAGAAGGAGACCAGATAGGGTGGTGGCCGTGAAACGCTTCGAGAGAGAACTAACGGACGTAGGCCACCTTGAAGTTACGACCGCTTGTGCTGGTCTTTGCCTTTGCTCACTGGCGCCGAGCTTTTCAACGCGAACAATGGACGCGTTTCGGGCGGATGCCGTGAGAAACATAATACCGGAGGAGGGAGAAAAGGCGGAAAGGAAGGATTTGAAACAGGACCGTTATACGCGCGAGCGTCTCGAATGTAGGCCTCGAGGAGGTCTATGACTCGAATGTCGGATCAAAGTTCGCATAATTAGGTACGTTGCATCTCGAACATCTCGACGAAACCGATGCTTCATCGTTATCGTAAATCTTTATAGCTCTGTAACTCGATTTTTATTCGCGGCATGTTTACATTCGGTCGGTGCTTCTCGAGCATCCGAAATATTCGCTGCTCTTTTTCAACGTTACAGCCGAGTCGTTTGAAAAATGGGAAATGCCGTCCCTGGAACGTGTCAGACTTGACAAACTTCGACGACAAAGTTACAAAAATACACTGGCTGTTTTACAACGTGCTTGACATACGACACCGTTTTACATGCGAATCGTCTTCGGAATATCGTTCTCGGTTCTTCCTTCTTTACGCGTTCGTTCGAATCGAGTGACATAAACGTTGAGTAAAATCGCGGATGAAAGAAGATATCAGGTGGATTTAGCGAAATTCTGATAGACAAGGAAGCGTTCGATCGAACCGTCGAATGGTGTTAACGTTGGTCCTTTGCACTCTGCCAGTTCGATCGCTTCGTCGAAATCAGATCACCAAGTGCAAACTCGCTTTGATCATCGCGCGAACAGAAATTGTCCCATATATCTAACTCGGATGAAACTTTCGAAACGAAAGTGGATCAACTTACCCGCAAACGCTAGCTGTTTGATAAAAAAATCCATGCGCGTCTTACGCCGTTTGCCCCACTGCAGGCCAATTAGCACCGCGATATTCCCGACGACTATCATCGCGAACAGCAGCCACAAGACCGTGAATTGTTCCGTCTGCAACAGAAAGAAAGGGGAACAGCGTGACGAAGTTTGACGTGTGGAACGACGCTAGGGACGACGGCCGGAGTTGAAAATGGATCGTCGATGACAATGAGAAGACGTATTAGTTAAGAAGCCGTGTCATTTTATCTTCGATCATTCGTCGAACCAGAGACACGATCTTCTTGATAATTGACTCGTTTTGCGTGGGTGCACGACAAAAGCGTCCTAAAACGAGGACTTTCCGTAGGGTCGGCCTGGTCGCAGCCTATCCTCGTAAATCAACGCCTATCGTACGGTGCAGGATATTTATTAGCGATATAATTACGAGTAAGAGGAACGTCACCGAGGGCGAAGTTTCACAACGGCGACGATGACAACGAATCGCGGAGACTTGGGATCGATACTCGTTAAGAATTAACTCTGTCTGCCGGCGGCAGCCTCTTCAACGGAGATCCAAAACGGGGGCCAGTACTCGGAGAAATTTCCTCCGTGACAGGATTATTAAGCGAGCAAACGAGTAATTTGCAGTGGACTAGCCGGGATTTAGCAAAAAACAATACGGAATTCAGGCTCGGATTCGGCGATCTCGCGGCCCACGGCCTGATAGAACGATCGAAGTTTCCTTCTGTTACCGTCGAAACGCCAGGAGACTCAACATCTAATTACCCTCTTTGACGGTAAAGGTAAACGCGCCACAAAAGGTTTGAATGGTTTCGTCGATCGAACGAGATGTCCTTTTTTATCTAACTATGTCTGACGTGTGTTATACACAGTACACGAAGTAATTTCGGTCCAATTAATTTAAGCAAAGTTAATTTCGAATCGCAAGGACCATCGACATACACGAAGCGCTTAGTATTACCGCAATACAGACTTCTCAATTACCGTTTTTAAGCAGACACTCTTGGTATTCATAATAATTCCTAGCGCCGACGTTAGAAATTTCGAAGCTGCGGATGTCACGATTTATTAGATGCGCGAAGATGAGAGTTCGTTCCCAGTGGTAATTCATTCTGCGTTCGGATGAATATCAGAAAAGAATTTCCCGTAAATTTTATTAAAATTCTCGAAGGTGTGCGCGCAAGCGCGCGAGGGAAAGTGGGTTACGGAAATCATGAAGTACGTCAGCCGCAAAATTGGGGAAACTTCCGTGTTCCCGATCCGGCTAAACATATTTCTTCCCGTACTCGATGACACTGGTCATTTATGGAAAATCGATGACCGATATCTCTACGTGTTTGCTCCGTGGCTTCGCGAAATTTGTCCCCCTGCCTTTCTGGATTCAATGACAGATTATTAGTTTCCATTTTCGGAGTACGCCCATGTCGGAATCCAACTGCAAGGTGGGTGGATCGTTAAGACAGAAATTTATCGTCGTAGATTCCATAGGGAACCACCTGCGAGTAGCGAGCACGCACTTATGCCGTTCGCACCGCAGCTGCGCGTACGGTCCATCGTGCTGGGATTCATGCACACCGAGTATACCGATTATCCTCCGGTTAAATCGGTTTGCCCGCCATCGCGGTCGTGGCGTGGCGATACGTTCGTGCAAACTAAACTAAAGTTATTCCTGCAAATACGCGAACCTCTTCCGGTACTTGGTGCGGACTGTGTTTAATCGTTTCGTAATTGGCTCAATCGCGACCGTATACATTCGGATAATTACTAAATTTACACGCTGCCACCTGGTAGCTGGCAACTGTTTGTTGGTCGAGCTGGAATCAATTATGTGTAGGTTGGCCAGCGCGAGACCGATTAACAGGATGCCGTTATTTAGCTGATCCTATCCGCTCTGTTTCGGTCATGAATCGTAAATCAGCTTCAATTGGAATTCGAGGCGCGTTCGGTGCACGTGTCTGTACGAAAGACGTTTAATTAACCTAGCAAACTTTCGTTTCTCTGATAAAGCCGCGCGCGCTTGTCAAGGCCAGAAAAACTACGGAGCAAAGAAGTTCGCGTGGCTCTTCCCTGTACGTTTCTCTTCTTCGATTAGAATAGAAATACTCGTCGCTGTTCTTTATCCTTGAGAATAAAAGGACCGTGGGTGTCGCGTCGAGTAGAAACTCGCTGCTATTCCAATTATTTGATTCACGTTGTTCGTTACCCTACATCAAACCCGATTTTAGTGGACAGACCCGGAATCGCACCACGCGTTGCAATTTATCGCATGACTGCAGAATCCGATCTGTGTAGGATCATCAAATTCCGAGATAATTCATTCGACTAACGTAATGTAACGATGCCAAAGCGGAATTAATATTGCGATTAATGGTACTATTATTCCAATTATACGTCGACGCATCGAACAATCGACTTCTCCACTCACGTATCGCGATTTGTTAGCGAAATTAAAATACATTCGATTCCCACCGCACAGGCTCTCTCACCGTGATAACGATGAATGTACGGATTCCACGTTATTGTCGCGAACTAATTTGACTTCCTTGCCTCCTGCGTTTTTCATCTACCGTGTTCTATCGACTAGAAATTAGTTAGGAATAATATGGAGAAACGTTGGAAGACGAGGTTGCACCGGAATGGCGGTGTTTTATGCGTGAGCCAATAGGCTAAGAAAAGCGGCCCGTGTTACGTTATCCACGCCTTTCACATGGTGTCTCACCTGGATACGTTAGACTTCGTTTGCTCTTTACCTGGCATGTAACAGCTTCCTATGGATTCGTCGACAGGACAGTCTCATACTGCTTCGTGTAATTTATAGTTGTTTCGGTTTAACGTAATCGCGGGATTAAAATCAGACGACGAGAAATACTTATCGAGGGCACGGTATAATTTTTCGATCTTCGGTTAAAAAGTTAGATAGTAGCTTCTATACGTAAATGAAATCGACACATATTTGCAGCCGGCGTATATTTTTGGCGAGGATGAAGCTTAAAGCGATTCGATTCGCGAGGCAATAAGATTTCCACGGATCTAGTTTAGCGAATTTTTCGGGGCAGATTCGTTGGAGGGAAGTTTACCGAGTAGGTTTCAAATCCGAGGATTACACGTTCCGGCCGGAGGGCTCTTTGGTCCGGGTATTTCTTCCCGAACAGCAAATTACCTTTTTCCCATTGGCGAGAAAATATCGCCGAATCGACGAAAACCGAGGTCTGCGTAACTGCCACTCTCGCCTTCCTTCTTTTCCCTCGACACAGCACTAAATTTATGCTTCCAAATCGCGCGTGTGCCTCCAGCTCTCTGCGCGCGCTCTCTCTCTTCTCAATAACAGAGAAATGACAGGACAGGCAGTTGAAACGATCAAATGTATGTTCGAATCTCTTCATCCGTGACTATACAAGATCGTGAAACTATTTGAACATATTTGGGCGACATATATTATGTGTGTTGTACAGGACGTTTTGAAATATTATTAACATAATTATGTATCCCGACTACCGCGATTATATCGTTTAAAACGAATCTGAAAATATGCGTGGAAATTAGAGAAATATTTAGTACAAGTCAATTATATTAATAAACGTCGATATTCGGTGGGACGATATTTTACTACAAGTCAATTACGAATTGATTTCGCGTTCATTCTTAGGCTATTATCAGCGTGTTTCTGCAAATCGACGCGTACACGTACGCGCCGAAATGAAAATTATCGAGAAATCGATAACGTCAACCAAAATTTATGCTATCTTGTCCTGGATATCAAACTTTACGAACACCATGGCAAAAATATTTACAGCCACCGAGCTGGCGCGAAATTGAATATTCGTCTTCGAACAGATATATATGTATTACTCTAAGGAGATGCACAATAAACAAATACGCTATTTAAGATAACTACAGGCTTATGTCTCTGATATTATACAAAAAGCGGAATTTAAAAGAATATTTTCGAGGTTGGCTTGTTGTTATAGCGAAAAAATGGAAAAATTTGTATAATTACAGCGGTACTCTAAAGACACATCAATGTTAGATTATAATATGTTGGGTGATATTACGTACATTATATTATTGGTAACAACAGGCTGTCCTATGTGCTCGTTTGTAATTCTCGTCAATTAGGATATCGACTCACTTTAATGCAAAAGGGATTCAGCGTATGTCAGTTCGGAGAGCAATCTAAATTCCGATTCTGCAGATTGAATTCACGTTTATCGATAAAAAGTCGAAAGCGAGAAAAAATTGAAACAGCTTCCCAAACTTCAATTTCCTTTGAATTCCATCTTTCCGCACCGTTTCTTTTCCATGCTTGAAATTGCAACTGCAAATTTCCCTTATCCGGATGTTCAGTGTTAAATTTTGGAACCGTGGTACTCACCAGAGACTTAAAAATTATCGCAAATATTAAATATAATAACGCTGGAGTTTCCAATCGATTTCCATTGGATATTATAAATTCTTCGCGATTGGATTAAGAAGGAAATTATGTAACAGAGTGGAAAGCAGGTGTAGCAAACGACGCCAGAAATCTCGCGGAATATATTAAAATGTGATTTATCAACGTGGACGTGTCTTCTCCTCTCTATTTCTCAGCTCCGTTATATCTTTCTTCCACGGAACGTCTTCTTCTATAAAGCTAATCTGGGATGAAGTAGATATATCGATTGTCGCAGGTCTTGTTCTTGTTCCTCTTTTTCGCGGGTATTTCAGTAAGATTTTATTGCGATCGCTGCAGACGTGGAAATTTACTTCGTTTCTCCCTGGGTGATACTATTTAGGAAGAAATGTTCTTCGGCTTTTGCGAGACATTTGTCGGGAAGCTCCCTCGACGTGCGTGAGATTTATATTACGAGAGGTCGCAAAGTGCCACGAAGAGGTAAATTCGATTCGCATCTCGTATCGCAGTACGTACGAGTCTTATTCGAGCTGTCCCTCTCGTTTCTAAAGCGAAAAAGAGAAATACGTGAACATTAGTCTCACTTTATACGACGGCCGTTTCTCTTATTAACACCTCATGTTCTAATATCGAGCTGCCTTCGTGGCGTTCATTGTGAATTACGTTCCATTTGAAATAAAAATGTAAAATTACATTTTTACTCATAGGGCCTCATAAGGCAGGGAGATAGCGTACCATTTAAATCTTCGTTTGTTAGTTTCATAAATATTCTTTGATACGAGTTGAGCGTGACATTGTTCTTCTTTTTTCTTTATATGAAATTTTACTATTGCAGACAAGACGGCCAAATATTTAAACGCGAACAGTAGCCTGCACGGAACAAAGCAATGCTATGTCGATATCGGTAAAAATGAAAACGAGTAAACGGACGCGATGAGCGGATTATTTTATTGAATTTTGGGCATTCTGATCTGGGTGTAACTGATCGTAACAGGAAACTTTCGAGAGCGAGTTTTGGTTGTTTGGAAATGAAATTTCCGTGAAAACGAAAAGGTAAACCTAGGGTGAAACAGATATTCGGTGGAAACGCGATGAAAAGTTTGTTATTTAACTTGCGCCAACTATCCGTCGAGTAAGACGAAGAAAGTATCCCAGCCAGTAACGCACTCGTTACCCTCGAAAAATCTGATGAAACGACAATGCTCCCTAGCTCTCTTGTTCATCCAGAGAAATTGAAACGAAAAGTCAGTCGTTGACCTCTGTTCACGTGGGAGGAAATTCTCGTCGTTCCCTTCCCGACCATTTTCCAACGCGAGCCTCTGAATTGCTTCGTTACAGGCATAATCGCGATAGACCCTTGCGAGTAAATGTTTTTCATCCTTGTTTAGCAATTTATGCAACCTCTTACTTTGTTACTTTGGTGGTTGTAATTTAGAACTATTTAAAATAAAGTACACGCGATAAGAGACACGAGCAGAGTTCAAAGAACGAGAGTATCTCGTTTAGCAGGAAATATCAAGATTTAAGCGTTTATATTATTCGGTAAGATTTTAACGTGACCAGGTATTAAGTCGGACATACTGGAAATCTACGAACATCGAACTGATAATACAAATTGAAAATACGAAAACATAAAATTTTCTCGTCCAACGAATAAAGTACGAGTAATTTCGCAAGTTCTTATTCAAGAAGCCACTTTTTCTTTTATCGTGTCTTTCTATTCTTATGCTGTATATTATATAATATAATTATTTGTTATATCGAAAGCATGTTTGTCATAGGAGAAGTATACTGCAACGTACTATGTACGAACTAAATACTTTTCTGTCGGACAGTACCGTCGCAATGGTTGAAATTCTCCGATTGTAATTAAAGTTCTATTTCGTTTAATTTCCAATTGCAAATTGTAATCGATCACAGCTACACTCGATTAGCATCTTCACGATGGTAGTGTTTGAGCGTGGGTCGCTCTCCTTTAAGCGATAAAACTGCGAAGTTCAGTCAGTCGAGAGACGATAACTCTATTGCAGCCATGGATCTCTTTTTTGTAAAACATGGTCCCATAAAATGCACCAACGTTATGCTTCGCGTCAAATACATCCCTTTGGTACTGACTTTTCTCCGTTCCTATTAATCGGAGCGACAACGAATTTTAATCAAGTTAATGGAAAAGAAGGCTTTTCCAGTCGTTCCTCCATAATTTATGTACTTTCTTTCAATTTCCATCCTACTTTTCGTCCGATTATCATTTTGGTTTACGCAATCTTTTTTTCTCACGTGCGTTCGTTCCTCCAATCGTAAATCGTAAATTGCGGCAAGCGGTTTTTGCTCAGCGGAGAGGCGCTCGGTTGCTCTTTAAAAATCGCGCTTCTAACGATCGAGAATGGCAACAAGAAATCTCTCTGATCTCATTTGGCCGCCGCCGTTTCTCCCTCGAGTCGTAAAGATTTAAAAAGTTTTTTCGCGTGCCGCTGTACTCCTCGGCGCGGTACAGAAAAGCAGTAAAATCAACGTTCACAGAAACCAAAGACTTTTCTTTTGCGTAACCGCGTACACGTTGCCGTGTTTCAGATTATTCGTAAAAGTTCATTTTCGTTTCACTTGGACTCGTCGTCGGGCAGAAAAATTAAGCAGTTCCGCGCAAGCTACGTTAAATTAACCATCAAGCGAATTACTCCGTATCACGGACAATTATTCGATCAACATTTCCTCGCACGATGGAAATTACTAGGAATTTCGCACGTTGCCGTGAAATTTGCTAGAGTTCGTAAGATGCGAATGATTAAATTGAAACAAAATTTTTTGCAGTTCCAAGCGTATGAATCTGTAAATCGTGGTACTTTTAATCCAGTTGAATAAATGATAATAAATAACAATAAATAATAGTTGTTATAACAAATAACTCGCAACACTTATTTTAATCGTAAAAGTAATCGTAATTCGAGTTCAATCGCGTGAAACTTTATACGAACGTTTTTGTCGTTTTGTGCGCTCATATCGAGGATATGTGTACACTTTATGAAATACGCTTTCGCTACGCACCCTGACTTGCTTGCCCATTAAGGCTCGGCTAGAAAAATGGTTGTCTGAAAACTTTCGTAGGCTACAGCAGTTGCGAACTCTTTGGGGATACGAGAAAACGTAACAAGATCGAGTTTCGAAGAAAGAACGCTTTCTGCTTTTTCAAAACCACTTTACATCCATTCACTATTGCAGAAAATGTTTCTTTCGCCTTCGTTTAAAGTAGTCGTGCTAACGACGACACGTGCGAGCTCGAAATTCATTTTTCGAAATAGAATATCTGGTTTTGGTTACTATGGACCTCGCAATCACAAGCTGTGTGCACTATTTCGGAAATGGCAAAAGGGCTGTTATCTAATCCGTGCTTTCATCGTGCTCTGCTTTCAACGATCGTTCGATCTCTCTCAGTTCGTATCACGAGATACGTAGAATCAAGTGACAGAAACGTATTAAAATGAAAACGAAACGTGACCGCGAATTTGCGATGAAAGTAAATTAATCGAGACGATTGGAAATTTCGTGGCAAGTGCATTTCCATTCAAATCGTATCGTTCGTATCCAACGTTCGAGATATTTCATGAAATTTATTTTTAATTTTACATAATAATTTTATCGACAAGTTATTTGAAAAGAAAAACTATCTCGTTACATTGTCTAGCCTCGTAATCTTACGAGAGAACTACAGTAACCCGGATAGTTCCGTATTTTTTTAAACATTGCTTACGGTTTACAAGAAACCTCGGGAGAAGTACAGGGTGAAAACACCCCTTAAAGGTGGACAGATGTTTCCCTATACCCGTTAGGTGGTATTTTCTCGCGTATTTTTCAGGCTAGGAATTTAGATGTAAGAAGAAGAGACTACCGACGTCTGATGTTTTACGAAGATAAAAACTTTTGGATGTTTGCAGGTAAACAACGAAACTGCCAAGAGTTATAGATTACGCTATAGAGATGATCTCGCACGCGAAGTATGTTATTTCCTCGTCGATCGCTAAACTTTGAAACTTCCGGAATTCGGAGTTATGTACGCGTGCTGGTGATTGCATAATATACATCGCATAGATGCAAGCATAATTACAAAACGTTTGGATAATGATGAACGCGATGAGGATATTTCATTATCGACAAATCCTGTTTTGAATTCTCAATGATTTGTATATATGATAATTTAGATGGCTCCTCCGAACAAAGTTTAAATTATTACAAATTAATTTAATTTAATTTAATTTAATTTAGAAGAAATAATTAAAACGCTGTTCGGATGTTGATATTTCTCTCCTAAAATTAAATCTAGAAATTTTTGATACATCTCGTTTTAACGAAAACAAAAATTTTATGTATTTTCTTTTTTTTCCCTCTATAAAGTAAATGTCCATCTCGTCAAAAATTCAGATTTATTAGAAATCTGCCTGATACCAGATGCTAGGAAATTTGCATTCGTAAAAAAATTCTCTTCGTGCAGAAAATACAATTGGACGCGCGTCATTATATAAAATCGGTAATCAGATCGTGGGTTCGCTTCAGTTATTCCGTATTCCTGCAGACCCTGTCCGTTCCGGCAATATTCTGTCCTCAGTGGAACAAGATAGTTTTTTCACGATGATCAGAACGCAATCAGGATAAGAGGAATTTATTTCGTAGGATTTCTTTTAACGAAGTGGATAAAATCCATCGATAGTTCTTTTATGAATCTCGTGGCGATATTTCGAAATTGGAATTTAGAAAACAATTCAAATTTGATAAATCAAACGCGAGGTTTTTCCTCTTTCCATTGGTATAACGTACGATATTAACTATGCAACGTTCTATGCAAAGTTGTAAAGAAACTTCTGTCGAACACAGGGAGGTATACATGCAAATCGAAGGCGACGCGACGCGTCGGCGTCGCGGAAAATCGACCATTCGCTGTTCCATATAAGAACTACCTCCATAAAAAAATATAATCTGGGGTAATAAGAAAACGATAACACGGTCGACTTTATCGCTTCGTAAACTATCGAATCGTTATGCGGCATTTTGGCAGATATAAATATTCAAAAAGCAGAAATTGGCTGGCAGGACAGCGAGCTCGTCGAATAAGAGATCCCCCGATCATCTTGAATACGATGTAACACGGTCGATTCTTCGTCGATTATCCGAAACTCGAAGACAACTAACTTTGGTAACAAGAAAGATCCAGGAGGACGCTTATATTCATATAGGTTCCGGTCGATCGTGATTAATCCAAAATCAATGACTGTCCGCGAAGAGGGGGTGCAATGTCACGTCGAAGGTCCAGGCTGCGTGGATAAACAAGTAAATAAAGAAGTTTCTGCTACGACGAGGCAGAAGGGGACGTCGTATTTTAAGATATCTGTCTAGGGATGTATACATCGAGATCGGGGAAATTTTTCCGGCAC
Organism: Bombus vancouverensis nearcticus; assembly: GCF_051014615.1. Taxonomy (NCBI): domain Eukaryota; kingdom Metazoa; phylum Arthropoda; class Insecta; order Hymenoptera; family Apidae; genus Bombus; species Bombus vancouverensis. Next base: position 2,015,026 of record NC_134928.1, on the reverse strand, counting down.
GGGCAACCCCTGGTATCTCGGTTTTAGTCACGAATCGAGCGAAACTGGCGGACAAAAAGCTGGAGAAACGAGCGTGATACAGCATCGAGGGCTGGTAGGCACTTTCCTAACGAAAAGGGTTTGCCAAGATGTGGCGAAGAAATACGACCCTACTTAGCTTCCAGATCGAAGCGGACCACTTTTTCCTTCGCGTTTTCTCGGATGTATTCTTGGCGCGGCGGGTGTCGCCAACGATTTATAACAACGCTAGTGACGATCGATCAGTGATTTAACGGGACGGAAGGTAAAATCCGATGGAATTTCGTTGATTTTGTCCGAAGCCCCGACTACGAAGCACAAAGAGTTTTGCATTCTGCTATAAAGAATCTGATAAAAGACGCTTTAGCGGAAAATAAAGGTTTGTGCGAACGATTATTGTAGTCATTATATTTACAATCGCGCCTCGGCACTATCGAACCTGCGTCGTTAACGATATGTCGCTTCTTCCGAAAACGTTAACGAGGGAACCAACGTGTTCTTCGAGTAATAGTGACAATCAACTTACGATATAATTGAATTCAGCGAGAGAGAGCGAAGTGCAATCTCGAAAGCGTTGCAGCGAAGCAAGCTGAAATCAAAAAAGGATCAAGAGTAGCGCGAATCGATGCCGTACGATCCCTGTGGGAGCAATAAATCGCAAACGGGATTCCTCGCGATTTCTTCTGGCCACATATGTGCAGGTGTCTATGAATTTTATTATAGTCGAATTCCAAGAACTCGAACCATGTTCGATAACGTGCTATTATCAAGATTCTACGATCCAGCTAATTATAAGTTGCAATTTAAAGTTATCCTCTTCTCATAATCGAGATCGTTAGAGAAATTCTTCGTCTGATATTTACGCATAAAAGGTATGGCAAAGAAAAGATCAAATTTCAACTCTCGTCTAGTCTATTAAACTTATTCTAATTTCATTTCATTATAAAGTCTTCGCTATAATTGAAACTAAACTCTTAAAATGTAATTTCCGACTATGGGTCTTTATTATAGGCGAGAATCTCTTTCGACGACTTTGTCATCGAACGACCGTTATTTTCTCGAATAGAGAGGAATAATCTGCGTCTGACACGGACGAATGAACGCAGTCTTTTTTAACGCGATGATTTACTTTTAGTTCGTAGAAATAGTAGACGTACTCGGCGTATAATAGAATAACAAAATAAATGGGAAAGAAACAGGAAAGAATATTTACGACAGGAGCGACGCGTAAAAAATTTGCCACCAAGTCCATATAATATCAATGTCTTCGCTTTAACAATATCTCATCTGTTACAAAAGCGCACAATAGAAATGCACACTGCACGAAGCTTCGAATAATATTAATATTGTGTTTCAACGAGAAATAAGATACGCGATAATACTCTTCAGAGACATTTAACATTCGCTATTGAATCAGCGTGGAACGTTCAAAATGAACGACGTTTGTATTCTAGCAACAGCACTTGCTATTTCATCCCTTATTAATACGTACGGACAAATGTTTATACTACAAGATATCGAAACACGATGAAGTGTAAAACAAGAAGCCGGGACCGAGAAGACGAAGACAATGAAGGGAAGATTGAATTTTGTGTTTGTACTGGGAACGGGGTAAAACGCGCGATGCCCGTGAAGCGGCTCACCTTCCACCGGAAGACAACTTCCGCCTCTGTTCGGGATGTAATATTCCCTCGAAGAACTTTCACAGGATTTGTGACCTGCTGGAATATCGATTTAATAAAACTGTTACGGTGTCAACGCACATATTCCCACCAAAAGTCCTACTTACGTCAGAAGACAAACTTTAAAGTGCTGTACAAACCGGGAAATGGTTTAATGGCAGATTTGCAAGTAGAAGAAGGATGTGACTTTAGAAATTTTCCTAGAATGTGAAAAATCCACTTTGAAGAAATGTTTAACCGTCGTTACTAAAGACGTTAATCGATATTAACCATCGTTTATCGACTAAACTTTGATGTAAAAGGAAATCGGATAAATTACACCTGTTCGATGGATTCGCGAAATCCGCCTCTAAGTTATTGCGATACAACCGTGAATTCTCTCCATCGACGGGTTGAACGTACGAGGATAAGAAATGCTGTAATCTTGAAAATTCCAGCCTGTCCTTGCAGAAAAGTAGCGGTCATATATCAGTCGGCCGTTAAGATTACACGGCGCGTGCATCGATCGGCTTGCTGAAAATTATAGTGATTGCTCGGGCGGGGTGCGGGAAACGCGTCGTTCCGCGTATTACGTATTCTCTGTTCGTCGCGACACTTTAGTAAATGCGAACCGACGATCCGTTCCAGGCAAATTCGGTGTACAGTCTGGGAACGTTACCCGGCTTCGTACCGTTCTGTCCCGAGGGAGGCTAATGAGTTTCAAAGTAGCACGGAATTTAATAATGTCAAATCTGAAGATCTCCCGACTAATACAGCGAATTTTCGATTAAATCACACGTTGCTCGATCCACGCTGTTTACCGTATAATAATATCGTAAAATAATTTTCGATTGTAACGAAATTTTACGCGTGTTCGCCTCGATATTATATATATCGCGCCGTTCCTGCAACTTTATGTCGATCATCAATATAAAAAAAAACCGTGGTAGCCGATCGTTTGAATAATTATTTTAGACCCTACGAACATATCTAAAGCAAATTTATGTCTCCTTTTTTCTTTCTTTTTGACAGTATTAATTCATTCGAATTCATAAATCATATTTCATATGCAATTAATTTAAAGGTCCTGTGGAAACGTGTTCTATCAATTTGCTAGTAATTATTTCGAAATGACGAGAGCACAAGATATCCGCTGGCCAAAAACCGTCATTATAGTTACGACGATTATTAACAAGTAGGTTGGAATAGCGAACGTTTGTAAATCATAGCCACATAACACGCGGATGTCACGTAACGTGACTCTCGATGACTAGTCGAAGTGGCAGTCGGTTAATAGCGCTTTTGTTACATCACAGTCGTCGAAGTTTCCCGCGTCGATGCGATCGTTCAAAACGCGTCGATTCAATGACTGCTCCGGTATGTCTGTCTATCTCCGGTAAATCGTGGCTGACGATTTTCTACTTAAACGTATCCGTTCGATTCGAACGTGCCACATCTGCGTTTAAATTGAAATTTTAAATAAGCCTGATCCATTACATTTGGCAGACTAAACTACGAATTAGCTGGAGTTTCGTTGTCAGTTACTCGTGTGACTTTTTTCGGATAATTTCAAGTTTCGGAAATATCACGACGACGATCATCTCGATGGCGTAGCACTTTCGAAGAACGATCTGCTAAAACATTGGAAATGCCCACGTTGTCGACATGATCAGCTTGATCCGATCTTTCGGGAAGCAAAGATGACAGAATTCCTAAAGTAAATTGATTGACCAACGCGAACACTATTATTTTCTCCGAAGATTCAAGGAAAGGCCAACATCGCATCGTGATTCTTTTTCGTCTAGTAAACAAGCTGAAATTTTCGTATCTTGGACAAGATTGTCACGTACTGTATTATTATCTGTCGTTGAGACTCTCGTTTCTTTCTGTTATATAAATTTACAATAGCGGCGAACGAAAATTATTCGTTTCTTTTCAGAGACAGTCTCGTTAAAGTTTATCGCTAAAATTATTTGTTCAAGCCGTGGACAAATGTATTACTCCGTTTCATGATCGTGTGACAATTTCTCACGCGCGACGAAACAATTATCATCATGCGTCATTGATACGCATTCGACGATACGTTGGTGCTTTAGTCGCTGCCAGAATCGATAGACATCAATAGCAACACGTGGTTGTCGCTACGTTCCGACAGCGGCAATCCGGCACGATTCGATAGGAAATTTTTGAAAAGAGAGATACCGTTTTAATAACGATTCTAAAGGCTAACTGAAAGAATTTGAAATTGTATTATCCAGGTGGGCGGAACAAAGCGAACCCAACGTACGTAAATAGAGCGAATCCAGAAGTAAAATATCGCGATAAAATACACGTAAAAAATTAACACATGTATATATGTATGCATAAAGAAAGGATGTATGGGATGAATTTGCAGTCTGAAAGTGTGCGCTATTAAAACATGGATTAAAAATCAGATTTACGGTTTTAATACAAGGGCTTCGAGTTTTAAAATTGTACCCCGTGCATAGCCGAGATAACTGCAAGACGTTTGACTCGAAGAAAAACACGAACGAAATTGGGCCGTTGGTAATTCGATAACGAGCCAATTGAATTTGTGACACGTTCGTCCAACGACCGCTACCGAACTCGTAAGTTTAGACGTAGATTACAGGGTGGTTTAGCGGCCAGCGAGAAACCATTAATTTCCGTCCGCAAAATCACCAAGTCCTCTGAGCGACCGTGTAATTAATTTTATCGCCATCGTCTGCCCAACCGAAGCATTTATCGCGACCAGATTAACTCGCATTACCCTTGACTTACGATTCGCGTTACCTCGATCCGTTTGATCTTCGGACATCGCGAAACGAACAACATTCGACGCAAATCGAATATGATTCGAAGACGGAATTCAAGTATTTCCAAGAAACTCCAGAAAGCAATCAGGCACGAATAGTTTCTACGGTCGTTCGCCGAACTATAATGTTTAAACATTTATACAAATGTTTCACGAATATATTATATATTTTATACGAAACCTTATGAAATTTCATTAACGCTGTAATAACAGATGTCTCTATCATTGTCGTATTGGTAAAATATGAAATATGATACGATATGAATTTCAAATTGTATACATTTGTTTATAATTGATATAGAGAGATACGATTGCACGTAGATTACAGAATATTTATTGCGAATTTGCACGTAACAAAGAATTCATACATAGACACGAATAATGATTTTAAACGTATAATCTGTGCTAAAGATGGTTCCATCAAATATCGTGATTTTCCAATATTGCGAACGATCGATCATGTTCAGATTTTTTGGTGATCTTTCAAAGTATTAAACACGTTGCAGCTTCTTTATATTTCCATATACAATATCCAGATTCGTTGAAAATTTGAACAATACAATCACGACGATCGCGTCTTATTACAGAGTGAATGAATAATTTCGTATAACGAGAATGATAAATACATAAAAATGTTCTGTTATATCTCTAGATATTTTCGCGAGTCGTCGTATATGAAGCTGTAATCGTCTTTATTCGATACGAGACGACAAAACTGTAAAATAAACCGTAAAATGATACATAACAGTCGTCCAAGTGTTTATTCGAAATTCGTGCTCCATTTCAGCTGTAGTGTCATTCGTTTTATGTTACTCGCGCGCGTTTCAATCCATAAACGATAGGTCTCGACTTCTCTGAATATCGATGCTACCGAAGAAATAGGGAGCGAACCATGTGATCACGCATAATCACGCTTGACGAAATGCCGCGATAATAAATTTCCGTGCCATCGATCGAAAATGAATATATATCGATAAATTACCCTTCCTATGGATTCAGCACAATTCGCCGTGTAAACGTGAATACATATTTTTCGTAGTAAAATCACGCTAGGATTTAAAAAGCGTCGTAAACTATGCCGTTTAGTTCGCTAAATCGTTGAGAGGAAAAACAATCTACTCGAACAATAAAACAGTAAACATATTCTATTGTTTACTGTTTTGTATGTACTTGTGCGAAATGCACGAAAGGCGACGCGTCATTAAGTTTCTTAAAAATAAACAGAGAAACGTAAGTTTGTGCGTGCGTTGCGCAAAACGCACGTTAATAAAGCTGCATCTTCTATTTGTTTTTCTTCCGTTGCTCGTTTTTGAAAATTATGCCAATTCACTTAAGTCTATTGCATACGACGATATATAACGAATTCTTTTTTCTCTGATAAAGATCAAACGTAGGAAGAAGAACGGCCACATAACGCGATATTTACGATATTTAAATTCAGTGCGAATGCGAAGGCGAGCGTCGAGGCACATAAAATTAGACTTCTAGTCGTCGTATTAAAAATAATGCGCGCATGTAGCGAGTGCACCGTGGACAGCCGAGTAAGAAAATATGCTTTTGTAAATGATAAACGTCCGTGTTATCGGTAATTCGTGCACGCGTTATTAGTTAGCCGTCACGGTAACGAATGAGCTTGTTTCCTACGAAAAGTAGTTTGACCGCCAACGACTATTATCGGCGTAAAAAAGACAATAATTGAAGAATCCACGTCATCGGATCCACGCCAGTCCTTGAACAACGTAGCCACGTACAAATAATAATAAAATTCGAGCATTTTGCTCGCGGATAATCGATACGTCATTTATCCTATTCGTCTATTTATAAAATTCTATGTTCGAAGCCACCTTGGATGAAAATAGAAATAAAAAGTGATCGAAACAATTCCTTAGCGAATTAACTGGGCGAAGTTAGAGCAACGCGATTCCGCTATCAAATAATCGAACTAGCTGATAAGGAATAGATAGCGCGAAGGAAAATATATGGCTTAGGGCGTAGATGAAAGCCGTGTCTTCTTTTTTCCCCTGCGTCTTAAGCGGCACTGCGATCCTCCAAGTTTTCTCCCGGCGATCGTAAACAACTCCATCGTGGTCTTCTATCTTCGGGATCACCAGAATATCCAGACGTGGTCTAAACCCGTAAAAACAACTTCGGGTCTCTGTGTTTCCATGGTTATAATGCATCGCAACTTTATTAGATACTTTTGCAATCTTCTCTTATCGATAGCGGCCGAATCATATCTTTTTCACGACGTGTCAAACGCGTCGATATTCTTCTCCTCGATGACTTCGTTTTTTGTCTTCCACTTCTCATTTTCGTTGTATCGCACGATGTTTCGTATCTTCTATTACGCATCTTCGTTACGTAGAATAACGTTTTTCGAGCAGTGGACTTATCGTTCACGCAACAATTTAGCCTGGAACCTACGAAATGCTCCAAGCTTCCATAAAAGTATGTCGGTTCGTTGCCAATTCGTTAACCTAGAATATTCGGTCTAATTCTATATACTTTTGTACATAAAAGCACACAACTCCTATTCAGCTTCGTTACGAGATTTTTATAACAATGTGAATCACCTACGTTGTGAATCGTCTGCCTATGTTGCTATTATCTAAAAACACGAACAATATTTGTCGAACGCAAACGTAGGATGTTTATTGAAAATGTTGGCACGTTGTTGGTGGACCAACAATTCAACTAGGGAAACAATGTATTTACCACGTTCTGTTGGAGTTGCATTTAATTAAGAAAGTTCCCGTCCTAATATGTACATCATCGTGCCCGTATAACTTTCATGACTCGTAAATGTTTACCTAGTAATTTTATCGTCGATCGAACAGTGGTCGCCTGGTTCGACTTTACTCCGGTGGCCAGACTCGGCCACCAAGTTTCCATTCTTATCGATGTCTTAAAACCTACATAAAATGCATAAAAACGTACCGAGACGCGTAAAGATTCGTAATACGTCGAATATACTCGTCGAGCATTTGCTAGACGAGAGGAATATCCGTTTAGGATCCGATTTATCATCCATTTGGCAAAGTTCACGAAAATACGAATATTTTGGATTGGCACCTAACTCTGTCTCTTCCGTATATAAATTTTCTCATCGAATTACCGTATCCGCTCTGTCCTCGTCGGATGGCGATGTTCAAACTAATTGCAAATGAAACGTCGAATCTAGTCAAAGTATCGACTAGATCCCACGGTAGTAACTCTTTAGATACTTTTAGAGTATAAGTTGTACGCTTAAACTTAAAGAAAAGTCGGCGAATCGCGCGTCGTTGGTAAAACTGAAGCGTCGAAGCCCCCGGTCGGACGATTGATTTCACAGTCAGCGAAATAAATTGGCGGCCGGATCGTAAAAAATGGAAGAGGAAAAAGTTTTGTTTCGTGGCCAATATCGCAGCTACGATTTATAATTTGCGAGAACAGAAATTTCGAATCGTCAGTTTCGTAAGTCCCTTCCAGCTACGCTGCGTATCGCTTTTCTTACAAATTTCCTTGCTATGATGTTCATGACTGTGTGGTAATATAATTCGATCATAATCGTGCGCAAGGGCTGTTCATCTTGCACAATATTTTAGGAAAGGAACAGTATTTTACGAAAGACTGGTTGTTTTGTGCGTAATCAACTGGCAAAAATTGGGGGCTACGGTAATTGCGTCCGTACTCGGAACAAGCTTTAAATTCCAGTTAATGGTGAGAGGCGGAAAGAGACCAAACTCAGCAGGTAGGTTCAATAGCGAAATAACACGATTCTACTATTTCCAGTTGTAAAGACCTTTTACATAAACGACTCACGCGAAAGTATAGCAAAAGAAAAAAAGATATTTCCATCATTTGACATTTCGAAGAAGATGATAAATCGTTCAAAATATCGTTCCACATACGTACAATACGTACAATACATATAATGCAATTTCATTTAGTTGAATCCGATGGAGGGCAAACAATTTATAAACTACCTGCTGTTAACAGTTTATAACTATACAAGGTGGTGAAAAAATGTGAAAAAAATGTTTCTTCATCCGAAGCTTCGTTTTCGAGACAATCGACTTTGAGGATTTGACAAAGTATACTTTAACCTGGTTAATTTCGACGCGAACAAGAGTAAATAATCGACAGAGGGTTGATCTACATTCGAAAATAAGTGAAAAACGTAGAATAAAATTCTTTCGTAAGAAGCTTCGTGCTTTTCGAGAAAAATAAATTTGAAAACGTATACCAGACCAGCTCGTAATTAAACATTTTTAAACTTTATCTTCTCGAAAACGAAACCTGAAACGAATTTTTTGCTTATTTTCACATGTATAATAACCGCCTGTTAACTCGTACGCTATCTCGTCGGTATTTAACCAAGCTAAAGTATACGTCATGAATTTGCGAACTCGATTTTTTCAGAAACCGAGCGTCGTATGAAAACATTTTATTCTATATTTGCGATTTGTGTGTACGCTCTGTATATAATTGGTGTTCATATAATTCGGAATTCGCTAAATTATATTTTCATAATAGCAATGTGTCGTCACATTCAAGATTACCATTTCGATGAATGGAGACTTGAGATAAATGGAATTTCGACGCAGTCTCTGAACTGTTCATATATCTCGTTCCCAAAGATAGTATTTGAATAAAAACCGCTGGTCAACAACTGCTGACTAAACAAACCAACTTATATCAACGATTCGACGACACAACGTTCCTCAACGTTGAACGATTCAAGGATTTAACTTTGTGTTTCTACGATTCTACGTCCGTCCGTCCGTTCTCTCGCGCTATGTAATTCCGTCTTTTCCGTTTCCTCCTTTATCGAGGAGTCATTTTTCAACGCCCGTTTCCCCAACGACGAGATTAGGCATCCTCGATTTGATAACGCCTCGGATAGCGTTTTCGTTTCGATTACAACTCATATGCATGTACAAAAGACGAGGATACGACAAATAGGAAACAATAGGAAGATGTTCGACTAGAAGCGACAGATGGATCAAGAATTTTCCACGTCTTTTGCAGAATCGTGTTGCGAGCTTAATTTTATCGCCCGTCCGTTTCCAGCATCGCGTCAATGACCCCCTTCCTCCCTCGTTCCTTCTCCCACCTTCTTTGATTCTTTCGTCCTCTCTTTTACCGCGAACGCGCATTCCTAGTAAAAATAAGCGAGTTCCCATGTGGCGGGGTTTCTGCAATCAACGGCCAGTCGGTGGTGCGAAACGAGGCAACTCGTCGAGGCGATGCTTTTACAAAGCGGTCGCGCGACTCGCATCGGTTAGCCCTGCACGTTCGCGGAAAGGAGGCAAGAAGCGGGTAGGTGACGGGACGAGATCGCAAACAGCCAGGAAATCACCGCGCGGACACCGAATACCGACGCTTTTAAATTGATCGACGCGTCCCAAGGGACTAACGATCGAGACACACGCGCCGCGTCCCTCTTCTCCGTCGAAACAGTCGATAAGACTTTGTTTGCAAACGAGGAATTTGTCGGATACGAGTTCTGTTTTCATCGACTCTTCCGAGAAAGATAAACGATTAAAATTTCCTCCTTTTTTCCCCCAGGATCGTGCAAATATAAAAAGCTTTGGATGAGACTGATATCGAGCGTATGTACTTTGCTGCGACGATTTCGCTTTGCTGTTTCCTCAAACCTATCCTTTTTATCGTTTAGAGCGACGGAAGTTTGACAAACGTTGAAAACGAAGCTCGTTTCGAGGATCAAACAAACCAACGAGGTACTCGGCAAAAAGTAACGTCGCGATAAAAACGCTGTATGTTTCTGGTTGACTCTTCTTCCGAAAATTTTCGTCCGCTGGCAGCGAACGTGTTTAAAAAGATCCGTCGGGTAACGATAGATCAATCTACTTAATTTCCCTCGCGTTGATCTGTGGAACGTACTCCCACGCTGCGTCACATGTCTCCTGTAACATCTTGTAGCGATTTACGAGACCCAATAAGAATCGTCCGGGTTGGTCGTTTCGTCGCATGTCCTTACGCGTGCAACGAAAATCGTTAGTTCGTTTGAGTGGCGTTCGTTCAGGAAGTAAACGGCTCGCGTGCGATTTTTTAGGCGGGCGTGAGACACGTGTCAAGGAAACGAGTAGAAACAGAACAGGTGACAAGAGGTCGGAGGTAGGCTCGGCACCGACGAATTAACGTAGAGATCGGACAGGCGCCCGTTTTAATTCGATCGTCCACGTTTCGTCGTGTTTTGGCTAGCTGGCTGACAACCCTCTTACGTGCCGTACGGTGCTCCATGAAATTTAATATGCGTCGATTCTCTTTCGAAATTTAGCCGGGAATAGAGCCTAGAGAAATACGACTTCCGAATAGTGGAATCGCAATTATCGGCGGACAGCGGCATTTTGTCGGTTCGTAAATTTCCAGCCGACCGAGAATTTCATTCAAGAAATTATTGTAATAGTTACCAAAAATACCGTGAAAATGTTTCTAGTCGGAATCGTAGTTGGATATACGCGCGTTCGGTTTTTACGTAACGAATATATCGTACGCTTATATTTGTACAGATGCAAATTTGCAGCTCGCGGCACGAAGATATATCGCCTCTTTATCCTTAGCAACGAAAGATCTTCGGAGGAAGATTTATGTCGTCAGAGATCGCGATGAAACGAAAGAAACACCGCGGGATGAAAGAAAAACACGTATTCCACGTTATCACGGTTTTCCATTATGTTCCTACGAGGAGCACCGTAAATACGCGTCTTGCACGGTTATCCTCTAAACTTGCCTCTGTCGTAGCAACTCCTAAACTCGATGACGGAATAATAAATGGAAAGAGCCGTGCTACGATATGACAACGTTTCGATACGATCTTTTTGCGAGTAGACAATGGCTCCATTCGACTTCGGTCCTGAATAAAAATCGTTTCAGTCGATTTGCGGAATAAAAAGTATCGGCAACGTTTATCGAAGCGAACGGACGTAAGCGGCAATTAAATCTCGCAGGCGTGATGGCCATTTGTCGATGACAGGAAGCTCGTTGAAAATGCAAATGTGCAAAGGAATAATGTATAAATAATTTCTTTTTTTAGTATTTAAAAGTTCGATTTTTAAAAGTTGAAACGATGACCGATCGGATTAACGTTTCGACGTTGCAGCGAAAAGTTACTTTTGCTCTCGATGTTACGATTTTTATCTTTCTTTGCGTTAACCACGATACAAAGGAATCTTTATATATGCACACGCGTATATGAAATAGCTTTTTCCGCGTTAAAGTATATGTAGTTCTTAGTTAGCAACCGTGACCGAGCTGCTTTCCATTCTTTTAACGTTTATCTTCGCCTCCAAATTTACTCGCGTGTAATTGCATCCGCTCCGCTAATTGACGGGCAAAGGTAGAAATCGACTACCTTCGTTTCAAATGACCCGGTTACAGTGGGAAGTACATTACGTCACTTCATCATTTGAGAAATTGCCGAACGTTGCGTCCACGTGTCCCTCGAGACACGTAAATGCACTGTTACGAAAACGTAAATACTCTCGCTATTCATTGCTCCGATACCAGTTATATTTTCAGGGATTCTCGGATAAGCTGCGATTAGGTGCTAATCGAATCCAAGTGGAAAAAAGCAAAATTGAACTAACTCCAATTCTCAATAAATAATTAAATAATTTAGCAAAATATGTCAAATAGATTGGTTTCGTTTGTGGTTCGAAAAAGAAATTGATTTTATACGATTAATATGATTTACTAGAATAAATTAATGTTACTTAATGTTAACGTTATTAAAGAATAAATTTATTATGGCTTTTTCAGTCCACTTTCTCCCGCAGTGTCCCATTTGTTTTTTAAGCTAACATAATCGTATAAATAACTTTTACTTTTGTCCAGCGCAAAAACAACGTTTTTAAATTCCAGATGCTGAACACTTTTGCTTTTATTCGTTCGAAATTAACCGCAAACGACCATCGTTCATTCACTGACAACGGCACCACCGATGGGATTTGTATTCGAATGAAAATACAAATCCAGATGAAAGAAATTCATATTTCACGATAAACACGTGGAATTTCAAAGGTTTCCGCTTTACGGTCGAATAACAGCAACGACTCTTCTATGTATTTTGAGTCTTCACCGGAATATCCATTGAAACATCATGGATGAAAAAGTTATATATACGAGACGATCGAAGAGACACGGGAAGCGAAACGACGAATCTAATAGGCTGTTCGCTACATCTTTGCTACGGTTTCCATGAAATTACCATGTTTTCAAAGAACCTCTCTACCGTCCAAGTTCGCGTGGCAAGTGACATTTAAGTGGAACCTCTCTCTTATTCGCCGTCTCATTTACCTTTCTCCATTTTGTAATTTCATAATCGTTGTTTCATCAATTTAATCGTAATGCAGAAACATACATACGTAGTATGAAAGATCAAATTGTTCAAACGAATTAATTTGTACTAAGAAACAAGAAGATTGAAATCCAATTACATTACATTATACTGCTAGATTAACTAATTTCCAGCTAATTAACGAGCATTTATCTACCACATGTTACGACGATCTGATACATCTGCTACTTAGACGATCGGGCAAACTCTGTATTTGTAATCGGGTTCGAGGGACAACAGTGGAATGTCGGTCATAGTTCTACGGTGGGCCAGGTAGATGTTTGAATCAAAGCTAAATCGCAGTCCATGCGAATCTATTCGGTTTAGTTAGTCAATAGAGAGCCGAAGCTTTTAACGCGTTTCAAACGCAGCTGACCGTTTGTTTGCCAGCGGATCGTTCGCAGCTTCGACCAATTATATCTGTACTGTTACAAGTAAGTAACAATCGCTGGAATCAGGCCGAGAACAGAGAAACAGCGTTTAAAATCGACGCTCTTCCATCAAGAGCTCTACTTACGACCTCTTAGTCGATTAGCCGTCTCTGCGTTTTAAAGCGTTTCTCTTCAACGGAAGAATATATTTATAGGGGCAACCGTGTTTTCTTTAGCTCACCTCGTAGAAGTAGAATGAGTCGATCTCGTTCGTCGCGTTGACATCGAGTGGAGTGACGTTGAAGAATTCCGGCAGGTCCCCCGTACGATTCCCCCGAATTGGTCTGTCTATCTCGAACGTTTTATTACGATCGGCCCGTTCTGCCGTTTCTTCCTCGGACATGTCGTTCGCGAACGCTTTGCGATCGTGCTGTTCCTCTTCACCGCGATTTTATTCGCGATTCAAGTTTTTACTCGATGAAACCGCAACGAAAAATTCATGGCTTCCAGCCGATCTCTGGCTAAGCGTCCGATGACTTCATCTCGTTGCCCGTTCGCCGTTGCGCGACCGATTTCCCTCTTTCGTTTACGTCCGAACGATTTCTATCTCGTCCACTGGATTTTCAATTACGATACAACGTGATTCTCGCGCATTCTTCTCAATACGGTCGCCTGCTGAATATATCTGCACGAATAACGAAAGAAGCGTTCGAAGGGATTCTGCTCGGGGTAACTTGTTCGTTCGATACTTTGTTCGTCCGTTCGAAACGAAGCGACACTGTTTTCCGGCTCGATTAAAGAGAAAAGTACTCGACTCAATGGCATCGGTCGTGCCTTCGATCGCAGAAGTTCGTCTGCACGAATCGCCATGCAAAAAAACAAGATAAGTACGGACAAGAATGTAATCGTATCGATCGCTTTCTTGTTTCAGCAACTTTCGAGGCGATCGTAAAAAGGTCTCTCGGGAAGAAGAGAAATGAGATACGTACGTGGAGAACGTGGCAACTCGGTAAGTGATAATACACGCTTTGCAAACCTAGTCTATCGTTACGACGATACGCGACGGAACGAGCGTATCGTTGAAATTCGTCTGGATGAGGATTCGATGCAAATAATAAAATACCGTTCTACTCGTCTAAAGCCGTACAAATTAGAAGCATTAGAATACCTTTGCGTTTCTACAGAGAGGGACTGGAATGAGAATTCCGAGGAAATGAAAGAGGACGATCGATTCTTTTCCTAATGACATATCGTATCCGTCGAACGATCAAACGTTCGTATCGAATCTCTCCCGTTCGGGACTCTGTTAATTGATATTGCTACTGTCTGAGACGAAGATAAGGAACTTGAAACTCGGTTGGATCGTGGATAAAATACGCGATGTATTACCGTGATGATACCGAGATCGTAAATCATTGCGAAGGGTCGCAACGTGACCGGTTGCAAATGCGAACCTTAAAAATCAGAATATGCGGAAGAAGAAGCTGCCCCGTTAGAAGTAACGTTTTCTTCTTACGTGGAAGCATTTCGTTATGCCAGTTGCGTCTCGAGCGACCTTTCTGCGAGCTTTGAGAAGCGGCCGATAGAAGAAAGGGTCGTAAGTAGCCGTGGAATCGGACGATGATGCGATAGAACTAGAGGATGCTCTTTGGAGGTCGACGAATGAACAAATCTGAGCAACCATGTTCCATTTGAACGTACTCGAGCGTAAGAATGCCGCTTCTTGGGCTACTGCGATTTCACGGTCACTTTTACTCAAATTCATCGCCAGCTTATCCGTAAAAGAATTATCCTGGCAGAGAGCGAGGTTTGTTATAAAAGAGTATCTTTGTATATTCTGATGGGGCGACCGCCCCTTAATCGCCATATCCTCGGAGTGATCGTGTGAAGGTAGATTAACACGCGCTCTCGATGATATTCAGGGGACAATCTTTTATTCTAAATGCAATCTACTTAAATCTGTCTATACCAAAACTAGACTAAACATTGCAAAATTCTCCTCGTCGCGTTATCTAGTAGTTTATACTCTGTCTGCTTTTGTTCGGCCGACATGAAAGTTAACGAAGATATAAAATTCGAACCTGGTTAGCCTCGACATTTCATCCAATTAAATAATGTGTCTATTTGTTTCTGCGTGTGGGCGATATTGGTTGAAAACTTTTGAAGTATTCGTTGTTGGTCTCTTTTTACACGCCCATTGACATTTTACTCGAAGCTATACAGCGAATAGCAAAATTATTAAACGTTAAAACCGAACCAAAAAGTAAAATAATCATCTTTGAAATTAATTTCTTTTTTCTTTACGAACCTGGTTATTCTATTGCGAAGCTTTTCACTTCGACTGTAATTACAATGATATTCATGAACGCAAACATTCGACGAATGATTTCCTTGACAGCTATATCTCTCTTATGAATATGAACATTTTCCTGAAATACGAGTGTTCAAGGACGAACAGGAGTATCTTCATTAGAATTCCTATTAAGGAAGTGACAAAGATTACAGACTAAACTTCCGACAACTTTGATCTTCGAAGTGTAATCAATTTTCCACTAGAAATAATCTCACAATTGCAAAGATCGATATGACACATCATAGGCAATCCCATAAACAAACAAGAAAAACAAACAGTAGGTATCGTAGCGAAACTAATTGAAAAAAGTCCGATTGCACGATTCGCAATTACGGATCTGAACGAAACAAAAAAAAAAAAAAAAAAACAGATACGACATTGTGGCGAGTTTATTAAAAAATTTCATTTATTCTTTTTCATTTACGTCATCGAACCGCGTGTCCGAAAGTCTGGCAATGGAGGAAACAAATCAAATCGAGCGATAAATTCGATGGAAATAAAATATTTCAACGAGGCCTTTATTTTTTTCAGTCTTATTTTAGCATTTTTCCTCCTTCCTTTTTGTAATTAAGCATCCAGATATGAATGACATTTCGTTTCATCGAATCCGTTATTATCTGCAAGGAATCGGTGTCCGATCGGTCACATTCGCTCATTATCGAATTTACCCTCATATGTCATTGCTAAATTTTCAGAACGAACCCAGAATAAATTTGGTGCTTTTACGGAGTCACGATATTCTTAGTTCCGTCTTTTCTTTTTTTTTTTTTTTTTACGCTAAGGAACGGTGAAATAATCGACGAATAAAAGTTCTATTTGCAGCAAAAAGCATTTGTCCCCAAATGCTGAAATGAAATAGCCCGATTGATAAATGGCTGATCCTTGTTTGATCGATCAATACTCTTCTTCGTCCTCGAATTATTTCCCAATTGTTTTCCTTTTCTTTAAGCAACTTAAAAAACATTCGCGCTTGAGAATCCTACATGCACAGTATCGTACTTGCAAGCAACGACGGCGTGTTGGCAATCCATTCCGCAACAGGTTACGTTCTTTTACTTTTGTGCTCGTCGATCGGGTCTGTCGCGAAAGAAATATTATGGACGTTACCTCTCAGCGGTACATTACACATCATTCGGAACACACGGTTGCCTCTCGTTGAAATCTAAACGTACGAAAGATCCTCGTTGAGAAAATTAATTCGCGTCGACGCTATTTCCAAGATTTCGGTCGTCGAATACTTCGATCGAAAATAGGACTCGCAACTTTGTATTTCTGAACGAAAGTCAGCTGCCAATTTCATCTAATCTGGACTAAATTCCGATTCAAACGATGCCGAGTATCTATCTGATCATCGCGATGAAAGAACTACCCTCGCCTTGGTATTTGTATCAGCTTCGCATGGAAGATTCGCAGAAGAAAAATAACGCGCATCGAGTTACATGGATGTGATTGACTTTTCAGTCTCAACGGATACAAGAAATCCGTATTTATTATTCCAAGAAACGAAAGGAGAGGCATTTTCAACGCTACCACTACGATTATCCCGTACGAACGATTTCGTACAATCTCCGAGAGTGAAAAAAGAAAGAAGCAAGACAGCAAACCGGCGGTTTGCGATGGTTTTTTCACCTTCGACGAAAATCCTTATGTCGATCTTTTAAATGCGATTCATCTTTGATTATCCTTCTGGTTACGTTGTTTCGCGGATTGCCGTTTCGTTTCGATCGGCGACTGTGTAAAGATCGCGGGAAAGAAGATAAAGCTTCGACGAAGTAGATCGAGAAGGAGGAAGCGGAAGAGGATCGAGAGAAAAACTGCGAGGGTTACGGAAACAGGGTGAGAACGAACGAGAACGCACTTGCTCGTACGACGCGCCGAACGCGACTGAGGCGGCCGACAAATTCGCGGCGACTCTACGCTCCAACTTCCATCTTCGTAGACGATGCTGTACGCGAGTAGGAGTTTGCGAGCAACGTACGCATGCGCGACGAAATCCTGTCGGGACGTAGACCACCCAACTACCGTCGCGCGTAATCCCAAAAAGTCTCTTGAAATTTGTATTCATGTGGCACGACGGAGAATGCGTAGGTGAAGAAGTAATTACCAATCAACGAATTTCATTTTTACAAGTCTCGTCCATTTGCAACGGTTACAGAAATTGGATGTTATACGTCTATGTAGAAATTTCACAAATTTGAAAAGAGTTTTCAAAGTTTTAGGTACGATTTACGATACAAACAGACGCTCTTTTTCTTCCTTTCTCTCCCTTTCTCTTTCTCGTACCCCATGATACGACAATTCATCGAAAGTTTACAGTTTCACAGCAGGAATCCATAAATATCCCAACAGATGTTCCGATGTTTGTTCAATTGCATATAGTCGGAACACGCGTGGCTCTTAAAACATTGTACGACGATCCGGCTCTGTTCCTTTCAATTTCCGTCTCAAAGAGAATTTATCGGCAACGCGTACAAAACGTTCGTACTCGAGGCGCAACGATCAACCGTGGCTCGATGGAACCTGACATTCGCAGTATCAGGGAACCAATGTTCCGCAGTCCCACGCTGCAAACATCCATTTGTCAAGATTATCGACTCCGCGTTGTGCATTACCTACAGGATCGGGAATAGGAAAGGGCGTAGGTCGAGGAGGAAGTGCGTCTCGACGGATGCGCACAGAGTGGAGTAAGTAGAGAGAACGGTGGATGGACGAGGTTGGAAAATGACTATTTGCTAGCCGTTAATTATCGCGATAGATGTCGATCGAGCGTTGAACGACAATCCCGTTAATGAACATGTATCGAATTAGATAGGTACCCGTGGCCCCTATATCCGAAACACGAGACTGCGTCGCTCAAATTTCGTAACGCGTATTTCGGATGCATTCGAATATCGCTGCTTATCGGAATAGGCGGAAGTGCGTTCACCCGCATATCGGTGTGCAACGATGATAAAACAGTTAGCCATGGGTGCGCATAGCTTAACTATTGAAATTCGGTACGTGTCGTATCTGACAAAGGCCCCGTACTTCGAACGAACGACAAAGGACTTTTTTAAATGCCGCTCGCCTCGTCAACGCGTTTTTCGTTAACTTTGATAAGTCGCGTGCGAATCTGTTTCCTTCTTTTTTCTTTCTTCTTACCGCTTACGAACTTCCCGCAAATCTGCGATTTCAGCAACGAAGTAGAAAATTGTACTCGTTTTCGCTGTATTATTTAACACGTAGCAAACGGCAGAATAAAGCTTTCCGCTGGCGCAAATTGAGATCGTTTGTCCTATTGTCAGTTAATTTACTCGTTTTGTCCCCCTTGCTATGCCCGGAAGTGGACAGTGTTGCTTCGTTATATCTTTATTGTTTACGTTACAGATTACAAGGGTTCCTATTTCTTCCATTTATTTTTCTCCCTATTCCCTATCTTAATACTTACTAATTGGTATTAAACTACTAGATATCATATTTTTAATTCAATTTGTAATATGTCGTTTATGTTAAATGAGCCTCTTGCCCATTACTTTCATGGATTTCGATTCGATTCCTGGAAACATTAAATTTCCCTTTTTATCCACAAATTCGTCGTAATTTTTTTCAATCAGGGTTTCAAAGCCGCATCGTTCGGCCAATTTCTGCGAAATCGGCGAGGTAAATGCCGTGACTGTTACCGGAATGTCGTATTCTCGACCTGCTTCCACCCTAAAGAAAAATTATTTATTTAGATGTTACAAACGAGATAAAACTAAACTAAACTAAAAAGTAACGTATAGAAAGCAAATTACATACGTCAAAAGCAGTGAGTAATAGAGAAGGAAAGGAAGATATTGGAAAACGTCAAAGGGAATGGTTGAACTTTTGTACCTGGCATTAAGAAGATGAGCACCTAGAGAGGCTCCTCGATACTTTGGATTTACGGAAAGGCCAAAGGCGTTCATATATTTATTCACCCCGTATTTTTCAAACACATTTGCTTCTTTGCTCAATCTTATCACAGCATCCATCACGGCATTCACCTTCTCCGACTAGAAGTTATTTAACATTTACGTTCAATGCCCCGTCAAAGAAGCATATACATTCTTATCAATCGCAAGAAATGAGTCACAATTACCTTAATTTTCTCAATGTCGAACTTCTCATCCTTGAAAGATAACGTAAGTATATTAGCTCCTGCGATTATAGGTTTCCCGCCATCTGGATTCTCTGTAAACGCTACGATGGACAAACCACATTTTATAAATTCGTCCCAAATACTTCGAAATGTTTCCACGTATTCAGGATCGTTTATCCCGTCTATAGAAACAGAGAAATTAAAATGTTTTCTGCTCCCTGCACATCTCGAAAATCTTATTCCTCCTTTCACGTAAATACTATTCGACATAGACGTACATACGATGAACTGTGATCAAATGTTTTGATGTATAAAAGAATGGAAACCAACTATAAAAGAAACACCGTTGAATTGAAAGAGAATTAAAGGAAACGTCGCACCGGGACGATTTTGAAACGGACGATAAAACAAGGAGCTGAAACGTGACAAAACAGAAAAAAAGAAGAGCAACAAGGCAAAAAAGTTGTATGGTGTTTGCTTGCATTAATCAACGTGTATGTAAATTTTACACCAACAAACTGATCTGTGTATTTCACACTGTATTCGATCTATATCTTTGAGTTTCTATAAACGAATGATACGAAAAGTACTTAAAAATTTGTAAAAAAAATTTTTGTTCTTTCATGTTTTTCATAATCTGTTGCCTTATGTAAAATTTTACGGCATTCCCAATCGAATGTATAATTAAATAAAAACGTTAGTATTGTGTGGCTTTTTTGCTTCGTCACATAAATGAATGGCGATGTTACATGAGAATACTTTTTCAGTCATATTATCTGTAATCTGTTTCACCGTGTTATCATAATATTTTTTGCCCTTGACATAAATTAATTTCAATGACTTTTCGCCGCAACATTGACATTAAAATTCGATAATGTGTAGAAGAATAAAATAAACTTACTTATACATTTACACATGGGCTCGTCGGCAATGAAATACTTGCACATGTGTTCTACTACCTCGTCGTACCTGTCTTCCGGTACCTCTTGAATGGTGAATTTTATCGGTACGTCCGCGTTCTTTTTCTTAATCTCGACAATTTTCCACACTTTCGGTGGGCCAGGTGGCTTTATCGGAAATGTGACTGACGGTTCGCATCCCTCGCCCTTACTCATTATATTTGTTTTACAAAAACTGTATTACACGAAGAAAAATTGTAACAAATAGCCGGTTACGCGATAAAAATGCGTGGAAAAATAACTATTAAAAATCACTTTGACATCTGTTACTGTTGCCTTGCTGAAGTCTACTAACTGAATGACCGATGAATTGTGTAATGCGGTAGTTGTGTTATCATATGTATACACTGATTATCGTTCCACTGCCAACTTTGCTCTTTCTCGATTGCATCCTCTTATGATGTGGCAAATGATACAAGCATTTTTTTCAATAGCCTTTTATATAGCGTAATCAAATCTTGCTACGTGATAAGTTAAAATAAATAATTTAAGTAAAAAATTAGATGCACTTTATGATAAATCAAGAACCGATAATATATAAATAATCGAAAATAAAATATAAAATGCACGAAATAGATATATATTATCTTATTATATTTTCGAATTTATCAGAAATATGCAACGCGAAATCAGCAGAGTTAAAAAGTGAAAGTAATGAAAATAAGAAATAGAAGAAAGTAAAGAGATTACCGTCTTAATGTTTCGTCAATAATCGATGTTTCGTCAATAATCGATGTTTCGTCGATAAATATTTCTACAAAAACAATACTTTTTATTGTTATACATCACGTGTTATTTACATTTTACATACAAATTTAGAATAAACATTTTTATGCCAACTTTTCTACAAAATCTGTATTAAAGTCGTAATCATCGGATGCTGAAATGTTGAATTCTCCCAATTGATCCGCCAATTTAATAGTTGCTTTTTCTATAAAATTCAGATAACGATATAGATTAATTTTTAACTTTAAATAAGATAATGTGCCAAGAAGCAAACGCGTTCTTACCTCTCCTGGCTCGGTCTTTCTTCTCTTTCTTAAATTGTAGTTTATTAAGTTTATTCAATTTCTGATTACCCTCGATTTCAAAAATCGGATCTGTTTTCTTTTTCCTCGATTCGTTTACCTGTTTTTTCGATTTCTCCATTTTTTTCTCCAGTTTTTTCTTCAGTTTGTTTTGTATCTTAATTTGCTACAAAAATTATTATCGTTATAACTTAATCGGCAAGAGAATCGTAGTAAGAAAAGCTTTCTACATATATAAATGTATTAAATCTGACTTACCGCTTGTTTTTGTAAGTCAACCTCCATAGCAGATGCGACTGGACCAGAACTCGCGATTAATACCGGATCGATAGTTTCTTTATTTGCAGTTTCTTCTTCAAAATTATCGATCATCATTTTTTCTTCCGCAGCAAAACGTTCGATATCGAATTCTTTACTCATTTGGCTTACAATTTCTGCGGACAGGTGACAATTCGGCTCTTCAGGTGGAACGGTATAATACCTATTAGTAACGTGAATTATTATATGTCCAATAGATCATGTAATACAGCATTTCACAAATACCTTATTTTTCCAGAGTTCCAGTCATCCAAAATACTGCGCGCCGCTGCTGCCATATCAGGTATACCACCTTTTCTAAATTTCCCCATCCTGGTAGCTTTTGAAGCAAAGAATTCATCAGGCGTTGAAAATTCAGGTATGTTATACATTTCCATTATTTGTGGCTTGGAAACTCTTTTCAAAATAGCAGTTGCTGGTGTGTACGGATCTTTTAAAGATTGAATTTTGACTGCATTTTTTAGAGCCACTGAAGATTCGTCTGAGTTTTCTCCAGAATTAGCAAAGACTATTCCTGGAGAGTCTAGCAATTTTATTTTGGAATCTAATTGTACCACTTGCATTGCTTTCGTTATTCCTGGAGTACTTCCCACATTGCACGCTCTACTACGTTTCAGCGAATTAATAACGCTAGATTTACCGACATTTGGAAGCCCAACAATTCCAACTGTAATACTAGTTTTAATATTTTCGACGTTTCTACAATAATTTGCAAGCAGTGACAATAGTAACTCGGCACCAAAGCAGGTACCGCTTTGTATCATGCTTTCAGTTTTTTTCCCCAATTTTCTTCTACCCAATCTTTTAGCTTGGTCTTGAGTGGAAGCTTTAAATGCCACAGTTGGTAAACTCCCACGCAAATACGTTAACCATCGATCTAAATTTTCTCTGGGTACCAAATCTGCCTTATTTAGAACAATAACCAACTTTTTATTTTCTTTTGCGGACAGTACAGCTTCTTCAACCTATAACGTAAACCAGTTACTCGATACCTTATCGATGCTCATAATCAACATCATCATCGACATACCTGTTTACATCTTGTTCCCAAAGGATCCCGAGCATCGACAACTTCGAGAATAACATCAGCTGCCTTCAAAACTTTCCTGAATTCTTTGTAATAAGCTTTTAACGAATTTTCCTCTTTAACTAAAGCATCTTTTATTTTTTCATGCGTGGCATCTACTTCCATCTCTTGATGTTCCATTTGTTTATTCTTTGCAGCTGAGACTAATCCTTGAAGACCCGTTTTGGCAAGTTCTTCTCGCTTTTTTTGACGCGCAGCTTCACGTTGCTTTTGTTTTTCTTCTTCATGTTGCTTTTTCATAAGCTCTACTTCCTTAAGAATATCTTCCTTAAAAGGACATTGATTTGGGACTTCAATTACTTTTGGTTTTCCTACAAAATCAAAACAAACGATCAATATATTTTACAACTACTATTGTTAAAATGTAAATAACGCTTTAAACGTATAGTTGCAAATATTTACGTTTAGGATGCTTTTTTGCTTCTTTTCGTAACTTTCGATTGTGCTCGCGAACTTTTTTCTCGATTTTATATCTTTTTCGAGCTGGCATGCGCTTACTTTGTTTCTCTGCAATAAATATGATATTAAATAAACGTAAGAAGATAATTAACTACAGAAGAAGTGTTATATTTCTTAAAACAGATAAGATAAACATAACCTTCCACATATGTAATAAATAGATTGTATTAAAATAGTCTTATTATTAAACTTACTCAAACAGAATTTTGCCATTCTCGTAACTTGTAATACTAATTTTTGATAGTTACATACAATAACAAAATAAATGCTTTATTAAATGAACGATATACACTTGCACAGGTATCACGTGCACGTAACTATACACGCTAAAGTTAGGTTAAGAATCAGTCTGGGAAACATAAGAATAAAGAATATGCAGCTCATATCGAATTCAGTGCATGCCATATAAATATAATTATTTCCGTTTAATTCGGTTTTCGAAAATCACAAATAGCGTATGTGTTTCTTTTTAAATTATCGTTCTTTCATAAATCATAAATCATTTTTTAATATTCTTAATTTATTAAAAATGTATGGGAAATTCGTAGCTCATGAGAAGAGTTTATATTGGATCGTTGGACAAGTACACATCGTAGAAGTAAATTTGAGATTTAAAATGAAAATTAACAAGACAAAATTTGATCGTTTTGAACTCCACGAATTACGAATTAAATCAAAATTGCTGCGTCGCCGAGAGTAATAGAATGGTATGTAGAAATTTAAGTAGCTGTATGAGAAACTGAAAATTGTTGAAAGACAGTGAAAGGTACACTTGTATGCATATGAGAATTCTCACACTTTCATTCCGCCTCGCAAAAACTGGTTGTTTAGTATCATAGAGATGAGATCGTGGTAGTAAGGTCGGAATGGAAATTCTCATAAATTATTTCGTGCCGTGAAATCGTTGTTTCGTAGATTTTCATTGAACAAGTGATACAATTTCTCTATTCTTATTCGTGTAGCGTTACTTTCATAATATTAGTACTATTCCTACACGAAAGTTATTCATACCAAAAGTTATTCATACGGTGCTTTATTAAAAAACACGTTCCTTCTTTTTTTTCTTTTTTTAGATGATATAATAAAATATAGAGAAAAGATCTTTTCTTTTTAAACTTATAAGCTCGTCTAATGTTAGTCACATACCGTGTATTGTTTGCTAAAGAAAGGGAACAAGGAAACATTGGTATCTTCATAAGATCTTTGCCTGTATTACGATGAATCTTTCCTGATTAATATTCTATTCACAAGCTCGCGTGTTTTGTTCGAATTTAAGTGTTCCTAAGAAGCAAGAAAAAATTCCGCGTTTAGAATGCGCACATTCGAAAGACGTGCCCGTCTTTACATTCAATTCATTAGGAGGGAAGATGGTGGGGATAAGCGGGGACGTCGGCTATTGCCGATAGACGGCGTATGGCGGAGCAGTTCATTTCTGTAATGGCCGCTGTCTGGCGTTGTCGGTGAATCGGTCTCTTTTGTAGTCTCGCAAACGAAATATCGCATAGCATCGTTGTTTAGGAAAATTCAGTGCGCGGCAATCCACGTGACGAGAGGTGCGGTGTTCGCTGGTGCATAGTGTGTACAGTGATGTATATGTTGTGACTCGAGAACAGACGATCCGTCGAGAAAATTCAAATCGGATGTGCGCTGGTGTCCCACTGTTTACTCGGCTCACTGACCGTTCACGGTTCTAGATTGAGAAAATATCGTACTAGTAATAAGAAGATCGTGATCGCACGATATGCAATCGAGTATCGTGGGCTTGCGTCGCGTCATTTCGGAGTCGCCAGGTTCCATTGAGCGATGGTTCATCCTCGGACAGTAAACAAAAGTGACAGCGTGCAGATGCCGTTCGGTCATGCCTCCCGTCTCGTCTGTATTTGTCGATAGTATTTGACGCGCTGTTCTTCGCGAGCCCGAATTCTCTCACGTAGTTCAAGGTCTTCTAAAATCAACCTAACACCACGCTGCCAACAGGCCCAGGCAATTTCACGCCACTTTCGAGATCGAACGTGTGCCGAGCGTGTTCGTCACTGACAGTAACACTGACCGCGCTTTTCTCAGTTATCGCTCGCGTTGTTGTGTCTTTTTCAAGGACCTGTCCCATAATTTCCGACTCGAAAAAATTAACATCTTCGTAAGACTCGAAGCAAAAGAAACAGTGGACGCATCGTTTTCACTCCCGCAGGTATGTTGCTCCGATTACTGTCTCTCCATGCATTCGGAACACGGTGCATCGAGCTTTCTACTGTCTTTGTATTTTTTCTTTCGATCTAACGTAAGGGTCGTTGAATTATAGTACGGACTCTATGTATTCTCGAGAAGAAGTATCGCGATATTCCGTAATCAAGTATCGAGGACATTTACGCGATCCAATTATACGTATATTTGATTGCGATATGTAAACGCTATATCGATAACGTAAAAAATGTACTTTTGGCTGTGAAAATAATCGGTTTTACGAGTCGCTTTATCGAACAAAAATTTTCACCGAGCGATATTTTAGCGATAGTATCGCGTTTCTAGAACTAGAACGAGACACTGGACGTTCGTCGGAAAGCACTTTTTGTCCTGTAAAAACGCACCAGGCCGCAGCGCCGTGTTATATACCAATTAAATATAGCTGGCCTCTGGTAATTGCACCGTGTACTTTTTATCATAAATTGCATTTCTCGCGTGTGAAAACGGTCATCTGCCGCAACTGGTGGAAGAAGAAGTAGCGCTGCTTTGTAAATCAAATCGCCGTGTGCACCATGTAATGTATCACCGCGTATGCTCAGCCAACCTGCACACAGGTATCCGCATTATTTAACAAATCTGTTCGCATTCCCGGGCACGAGAACTTGGCCGTATCCACTGCGAGCCACGTTGTACGAGTACCGCCAAATATTTCTAGTATTTCGCACGTTGTCTATTCCTTCAATAAGACATCTAGTTTATCGTTGAAGAATTGCGAGAAAAGTTACTTTAATAGCAAGCGTAATTTCCATACACGACATATTCTTGAAAACATCGCCTCTATATCGGTCGTATACGGAAGCGAATGTATATATTCATATACATATGTATATATATAGGCATATATACATTATATCTATGTGTACGTATGTTCCCACCGAGTTTGAGCTAGGTCAGTGCGGCGAATCATCGCAGAGGGATGAATCTGATAAACCGCTCTTCATTTTTACAGCTTTCAATATGTATTTATTATATCAAGATTTTTGCAATTGAAACAGTTCGAACGTGTACAATCGGTAAGTGCATAATCGTTTCACTGACCGTTTTGTTGCGATCGAAAAGTGCATCGATATCGGTCACTATTAACTGGATTTGTAACGGGAAATAAAGAATCGAATGAAATTGTTTCAATTGCAAAAACGGAAGGAGATTAGCGTATTGACTAGTCTTGTGGGATGCAGATTTCTTCCAGAATAGCCAAAATCTCCTCCCCATGTTTCGAGGACGCTCGAAGAGGAGAGAGATGTGCCAAGTTTCGCCGCTGCGGATATTCCATGTGCTTCTCGAGTTCATCGACGTTGACTGGTTGCCGCACTGCGTCCCCTGCTAGGATCATGTCCTAGTCCACTGTGATTCCTCGATACGCGTGATCCCACTGCCAAAAGAGAGAGAGAGAGAGAGAGAGAGACGAGCGTAGCATACCGAAGTTTCAATCTGATCCTGACATGTCGGGCTACCGCTTCAAGGACGTAGCTCGTTGTCGCCTCGAGAGTCTTCCCGATCGAGAATCGACGACCTCGTTCGTTTGAACGGCGAATCAAGAGACGTTGTCACGTCCATCGACAAGACTGATAATCTGTGTAATGCAGCGCGCAAAGGCGACGACCTTCCGTCCCGATTCAAGCTGCTCAATCTTTTCACAATAACGGCGAAAATGTTCGGCAAGGTGCCACCGTCCAACACACCTGGACCGCCTTCGAACGATGGAACGTTGGTCAAGTCGTGCGCCAGACCCAGTGGAACCGCGTGTTTGCCGTGTTTCTCGGTCGACGAGACGCCAGCCACGCTCACCGAGGAAAAGTCGAAACCTTGGAGGCCGAAAGACCACTGTATGCCCGTAGTCTCCGAGGCACCCTCTACGGGAATAGAGGACAAGCAGAAGCTCTGGAGATCGAAGGAGAACTGTAACTCCTCCGTCGTCTTCGATCCACCTTGTATCACCGATGACAACTCGAAACCGAAGAGAGCGAAGGAAGGATCGTGCCCTGTGAACGAGTATCCGACTGTCACGGACGACAAGACGAAATCGTGGAGATCTAAGGAGAATTGCAACGTTAGCGTGGTACACGATGTAGCTACCTTGATCGAGGACAAGTCGAAAGTAAGGAGATGCAAGGAAACGTGCACGTCCTCCGAGTGTCTCGACGATAAAAAGCTTCGAAGGTCGACGAAGGAGTCCGGCGGTTCGTTGACGGTGGAGCCAGTTTCCATCGATGATAAATCCAACGTACGGAGAATCTCGAAGGACTCGAATAATACGGGAAGTGTCGATCTATATGGTAGTTCGCAAACTCCTACGTCTAATTTTTCCCAAACGTCGATCTCGTTCGTCGAGGTGAACAGACCTAGCAGGACCGAGTCGACTGGCTGCTCGGTCGCGAAGAACTCCTGCTCCAAATACTCGGCCAAGGAGATTTCTGGCCACGGAAGAAGTCACACGGTGGCGAAGGCGACGAGCTACGGGAAATCTTCGAGTTGCGCGTCGACCAGTGCCACGAAATCGCAGAGGGTGTTTGGTTCCACTAGTCTGAGCAGTTTGAATGTCGACTCCGGCTCGAGAGACTCGTCGAAGTTGGCGAAAAAGCACGTCGGTCCGAACCGCGATTTTCTCGCTGGTAAAGAGCAACATTTACCCGCAGGAAAGTCTATTTCCAGAGAGACGCAGAGGAGTGTCGCGCAGGCTGCACCATTGGCGGCAAGCAAACAATCTACCGCGAAGCCTTCGGACGCAGGACATACGGTGTCGAACGGCAAGAGTCGACCCGTCTCGGAGTCTAACAGCGAGCTAGGTGACTCACCGATGGACTTCACCGCGATTTCTGTGATTCAGTCGACCGATGAATCTTGCCAGAAGTCGTCCGCGAAATCGTACGCTGCCAACAACGATATGATGGAGTTGGTGGTTTCGGCAACCTCGTCGTCGGGCGCTTACGAGCAACGAAATTGCAGAGGGGACTTTACCACGTCCACACCGTCGAAGGACTGGATGAAATCCAACGGCGACGCGTTGCAAAGTTGCATTTCCTGTTTGCCGCAAGATCTTCCAACGGAGCTGCAGTCTTCGCCCCGAAGTTACAGGGAACGAGAAAAGTGCCGTGATCCATGGCGACCCACCGAAATGGAAAGCAATATTTGCAACCTGAATGTGTGTCCTAGTGATACGTATCAGGATACCGGCTCGAAAAGGAGGACAGGTGCTTCCTGCCAGGCGTTGAGGCATGCGGTTGCCTCGTTGAACCGATTGGATGACTTTTATATGGAGAAGATCGGTGCCGGATTCTTTTCGGAAGTGTTCAAGGTAGGACCAAGTTTCACGTATCGCTTTATCGTTATAACCATATCGACTTTGGATTATCCAAGGATGATAAAGAAGTATCGCGGATCGCGTTTAAACTATAAATTACGATTTGCGTTTCGGCGAGTACTTTAGCGAATGGAGAAAAGTAACAGGATCGCGATGAGTCGTTGGACGTGTTTCCGATGCGCGGACGTGTTTCATAATAGAGCCATTATCGCGAATATTTTTCTCGGAACGATATTCTCGGCTCGTTTCTCGCCGAGGAATGTACAATTAGAATACGAATAATAATTAGGCATAATGATTAGGAAAGTTTTCTCTTTGATATAACGCCGTTTTGGTCACTTTTTCCCTACATTTCATTTTCTTTTTCTTTACCTTTTAAATACATTATGTATTATCACGCGCTTTAGTCGCTCGCTTCGCAGTACAGAGCAGCGGCGTTATCTTGGCAATTGTTAGTAGACTAACATCAGCGAAGATTAGATACGAATGCGTGCAATAATTCCAAGGCGTTCTCTCTAAATTAATTCCATCCGTAACCATGCGGTTACTCGTTTTTTAACGAGCAGTCAAACGTTTTTCCCTCTAAGATCTTCGTGCATAGAATTCCTCGATTTCATTTGTAAACAATTGCACGATTTTTGGTCCAGTGACTGCACCTTTGCAAATTAATTAGCATTCGCTCGAAACGATGAAATAAATTCAAGCAGCTGGCAGCGATTGCTTACCTACTTGAGTTTCTTTCGACGAATTTTCTTCCACAAATTTTCATGGAAAGTATTCGTATATTCATTGGAAGGTGAATTAACAACGCCATCGTAAACGGTAGGATAAATTGTCATTGGAATAACGGTACCCACTCGGAGAAAATGGCAATTAACCATATAGAAAGCTTCCCGTATATGGTACGTCCAATAATCAATGCTAAAGGCAATTTAAGTAAGTGACACGGTATATTTTTTCGCCTACGTTATTCTTCGATCAAGCGGTTGATTAAATTTAGCGGGTGATCAAATTTAATTTGAAATGAAATTTGAATTCGAAGGAAAAAGGCGATAACTGTTTGCGAGCGAGGCACACGTCGTACTACTTTATGTACACAATGTGTAAGTAGTTGACAATATGAAATATCGCATCGGACCAAAGTGACTACTCAGCCAAAAACATTTGCCACGAGGTAAAAGATCCAAGGATGGATTTGCGCCTTACATCGCGAACAAAACGTTGTGACATAACGAAAGGTGGAATCATGGCCACATTTGCGTAAATCACGCTCTTCCCTCTTCCGAAGCTTCGTTAGACGCGATTCATGAAAAATCATCTGCTCGTATCTATGTTGGTTAGGGCTGGCTGCAGCTCGTCGACTTTTTACGCACCTGGAGCATCGAACACAAGCCTTTCGTATTCATTCTACCGAGCCAGGTGCTAGGCATAACTTCTCGTTGCTTTCGTGACAGATTATTTATTCCTGTTATGGAACTTTTTACGCGCAGCGGAACGTTACATCGTTTAAACAGCCTAACGGCACTTAAGAAATGACGCGCAACTTTTTTCCCCGTTTTTGTCCGATATTTCTAGAAATTATTCTCCTTCGTATCCAACAACGTTACGTAACGGTCAACGTGGAAAATTCGCGCTAAATCATAGGTGAATTTCACATCGCACAGGTTGAACCGCGTAATGTACCATAATGCGCAGAAGTAGGTTTCTGCTGGTACGTACGTAGATACGATGTTCTGCAAGGATGCTATAAGTCACAATTTCCCCCTAGTCTGCAACCACTTCCTCTATTGCGCCTTCTTTATTCTCTATCTTCTCCACGGCACTGTTAACCGCTGCTTTTCTTATCCTCGCGTATCTAGCACCGTGTAGCGTCGTTTCGCCTTTGCTTCTCTCTCGGTGCTCTTTTCCACGCGACTAACAAACACGCACGTACGTAGCCTACGTATCCTGGAAGTGTCTTCGAGCGCGCGCGTAATTTTGCACGTAGCCGAATGCGCTGGTGACGATAGAAAGTCGGTCCGGTTCCGTCGGAGGCAAAACCTGCAATTTGCCGGGCATTCGCGGACGACTCGAGGACGACCGCGTCAGTGTCATCGGAAGCTATCGAACCGAGCCGAGAATCTTGACGAGAGCGTCGTTTCTCATCGGCTAGGTACGATATAAATAGGTCAACAGGAAATCGAGTACGGCCCGTGGTGTGACGACGACGATTCTCCCCGAGCCCACGTATCGCGAGCATTCTGTTTAAAAATAAATCCATCGCGTTCTCCGGCGTTCTGGAGGGTCCTTGCGATTTGTACCGTAGGTCAAAGTCTTCTGAACTTTCGCGCTCGAACGGTGCAAGAGCGCGCCCCAACGTCTTGTCGTTATCGACGCTACTTTCCATTAACGAAGTTATTTAGCAGAATTTGTAGAATCACGTGGTCCCGTAGCCGCGAACCTGGTCATCGATAGCTTACCGAAAAGTGTGTCGACGCGTAGTTGAAAATTTATCAACGTTGTCGTACTTTTCTCCGAGAATTAACGTGCTGGAGGTCGTGTCCTTGGCAGCTCGGAATCGTTACGCGAGATTCGACGCGAGTCAATTTGCGCGAAAGTTTCAGCTCGGTGAAAGTCACGAAAGTCGTTCGAAGAAATTGAAAAAAAAATTGGAAGGACCTGACCGCGCGAGCCCCGATTCACGAACAGAGGAACGCGATTCGATTTCGGAGGTCACGAGTTCTTGGCAACCGCACGCGATCTCACGACTAGAGCCAACATTTTGGCAGACCACTTCCTCCGCTCCAGCCCCACCGAAGAATTCGTCGTTTAACTCGACTCTATACCACCGACTATGCACGCACAGCAGGCGCATCAGCCTCTTCTTCAACCACTGTCCGGCCTGCGCATCGTTAGAGAGATCAACCGCGTGTACAACGTTGCATTCCTCTGACGGAACTCGATTTGTATTTCGAGACAGGAATCTTACCTATCGCCGTAATCGTTGTCGACAGAGAACGATGTAACAACTGGTTTCAATGAGCCATCAAATCGACCGATTATTGCGTGCTTTTTAAGCATCTGGACAACCAGTTTCGTTCCAACGGACCGATGGAACGTGTTATGCGGCGGTAGCTTCCTGGATATAGCAAGGTCGTAAAATCGGCCAAGCAATGGAGTTTTCGTGCATATTAAGCATTTAGATCGTCAGGAAACCGGCAACGATGCTTTTCGATTCAAATCTTTGATGTTTCGCGGAGGTCTTATCAGTCTCTGCACACTATTGCCGTAAAATTTTATCGTGTCGCATTTTTTCACCAATAACGTTGTAACGATATTGCACTTTGTTTCTACGACGGATATCCCCCGCAGCCAGCAGTGTATCTTTAATATTTCAACGTCTTTTTTTTCGTCTGTTTGCTTATTTTCATTCACTTGCAAGAGCTACCGTATTAAAGAACTACAACGCAAGAAATATAACGACGTTATAAAAAGCTGACAGGCGTTAGAATTTGTAAGTAAGCACGTTCGAACGTCTGGGCAGGCGAATTGACAGAAACCTGAGAAGGTAAGGGTGCGAAACATCAGTTAGGGTGGCATAAAGTACACTTTAAACGTGGTTCAGGGTCTCGCGAAGGTCGTATACGTGATAATATACATTGTATAACAAAGGGCGTTTTTTGAACAGCTGAATCTGAACGTGATTACGAAAGCATAATATTTGGAGTAATGTCAAACGTTAAGTAATTGTTTCGCAATTGTAAAAGCGTCTAGAATAATCAAACTGTCCACGAACGTGTATTGTGTTGGTTGAAACGCGTTGGAGAACTAATGACTCGAAATGTTCTCGGATGGATGCTCGTTGAAAGATATTTTCTTTCAAATGTGGAACGCCGTTGCGCTGAAACGTTCGCACTTTGTATGCCATCCGATTCAGGTAGCTCGACAAAGTATAAAACGCGAAATTCGACTTTCGCGTTTCGTGAACGAGCCCGTTAATCATAATTATATCTCGCGGACGATACGGCATGATATATTTGCCTGGAAAATTTGATCTCAGCTCGTCCCTCACATTCCACGTGCACGCGTATTCTTGGTCTTCCTACTCCTCTTTCTTTTTCTGTTTATTCTCTAGAAAAAGTCAACACGAACAAGTTATAATTAAAAGGACAGGTGGAACGCAGTCGCGTTCGACAAATGTTTAATCGGAGATTTCTCTGCCAGCTTTCTCGATCGTGATTCCGTGGTGACTCTCAGAAATTGAACGACGAAACTGAGGCTACCATGGCCAAAGAAAAAGGAAAACAGCCGCGAAAGCGGAGGAGCTGAAACAGAGAGAGGGAGAGAGAGAGAGAGAGTAACGAAAAGATGCTCCAGATCTATTTTTGCGTCCCGTTCAACTTCGATCCTTGTCTCGCCGCTCTTCTTGGCTGATGAATCTGAAATTTTGAACTAAACTACACTGCTTCGAAATCGCTGACCATCTCTGTATGATTGGGAAGATAACCTCGATCATGGAAGTGAAATACGCTTAGTAATTCAACATGTGGACTTAAGAACACTCGAAAGTGCTCAAGAATGCCGAGGAATTCTCGCGACAATTTTTATATAACGAGCTTCGAGCTCGATCGTCGTCAGATTGTCGCCCATCCGAAGATAAACGAGGCTAACAAACGTGTCGTAAGATTCTTCGAAAACGGTCGACAAACGATGGGCGATTGCAAAATCCGTTTTATAGTTGGCGGTTTTTCGTTTAAGATATATCGGCCTTGTTATCGTTTGCGTTAATGAGTTAGCAGAATCTCGCGTGCAATTAAAACCTGTTACGAACACCGGAAATTTCGAAGCGAATTTGAGCTACAACAGCCGTGTTAATATCGAAGTAAACTTGTTTGTAATCCACTAAATCGTTGGATTATGAATAAAACATGCGAGAAACGTTATTCGCGTTCCGTCTTTCATTGCGGATTTTCTAAACGAAACGACCGCGCTTTGTTATTTCGAATAACGGTTAGTTCGCCTTATGGAAACCTTGAAACGAAATCGTCTTTATCTGCTTCCACTATCACGACCACTAGACTGCATGAATGACACTGCTTCATAAGGTGTATTTCGCTTCGTCGTTTTTATCAACTGATGTACTTATATACGCGCAGAGCGGCAATTGTACGATGTTCGACCATGAAAAATCCTCCTTGTAGAAAAGTCGGTGTCGCGTTGAAACCGTAGATCCTAGAACTGGACGATCTTCGGTTAGAGAAACTTTTTGCCCCCATCAATTTCACGATTTACTTTCATAGTTCGAGTCCGCGTATCTCGAACAAGACCAGGTCTCGCGTGTTCCCGTAACGCGTTTTACAATTGTGCGAATTTACACGTCTATACGTGGCCGGTCGAGTCGGACACTTTCCTTATTTCTAATTCCGTCGACGCGAATAAAATGAAATTGGCCGGGACGCGCCAGCGCCATTCGCTCTCCTTGCAAAACCTATTTGAATTTTACGTAACCCGCTAATTATACAGCCAACCTTGCTGGAATTTTCTCCGAGTATAGCCGACGCGAACGTTTTCCTCGTTTCCGAGAAGCTTTATCGAGCTCGTTGATCTAAGACCATTGGATAATTCGGAACACGTATTTAAAAGTCGATCTTTCCTTCCGTCGATCTAGATCGAGAACGGAAAAATGCCAAGACTATGGAATCGAAGTATCGTGAACGTTTTTTCACGCGAAACTTCGTTACGGACGCGTGACGTTCGATAAAGCAAAGGAAACTAGAACAAGGGAACCTAAGGAGCTGGAGATTGTTTTTTCCATATCGAATTTATTATCGCCGTAAAAATCACGACGTCCTTGGAGGCGCATCGGCTTCGATGGAATGCGGTTATTATCGTCGTGGTAATTCCTACGTTTATGCTTGCGGATATAGTTTCAGGACAGTCGGTGGAAATGCAGTAAATAACCGGTAATGACACGCGTGATGACAGACTGCGTTATTACGGACATGCTTCGCGGAAACCCAGCAGGTATCGAAATAAGGTCGTTTCACCGCGAATCTCCTTCGGTTCGATCGTCCTTTCGTATACGTTCCACTTCCCATGTCTTCTTTATTTGTCCTTTTGCTGATTTTTCTATCCAGTAAACTTTGTTTATCCTCTTTTATTTTCGTTCGAGTTGTCGTTCAAGTTCTTAATCGGGCTATTCGAAAAAAGATAGAACTTTAGAATTCCATCGAGAAAGGTTTCATCGCTTATCGCACTGAATTACAAAGTCCGTGGAAATCACGCGTTCCACGCTGTCTCGAAACGCAATTTAACTAAAATATACATATGTGAAACGCGAGGGCTTGATGCCTCGGAGAAAGTTCTTACAGCTGCAGTTTATGCACGCGCTTTGACATCGACTGATGAGCCGCAAACAACTCTACTCGTCGGTACATTGAACGTAATAGCACCTTCGACGTAAATTTGCAACGCATCTCGTCGAACGCTGTTCTCTTTGCTCCGTCTTTGATAACTATTTCTATTTAGATACAGTTAGGTAGCATCTCAGGTGCAAGAATTCCAAATTCCAAAAGATTCAAGCATTTTCGATTTATACGAGGAAGATCGTGGTTTCGTAAATTACTTTTAGTCAAACGGTTGAATTATTTTATTTATTTTCTAAATATGGCAACAGCAAAATCCTCTAAAAGTCGGTATAATTGTCGATCAAAATATATAGATTAATATTAAAAGACCGGAATTCAAACAATGCGATTTTCTTGATTCGATGTTTTATTTTAGCAGCCTTCGTCGAAAAACGAGGAAAACCAAAACGATAACCCCTCGACTTTTCAAATAATACTTTGTAAATAACAATGCGATTCGCAGTTTACGAAATCCATTGAATTTCATCGAAAGAAATACGCGGGCGTCCGATCGATCTTATCCGGCGATCCTTATCGCATCGAAGCGTCGATCAACTCTCGGTAACGTCGAATCGGTTTCAATTGCGCGAGCAAAGGAAAAGAAAAGCGTCGACCACGCGAAGTATCGTTTGCCTGGAATTTAAAATGCGGTTCGCTCGTTGTAATTAACGCATGCAACGATACACTGATCGATCTTAACGACGCGCCTTACGGTATTAATACGCTCCGTGATATAATTGTCGCATGACTGGCGCGCCAATTAAGCAAACTTCGAGTCCGTGTATCAAAGTGTTCGATAGCGACGCCGGGATCAAAGCAAAGCGAGTCGTTCGTTCCGGTGTTGCAGCAAATACCGTGTGCACGATATGACAACGGGATCACGCGTGATCGTACTTTTACCTCTTTGAGAACTGTTTCTCCTCTGAAACACGACGTTACGTATGATTTCGATAAAAGACGCGGTACAATATCCAGACGGATGAAAAGAATTTTTCTTTCGTTTAATGTACAATGCTGTTACGGTGTCGATCCTGTAGAGTATAGAGCGTAGAACGTATACGCGATGCAGAGTTGCAGCCGACCATTATAAATATTAAGCTTAGGGCGAAAGAATTTGTCCACGACCTGGATAACTTAATTGGACAAAGTCCCGGTTCAGCGATCCAGCTAGCCGCTTCTCTTCTCCCCTAAAAAACACCGGTTAATTTCTCCAATTCTCCTAATCGAGTAATTTCACCGCTTCATATATCCTATATTTATTCCTTTCAAGCCACTTGCGTAACGCACGCTTCCGTTCTCAAAATAATGACATCGTAGGAGGGAACAACAGGTCGCCGACTCTAATAACATGCAGGTGTGCTTTTCACGGTAAAGCGGTAAGAGATACAGGCGTTGCAAAGGATCGATCGAAGAGACGATGGAGCAGGGATCTAAGAGGGGATCGAGAGTGGTTCGAGAGGTCGAAGGTGTCGCGTGCTCGCGCCAGAGACCTTCGTAAGGCCGCGGCGAAGCGACAGGCGAACGATCTGTCGGAAGTAGCCTCTCTTTCACTGCGGTGGCCTCACGTAGCAGATAGAAACGACCGACCTTGCTTGCGAGCGTTCGAAGCCCGCGTTCACCGCGGCATTTCCTTCCTCCGACGAAATAAGAATGCTCGAAGCAGACGAGAAAGCCGGTCACGCCGCGTTGGCCATGGAGTACGAACACTCTCTAATGAGCCTCTGTTACGGGTTCTCGTTCCTCGCTCATTTTCGTTCTACGACCGATTCATTAGCCAGCGAGATACGACCAGGTGGCCGGCCAACGTCCTATCGTGGCTCATTCCCGATTCGCGATTCAAAATCCTCTCTCTTTCCGCGGCCTCCTACGAAAATCGCCGGAAGTTCACGCCGCCGCGGCTGCCTTAATCGTGAGCACGATATTTCGAAAGTGACGGAGTTTCTTCGCGTTCTCGCCAGTTCCGTACTCGATCCTCGATAACCGCGCAAGTTTCGTACGCGTTAGCCGCCGAGGATGATCGAGGCGTTTCGCTACCCTCGCAAAGTTCCTTCGAACCACCGAATAAGTAATCGAATGGTAACGGATGGTAATCCCGTTGACCCAGAAACCGGTCGTAACGCTGGAAACGTGGAGCCAAGCGGCGATATTTGACCGAGGATTATTCAATAGTTTCGCAATGATCGTTACAGCGCGTTGTTTCGTTGAACGCGGGTATTAATGAAACGAAACTAAAATCGTGCGAACGCATCGAAAACGAGTAGGATTTTTATGCAGGTATGTTAACGACTGTTACGAGCTCGCCTACGATTATATTTAAATTGATCGAACGGGGAGGAAAGTCGAGAAATCTGTCGTTGACTCGTATTGCTCGATCTTGGGAGAAATCTTCGTCGAGCGTCGGTATCTCGGAATCTCTCGCCTATCAATTCGATTCTCGCGAAACTTTCATCCCCGTATTTAGAGATAATTGCTAAATAATTCATGCATTATGATCCCGTAAACAACCAATAATCGTAATAATTTCGCCTTTTATCCGACTGACCGAGCGCTTAATTTTCTTTGGGTAACTTTTACTTACGAGTGTAAAAGCGAGACTGGAATTTAATAGAAAAAGGTTCGATCTGGCCTGGATAGTCAGCGTACTGAAATTTATTGGTTCCGCCGCGAAATAGGCCCGTTTCCGCTTGGCTGCGAAGTAAAATGTCGTTGTTCGGCCCAAAATGTTCCGTGACTCTCGATTTAATCCGGCTGTGATCGACGAGATTCGAGAGCGAGGAAAATGTCGCGTTACCGCTGGGAAATTCACGTTTATTAGACTCGTGAGTCGTTCCGACGACATGCAAATCCGGCAAGAAGTACGACTGGTTCCACCGTAAAAGTGGCGAAGTTGTCTTGGAAAACCGGTCGTATATTTCACCGTCGATCTTTCGCGCCAACTTTGAAGCAATCCGTAACCGTCCACCTAAATAAAGGAAAACAACGAAGCGTTTCGACTTTGCACAATGGTAACCGATTCGTGAAATCGGGAGAACACGGTGATCTCGAATTAGTTTTGTAATTTAACAGCGAATCGAAGCGGTTCCAATAAGAATACCGATGAAATCGAGCGAGAACGAGAGTGCGTACCGTTCGCCAGACTCCAGTTGCCGGTTTCTTTAACCTTTAACGATGTTAATTTTACGCTAAACTTTCCTCGCGTGGCAATTAGCAGTGCTAATTGCCCGGTAATTATACGGATCTACTTTTGTATTCTTTGTCCTTCTCTAAACTTCGTTACGAGATTGGACAAAAGAATCGTGTTCCACCGTGTTGATCGTAATATACTTGGAAATATGGTAGATCCTAATGCGATATCGATGTCATAAATATTCTTGTTAACAAATCATACTCCAATTTTTTATTTCCTCGCCTAATAAGTATCTCGAACATGCGTTCATTCTCTAAAGGATTATTAGATTACGGTATGCGAACGATTCGAAAGGACAGACTTCCCCATATTTAATCGATCTCGAAGCAAATCTACGACGTGCAATTTATTGACAAGCTAAAACCATAAAAGGAGATTAAGCTCTTATAGGGAAAGCCGATCGACATTCACGAAGAGAAACTTTTTGTTAAAAAGTGATCGGAAAAAATATTAATATAGAAACTCTGTCAGAGAAAGTGCGTAGCGCGAGGCGAGAAAGAAATTTATCGCCGCGGTGTCTCGCGATCGGTCGTCAGAGAAATCCTCATCGATGCTCGTATCTTGAAATGTGCTGCATCGTCTCCTTCGATTTGTCTTGTTCGATCGATCGACGATCGTACAGCGTGCCTGCTGCGAGATCGGCTGACTATCGCGCGCAGATTCTTCCAATTCCAAACGACGATTTTTCGCTGAAACTTTGGACGGGTGCGCTGCATCGCCGGGAAAAAATCGTGAACTTGTAAAGCCTTTCAAGGCATGGCCTTCGAGCCGTACGTTCTTAAT
Source organism: Bombus vancouverensis nearcticus (assembly GCF_051014615.1). Classification (NCBI taxonomy): domain Eukaryota; kingdom Metazoa; phylum Arthropoda; class Insecta; order Hymenoptera; family Apidae; genus Bombus; species Bombus vancouverensis. Next base: position 1,975,619 of record NC_134928.1, on the reverse strand, counting down.
TGGTAAATCGCTCTTAATAGAATCGTAGCTTTCCACGAAGTGAGTTAGAACCATTCGCGTCGACAATTTTCTTTGAAATTTTCGAACTTTCCCGTTCGCATCGTCAATTCGGTTCAACCATGGCGCGAGCAACTGCGAATCCGTTTCTACATTCGTTTCAACGATCTTCTATTTTTCTAGCGAAAATGCTACAAAACAATTTGGAATCCCTGTTTTTATTACTAGTAATTTGTAGTTTATATACGGACGTTTTAGGTATTCAAGCTTCTACACACTTGTTGATTTTGGCATTTTCATGTGTCTACGTAACGATCAATACCGATCGCACATTTCGTAGATTTGTATGAAACTTTTTTTCTACTTTTTGATTTTATCGTGCTACTTCCATTCTCAGATACTCACGTACACGAGTGAATCACATCGCTGAAAATAATTCATGGCTCACCTACTTAAGAACTTATCGTTCGCTAAAAGGCCAAAACACTCCACAAGTTCTTTACATAGTATAACGCACCCATTCATCGCTGCTACTTAAATACGCCGCCACCAACTGCATCGCATTACATCACAATTCGCATGATAAAAAAGAAGGGGAGGATCAAATGCCAGGCAGTATTTTTGGCCCTTTTTTCTTTTTTTCAAAATTTCAGCATATCCGAATTTCAAAACTCTCTTGGCGAGCGTTAGTGTTACGTATTCGCGAATTCACAGACCGGGAAAAGGAAGAAAGCGATTTTAGAAAATAATCGAAAGTGTTCTCTGCACGATATAAAAATAAGACAAAGAAAAAATACCAGTCTCGGTGCAGTGAACTTTTCGTTAAGCGGGCGATCTCGCGTAAACGCAACCCTACTTGCGGTTGACTTTCGAAGTTGGAAACTTCGTGTCACGGCACGCTGCGTGAACTTTGAACTTTTCGAATCACTCTCCCTCCACTCGTTTTAATTGGTGCGTGGATTTTAATTATGTCGAGGTTTTCCCCTTCGTCGACGTACGTCCGCGTATCTGTGATTTCCTTCGTCGTGCCATTCGACGCACGTCGAGCGCGAAAGTTGACAAATCGTTGCCCGTTCGGGGGATTGAAAGAGCTACGGATCGGGGAAAATGATGGATGAGCAACGATCCCGATTGTATTTTTATCTTCGATGCAAGAAGGCGTCGTTGAAGATGTCTCGCGTGGAATAGCCGTGATTGCAGAACATTCGCGCGTTCCACTTATCGTTAATTAACCCGATAATTCGCGCGATTAAGATACCACAAAAATAGCTCATCGTTCATTTCTCATCCGTGGTCACCGCAGTGCGGCTACAAATAGACGCTGTTGACCTTTGTCGGTCTGCCGTTTTACAAACCGGCCCGTTCAATAAAACTATTAAACATCGTGTTTGCCCTTTAATTGCCGTGACGGCCATAATTGCTCGGTAAATTCGCGATCCTGCCGTTATCTCGTTGGATCTACGGCGGCAATTTAGCGGCAATACGTCGTTGGACTTATTAAATCGAGTGAAAAATCAACGCTGTAAATTCGTCGGCCGTTTCATGCTCGAATTAACTTGCCAGATGACGATCTCTCGCGGAGGTTCGCACGGGGATCGGTACTTGCTCGGTAATCCAGTCTCCGACAAAGCCGTGCAACGTTAATGGAAGTTCTGCGGTGATAGAGGCCTTTCAGGGCTGCCTTTTCCCGGAAGCCTTTGAATCCTCGAAATCTTCGACGCGCTCTAGCCGTCACTTTTAATCTTCGCAGTCCCTTTTTCTCGATCCGAGGTTCACCGAACTCCAAGAGAGTATGTCGTAAAATGCCGTGCATTTCCTACGCTATAGTCCATCCTTTGCATACAACATCGCATAACATACGGATATTTTCAACCGCATGAATCCAACTGTCAAACGCAAATTACTTTTCACATACTGATCACGACGTATATTGCGATTTATAATTTCTTCTTAATCTATCCATTTACGACGACGTGTCTCCTAGTTTTACGGTACAACTTCCTTCGTGCGAACTCCATTTATTTGAACGAAATTGCGGTTAGCGTCGATTAAACGAACTTCTACTTGTTGAATCCATTTAGCTGAACGCGAATTAGCATTATACGAACGAAAAGTGGATAACTGACGATGCGGAGAATAAATGGATTTATATTACATTTACAATCGTATGAACTATTTGCTCTTCGACGACGTTATACAGACGGGGTTTCCTACCTATGTTAAAGCGTTTGTCCCGTAAATAAATCGAATAAAGAAGCAAATAAATTTAGCAGAATTCAATGGGCAATGCAATATCGCGCGCACCGAATTACGGTTCCTCTATGGTGAGAAATTAAGCTCGAGGCAGTGATTGGCGACAACGATACTCGTTGATAACCGATGTTGAGAAAAAGTAGCAAAAGTTGGGAACAGAAAGGGGCGAATAAGAAGCCGATCGATCGACTGTCCCGCTTCTGTCCGGATCGATGCGAAAAAGCGCCGGATGAACGAAGAATAGCGGCCTCGAGTCGTGGAAAAAAAGTCGAGCGTTTACAATGTTTGCGCGTGTGGTTGTCGTCGGCAGTCGTTAATCACTCGCGGTACAATAATCACCGCGTGCTTTCTCTGTACATCCGCTAACAATGGAAGTCGAATGCGTGGAGAACACGCAAGGACGAGTCCACGTATGCAGCGAGAATTATTTAAACGAACCGGGCCAGCTAATTATTTGGCATTCTCGGCAGCGACTTTCGCGAAACTTGAAAGACAGCTTCTGAAACGCTCGAAACAGTTGCTTTCGACCATCGAGTGAAAACTACTTGGCATAGTTTCGTCGTTGGCAAAAAGACCGCGATGATTCCGAAGGCATTCGGAAATTACCTGATGCCGATCTTCGCTTGTCGCCGTACAGTTATGATAATTTCAATGCACGAGTAAAAGCGAAGAGCCCGGGATGAGATATTTATAGCGGAGATTGTCTGCACGTCAAGTGGAAAGTCTTAAGTTGTACACGGAGACGTTAAGTATCTGAGTCAAAGTTCCAATTTATTTACCGTGCGAAAATAACGCACGGATATACGCGCGTTCCAAGTTCAAAGTAGAATGCCATAAGTTCGAGTAACAATTTCTAGATATAAAGTACCGAAACGAATATTCTTCCTTCGCGATTCTGGTTCAGATGGCAGATAGCTGCCCGGAATAGTTTTACCAACGCGATAATACAAGAAAATTACTGCTTGGCGACACGAAACGCGCATTTAACTAACCTGTTTTCGTGTTCTAATGTATTCATAGGTCAAAACGATAACGCGAAATTACCGAACTGTAGGATTCGAGCAACGGACAGAAAAAGCGCAGAACTTGTTCCAATTTTTCTATTCGTATCAGCAATGCATCGCCTGCGTAATTCGCGCGAGAACGTTAGAAAGTAAAACTACAAAAAATCTAGAAAATCTGAATTCCAAATCAGACTAGAAGCGTAAATAAGAATCTATCTATCGCGCGATCGATTAAAACTTGGGCTCGTCGGCCTGGCCGTAATTGTGAATTTGATCGGTCGGATTTAACGGTCTGTAGAGGGCCGAGGCTTTCGACGAGGTGGTTCGAGGCAGCTCGTCTTTTTATCGAGTCAAGTGTCAGTTCAGTAGCGAGAGTTCGAGGGAGCGACTTCTCGCGTTAGCTTCGCTTCTTCTTCCGTTCTTTTTCTTCTACGCGAAACACTCGATTTGCAAGCGCTCTGTTTACCCGGCGAGTCCGCGGGTATTCGTCATCGTTTGGCCGCGGCCCAACTAAGCCAGCCACTGCCAAGGAATCCTGGCCAGATTCCCTTTAGATATTCTCGACTTTTTATCTTGCGGAATTTCCACCTCGTGCCCGTGCTCGTATTCGTTTTCCCTTGATCGAATTTCCCAGCGGTTTCCGTGGCCCGTTTCTCGCTGTCCATCCTCGAATCGATCGATCTCTGTCAACCATCGATTAATGCTGCGATTCGCGTGCCATGCGACGTCGAGTTTTTCGATAACTGTAAACGACGAGTGGCGCCAAGTCGCGCAGACACGACTGGCGTGTCTTTCGTTGGTTCGTGGTAGCGCGGCAGTTCGTAAAAGTGCGAGAAACGACGAGGCTAAGAGGTGTCCGTTAACAGAGTCGCTGGAAGAGCAAATTAAGACCGGAAACAGAGCGATATCGTGCACGCGAATTCGCAGCCCCGCGTCGCGCGTTCCGCCCCTCGAGCCGATTCCAAGATTCCAGGTTTCCACGGTGACGCCGTCGTTGTAACGACATTCCGACGCGGTACCGTCGCGATTATAATCTCCACGGAGTCGTTTTGACACTGATACCACGACTGCCTCTCACTGTTGACCCGTTTATTTGCAGCGAAAGAGAGATTAAATCCTCTTACCCTTTCTCACTCTCTTCCTGTTTTTCCCGTTCTCTCGATAGAGTTTAAAGACGCGAGATGCTGTTGCGCGTTCCTCGCGATTGATATCTCGAAAAGTGGCATCTCATCCTAATTAAGATCAGTCGTAGAAGTAGCTGTTTTCCATCGTTCAAAGATACACTTCGGATACACTTTTGCTTTTAAATTCTTCTACTCTCCGTTTATTATGCATGCATACCCGCTTCTTTGGTATATCGTTTTCTCGTAGTAGTAACGCAACGTGTTTGCATCTATGAATGAACGAGCGAATGATCGAACAAACCGATAAATATATTCAAATGGTATCACTGAAGGCATCCTTGCACGGTGATCGATCCTCGTACGCGATTCACAGCGTATATCCGTGTAGTTGGATTCTCCGTGGTTGTAGAAGCTGTTGTACGCTGCTACGTCGCGTCTCATTAATACGTTTCTGCCTCGTGAGAATCGGCCTGACGTTCTCTCACGCGCTCCTCGAGCTGTGAAAACGCGGTACACACAGATATCGTTATACGATTGGGAACGGCGAACACCGCACTTAATATCGCACCTCGTCGTTCGCGGGAACGCTTAATTACAGTGTAATATGCATCGAGATAATTTTCTTGGCCGCGGTGGAAACGCACGGAACGATCCAGGTACGAGAAAGTCTCGTTGCGAGCTTCGATCCACCGCGAAAACTTGGCGAATAACAACATCCCTATTAACAGAGCTACGAATTAGCCGAGCTATCGGTTAACTCGACCGAACGAAGCCCTCGTTTCACACTCGTACGATCCGCACTTACCTCGGTTTCTTCTTCCTCTAGTTGGACACTCGGCTTTCTAAAATTACCTTTACGCAATGCAGGCATTCCAAAGCATCAGCGACCTATCGCGATACGATCGAGAACTATTCGTCCAAAGTCGTATTTCTCTCTCGGAACTGACTCGGATTAGACTGTGTTTATGGCAGATGCGTGTTCTCACCGATAAGTCTGAACGATCAAATGCTCGAGAACCACACGCAAGAAACATAAGACATTGGTATTTGTCGATCTTCTAATTTCGATACGACGGCTAAAAAGCAGTACGTATTACAATCCGTTTGCATAGTTGCGAAGCGGACTTGTTACGTCCAAAAATTTCAGGAAGCTTTTAGGAAGATTTTTTGAAGATTCATAAATCTACGAGATTTCGTAACAAACCAATAGCGTTACGGCGATCAATATCTTTGAAGTTAGTTACGTCGAATGAAACAACAGAGATACACGCATATTCGGTGGCAAGATGAAACAACAAGAGAGAAATCGATAATATAAAATTCGTTGAAATTACACGTTCAACCCTAAGATTGTCTCTCTATAGAGCACGAAGAGCGTGGTGACTTATTACGACGATATATAGATGTCAGAAAATTATTCGCGAGTCTGGCTAACATCTGTTACTGCATGTGCAAACTTCATAGCGGATAAAAAGAGTCATTTTCAATCGTTATTTCAACAGCAACTTTTATGCCCTGACAGTTTTTGCTTTGTAAAAAAAAAAGATTTGAAAAATGAGCGAGGGAAAGATTCATTTGCTTCGTGTCATGCTCTACGAATCCCGGAAAGGTGTAACGGTGGGAATTCCTGTAAAAAACATTCAGGACGTTTACCAAGACCGTGCACCAGTTCTTCGTGTAATAGAAAAGTTTCTCTACGACTTCGTCGGTTAAAATTCGTGGATTATTTTGCAATAAATTAAGCGCTACGTCTGGATTATGCAAGCCACTTTTTTATTACACCGAGAGCTGGTGCACGATCTTGGTAAACGTCCTGAATGTGTTTTTACAGTTACATCTTTTCTCCGTTCATTTTCAAAAACTTTTTTTTCAAGATATATAAACTGCCAAAATACAAAATACAAAATCGAACATCGCCATTTTCATCCGCTAGAAAGTTTGCATATACGACAACGGATGTTAACGGACTTGCAAGTAGTTTAATGACGTCTATTGGAATCGGCCGCGAACTTTTGCACTGACCCAATATCGCAAGTACATGCATGTCGATCTCCGAACGTGTTATTCGCCGATACAAGCATTCACCGCATCCATAACTTTACAGTTTCGATCTAACTGTTTGCGTACTTTGAGCACTTCCAGTAACGATAAATGTCACGTTTCATAACGTTACGAGTAACCGCTAGATACACGAGAAAACGCTTAAACGGTTCAAGGGTTCGACGATATGACGCATAGCGTTTCACGACGGCGTAGAAAATTGTGTTCAACATCTGTGTACCCGGTTTCCAGGTTACCCACAAAGTGACGAGTCAGGTGATGGTCCTGAAGATGAACCAGCTGCCTGCGAATAGGCCAAACATGCTGAAAGAAGTTCAACTGATGAACAAACTCAGCCATCCGAACATACTCAGGTAAGTCGAATGGAAGTCCGGTTCGCTTTTGCGCTGGAGAAACTCGGCTGACCATAACGAAGAAAATCAGCCCCCTCGCTTCGCGCCGAATTTTCTCTGTCCTCGCTCGAGAAACCAGTCAGCCAACGATTAATTAAGGAATAAGCGCGAGAAACGGTCCATCCGACGCGCGGCAAGTCACGCGTGTCGTTCGCTTTCTTCGCCGGTAGTTTTAAATTAAAACGGGGCGAGTTGTCGCGCGAATCGCGATGGAAATAGAAACTAGTTGGATAGAACGTCGAAATGGAAACGTCCGGCATATTCGTTGGTCGAAGCAATTAAGGCGACCACGTTTTTTTCTTCTATCGGTCGGTTCGAATTTATTTTCGAACAGATACTACGTACACATAGGCGGCGTGGAGAGAAAATAGCGTATCGATGTCTCAACTGGAGCTCGGTCGAAGGAATATCGTTTAAAACCGGAGAAATCTCGAAACGGACTAATTTTTTATTCTCCTACGTGACGATTGGATCTCGATTGTGGAAAGAAATAAGCAACTGGTAATTTAAGTCTCGCATATCGACGATGCCAGTTTCACTGTCGCGCTTCCAAGTTTCCAATCACTCTCCCTCGGAATACGTAATTGCAACGAAGTTGCAGCGGTCTCGAGTACGAGCGACGACCGAATACCTACTCCATTTCTATACCTTGTGTACGTTCATTCTATTATCAGCAAAATTCAACGTTCAGACGTCTGAATAGAGAAACTCGGGCAAAATATCGACAAAGATCTCGGCTAAAATCTTTCCGGTAAAATAACGAAGACGGTGCATATTTGTTTATCTTCTTCGTAGGATTTCATCTCGTAAAGCAGTCGGTTGCCACGCGAACGAGCAACGTCCCTTCGAAATGGATCGTTGCTGGTTGACGCAACCGGCTGACTGCGGAGCTAATGTTAAAAGAGTTTCGCGGTTTGCAAGTTACGAGTTATGACATAATGGCAGCGGGTATCGCTGTTCCGCGCCACTCTGCGCCGCACCGCGCCGCGCGGCTAGACGCGCCGCATCCGCGGCGACAACGCATTCCAACGATATAAACGGCTTGGCCCAGATTCGGCTGTGTGTGTTTATCCCGCGTGGCTAGTGGATCTTATTTCTGGCATTTCTCTCGTTGAAGGCTGCGAAAACCGCGAGGAACATCGTCGGCATCGTGTCTTTTCATCGAGAGCGAGCCAGCTCGATGGAAAAAGAGAAGGGACGGAGAATAATCTCCGATGCGTGAATTTCGTAATTCTTGGAACGATACGACGCGCCAGGTGTACACATTTCGTTTCAGGGAATATGGATGAATGAAATCGGTCGATAATCTCGAGATACGTACGATGTACGTACATACCGTGTGTTTGGTTTTGTTAAGAGCGAGACCAAGATTTACTACTAACGCCACACTCGCGTCAATCGATCGGTCGTTTCTTCGAATATTCCGCGTCAACTGCCAGAAACGTGCTCGTGAATAACTAGCTTGTCCGAGCCGGTCCAAAACTTTGCTTCTCGAAACGCTGCGGACAATTCCTGGTCCAAATTTCAGTACATGTTCCCAACATTTTTGTCCCACGCTCATATATATTATTCTTCTCGATATTTCCGTTGAAAAGTCAGTTTAAAGTTATATCGAGATCGTTAAAAAATGTGTCTGTAACAACCTTTTACTATTAACTTGCGTTGTTTAGTCGTGAAAGTAAAGGAATGATACTGTTAAAAGTTTAACTGTATTTAAAATTTGTTATTTACGCCATTATTGATTTTTAGCCAATTATTATAGAATTTAATCCGTAAGATCCGAACAAAGACCTTCGCGTTCCTATGATTCTTAGTCATTTTCATTGACAATTTCCCTACAAACAAGAATAGAAATCGTAAATAACAATTAAAAGGAAAAAAAGACACGAAACATTCTAAGCGTTTTTTCCATTCGTAATCCTGTTGCTAAGCATTACTCTTAATACGTTTCTTACGATAATATCCGGTATTGTGTACATCGATACTATGAACAATATTAGTGCGATAATATTTGTAAGAATTTCGTGTAATCTTATCGGAGCATTAAGACGTATCGGCGTGTATCCGAGTAGTTTCGCCGAAGAACAAGAGCACTGGCGTGGTCGTAGACATGATCGATAGTAGCACGAAGCTGGCCATGAAGCGAAAAATCATGCTGCCCAGTGACACCATCGACGTGACGTGATTTGCGAGCGAGCGAGCGTGCGTGCGAATGGAATCGCGTCGATAGTCGCACATGCTGCGGAGTTTCGATCATTCTATCGGGGATATTGCGATAACCGGTGGTAGAAGCAAATTGACCGGTAATTTATCGTGGTTCGCACGCGCGAGGTCGCACACAGATACAAAGATACGGTTCCGATTGTCAACGTCCGATCATTGTTGCGATAAACTTGATATAGGCCGCAACAACGTGCCGCCGATTTTTATAAGCTCGATACGATATACCGCGTATTCGTCCAAAAATCAGAACTTTGAATCGAAGATCGAATCGAAACGTCGAAGCGAAGACAGAAACAACCCGACCAGTTTGTCTTTCTTTTTCCTCGTACACGATCAACCAGGTATCACAGTTGATCAACTATCGTCGTTACAGCATAACAGTTCACCTTTTAAGACTTAGAACTGTACAATTTTCGACGTAAATGATCGCGATACCGCGCTATACTCGATTGGAGCGAATCCAGCTATCTAAAAATCTTTCGTCGAAACCTTGCTAATTAGTCAATTACGATTTCTTTCCCGAACCAGGAACAGTAGTTTATCCTAAACCCATACGTTGGAAACTTTCCAAACGAACTAATACTTGGTAATGTATTTACTTGGATGTAACGATGTTTACAAATCGACCGGTATCCTTATCGAGCTACAAACTGTATCTCGATAAGGATCGCGAGTTTCTCGCCGTTTCCAGATACTGCTCGGTTCACGCACACGAATTACAAGGATCCTAGTCTCATCGCGAGATAACGTCGTGTCAATGGAACGGATTATCGATCGCTAATTGGCGTTTATCACGACGTTTACCTACGCTCGTTAAGCTTATGACATTTCGATGCGATGCATCGACCTAACGAACCTCGACTCTGACTTGTTCAATTCGCCGCCACCTACGGAGTAATCTAATCTGTGGCAAGAATCGTCGAGTGGAACGCGACGAGCCTGCTTTTCCTATTGCGTCGATTACTATCGCTCTATCGCGGACTTGTCGTTAAATCGGACGTACAAAGCTCACGGTAATTCGCCTCTGCCGAAGACACGTGCGATGTATCGACAGGTAGGCCGCATTTCGAATATTCCTTCTATCGGACCAGTAAAACCCACGGAATGACGTATCGAGCAAGGAGGAAGTTCTAGATTGTTCGTAATAGTATCAGGTTTTCACTGGTTTAACCCTTGTGTGTAGGCAACCAAAATGGTCACGGTTGATGAGCAACGCGTTCTATTTCGATAGATCAAACACGTAGCGATAATTTTACTTTCATACATTCTCAGAACTTTGCACTTTTCCTTTCTACGATGTAACAAATGCTTTATAATATAATATGGTTGCAAATCATTTGGACAAAAAGATTACTTCCAGTTACGATACAATTCCACGCTAATGTTGACTACGAGGTGTGTTTAAAAAGTAACGAGACTGGCCCTGTCAAAATGTTTATGTCGTTTAACGAAAAATGTACATTATCCTCTTGAAAATTGTTCTCTCGAACCATAGGTATATATACCTATATACCGGCGAAGGCGGTACTCCTATTCCTGGAAACAGCGCTGGAATTCTTCTATCGAAACTACTTTCGGTTTGTCGATTACAACCTTTTGCACGTTGTCCACGACGATTCCTTGAAATTATGTCCTTCGAGATGGCTTTTAATTTTTGAGAAAAAAGGTTGTATGGACTCGTGTCCGAAGGTCGTGGATGCTGTAGAACCACAAAGATATGTTCGTCGACCAAAGTTTTGGTTTACAGAGGGTGCAAAGCAAGGCACTGCTCGATATGTCGCTGTTCCATTTCCGTAACGCGTTACTAAAACAAGTTGCGAAATCGCTCGTGTCAGCTGAATCGAGTTTGAAATTAATATCGAAGGCAGAATAGAGATATTACGTCTCGAATAGCATCGAAATCTATTTCATTACCGTTTGGACACACCGCGTACTCCCATTCGCACGTATTCGCACTGTTCTTTATCCTTAACACATGGATCCACGTAGAAACGTGTGCAGCAGCTTTGCGATATTTCGAGGGAATTTATAAATGAATGTACAAGGGTTAAAAAAGGAATCGCAGTTCATAGAATATTCATGGAAATCGACGCACGCGTGCACCCGACAGAAACTATAGTTGTAATGGTGAGATCGAACGGCATATATTTGATAAAGCCAATTAAAGACAATGGGAAGTAAGCGCGTTTTAGGAAACGCTTTCTCGTCTAATGCGGAAAAGCTTCTCCCCTTTCTTGATCGATTTGAATTATCCGGTTCCACGACTGAAGCGGAAAATCAAGCAAATCTCGCTTTGCGTTTGACCACGTTTCGAGGCAAAAGAGGAAACTCCGACGTTCGTTGGGTTGTGATAGACTATCGTGCCAAGTGTCAAATCGATACTCCTTAATCGCCTTACGTTCCTTCGCAAACGCGAAAACATCGACTGCGATGATATAATTCGTCGAAAAGTTTTACGTATTTTTTTGAAAAAGCTGATAATTAGAGGTACCCACGTGAAACTTATCAAATAATTCGCTTTAGATATTATACTAAATTGCGAGATTATGTCGCTGATTTACAAGCATTGGTAACGTAGAACCTTTTTTTCAAAACATCTCGATCTTTCCTTCGTCCTGATCCTCGAGACGATTTGTACGAAGATACCGAAAGATTATTAACAACAAGCAATAACATTAAACTGTACTGGAATTTTGAAACAACGTATGTGCGGCTGAATAAAATCGCGAATTCATTCGCACGATACTCCGGATCTATCTAAAATAAGATAACCACATACGATAAATTATTTGTGTAACCACGATTATTCGAGCAATGTGATTATCTCTGGTTAATTATAGACACTGGTTGCGTACTTCGTTCTTCCTTAGTTTTGCTTTACTGTTAGTTACAAATTGCGACTTCGGACACAGTAAACAAACTACCGACGAGGTGCACATTAGACAGATGATGTTAATGAACTTAACGAGGCTGTAAACGTGTGTCAGTCGATTCTATCGCAAACGAAATACCAAGAGATATAGAAAAGCGTACTCGAATATTTGTATACTTTGAAAAAAACCCGTCGGGTGATACGCGCAAGTTTCCATTTTCGTGTTTTCTTTCATATCGCAGCGTCCCATTCGATTCGAGCTACCATAAAAACACCACAGATCGCGGTACCCATATTTCGGTGTCGTTTTTCACGAGAAACGATCGTTTCTCTCTGCTCGTCAGCGGGTTTCACGTCGACGCGTTTTATTCAGAGTGTTTCGTCGATCGTTCGATGATAGTCGCGTGCACATCTGGGTCGTAGACCTTCGTCCTGCGTTGTCCTCGCCCGATACACGAAGGTCGCGATCTTTATAGGGAAAGATGAGTAACGAGCGAAGCGACTTCGCGCTTCGTGCGCGGATTGATAAAGAGAGCCGCGCCGCGTCCGCGACTCGCTTGGTAATTAAACCTCGTTCTCTGAACACAAGAAAAATTCACCTCGCCGCCTTTGGTTCTTTGGCCTTTCCGCGTAAGGACAGAGAAAACGTAGCGAAACTCGGCTCCGAAAAACTCAGCTCCGACATTTACACTTGACTTGCCATTAGGACGAATGAGAGCGGAATCAGTCGCGAGGCGGTAGATTTTAAAGTACGTTTCAACGTGGATTTGAAGCGAGTGCCCTTCCCTCCATTACACGCGCTATCTTCGTAATAAGTCTCGTAAATAGAGAATAGAGGAAAACCGAGAAACATTTTGCCACGAACCAATCTCGCGTACGATAATTATAATAATAGCGCGACAACGTTGATAATTATGCAGCTAGGAAAATAGTATGCGCGGTGCCCGGGGCATAGAGAGCGAATTGAATAAAACCTAGAGCTTGAGAAACACCATCTGGCGCGAGTACGCTAGCTCTCGTCCGTTTTTCCCATCTTCGTTCTCGCTGTTTTCGACGATCTATGATTCGTACATTGCAGGTTCATGGGAGTCTGTGTACACGAGGGTCAACTGCACGCCCTCACAGAGTACATAAACGGCGGTAGCTTGGAACAGTTGATCATGTCGAGGCACACGCCTCTACCCCATCCGATCAGGATGAATCTGGCGAGAGACGTGGCACGGGGCATGACCTACCTGCACAGTCGCGGGGTCTTTCATCGGGACCTCACGTCGAAAAACGTGCTGATCAAGAAGGACGAAAGTACGTCGGAAATGACCGCCGTGGTGGGCGATTTTGGGCTGGCAGCGAAGATCCCGGATCCCAGTTCCGGATACAGGCTGAGCACCGTAGGCAGTCCCTATTGGATGTCACCGGAATGTCTCAAGGGTCAATGGTACGATCACAGGTCGGACGTTTTCTCGTTCGGTATAGTGGTCTGCGAGCTGATCGGCCGCGTGCCGGCCGATCCGGACGTTCTACCACGGTCAGATAACTTTGGCCTCGATTACCTGGCCGTGGCAGAGATCTGCGCGGCAGCTGATCCGCCGCCAGCCTTTCTGCAGCTTGCCTTCAATTGTTGCACCGTGAGTAGAATATTACTTGCCTGGAATTTCCGACGCTCGCGTACCTTTTTCGTCGTCCAGATTTTGTTTCGACTCTCTGACAGATCGAGCCGTTCGATTCTCCGCGTTATTTTCTTAAATTGCTTCATCCAACTTATCGTATTCGTTAAAGATCGTCGGTATGTACGTTGGTAATACAGTTGGTAATGGCATTTTACGCTCGTTGCAAAATCTCCGATGTCACTCCGCTCGTACCGCTCGAAATGTATATTCTTAGTCTGTAAACATTTCACGGTCGCGTGCATCGCTGTGGTTTCAGTACGAGCCAAAATCGAGACCGACCTTCCACGAGATTACCTGCAGCCTGGACACTATGATCAGCAACTACGAGGAGGAATCGAAGAACAATATCGGTAAACGTCAGTCCGTGGATCCTGCTCTCATGTCCAGCATGGACGAGATCACTCGAGAAGGACGACCGACGAAGCGCAAGACCGCTCGTCTGCGGAGTCAATCGGCGGACGCGAGAGGCTGCGACAACGCAACGCCCTCCGACAAGGCTAGGTGTCATTCCGTGAGAAGGGTAGCGGAACTGGCTAGCAGGAGGGACCCGCATTACAGGCCTATGACGGCGAATCCGTTCCACGCGTTGGGTGGCGTGAAGAAAATCCTTGGCAATTTGTTCTCCAGCTGCTTGGAGCTTCCGTCTCTGGAGGATGTCAGGCCAAGCGTCACAGATGCTATCGCCAAGTTCAAGCCCGCGCAGAACGACAGTATCGCGAAGATCTTGGACAGAAAGAAACCAAACTCGGAACCGAGCAGTCCGACCGCCAGGAAGAAATGGGAGAGAAAGGTAGGGACAGTTAAGTTGACTCTTTTGCGCGATTTAACGACCGTATAGGCGAAATTCAAGCGCTAAATAGCAACGTGGTAATTAGAGGTGTCTAGGCGATCAGAGTAATTAGCCAGGTTGAGATTGCGTTTCGCTGGAGTTAATTAGAGATTAAACGATAATCCGGTTTTCAGGTGGCTACAAAGGCGGGCGCTGCCAGCTTGTTCACTCATCCGCTTTTCCGAGACGGATGGGAGCCAAGAAGGCGAGGTAGCTGCGAGTCGGGTTTTTGGAGCTGCGTCGGCGAAGATCTCAGCCCGGAGCCACCCAATCGTCGACACACCTCCACCTTGAGCAGCTCCGCGGCAAGCAGCTTGTTTTTATTGGACGACCATCGAACCAGCTCGATCTACACCGACTCGTCCGAAGATATAGCGAGCTTAGGAGGTGGCGACTCCTGTTGGGAGGATAGATTAAGCGGTATCGGGTCTTCCAGTAAAACTATTTCCAAGATCGTCGAGTACTTCGAGAGGAAGCAAGCGGGTAGCTTGCGACTTGCCGATCACGATGCCAGTTCTAGTAGGTTAACGTTCTTGAAAGCAAACTTAGAGGGTCCCGTTCCATTATGCAGTATCTCAGCCGCGCAGAGGTTAGTCGTTTGCGAGGGTGCGGTGCGCAGCAAATTGCCCTTGTTTGACAAAAAGTGATACACATCACTCGCACGTCGTACTGTTCGTTCCTTAGGGTTTCTTGGTTTTTTTACCGATGTTTCTGGACCGCGTGAAAGCGCCTACACAGAGAAACGCTTCGACCCGATTTGTTCCACGTGGAACAGCGATGGCTATGTCGATGCGACAAAAATATTGGAAAAGAGTAGCGATCGGAGGAAAGTAGGGTCGGACGACCTAGTCGCGCGCGAAAGAAGAGCTAGAAAGATCGAAGAACGATTATATCTTTATTGGACTTTTGCGATCGAAGTGGTTAAGGTTGGAACAGGGTCAGTATTAACCAGATTCGAATATCTGGTTCGAGTTCAATGAAAATATAGTCAAGTGGGAGTTCCGCGGACACTTCTCTAAAATCTAGTAACCCGACTGTGATGTTTTTTGATAATCTACATACATTATTGACCCGTACTGCTATGTTTGAAGCTGTCGGCGCGAGTTTCCTCTTCCGCGTGCGACGATCGTTACATATTTCTCACCGCGTTAGTGCACTTTAAAAAAAAAAAGAAAAAAAGAAAAACTTTATACTCGATACAATAGCTGGTAAATTTTAAAAGAAGGTTCTTTCACTTTACACATGCCACAGGATATGTCAATAGTATTTTGCATGAAAATGAAACGTTTCTTGCGTTTGTAGTTCGGAATACTTAGGAATTTTCAAACACCATCAGCCTATTTTCCTCGGACATGCAATTTAGTAGAAGCAGACGAAGAAGTTAACGGTTCAGAGGATTGAAAGAAGCAATACACGTTTCATTTTGAGACTGCGGCAATCCAATGCCAGTAGAAACGCTGCTCATGTTCTTACCTTTTGCAGTGCCTCGCAGTTCCTAGTTAGCCACCTCCGTCCTTATCCACGACAACCGATTTTTTATCAATTATTAACGACGATCATACAAAATCGAAATGTGAATGAACCGATCGTATTCATTTCTATGTTGAAAACGGGTTTTTAACGCATTACTAATCCCAACCAATCGTCTCCTGTTACTTGATTCGTGTTTGCACACGTTTCTTTTCGCGCCGATATCGATGTGGACATCGTTTAGCAGCGTTACACTCTTACATTAAATACCAGGATGTCGGGATAAGCAGCGAGAACTACGGCAATGTACGATAGAAGGCGGTATATTTTCCTATATGAATTGCAACATTGAAAACAAAATAAACGAAACTACTTTTAATTTTAAGAGCTTTTAACATCAGGTTTTTACGTGTAAAGTAAAGTGTATATTGTTGGTATAATTTATATTTTTCTTTTTTTGTAATCATCATTCGTACCTGTGCCGTTATTTTTTGCCGTATTGCCGTCTTCTTTTTTGTACAGTATCGTGTTAGTTGGTGAGGTAAAAGAATTCGTCAGGGCCTACGCTGTGCTTATACGAGTTTTTAATTACATTTTTCATCGAGTAAAGAATACTTCCCCGACGCGCGACGCCACGACGTGGTGTTTGATCGTTGCGCGTCGTAGATTAGTACTCAGGATGCGAAACGAGACACATAGTATATTTTGTTGACAGAGATACCGTGTCCTGAATATTTTTGTTGATATAAAAGAAATGGGACGATGGTCCACCACACACACACTGTGAAAGAGAGGGAGGGAGAGAAAGCATGCGCGAGAGAGAGAGAGAGAGAGTGAGAGAAAGAGAGCAAATGAAACTGATCTAGTCAGTGTATTATCGTCGGCGGCCTTATCTTTTGTATGTCGTAGCGCTAATTACTTAAGTGTTCCAAGGAAAGCGAACAAACAGAACACAGGCGGATACAACACGACCTGTTCGAAGATACGATACATCGGTAGTCGTTGATAAAACGTAGAGCGTACGTAAAGCGAAACGAACGTAAGGAACCATTGGGAATAACGTTTCATTGAATGTTTGCCGAAGGACACACATGGAATGTGAATGACGATCTATCGAATGGACGAATGCATGTGAATATTTAGAAGCGTAAGAAATCGTACGTGCTCCTTGGCTGCCTCGAAATCGTGTCTCGTGTTATACGGTAAAATACTTAGTTGTATAATTAGAATTTGTTGACTCGGAGCTTAGTGGGACAAGGAGACGAATTCGAGATGGCACGCGGAGCATATTAGTTTTTAGTTGCGCTCTTTTTACGCAGGTACAGTATCCTTATAAGACTTTTGACGAGCACCGAATTCTTTTCCATAATATCAGACTTTTTTTTTTAAACAATTTCCTTTATATCGCGAGTCAATCGGCTTGGTCGTTTTAAGTTATCTTCAACCTTAACGTATCATATCACGATTACAAGTCTGGTTCGTTCTCTACGAATTTCTTTTTTATATCCTTGAGAGTACTGTATGTGGGTAACAGAGGATGATTTGGGTAGGTACTATAGCGCGCGTCAGCGTGTAAATCGTTTCGTCGCCCTGGTTGCGGGACGAGTCGAACCAAATTTCTACTAGAATAATAGGCAACTATACCTTTTTACTTGTCAGAGTTCGTTCACGGGTTCTACTTGATAAGACTGCGTGTTTGTTAAATATGTACGTAAGTAGTAAGTTGTCGATAATTCGCAGTCCCTTCTTCCTTGCCTAACGGAATGCACTGTCGACCAGAAGCCAAGATTTTTTTGTTTCGTCCCATCGAGTCGATACGAAAATAACGTAGAACTTTTTCACGAAGCTTTTGTTTTCGAGTGTATCGATGATCGACGAACGAGTCATTTTAACTGTAGTCTTCCCAGCTATCGAAACGAAACTCTCACGTACCTGTTATTTTTGTATCGAGTCGATTATCATAGAACGATGCGTTCTGTTTTGACGCGTCAATCGGTACCTGAAGAAACATTGAAGCAAGGACTGCGAATGGGTTATTTTTAATAGTCGCGGACATATCAGGAGTGGGCATATCCTGAGAGAGTTGGTTGCTGGCG
This sequence comes from Bombus vancouverensis nearcticus, assembly GCF_051014615.1. Classification (NCBI taxonomy): domain Eukaryota; kingdom Metazoa; phylum Arthropoda; class Insecta; order Hymenoptera; family Apidae; genus Bombus; species Bombus vancouverensis. Next base: position 1,957,631 of record NC_134928.1, on the reverse strand, counting down.
GAAGACGATCGTCGAGGAGAAGAGAAGAATTACATGAATTTTGATGAACATTAAATGAACAGAAGCGAAAAAAGAGGTAGAAGATTCTGTCTGCGTGCGTGCGTGAGAGAAAAAGAGAGAAAAACGATGCTGTGAAAGTGTGACAGAGTACACGAGTACTTGCAAGACCGAGAGGCGCATTTTTCTTCTTAAAGAGGGTTATTTATTTTAAGTAAAAACAGATATATTATAGATACACATAGAAGTCCATTTAAATCATCTCTTCCATACTTTTGACTACCGTTCGCGTGAACCGCCACGAAGGTGGATCGCATAGACACCAGCTGTACATATTATTACGAAAGAGAGAGAAAAAGAAGAAAGAAATATAATACTATTTCAGCGATTCGTTTTGCGATTTCCAAGATTGGGTCATCATATACAAAGTGGGATTTTTCGCTCTTATGATCGTCCGTTCGACATAAATAAAATAAATGGGGGAAACACAGATGACGATGATAATAATTCTAATAACTAAGAATTAGTTAACGGTAACGATGTGAAAAAAAAGAACAGATTTCAGCGAAGCTATATATATATATATATATTATATTATATATATTGTAAAAAAATTCCTATATACAAAATAAAGTTAAGGCTCCAATTTTTACCAAAAACATCTTTAAAGCGTGCTTTATAAAGCCATCGATTTTTACTGACCGATGTTATCACGTTCCATAGTATCAGTAACTCGAAACACAAATTCCACGAAAACGTTAACAACTGATCACCAACAACTACGAACAATAGGAAAAGCCAATAAGAAATTGGTCATTTGTAAGAGTGGAAACATATCACGAACGATGATTCCATAAATCTTGTTCCAAACAATCTTCGCCGCTTGATTTCTTCAGCGTTCTCTATCGACCGAAAAGTATGGCCTTCCAAAGTCTTCCTCTGGTATCAAAGGTATGTACCTGGTCCTAGGATCCTTCTTCTTCTCGTACGCGTAAGGAAAGACCATGCTCCTCCTCGTCAAACCAGGTTTGCTACTTCTCGTTTCTATCGGTCTGGGGATTTTCTGAATGTGAGAGTGCGGCGAGTACGTAGAGCTCGTACTCGAAGAGCTCGGACCAACGTCTAAGATATCATTCACGCTCGTCGACGATAATTCTTTCGCGTTCGGATCGATCAGAGGAATATACTTTCTCTCGTCCTTCCCAGAGGCAACAGCCTCGTCTGAATTATTTCCAGAGTCCTTTGTCGTCACAGCTTCCGCTCGAACAGCCTTGTTCTGCTTGTCAGTGGCCACGCGAGACAAGTTAATCTCGTTAGAGACGTTATTCGGAGCCTCAGGAATTTCAATTTCGCTTTTAATCGTAATAGGCACCCAATCGTCCACTTTTGACGTACTACTCTCTGACGTTTGTGTGGACCAATTGTACTTTTCGTGTTCCCAATTCAGAGACCTGGACACGTTGAAGTCTTGTCTAGATAAGGCGTTTGAAACGGTAGAATGTTCTATAGGTATCCATTCGTTGCTTTCATCGGTTCTCGTTGAATTTATCTCCTTTTCCTGATAACTTGCCTCGATAATCGCAGGTGTTTCCATCGACGTAGTGTTGGAAGAATTCATCGTTCTCCCCTCTCTTAAAGCAGACTCGGTGTTAACGATTCGATCATCTCGATTCCGTCGTTCAAAGTCCTGTTGGTAGTTACTTGTAGTCAACTCCGGTTCATTGGGCCCTTGATCCTCCGAAGCGATCTCCCCCAAGGGTGGAAAGTATTTAGGCTCCTCATATCGCGATCCAGTTACGAAACTGGGCGTGTACTGCGAAATCAGAGGAAGAAGGGTTTGCCTAGCGTACCTTTCAGCTTGCGCCAGGATCCCAGCCAACCTTTCTGGCAAGAATTGTACCGTAAAAGCTCTAGACGTCGAGGAAGTCTCCTGTATCTCTTCTTTCTGCTTTTCACGACTGTGAATCTCATTTCTGGTGTTCTGTCTCGCCGAGCGTGGCCTCAAGATCGGCTCTGTGATTTCTGGAAACTTCAAAGACCTTCCTGTTTCCTTCTTATCGATTTGCAGTACAGGTTCCCGTATTTCTGGAAGGAACTCGGTCGTTGGTTCCACGGAAGGATTCGGAGAAGGACTTGCAGCGAACAAATTGGAACCAGAGAATCCTCTGCCTTTCTCAGTCTCGGAATTTTCCAAAGAATTCGAATCTCCATCGCTGGATATGTCGACGATATTCCAAGGGTTCGAGCTACTGCCACGATTGCCCGTTTCCTCGAAGCTGTTCGTCTTGAAACTTTCTTTCCTCTCGATTATGCGCACGTTTCGCTCCTTGGTAAACGGACCCAAACCTTTCGACGAGGACAACGACGCGATTCTCTCTTTCGAGAACGTCTCTATCGGGATATTATCTTTCGCCTCGTAATTCTGTTCTTTGGTAAATGGCCCGATACCACCTGGTTTCTCTTGCAGCAGACGTTCTAATGCCGGGGACGTTGAGTTATCCGATTCCAGAGGAACGTTGCATTCGCCTGCGAAGAGAGGAAGTAGAACGGGTTTCCCAGATTCTAAGCTCAGACTCTTTTTGCAGACGGAGAGAGTCTTTCCAAAGCTGTCGATAATGGCTACTTTGTCGATGCTCCAGGACACCAAACCTGAAGAGATCCAGCCGCTGTACGCCGTGTACTTGATCTGTAATGTTTGCAACAGAATAAATAAGGTTTTTTATTAGACTTTTGCATGCATATACGTCTCTGTTCGTAAGTATTGGGACAGTTAGAGAAAAACAGGATGAATTTGACAAATCGTTGGAAGATTATTAAAGTTTGTATTCTTGGTATTACGATGACGTTTATATTAGATATTCCACTTATTACGTTTCATCTACTCACTTTTGTTAAATCGACGAATTGCACAGGAACCAATTTTGACAACAATTTTCGCCAAATTTTAATTTCGATACCAATCTCGCAAATAATTTCCACGCTTTTTTACTATATATTTCGAATCGTCACTTCGTAGAAACACCAAACTCTAACTGATTGATTCCTTCCTTAACGATCTAGTTAGATTCTACGCAAAACCGACAGAAGCGTCCTAATACTTATAAACGGAGAATACTTACGTCGATCTATTGATTACCTCGATAGCTTCCAAATTCGAAATCGCAGGGTGCGGTACAACAATCTTCTGAAGAATCGAACCAACCAGAAGCTCCTCGTCCTTCCGCGTCATCGCGAACGTATCGTTAAAAGATGCTTCTCCAACCAGAGTTACCTGCAGTTTCCCGTAACTCCTAGTGGGTCTTTCGCTGCGACTATTATACACTTTCACCTGGTACTGGTGAGCACAGAAAGGTTCTTCGTCTCTCGTTACCAGGTAAAGTTGTCCTCTGGCCGGTGATTCATCGCTGTAGTAACCCATGTCGCCGCAAGGTCCGCCCATGCTGTTCGCACCGCAAGGAAAACACTCGCCACGAAGAAGACCGTCGTATCCATTGTCGCATGGAAACGCTGGAAATCGGCACTTTGGGCTTACAGAGTCGGTGAACAGCTTGTAGGCCCTTCGATGGTTACACAGGGATCTACCCTCGACAGCGCTTGCTGCAACGTGAAAATTTCCGATGAAGCGATCGAGTATGGCCAGGACATTTTTGAATATTCAAAGTATCTTTAGGCGACGTTTCACGGGGCCAGCGTGACCCGCTTTCTTTAGGACAAAGAATTCGATCCGCGTTGCGGAGAAGGTAACGCTATCCCGAACGACGGCGATCCACACTCGTGAAAAAGACCCCGCTTTCTAATCTCTGATTTATCGTGCCTCTTACATTAGATTTTGCCAATAGCTCGTAATGAGAACAAATCGTTATACGAAGGAACGGACAACGGGTATCGTCAAGTATCGTTAACTTGTGAAAGTTTCAAAGATTTTACCGGCCTTTACTCTATATTATCCCTTTGTTCCGAATAAGCTCGACGATATCGTAACCTTGTCATAAGTGCGTCAAGTACATCGGGTTATAAAATACATAGAGTGCATTAAGTAAGTCAAGTGCATTACGTGCGGCACTTATGCCAACGTGCGCATGAATCGTACAAAGTGTAGGTACTATACATATGTGTATAGGTTTATACGCGATGCGTCATAGCAAGCGGGACGAACGAGATGAAGTTTTAGAATGTGAAAAACGCGTACGATGCACGTGATATGCAAAAATAAAATATAAAAGGTGTACTCGTAACATTTGGATTAGATAAAACAATTTTCTATCCAGATTCCATCCTTTTTTACTATTTTCATAAGAGAGTGTGAATTCGCGCGAATATTCTCAGTTTGTTCAAAGGTATTCGGATACCTGCTTGTTGCGTTTATTCAAAAATTACGATAAAAGCGGCGAGAAGCATCGAATATGCGTTAAATATCGCGAAACGTTGCAATACTTCTAGCAGTGTACAATAGAAGAGACACTTACACCAGATGATATCCGATACGGCACCAAGGAACAGATTCGAGCAGCCTGTCTGCATTCTGCCCCCGTTGGGATAGAAATCGACGTCGCCCATAGGCTGCCAGGATCCCAAACCACCGAGCAACAGTTGTTCACCATTACTGTGAATCACGTCGACGAAGTTGGCGTCTGTTTCGTCGAGTCGGGCTCTAGGATCCTGAGACTCGAACAGTGGTCCTGCAGGATCTAATCCTGTGAATTACGCAGATTCTTAGACAACGTCCTGGTCCAAGGATATTGCTCGAACGGAGTATAAACGAAATCTAACCGGCTGGAGGAAAGCGCAGTTAATGAAAAACCTGTTGATAAAGTAGAAAAAGATGAAAATATCCGAATGGCAACCGCGACACATTTACTTGGAACGCTTTTGCAAAAGACCTCGTCACAGTTTCTGGTGAACGGTCGCGCGATTAAGATATGGAGCGGAGGGTTGCTCAACCTCTCGCCATTTTTCCAAGCCTGTCTCGATGCTCGTTCGCCGCGTTCGCGTATCGATCTTTCCTAGCCTTTTTCATTTGAATAAATCACACCGAGAAGGGCAACGAATTCATAAATGCGTATACGAACGCATTTATGCTTCGACGCTCGCGTCAATTAGCTTATTAAAGCGTAGCGAGCGCACTCGATGATTTCTTAAAGCGAAGCATTTACCGCGAAGGACAGCTGCGAGAGAACTCGAAGAAAAAGTTTAATCGATTCAACGATTAACGAATAATCGTAGTTGCCCTTTACGCTTAATCGGATCTCCTTTTACCGATGGAAACTCGGCTCTCGAAGGACATCGAGACTACAGCTATCCGTAACGCGTTGCTCAACTTGGGCGCGATAACTGCATCACGTTGCCCAAATACAGAGCGAACGAGGCAATCGTCAACACGCGGCGAATAAATCGCAAACAGCTGCGTACGGAGAAAAGTATCGCATAATGGGCTCCGCCGTACCTGTGATTCTGGAGACGTTTCCCAGCTCAGCGCCGGCAAATCCAGCCACGTGAGCACCCAGGCTGAAACCGATCAAATGAACCTTCTCCAAAGGTACGTTCAAACTTCGCACTAGCTTGGCTAATTGTCGGCCGACCAGACGAGTGTTGGCAGCCGCCCTTACGTAGTTGGGAACCGCGCTTCCTGGTCCCCAGTCGACGCACACTGAAAAGATATGCTCGGCTTGAAGACGAAGCTCGTTAAAGTGAAAAGAGAAATTTACGTTGATCGTATGGCCAGGTGGTAAGAGGGCAATGAAATTTTCCGATACCAACCGTGAATAAGCATTTGCCGTGTGATCGACTCCTCGTTTTTACACCGAACGGTTGTTTCGCGTAAAGTTTTGTACGAAATCTATCGTCACGAATGGACCGTGGATTTTCGTGCATTCGCGAGAAATTAGAAAATGTAAAATGTGCGCGTAATAATGTTTAGTAAATGAAGCAAATAATCGCTTAGGTTTACGCGTCTTCGATCGCGTTTACAGAAATACGAATCTGCATAAGTATTCAGAGTCTATGGTACGTAGTCATGGAACTAGAAAGAATCGCTACGAACCTATATTACATTCGTGCACAGTCATTAGCGCGGATCTCATTTCATAAACCCAGACGTGATCGCAGCTGGATCCGAATCCATGCACAATCACTTTGGTGGGTAGATCGGGATCTATGGCACGGTGTGCGTTATCGTTTATGTCGTCGGCGGGAACTTCCATCGGAATCGATCTTGCCTTTCTGCTGCCGTACACTAGAAATCTGCGACATACCGAAGGAAACAATTAAAACCAGTTTCGTATTTCGCCGAGTGCTCGTTCCAATTAATCGCCGATGGAATTACAAAAGATCTAGGAACTTGTAAAACACAGAGTTGATCAATTTGTTTTTCCGAGTGGTTCATATATCCACCCATGCGCGATTGCGCTTATTCGTAAATGCAACTAGGCGTGCTTCTTACAACGCATCGCCTTACTTACGAAACATGTAACGAAACTACAGGCGTGCTTTCGCCGAGCTAGGTCACAAGCCAGATATCGTTTCTATCTTCGTGTTATCTCGACGCTGCACGAAACGACGGTGATCATCGCAAAGAAAGATGCATTTACCGAAAGATTCGTAAGAAAGGTAAAAATTTGGATACATATAGATAGAAAATCACAGTCTGTTTCGTATTCGCGAATCATTTCGCGTGGTAGTTTACGTTCCAATACCTAGTGCCAACGTCCTTAGGTGGCGACGGGAGCATCTCCAGGTAGCTGAACGGCCCTGTGTCTTCGAAACAGCCGACATCTTCGTAGCAAACCTTCGAGACTTCTCTCTTGGTCCTATGATGCAATTGCTTGTGCAACGTCCACTGTCGCATAGATTCGACGACAGCTCGAAAAATTTCGGCATCGTTCTTCTCGTCCGCGGATTCGTCGAGAGGCGTCGGCCACTCTTGCGCAACCGTCGGGTCTCCTGCAGAAACGACGAAATAAATACGACTGAAACGCCTTGTGCCCCTTTCACAGTCCCAGTACCGATTCTCTCTTTCCCTTCGATCGAACAGCCACCTGTTAAGAATCGCAGAGTTTTCTACGAACAGAACTGCTCGTAAGGCAAGATGGTGAATCGAGTAATTTGCGTCGGAAATTTGACTTCCTTCCTACTAGCGAGTACGTATTTACCATAAATCTATTTTGGTCTTATTATTCGATCTCTTTCGTTTATCCCGTCAAGGTTTCCGTATAAAAAAATTGATACACCGTGCATCACCGTAATATTATCTTTTCAGTCGCGTATATTTTTCTACTCTACGCAAGTTTGCATACTCTAATGGAAACTACCCGAAAAAATAAATACACTTTTTTCAGAATACTCCGCGATTATACCGCTCTCGTCACACGTTTCATTTTCCGCTAAACCGTTTAACCTTCGTCCAACGAGACCCGTTCCAACAGTTGGCAACTCTTCCAACGCGTATAGCGCAGGAGAGCGTCTTTTATTTTGCGCATCTGGAAATGTAAAGAGTTGATAAACTCGACCACCGACGCACCCGAAGCAGATCGTCGGACGAGAACGGTTGCCGACACTCGATCGAACAGCAAAGTCGCTGGACCGATCGGCACACCAAATTGTTCGGAACGAATCGAAGATTCGGGATCCGAACTACACGCATCGCAGGTCAGATTGATAGATTCGCGCGAAACTTCGTAACGGTTTCCTTGGCTCGTTGCACTGGTATTAGCATAACGCCTGAATAACAATCTCCTGGAACGCAATTTTTTTTCTTCAAGCTTGACGCCACACAGGAAGACATCGATGTAACTCGGCAAGTAAACCAAGTCTGCTTCCTTCTCTCACGCTGCTGCCGGCCAACAAAAGGCCGAGGTTTTGCGAACGAGAAACTCGACGATCGAAACGCTAACGAGCTGCCTCGAAGACACCCGTCGAACAAAACCTGTCTACTGGCCGCAGCCTCCGACGCGATATTCGTGAGAAGGGAAAGTCTAAGCGATCGATAAGTCGATCTAGCAACCTGTCGGCCCGCGAGCATTAGAAAATTGCGGCTGATTTATCGACCGGCAGATCGATGCCGAAGAACTCACGTGTCCAGCACGGAAAGTGTAATTAGACTGGCGGCAACTGCGAGTCTTCGAATCCTTTCGAGATATCGCGCAGATACTCGTTGCGATATTTCCAATTATCGTTTATATTGAAAATTCTACATTATGCGCTAACATCGCTGTAACACGGTGATCTAGCGATTTGCAGGTCGGTCTTCGCTCGTAAAATCGGGATGACCTCGACCCTCGTTTCGAGTAATTGGATACCAATACCGGATGTGAATTTCTAAATTTCTCTTGGTAACTTTTTTCAAAAAATGCCTCAGATTTCTCTTCTAGATATTTCTACGTCGAAATTTATGCAAAAGTTTGAAGTATCGAGGCACCGGACTTACTTGTACGCCGTTTCAGTCGTAGAATTTTTATTGCCCACGCCATAAGCGTTAAAGCGATCTTGGGAAATACGTTACATCGAGGAACTCGAGACGGTGGAAAATCCGAGGCACCTGTCGCTCAGGGATTGGGGGTCGAGGAGTCGCGGATCAGGATTGCGACCGTCTCCTGAACTTACGACCTAGATCCGCGAGCCGACGTGAAAAAACTGAAAGGCAGAGGGATCGCGATATCTGAAGGAATAAGCGTCTGGAGGAACAAGTTCTCGAGCAACGGTCCCGATCTTAAGAAGCGAATAACGAACGATCGCTCGATAATTGGAACGTCTGGATAAAAGTAATAAAAAGATAGCGGTGCGTGGAACGAGACAGAGGCGGCTAAAAGTAAAACGCGGAAAGAAAATCGGACGAAGAAAGTTGCTCGTATCGACGCGCAGAGGCGGCGAGGTCAGTCGAGATAAGAAAGAGAAACTCTTTTTGTTCGAACGGTGGATTATCTCGCCATAGATCGGAACAGAATACGAGCGGAGGCGGTATATTCGCCCGCGAATAGGCAACCACGATCGCAGTGGTGGCGGTGGATGAACCGACCGGACGAGTCTAGCCGGGGAGAAATTCGGAAAAAGAAAGCCAGGAGCCCGAGGAATAGGCCGTTAATGGTCAGCTAGATCGGAGAGCGGTTCGAGTTGCCAGAGTTTTTGTTCGTCGAACGAGCGTCTGGCAAAAGGAGCATGGTCTCGAGTCAGGGAGAGGCATGGAAAAGGGAAATCAGCAGAGTTGAAATCAGGACTGACCGTGTGTGACTCGCGCGACCGATCCGAGCACCTCGTCGCCTCGTTTAAAAGCCGGCGGGTGACTTTCCAACGACGATTCGCCGCGGAAAAATCGCAGGCCAACGGCGCTTCCACGCCAACGTACGTTTACACGGCGATTTCCGTGCGACATAACACGGTAATACGGTTTTGCGTAGCCTGCCCGATATTGTCACGATATATCGGTCGAAGAAATAGCGTCGCTCGGTCTGATCGGTTCTCCGTCGTCTGTCGTCGATTTTTAACTAAAGATTAGAACGCAAAGATTTATATCGTGCGCGTAAAAAATTGTCCAAGATCGCTTCGATCCTGTTACGGACGACAAAAGTGGTGCGATTATCCAACAAGTGTACAAGTCGGCCTCTCTTCCGTAATTACAGAGTAACATAAAATATAAATGTACCGTGTCGTACGAGTATCTTCCCATATTTTACTCTTGGACGCGTACTTTATGCGCCTACTGCGATACACGTGCGTCTTCGTACGAAAGAGGTCTGGCTAAGCGTCCGTCTGTTCGAGTCTAGTCGAGGAGGCTGTGTCAAGGTTTCCGTAGGAATGACTCGCACAGACGATCGAGTCTGACCGTTTTACGCATCGTCAATGACAATTAGTACGTGCCACTTGACCGACGAATCGAAAACGAAGCCAACGGTGCCGAACGGAACCGCAAACCCGGTAATTCTTCGATTCCTCGAATTTCCTTGATGCATCTATTCGTACGCCGATAAATTCCAGAGTCCGCGGATCCCGACGTCGCGACGACTCGAGCGAAATTGCATTTCGATTAACGACGACGTTCGGATTGTTCGTTTGAACGGCATAATCGCGTATTTTGTACAGCTAGGGAGAAACACGGACAAACGTAATTGCCGGTGTTAACGGAGATTCGATCTAAAAACGGACGCGATGTCTTGATAGCGCAGGCGAAATCCATCAATTATACACCTGGCAGAGTGGTTAGATCGCTCGACGAGCGTGTATCCTGCGAGACAACCAGACTGCGTGAATAATTAAACACAGATAGCCGATCATTTAACGAAATGGAAAACACCAGGGAAAACATAGCTATGACGTGTCGAGCCCTCATTCTACTTTTTCGTATCGCTAATAGATCGACAAGTTTACGTAATTCCAGGAAAAATTCTGTATCGGTTACGAAATAACTGCAATATACATCGGTCGGACAAATATCGAACCAGATTTCGTTCTTTCGTTGGGTCGAGGCAAAATTGCCTTATATCATGGTTAATTCACGAACGTTCAATTACGGTATAAAAATTTTCTCTCTTTTTGGAGCTACTGGAAAAACTTTGTAACAACTTGTTATAAAACGCGAATATCACGATCGAACGTTACCACGCGATCAGAGAACGACTAAGTGGTATACCACTTTCGATCGATCGAAAGAATCTAGCGTTTCTTCATCGCGAATACGATCGATAAGATTAACGAAAGCGTTAACTAGAGAAGTAAGAGATGGAAGCCAATCGCATACGCGATCGTTTCAGCGCAGACGATTCCTCGGATGATACGAGCGAAGCTTTCGAAATCGCTTTGGAATATTGCTTCACCTTCGATAACCGTAACGAAACCACCTTTCGGTGCATTTATAATTCGATCGCGTATACATACACGTTGACGATGTCGCAATCGAGACGTTTGAATTAATAATTCAAGCCCGATGATCACTTAGTCTGGTAACTACCATTGCTTTTTCAGCCAACGAGAGCGTCGAGTGCGCGCAACGTTGATTTCAAGCGAGATGCCCAACTTATGATTATGGTCGAGCGACAATGCTCGTTGCGAATAACGATTAAATCTTCCAACGTGTTCTTTGTAATTCTAAATAGATGTTAGAAGAGATTGTACACTGGATATCTAGGTACATACGCGACACAAAGATGGCATCGGTACAGAGATTTAACGGTACAGAGATACTTTTAAACGCTCTCTGCAACGGGATTCCTTCAGATACGTCACCTCTATTAGTGCAACGACGATAACTTATCATCTGCTTCTCAAATAAAAACAGCTGATGTAAGTTCAACGATATTTTAACACACTTTTAAGGTAATATTCAAACGATTCGTTACTCTATTCAACGCTTCGTTTTTAGTATATACGTAGAAACTGTTATACTCTATCCATAGTCTTTGTTAATTTACACGCGTTAATAACTTTCTCTACATTATTCTCATTTGATACAGATGAATTTTTATTACTAGACATCTGTTACATTTATTTTCACTTGTTCCAGATTCCCATGCTTTTAAAATAACGTTCCTCGTTCTATTCAGAAAATCTAGTAGAGTAACTTTAAATTTGATTATTGCGCGAACGAATAGATCTCGGCCTCTTGATCATGACCTGCTCGTTTTGAAAAGCTATTCGCACATTCCGCGCGCACGTCGCAATTTATTGCTCTCGAACAAAAGTGGATACAGAGGAAACGACTGACAAAAACGAAACACGCGACAATCGCGCTTACCCAACGTCGCCATTGTTCCGATATCTCTGGTATCGCGTGCATCCGGATCCCTCGTAATCGCTATCGACCAATTTCTAGACCGAACAATCCCATCGTAGAACAATGGCGCAATAAAGGAACAATTCCTTGCGCGAAGAACACGAAACTAGCTCTATGTGGGACACAGCGGTGATCTGATAGCGAGCTGGTTCTCGCAATAAGAAGGGATAATTTCTAGTAGCACGTTAGATACTCGCTGTTTGTCCTTTACGCGACCGTGTTTGTTCTTCGAACAACGTAACGATGAGTCGCGGTGGATGTAGGCGATGCGATGGATCGATATGGATCCTAGCGTGTACGATCGAATATCCAGCAACTTTCTTATCTCTGCATCTTCTTCGACAAATCCGTTTTATTTTCTAATGGATTCCAGAGATCGGCAAAAGTTTCAAACATCGAAACTTAATTCTTACTCGCACGCTCGTTGTATATCCGTAGCACTTTAGTTACCTACATAAGGTTTAAAGAACTTAGTAACACGGTATCCAGCGAGTCGAGGTCATCGAACCCCGATCGCATAATCGGCGTTCTCTTATCCGCGGATCAGTGTTCCGTTCGCGAGCTGTCTATCCGTCATGCACCAGTCTTCTCAATTCACTTTTCACGACCCAAATTCGGACACGAACGTACTTACGTACGTTAGATTTATATTTGAATCTTGACCAGGTCTTTTAGGTGAAAAACGTCGAGTGTGGAACCGTTATACCGTATTCTTCTACTTGGCACCGATACTCCGCTGTCCCTATCCTGCTGACCTTAAAACTGAATTCATGGTCTGGCCTCTGGCATTCATCGAGCGAACCCGTTACGAAACTCTGCCTTCGATCTTAAAGGAATTCCGCGGTACACGCTATATCACGTATTATCGAACGACACGAGTGACTCGTGAAAAAAAAAAAGAAAGTCGAGTGGGGTTTTTTTCCTAAAGAGCAGGAGATACGGAAATCTGTCGGTAGGTTTGGAAGAAAAGTGACTGATCGCTATGGAACGGAAGTGCGGTTCGATTCACGGATATGCGGAGGAGCTTGAAAGCGAAAAGAAGGCGACGAAAGAGGAAAAGTCGGGGTTGAATTAAAAATACGTCGCGTGTCGTGCTAATGGGTCACGTTGAAGTAATTACTTTTGTATATCCGTGACCCGGAGACCGCTGTTACGAACAGAATAGAATTTAGTGAAACGAACAATTCTAAATAAGGAGAGGTCCGTATTATTGCGCCCTTGAATATATGTTATGTTTTGGTTTACAAGGTCTAGAAACGAAAAAGCTATAAGTAGATTTCTATTGCTGTTTCTTGTTGCCTTCGGCTAAAGCTGCGAGATTAACTTTTTTGGTATTGTTCTTTGCTACAAATATATGAACGTGCTCCCTATCGCGTCTATCGTATCGTAACACTATCGGAATAAGGATCTGGATCAACTTATACCTGTACCTTTATTTACTTCGATATATTTTTCTGTTACAAATTTATCCACTCGTTCCTCTATCGGTCAACCTCATAATAGTCAGGTCATAAAAGAACAAGACGAGGAACCAAGCGCAGAGCCTTTCAGTCAGTCATGTTCGGAGATAGGGAGATGCGAGTATTTTTTACTCTGAGCAACGAGCGGACCGCTTTTGCATCTGAAAGGATCCACGCGGAAAGTGGCCGCATCGCGTGACGATAGCAGTCGATGAAAGTTACCGATCCTTACGACTACGCCTTTCTCGTTTCACCGTTCGCAAAGATACGATAAATCTACTCTCAAGGTCTCCGAGCGTTGTTGCCTCCCAACGGTAATCTGATCGGTGAATTAGTTAGCGTGATACGTACTCCTCGCGCGGTACTCTATTTCCGGAACGATCGGCACTGTGCAGAGAAAGGACGAAAAAGGTAGAAGGACTAAGATCGTCCATAAGTCAATGGTCGCGTACTTCGTATTACGCGTAAACATATATGAAAGAAAATAGGAAGCGTTTGTAGCCAAATGCGTCCATAAATTGGAACGATCGCCACGAGAAGTCGGAAGATCGTGCACAGCTCTCACTGGTCAGACTAAGCACCGATAAATTTCTAACCGGAAGGTTGCCGGTTAAAGAGAAAGAGAATAAAAGCGGGAAGTGGACAATAGCTCGTTCTTTCGCAATCTGCAACGATGAGCGTTCACCTTGCTTCGAATGTCGGTCGCGTTTTTCGTTTCCTATTTCGGAAATCCGAGTGCACGTTTTGGGACATTAAAATCATTGGAAAGTTGCAACGTCTGAAAGTCGATAGATCTTTTAATGGACAGAAGAAAGTTATATTGCTAAGATATTTGCTTCTTTAAACGCAAAATATAGACACGTTTGATCGACATACGTGCGCGTTCGATAATCAACGGTGAAAAATGAAATAGTAATAAGTACAGAGAAAGTTGGCGGAGGCGGTGAACGGCAATGGGATATGTGAAAATTAAATTTTCAAGCGATGTCGTATACGATAATTGGAAGAGGGTGCGGTTTAAGTATTACGCTTTCAAGAATAACTTCTCTCTTTGTATAACGCTTAAGCGTCTTGTCGACATCTGCTGAAGTAATGTTTGTCTTCCAAGCGGTGTCTAAAATGTCTGAGATATTTGCACAAAAGTAGGCTCGCGATTAGTGAAAGTATTATTTTTAAGAAGATTGTATCTTTGGCCGTTGATTCGTACGAGTATCCTTAAACAATCTAATCGGGCGTTTTAAAATGGCTGCTAAAAGGAATCTTGAAGCCGTTATTAAGATATTAGTTCTCGGTATAAATGACCAATCGTCCGCCTCGTGAGATATTAGCCGATCGCCAAGAGGATTCACGAGGAGAGCGGAAAAAGGAAACGGACATCGTTTGGCGGAGAAAGTATCTGCTAATTTCGACGCAGAAGTACTCGGTCTCTTCCTACGCGCATCGAAACACTCGTAAAGATTTTACGTCCACTGTATATCTTGGTTCCCTTCCTCGTGCAAAAGTATGCTAACCCGGATCCAAAAGAGATTGGGAAACGTTTCAATCGCTGCACCGATTACCTTTGCTTCTCGTGGGCGAGCCGAGAAGTAGTTGTCCGAGTTTATTGACATAGAAATATCTAAATTCCATCGCTGTAACGAGATAGCGATTGCTATGGAACCATACGTCCACGGTTGATTGGTTTTTCGTAACGTGTGACGTTAAAAGGTAGTATGCATGAAAAGAAATTAATTAACAGAAATATTTAAAGTATTTAAGGCAATGGATTATATCGCACAATTGCCGTTGCTCGGTGATAACTTCCTTCCTTCGTTTTCCTGTCAGAACTCGACCAACGCTGTTCTGTTTATAGTCACGCAACGCGAAACAGTCGCGAACATTATTATGACCCATTATCGCGTTAAGAAGAAAAAAATTGCAGGTAGTATTTAGTAGCGAAGAATAATAATATTTCGCAAATTTAGAAAATTTCTGTCCTTTCAAAGGGAACGACGAAATTGAACAGACCACAGACCGTGTTAACGTTTCACGGTGTACGATCGCAAAATGATCTTGGGAATAGTCCTAAATATAATATTACCTCGAGAAATATTACGCCATAGAAAGAAATTAACTTCCTCAAATTTATCACGACTATGACAAAATTATTTCCAGCGAACGTTTACTTTTTACTTCAATCGCAACGATTTGATCGCGCAACTAACTGATTTTCATCTTGTTGTGTAATGACTAATGGGAGCGTCATTGATCTCGACAGAAGTCTAGGCTGAAGCCTTGACGAGGAATAAATTACACGATAGACGTCGATCGACCGGTCGCGCGCGAATTCATTCTCGCATCATCGAATTCTCGCGTTCCGTTCCCTTTCGCGACATAATCGCAATCGAACCTACCGAAGATTCCTTTCCATCCTCCTCCTTCTTTTCTTACCGTCGCAACACGTCGTATTTCCGCCCCGTTGACTACGATGACACCGAAATCGCCAACAGGATAAAGCCAGAGAATGACGTGCAATTATATTCCGGACGTGCAACAACGGAAGAGGAAGATAGTTTGCTAACCCTGGCCTGTTGTGGAACGGTATTTCAAAATTACTCTGCACCTCGATGGCTGCGCGGTTAACTACCACTTGTTATCTACACGTAGCTTTCTACTTAATTGATAAATTGAATTCTATCAGCGAGGCGTTTAACAGTCGCTTCCGTTTGACAGTAAATTAAAAAGTAAGAGAATTTTACAAAGCGATCCTCCTTTTCATTGGCATTCTATGACGATGAACGAGCATGAGCCTCGCGTAAAATTCAATGTTTGCTTTTAACATCCATTATTTTATGTATACGCACATTGACCCTCTGAAATCGACGAGACACGTTCAACGCACGTATCAGCTAGTTCTCTGGCTTCTGACATAAAATTTAGAAGCGCACAGATGTCCTAATATCCTGATGACCTACTGCCGAATGACTGGGTCACGAAATTCGAAGGTCTCGTTTATGAACCGATTCCTATCCGATCACCAGTTTGACGCGTCCAACTCTACGATCCTCTTTCGCTAGAGAAATTCCACGCGCGAAAAACTACAGATAACATTCTGATCGAGAATGGTTAGATCCGGCACGAGTCGGTTGACAAACCTGGTTCGTGTCAAAAGCTGATGACGCGACACTTGTGTCGAGGAAATTAGACGCGACGCGCAATAGCCGTAGTAACAATTTGGAGCGACAGCACATATGAATCATCGAGAATAGAAAATGGAGGTGTGTATCCATCTCGATGAATTGTCGTGAACGTACTATGCGTCCGAAATGTACGCCGATAAAATCTGCCATTGTACACACCGCATTGAAAGTAGGTTATTACCGAAAAAGAAAGCGTTTACAGACTGAAATTTGTTCGGGACATTTTCATTGTTTTGATCATAGAATAGATTCTGTGTGGAAACGCGTCGAATTAACTATAAAAGAAAACAATTAACAGAAGAAGCCTTACGTAGATATGAAATTTTCCTCGTATTAAATGTATTAAGTATTAAATGAATAATTACACATTTTTTACTTTCTGCAGATCTTTTTACATTGACCTATGAGTCACGAGATGGCAAGAATTAAGATCTCTCTGTTAAGGACAAGGAGAGTAACTGGATCCAGCTTCACGGTCATGGGAGCAATAAAAATTTATGTATATACACGTATGCATGCCACGATTTTACGTTACACAAATGTAACCATGATTACGCCGTCTAAGCAAATAAAAAGTTCGTCGAACTTTGTCCTTTTTGACGATCGTCAAAGTACGTTACAACGTTGAATATTTTAACTCACTGGTCATGCACAGTACCCGTTACCTTTTTCATTTTTTGCTTAAATATTTTTTACTCAAATTTTTGTGGAGTTTCACGACCCTATCATAGACGCCACTTTCGCAAACGATCGTCGCGTGTTTCGCACGGTGAACGCTCGTGAACGACCGAAACGCGGGCAAATTTCGTGTACCAGACGACTCGACTTTTCGAGACAACTTACACGAAACCTCGACGATGCGTGCAATAACGTTAGTGCTGTGACAGAGTTGCTTTCACTGACTCTGGAATAATTTCATTACAATACGCTGGTCATGAAATTTTCGTACCTATATCGATCGTTAAACGCGAATTGAGAGTATACATTCATTGCCATTCCCTCTATTTTAATTCCGTACATTACAAACGTAGTAATTTTTATAAGCTGCGAGTTTTTCCGATACAAAGCAAGATAATCTCAAATTTAGCTGCAAAAACATAAAAGAGTGATTTATCGGTTACTCGCATCGAATATTATAATCTTCGTGCACCGCAATCTCTTAGCGATGGTAACGTAAATCGATGATGCGGTCACGAGTGCAATCAGACTCGAGGAAAAAGTTCCTTGAGCCTCGCCCAACCACGTAAGTGAAAACAGACGTTAGTAGATAGGTACCGGTTAGGAAACACGCTTAAAATTTGAGGCATCGTCGTTGATGACCTCAACGTCCGATTACATGATTAAATAATTGTCCCCGATTCGTTAACGGTTAATAGAACGGAATTCACAAAGTGTACGCTGGGGGAATGAAGAAGCACTGCGATTAATAATACAAGTCACCCGAACACATTAGGTGTTTACCTCGTTTATTGGACAACTTTTAATTAATAGCTTCCATTCAACATCATGACAGACGTGCCAATCAAATCAAATCAAATCAAATCAAATCAAATAAAAAAAAAAGTCTACTTATAGTTAAAGTCTAGTTATAACTGAAAATGATTCAAATTTGGTCTACAAATTATTCGAAAAATCACCGGTGAAAAATAATAAAAATATAAAGAAACATACCATAGAGGCTGATGCATCCGAGTATCCAAAAACTTAACAAGAGTTTGTTAATCATCTCACGTTGGTGGACCGGCTGGAGGGACGAATCTTTTTTTCAAAAATCCATCGTTCGCGTACCGATTTGAAAATCCAAGGAGAGCACGTGTTCACAGTTCGCGAATCTTCCAAACACGCAAGGATCAGTGTTCTTTCATTCTCTTGACCGCTTCGTTGACCAACGAAAAATTGTGCGAAACAATGGAGAAACTGTTAAACGCTTGAAGTCAGACAGAAAATATAGACGATCGATCCAAGTTGCCGCGACTTGCTCGATCCTCGAAGCAACAGTTTTTTTTTTATGCTTCTCTTTATCGATTTTCCCTCGTTGTTCGACGAATATCAGTGTCTCTCAGAATTTACATAACTTTCGTTCCATAGCGTTTATCCACTTTCTCCAAATTGCCGATTTAATTTGCAACAAATTTCGCTTTATGACGAATAGTCTGTGATTTTAAAGGAAACTCTTTCGAAGGAAACTCTCGAAGGAAAAAATGGAAACGAGATCGAATTTAAAAAATCGTAATTGTCAAAGAAAGGCGCTTTTTTCAGCTGGCTGAATTCTTCAACTTCTCCTGCTTTCTCCTTCTAAAGACTTGGCGTACTTTTAAACGCTCAAGCGATCAACAATCGAGCGCACCGCTCATACGATTTATACTTGCACGATGGTGTTTACTTGACTGATGAAAAGTTTGTTCGCGTGGTTTATCGATCGTTTACGATCCGGACACTCTCGCAATACAATCGCATTATTAATCTGCAGATAACCGAAAGAAACAACGTCGTTTCATGTCAATGTTTTACAATCGACGATCAAATTGCAATCGAGTACTCTTCCAGCTATCGTAGGGATGAATTAACGGAAATCGATAAGATTCGACGTCGATTCGCTAGATTTCCAATAGCTTGATCGTTCGATCACCGATATATCACGCGATATTGCACAGATTTCGCGTTTTCATTGTCCGGATCGCTTTCGAGGCGATCTCGAAGCTCGGTTTTCACAGAGCGGCGCACTCCGGCAAAACGAGAAGCCTGGAGCGCCAGCAGAAACTAAGAGAGAGTTTGTGCGATCGTGCTACACCTGCAGGAACACCAGAGCTGCTACCTCGTGGCCTACTATAACAGAACTGACTCCCACCATAGTGTGACCACGTCTCTTTACTTGCCATAAGCGAACGGTGTTTACTCGCCGTGTCTTCCGACGACAATCATTCCCTCCATTGGCATCTCTTCACGATGTTGTCCACGACAACTTTGCCTTTCCGTTGTTCCATCGGTTCACTGAGCATTCAAAGGGATTTATTATCGTTTCCTTTAGGGTATTTAAATGAAATTCCTCGTCCAGACTCTCTTTTCTACGCCTATTAATCCTTAATATAATGCAGCTAAATAAAAACATATTGTATATATATATATACATATATACATATATATATAAAATTCTAATATTCGGAATAGAACATCGTATTGCAAACTGTCTTCTTTATTTAAATTGCAAACTATCGTTTTTATAAAACGTTTTTCTAAAATTTTGATAAATAGTTTTAGAATATTTTAGAAAACGACATTACTTTCCTGTCGCGTAAAAACATTAGATGTGCAACGAACCACTATTTAATTCTTAATGCGTCCTAGCACCTTATGGACAGCGGGTACACCATGTGTCGTTGCCTAACAAAGGCCGCAAAATTTTCTCGTGCTGTCGCAATAAAGGAGTTTCACTATTATCGAAAGCATCCGCACAATCACATACGAACAACACATTACTAAATATTATATCATCGTACCGAAACCGAAAATGGATTGTTGACTGCTCCTTCTCACGATAGAAAGGATTGTGACTCGCTTTCGCGAACAATCGCTAACTAAGATCGATTAATGCAATCGGCGCAAAGTTGTCTTTTCCTCTTATCACTTCCGTTACATCTTCGAGATTTCTGTTTGATGTTTAACGCACACCTGCGTATTTTCGAACATTTTATGTTTCTTTTTACATATACATATCGACCAAATTTTTTCACCTCTATATCTGTACAAACTATTAAACTATTTTCGATTCATCGAAAATAAATTGGAGTAAAATAGGATAAAAACTAAGTAATCTTGGCTCTTTTCATTTCTTTCCTAACATAAATTCATAAAAATTGATATCTTTAAACAATTTGTTACTTTCATCTTTCATTTTTCCTTTCTTGTTTCGTTGAAAGTTCGTTCACGATCTTTTTCGACAGTTACTCATGATTAACGCAAAGACCAATGAAAGCAGACGTGTGTATTCAGACACGGTAGCCAGAGAAAGTCCACTAGGGAGATAGCCATAACAACTATTGATGTTTACCAAAGCAAAGAAAAAATCGAAACGAATAATCGATGCAACCGTCTTCCGCGACACGTCTCTGGACAGAAGGGTAGCTTTGAGTACTAGAGTAATTTTTTGATCGATATATTACATCCCTTCTATCATGTAATATATGCAGAGAAAACATCCGTTTGCGAGACACTTATTGGATGCAAAGAATATTATAATCGTTTACTTTCACTTTTTCATTGGTAATTGCGATGTACATACGACGTTCATGATTGATAGCTTTTGCATACCTGAAAAAAAATCAATTTTACAAAATTATAACGAATAATTTTATTGTTATTATATCGACTACAGTGTCAATAGCTTTTGACAATTATTCTGCTATATTTAGTGCATTAAAACACATTAGTATTACATTTCTGTAAATATTGTAATATTTATAATAGGAAGACATATATACTTACATCTAAATACAGTTATTATTTTATTAAATTACATTTA
Source organism: Bombus vancouverensis nearcticus (assembly GCF_051014615.1). Lineage (NCBI taxonomy): Eukaryota > Metazoa > Arthropoda > Insecta > Hymenoptera > Apidae > Bombus > Bombus vancouverensis. The sequence goes on along the minus strand of NC_134928.1, from coordinate 1,936,718 downwards.
ATATGTACATGATGTGTTTTTATAGTACAGATCATTTATATGCTTTGAGATTTACTGTACTAGATCTATTTATAATCAAAAATAAACATGCAAAAAGCTAAACGATTATAATATAAAACTGTAACGTGAATTCCATGTGCAATATTTAAAAAAATGATACAGTTGGGTAAATTATTTAATAGAACTGAGTTTCATCAAAATCATCTTGGTATTCTTCTACTATTTTTGTTTTAGTTATGGTCCTACGTCTCTCCAATCTAATTCGTTTCTGTTCTTCGGTGAGAGTCTCAATGTCGAGAGGAAGATTAATTATCCTCCTTGGTTCATCGTATTCGATATTAATACTACTGCCATCTGGTAAAACAAGATGCACAGGAAAAGTATTTAAATAAAATTTTCTATGCTTCTTTGTTATCGCTGCTGTCCAACAATTCAATTTCCTATGTAAGGATAATGCAGATCGTGCTGGTCGTAAAAGGGAGGATATATTCATTCTGAAATATGAATATATATTTACAAAAATCAATGAAAAACAGTAACTTAGTAACAGAAACAGTAATTTTATTTTGTCATTAGCAACCGATAAAATTATAATGGAAAATTACACATATCAATATCTATGCAAAGAGGTTATATTAGTCATTAAAGTTAAGATCTATTTACGAATCATAATTCCACTACCATTTATTATATTGTTTACCTGTTATTTGACCATAAAATATTTTTATGATCTTTTTATAATCAAACTGAAAGTAAATTAAACTTACCTCTTTTCTGAATAAACACTACTACTCCGATTATAAGTGTACAACACGTACTGTTACACGGTTAGTGCACAATCCGACCAGTAGATGGCTACGACTTATCGAATCGAATTGAAATATCGATAGTTTTTAAATTGTAAAGTCTTGGCGGTTTTAACGTGTCTTATTTCGGTACGAGTGGGATATATTTCGTTATAAAAAGAAGTGAATTATTTGATTTCGCGAGTGATATTACACACGTGTATACATTTTGTTGTATAATTGCATGGCTTCGTAATTTTCATCGATGGATATACTGCACATTGCTTGGTAAGAATAAAATTTTAAATAACGTATGCAAATAGATGGGATCATGTCGTCATGGGATCGGTAGCAATGTCAGCGTCGTTTTTGCTATTTGAATCACAGATTAGTGGATTTTCTTCCGAATTTTCGTAATTGTTACCAGGTATTCTAACATATTCTTTATGATCCCTGTGGAAAGTAATCGACATGTATATATAGTTCTTCCTTATGATAAAAGGATAAATATAAAGAGTGCAGTTGTGTGTAGTGAGTGATCCTATTTTTATATGGCACACGTTTTCTTCAGTAATATATAATTAGTCCTCACTCGTTATAAGATGTTAGTTTAATTAGTTCTGTTAGTAAAGATACAACACAACACACGTACACATACATAGAATTGCGCTCACAAATACACACATGCAAACTTATTTACTCAAAGTGGGCACACATCATTTATTTAAATCTTTCTGTGATTTCAAAATTTGAAAGGGATTTTATTGCTTTACTTTGTAGGAGTTTGATGAAGATCGATATAGTAGAAAGACACAGAAATTATTAAAACTGTTGCAAGTTCTAATAATTAGACAATACACAATCACTTTATTATAATATACCTTTAATATAAAGGTAGTTCTAATATCATGCTGCATGCCTAAAAACCGCAGCACTATAAGACAAACTGTAATTTAAAATGCTTAATTTTGAAATGTAGCAAAATTTTAAAATATTCATGTTTATAATTTGATCAAAGTGTACAAAGTCATGCAGATAATATTTATTGTAATTTCAAGGTGAACATATAAATGTAAAATCATGAACAATTACAGTTCTCAATAATTTATGAAAATTTTACTTTTTTGTAACTTTTATTTTCATACACTACCAATATCATTTGATATCTGCAATATTGTTTGACATATCAATGTGGTTAAAATTGTTATAATCAAGCTTTTTCCTCTTTTATTTATACACAATTAACAACCGAGATTCGTTAAAATATTTAAAAATATATCAAAATAATCTTATTTACAACAAATACACTTCAAATTTTTCACTGGATAAATTTTGTATAACTAACGTATACAATAGCGATATGTGTAAAAACGTTTTAAATACTGAACGCTGAATTTCCATTTCGCGACTGAAATGAAATTCTGTACAACTTCTTTCCCTATCATATTTCTACTTCTGACTTCGGAAACCACAACAACACATATCTTTCAGAAGTGCCTCCGAGTCTTCGTCATATGAATTCTCTTGTTTATGCAGTATTTCGTTACTTCTTGCATTCTGGCTACCTACTCTGTAAGAATTTATGATTTTGCAAGCTCGTGCAACTTGGAAGGGAAAAATGCATGGTTGTGAGATGATTTTAAAACAAAATTGATGATGATAGGTACTTATATTCTGTTTTTGAGGTCAATCATCTGTTCACGGATAAATCTGTAAACAAATTTTTTTGCTGCCTCATATCTACGATTCGTACTAGCGAAAGCGTGTACACATACTTAGAAGAATTGAACTGATTTAAGCAGATAATAAGTAGTGGTTATGAAATTTTTTATCAAATTTTACACATAGACAGATATGCATATTTATATATTAGCTTCTACATCGTGTTGAGTTTTTGGCTCATTTATGAATAGTAGTCGATATTAATTTTTGTTATGAAATAATTAAATATAAGGAATTAAGTAAGTAGAACTTATAAGACATGCAAGTTATTCATCTTTTCACACGTGCAAAGACTATTTACTTCCAATGCAAAGTGATACATAGAATTTCTGCTAATATCTCGATAGTGCGTTAGTACAAACAACATGCAGCTTGTAGTACGTTTTTCATGTCTGCGTATTAGCAGCTTTTTAAGAAATATAATTATTTTTATTATTTAAATGGTTGTTAGTTAAATGGTTTATGACGATGAAAAAGTAAAGATAGAGATATACGTACCTGTATAGTACATAGTGTTGTATAATGAAAAATATATCAAATGCAACTGAGAAAAATCCCAAACCAAATTTCGTGGGATCTCCGAAAATACTTTCCCAATCATCTAGAAGAAAGAGCTATCATTAGTTACTTGCCATTAAAACAGAATTGGTAATAGTTTGAAGTTTTACATTTATTTGATATACGTTACCATAATTGTATGCATTAAGTATCATCTGTAGCATTGACAACATACCACCCGTAAAGTCTAAAAATATATTGCCAATACTCCAACCAACGGTGGATTTTCTTTTGTAGTTATAAAATGCTTGTGGAACGTATTTAATTAATGTTATACTCAATTTAACATAACTACAATAATACAGAAAGTCAAGCCATTTTATCGTTGTCACTATAGCTAATATCATAGAAATTAAAATAAAGACTACAAATATTCCGTGAATAATACGTGCTGTGGTAGATACTCTTTGATTTCCTGCCTAGAAAGACAACGTCTTCATTAAAATTTAAAAACATTTACAGAATTGTAATATGTTTATCTGCAGTACCAGACATGTAAATATGAATATGTAAATATGTATTTTTGTATAAAAAATACACGCTTATTGTATGAAAAGTATTGCCCATCGCTAGCTATACATTTTTCCCACAGATTTCGGTTTCATACTTACAGACCTGATAAATTTTAATTAATTACCTCATATATAAAGCACTGAATAATAGTTATCACAGTCGCAAATGTTGCGTGCAAAGCGAAGAAAATATCATTCACTTGTACAGGGTTTAAACCTTTTGGATATCTTCTAAAATACTCCAGCTGAAAAGCGTGACATTAAGTAAAGCTATGGTTAAAAAATACTATACCAATTGCATTTATTGCACCATTTGATTTACCTCAACTTCTGGTATCCAATACAAGCCACAGTTGAAAAGTGCATACAGAATAAAGCCAACCAAATTCAATGACAAATAATCGAAATTTAATCCTACGACACTTTTGCGTTTGTAATTACTGTATATCTGTGGATAGAAGCTTACACTCCATGCTAGAAAGTATATCCATCCTACTACGGTACTTATGTGGTAAAGTGTATCTGATTTTTCAATAGTCACTCTAACAAATGCTTGGGAGTAACTGTAAAAATACAAAATATTAGTCGCTATAATAAAAACACAAGATTCTGTAACATAGCATTTAACAATTTTGTAATTCTTTTCTTACTTTAAATCAATTTTGTTTAATTGGTCTTGAGGTATTAAAATCACTCTAAAAAGTGTCATTATTCTTTGGTGACAATTTTAAATTTCAATTAATGGAATACAAACTTTGCAATACGAATATCAAAATGCAATAATGATAAAAGAAAATGGTAAGAGCAATTACACTATCATGTTCTAGTTAGAACAGATGAACACAGACTGATTGAACTTTCAGTAGGGGAACCGATGACAAGTATAGGTCAGGAGGTTATCTGTACAAACCACTAAATACTAATGTATGTAATGTAGATCAAAATCTTTTGCAAGTTTATTATAAAAGTAAAGACTTAAAGTAAAGTTACCTTAAAGTAAGTAAAGTTACCTTTCACCACAACGCAACAGTACTTGATAGCGACAAAGTCAATTTGTTCTAATCTATTGTATCTTTATTTTTTGTGGATCAATGTGTTCCTTATTTGTTAATTTAAATGTTTATTTGCAAATTAAAGAGAAACGAATAGTATACTTTGGATTTTGATTTTAAAGGTACTTATTCATTATATGAAAAATATACTTACTCTGTAACATTGTTAGGCGTGACATTAAGACTAATAATCGAGTGTCCTGCACTGCGACCATTTATAAGAATATCCCATTTCTTCTTTGTATCGTTTTTAGTAATATAGATACTGGATGTGTTAACAGAAACTAAATCTGGATGTTGCACTTCTATCGTCACTGATACATCTTCAGATAAGCTTTTCCTGTATGAGAAAATTAAATAATTATCAACATTACTTTATGTTTTTTATATTCTTTAATTATATAACGATGTAGCTAATTTATAGTTACTCAGAAACATAGGAAAGTTTTATCTCAATTTGTTCTAACTATATTTTATATACTATTGATATAAGATATAAGATATAAGATTAATATATACTGCTTTATATAAGAAACATTTCCAAACAGTAATGCAACATAAAGATCAATTTGAATGATATTTTAGAAAATATGCTATGGAACTGAAGTAATGAGAATATCATACTTATCGTTAGTAATTAGATGTTAAAGCAATATAAGTAAATGGTACACATCACATAGTCAATAATGAACTTTTTGTGTCTCATTCAATAATCATGTTGTACTTGTTTCTTTTAGATAATCTTATTTTTATTTTTCTTATGTCAAAGATACTTACGTCAGGTACAACTCAAATGATTCTTGACTATCTACGTGAACTATTAAATCTTGATTTGATACCTTAAAATCTGCCCATGCCTTATCTGCAACTGAGGTATTAATCGTTATTTAACATAAGATGCAAAAATGCAGTTAAGATTATCCTATGTAATATAATTTATAAATTGTTTCATACCTAGAATTGTGATAATCCCTATATACCACACAAAGGCCATCTTTTGTGGCTTCTGAAATAGATCAAACAAACTTTTAATCCCAAACTTTTCTTGAACCTTAGATTTTGCATAACACTGTATTTAACTGTATTGATTAACTGTATCGATATCACTGTACTGATTGTAAGACAATTATACAAAGCAACCAGCAATTATGGAACAACTAGCTTGATTAATACAACAGTTCTAACTCGCTTCTAACAAGACTGACTAAACGAGATTCTACTCTATACGTCTAATCGAGAAGAGAATTTTTTAACTTCTGAAGGCTTTGACCGCTTAATACTCGGAAGAAACAAGGAAGTCATAGAAAGTACCGGGCACTTTGTCGGATGCATGCTACCGATACGATCGGATAATCTGTACCAATCCTCCAGTTGTCATTCACGGTAGCCAGAATATGATAACGTTCCGTATATTTTCGGTCGAACATCGGATACCGTTGATTTAACAATTATATAGAAAAATTTCGAACGATACGTTCGCTTGTACAGACATTATGAGTACGAAAGCTCGGTTCCTATGGAAAGACACAGAGAGTATCGGTCGAACTTAACCTCGGAAGCGCGACGACCTCGATGAAACATGCCACGAGGCGTTAAAGGCGATAAGACCTGCCGTTCTAGAGATTTTCAGCATTCCGTCCGGGTTTGGGCGAGCATATCGTTTGACTAGAGAAACTCGACATCGCCGAATATTTCACGGCGACTCAACCGAAAAATCGATCGAGCCTGTACACCACTGTACACCTTTGAACCAGTTCTGAGTAAACGTAAATGGAAACTCCTGGCCCCTGGATAGCATGCATTCTCTGTTTATGTCATGCAACGATGCAACAAAACGCGCTGGCATGAGATGAGTTCGAGGCTGGGACGTAACGAAACCTCGCGTTCAAGGAAAATTTGTCGTACTTGTAAAATTTTGCATTACGACAGTCACGTATAAATGAAGTAGGAAATTGTATTTTATGTATATCGACGAGGACCGACTTCGTTTAAGATAAAACCTTAGAATTGATTTATTTGAATCTGACGATGTCTTTCGAAAGTTTTGAAATTAATCTGATGTAAATTTTTCGCGAAATTACATATTCAGGTAGAAGAGTAAAAGAGGTTTCTCAGCCTCGTATCGAGATATTTGCATGTAAATTGCGAGGCGATGTCATTAACGAGTTCCATAACGTGATAGTTATCGTTTTGATACGCGATGTTTCATTATGCCGCGGTTTTTTTTTGCATTTCATCGCATTACATTCTTTTTCCTGCTGTTCATTTTCGTAATGCTCTCGGTAGACTGGCACCATCCTTTTTCTAGGCGAATTATGGACCTATTCGGAGATAATGGACCATCTATTTTTTTCATTATTTCTCTTCGCTGCTATAAAATGCTCCAATATTATAGCCACCCATATTATTTCCCTTCCTTTTTAGTTAACCTTGTACAATTAATCGTTTCACAGAGCCATATTATTCCATTGCTACGCATTTGTAAGAGTAGAAATTATTCTCGTTCAAATTTTTCTTGATTTCCAATTTCTTTTTTATTCGTTCTTGAACGCGTATCTTTCCCTTACAGCTTAATCGACAATTATTTTTAACGCCACTTTGTTTAAAATATTCGAGGAAATATCTCTGTTGCCAATGTTATTTCGGAACGGAGTTTAATCTTTGAGCAAAAATTATTTCTCGGGGTGAAGAACTTGTCGCTGTTAATGAAATCGTAGCCGTTAAATGAAACCAATGGTTCCACTGGAACGGAAAAAGTCGCGCGTTTAAGCACGTTCAAGCAAGATTCAGCGAGAATCAGGAAGCAGCCGATTTTCCGCGATAACGTTACGTTAATACTCTGCATTCGGCAATTCGGAAAATTCTGTTCCGACAAGTAGTTCGTGAGTGAACGGTACTCGTAAGCAGAGGGAGAGGCGGAGGCAGAGCTGGGTGGGCGTGTGTATACTCTCTCTACACATTTTCAGATAGAATAAATCGAAAGAGAGATCGACGTTCGAGTGCACTCCGTGTCCCAAAGGGGCCTTCGCGAAGCTTACACGGAAACAGCTCTGAAAGTCGATCGGCAGTCTGCTGCCGCTTTTGTTGACGTATACAGGCTACTTCGCCGTCAATATTTTCCTTTGCATCATAGCTGGCCGAGTAGAACGGACCTAATCCTCGAAGATAGTCCTCCCCCTCCCTTTCGTTCCTTTCCTTTTTATCAATTTCAATTCGTCTTCGATATGGATAAACAAGATTGTTCCTGGCCGGACGTTCATCGATATACCTCCGAAATTATTCCATCGAATCGTCCGCATGGAATTTCCCAGGAAATATTCCTTTCCTCGTTCTTTTCTTCAGATTTCAAGATTCGGGAGTGCCTGTCGGCGTATCCTGGAAATTTCCAAAGCGTTTGAAAATGTTTTCTTCGACGAAATGGTCCACGGAAATCTGCGAGCACCGTCCGCCGATCGATTTCGGATAAGCGAATAAACGTTTACTTATCGTCTACGATCTGCAGTATATGTTAAAACATCCTGTTGTTCGAACGACCTTCAAAATTCAAGAATTTCTATATCTTTTATAAATATGCTTGGAATTCTACTCCTGTTTCTTATTGTCTTTTCGTTTTCAACATTTGCTATCGCAACAAGATCGGATAATTCGATGTACGTTCGACTTGTCGCGATAAGAACGTTCGAATCGGCTCGTAAAATCACGTTAATTATCGCGAAACGATCTTTCGTATAGTTTTGAATTCTATCTGTTCTTATCTATACGCACTCCCCGATATTCTAGTTATTTGCTGCTTGATAAACTTAATACGCTTGAATGGGTCGAGCGTTGATGAAGTTCCATCGACATCGTGGAAACATCGCTGTTCACATTGGAAGGCACGAAATACATCCGACAGAAGAATTTTATCGAAACGATAGAAGCGAGAGAGTCGGCTAGATAGACAGACAGATGCTCTTCATTTATTAATATAGGTCAACGAGCAAGATGTTAATAAGCAAGTAATTACGTATGTTATATTATATCCAAGTAATTGACAAAAGGATTGGAACTTATCTACGTATTACGTAAACAGCGTAATATTCCGAAAAAAGTGGAAGACGAATGAAAGATACATTACGTATTGACGATTGTTATGTATTGCCTCGTCAAGCTTTCTATTTATCGACCCTACGATGTTTTCTTATCCGGAACGTACGCGTTTGCATCCGTTGGCCCCTTTTTTTAACCTTTTCGTTAGATATTTTTTGCCATCGCATACGGTCGCGTTATCTTTCGGCCAGCAGTTGCATTATCCTTTCATCCTGGAAACAATTTCGCGAACAGTTTTGCGTGTGCAGTATTAAAGGCTAGTCCGCCAGGTAATAACGGTTAGCATAAATTAAAGATTAACTTTGCCGGCTGGATCGGGCAACGTAATGCTCGTTCCATGTTAATTTCTTATCGCCGGCAATTACTTAATCGCACGCAGTCAAATGCACGTTGAAGCCACGTCCCTGGTTAATTGGGATGTGAAGAAACATTCGCGGAACGAGCTTCGTTTCACGAAATCTAGCAACCGCACTAATGAAAAGAAAACGAGACAGGGAAAGCAGAGTATCGTAATCGTAGAAAGCTTACTGGTGGTTCAAGCGAAAAATACACGAAAATACAGATAACGTTTAGAGAATGTTAACTTCAAATAGAAATACCGTTGCGTAAGATCGGCAAAACGTCGAGTTATGGGACCGATTTGTTGCGTTTGCAATTTCAAAGTTATCGAGCGTCACTGCAACGATTTTGTTGCGCAGGATGAAATTAGACTTTACAGTGTGAAACGCGCGTGTACCGATACCAGATGCAGGTCACACGTTTCGTGCACCAAGAACGACAATCGCCATGAATTTCATACAGAAAATTTAAAAAAATAACGGAAATAACGATCTCGCGGCAAGATTTTATGGCAATATATCGCTGTTTTTCCATAGTATTTCACGCGATTTTCATGTCTGCTGCGTGCTGCTGCCCTTATCTTAATATTTTAAAGCGTCTTATTTGTTCGGCACAACGTTATCGCATTTCATTTCACATTTTTAATTTAAATTAATCAGAACGTTGCATAATCCGCTGGGGCGGAACGCACGAACGTATATATTTCTCTAATACGTATATTATGTCTATTTCGAACCGAATGATTCGATCAATTCAGTTCACTCCAAGTTCGTAGATCAAATTTCCCACAAACGTTAACTTCGTGTTTTGAACACATTGTATCTTCCTTCTCGTCACTTGATATATTCCCTGGCTTTTCAGCCTTGCTTTTTCTTTATATCGTACCGTTCACCAATGTAAATTCACCAGCTTCGTTGCGCTGGTCTCGCCTATTTCACGAACCCGATCCTTATAGAATATTAATGTAGCTCCGCGTACTCCATTGCTGTGGAATCGCATTTCTCTGGACGGTTTTGATAACGCGAAATCGCAAGTAATAACGTACGCGAGATAAAAGATTTTATTCCACCGTTCCGCCAGGTTAACGTATTCTAATTAACGATCGACTCGGTACAGAGAACTGGTAGGGATCTGATAGCGACACTTCTAGCGATATCGCTGGATAAAGCGTTACGCGAAAGTAGAAACAGATAGCGGAGAAGGTTGACCGATTCCATCGGACGATCGTTCTTCGATCGTGTAATTTGCCCGGGTAAACCGAAACTTGTATTCCTAATGTCGCCCGAACCCATTGCTTCGGCACGTCGGTTCGTATCCAAGGAAAACTTCTTTCTCCGAGTGTTTCAGGCGTTCCAGCCGATTTCCAATGTAAATTTACAAGCTCGTGGCGGCAGTTTGGCTCGGTCTGCGGATTCCATTCCTATCGAATATTAATGCTGGGAACGCGGTCTGCTTTTGACCTTTTCCGAGATCCGATTTTACGAGCTACGATCGAAAACAAGAAGAAAGAACAAAACAACGGACGACCCGTGTCGGCCTAGTTTTAAAGAATATTAGCCGCGATACACTCGAACGCTACCTCGAAAAAATCTCCTCCTCCTCTTTCTCCTTTTCTCCGTTCTTTCCCATATACACTCGAAAAATTTCGTTCGACGGCGAAACGAAAATGGGTTTTTGGAACTGTTGGCGGTGACAGTGGTCGACAGGCCGCCTGCTCGAAAACTTAATTACTCGCTCGGACGAAGAAAGTTCGGACGGCGAGGAAATTTATTCTTCGTTATTACGATCGTTCGCCGTGCTGTCAGCATCTCGAACGAGTTCCGAACTTCCTGTCCTGAGATTTATATCTGATTTTGTTAATTCCGGAGAAAGCGTTTCAAAGAAACTTTCCCAACGTAATTCCTTAACGAGCGTTTTTCATTTCAGATATTCCTTTCATCGTGGTACATCTTACCGCTCAACGATATTATCTCCGCTGGTTCATAATGGTATCATCGGTAAAAGAGAATGCCAGATCGCCGCGGCTGAAGTAAGTAACCTAACGTACGAAAAAGAAGTACAATTTTTTATAATAAATTTACAGGACCGTGCGCATTAGCAATGCGATTATCTTGACGAGTCGTAAGACACATAATTTATCATTGAATAACTATAATTTAATAATAAATATATAAACTGATAAAACGATCTAGGGCAAAGTATGTTACGAATATCGATGATACATGCCGCGGTAGAAACGCAAGACTAACGATTACTCGTTATGATTAGAGTATGGAAGATACTATCGAAGCTTTTCCTTCTTTCGATTTTATCATTTTATCTAAGACACGATCGAGTAAAAGCTTGTTTAATATTTAACCTGGTTTGCGATACGAAAGACAAGCTCGTTACGATATGATCTTGCAGTTGAAATGTTTCATACAGTCGTACAACAAGATAGCTTTCCTCGCTAGTAATAATTAAGGAGGTCGATAAGTCGATCGATCGATCGACCGCCTTGATGTTTCAGCGTTCCCTTTCGTTTGATCCAAATACTTGGCTATTTTCTACCACGATCGAAAGACATCGTAACGGTTACATATTCATAATGAACGTAATTATTCTGCGAATAAATTGCACCAATGAACATATCCTAGATTTGTGTGATTTGGTGTCGTTGCTAAGTACGAACCATTTATGTTACGTTACGTATTTTATAAATGTTTAAACGCGATGCCAAAGGCAATGATTTTTTAAATCGATTACGCGAGTGGGACAGACGAATGAAAATACCTTTGAGAGTACGTGAACACGCGAAACATTTGCGAAAAAGGAATATATTTATTATTTTGAAATAGCTCGCTTCTCCGCGGAGATACTTTTCGAAGCAGTGACCAGTTTGAGACGCGTCTACCTTAATTGAAGCGTGATACGTTGCTCGCGTGTTGCATTTTTAATTCCGTTGCAAAAAAAAAAAAAAGCGAAACGTTGTTGAGCTCGTGAGTCTGCCTGATTATACGGTTGCTTCCATCCGCGCGTTTATAATTATTTCTCTCAACGGCAGATGAAAATTCGGTACGGAAGATCTTTGGACACAGCGGGAAGAAGAAATAAAAACAGAGGTGCCTCGACAAAGTTTTTAACCGACATGACGGAACGAATTATGACTAACGATAGAATATAAAAGCGTACGTGTGGAAACACATTACAGATAATGAAAATGAATTATGTTCATCTATAAATCATAACGCGAACGTATTGCTTTATCACTCATTGTCAGTAAACAAATTATTTCGAGTATCCAATAAATACGCGCGCGTTCGAAAATAAATTTCCAATTATTTTCTTCGTCCATTCTGTCAACGTGAAGAGCTTGATAAATGTTAATTCATCGTTGGTCATTCGGTCGATAAATAAAAATAAAAACGATGAAAGAAATATGCACCGCATTAATATCACGCATTATAATGCTTGAAAAAGATTCCTGGAATAGGTACATTATTTCTGGAATTAAAATGTCGTATTAATTCCGTTTTTTTTTTTCATCCCCTCAACGGAGCGAATCGTAATTTCGCAGCTCTCCAGATGGAATAAAATTATCCTGATAACGCGAGCTTCAACAGCGTAGTTCCGCTGAAATTGATTTAATCATTTTTCGAATAGCACTAACATTCCTTTTAATTCGGCGACGATCGATCGATATCAATCATTCCTCTTCCCCAATAAATTACCGTTGTTACGAAAGTTAAAAGAAATTATAATTAAAATACTAGTCGATTAATTACGCGAATCACTGGAAATCTAATCTATATCCTTATAGTCTATCGTTTTTATCCTACAGTTAAGTTTAATATATCGTTACAGCGAGATCGATAAAATTGCCTTAGAGATAACTCAGGAAGATTAACGACAAATTTTTCTATGGTATTATAAGTTTGTATATATATCTTCTTGATCAATGGACTGTTCGAATTTGATCCTTTATAAGTCTCTAGGAATTTCAGAAAAGATAATGAATTATAGGGGCAAAGTAACAGCCGCTAATTATCGTGAGATTCTTTAGCGATAATTAATCTTGAACGCTTTGTTGTATACAACCCGCTACGTCGCCATTAATTGACCCTTTTCTGGAGTTAAATGATTTATCGTTTCGCGTGAATCACTCTGTCAACTTGTACGCCATGTCATTCTAATATTGAAAAATTAAGACGTCGACCACCGATCGGCTCGACGAAATTTAAAAAGCCGCATTTTTCATCGTTCTTCCACTCGACTGTATTCTAGATATTTCTACTCCTTACTCGACAATGATACGTTCTTATCCATTACGGCGCTGCACTATTTCCTGCGACCTTGTTGCTTCAAATAAGAACAATTTTCTACACTTAGCGGCGTTTCTCGCAAAACTCAAACAATCGTAGGAGTCGTAATAGCTCTTTTCATATGCGGTTTTTGTAACTCGTTATCTCGTCTCGCTTCGATTACAAACAACGTTGCTATCGATTGGCGGAACGACGATTTTTAGGCGTGTCACGTGCAAACGGTGTTATTCATTTACGAATGTCTGCTCATATGCGATCGTAAATTTCAAATTCCGCTTAGTTAGCACGTATAATTAAATGACTAAATCGACTAATTCTCACGATCAATTTTAAAAGAAGCATCGTAAATTACAATTGCCATCCATTGACATCCATCGTCGATATAAATCTACAGATATATATACGTAATGCTATATAGTTAACGGTCGTTCTTAGAGACAACGATAAGGTGATAATAGGTGATGAAAACATCTCTTCCTTTGACTCCACTTAATTCGATAAACTTATCTGCTGACAATCTCTTACCGCTTCGATATTATCGTCTGTTCTTTTCTCTCAACAGCGTCTACGTTTAATAATAGATCATGTGCCGTTATATACACAAGGCGTTTCGAATCGAGAATATGTCGACGGAGTTTCAAGAAATTCATGTCCCCGGTTACGATTTGCAAAGTACTTTACTTGCGAAAGCTGTCAACGGCGTTTGGCAGCGTATCGCGTGTATAGAAACGTGTCAATGACTTTTGTATTCGGCCTCGTTTCCCGGTTTCCACCAACCGACGAGTACCGAATCGATTTCGATTTCACGGCCAGTTTCACGGGAATTATATTGTGTTACAGAATCGACGAAAGTGGTGGACGTGCTCATTGCGAATTTTTGTCAATTCGATCGATTTAGTCCCCCGAAAAAAAGAGAGAAAAAAAAATGGAGAAAGAAAAAAGAAGAGAAAGGAGAAAATACAACTCGGTTATTTCTTCTTCTCGAGCACTTTTGAGATCTTTCTTTCGAACATGATTTGCAACTTAAAAAAGTTTAATTTCGAAACAAGAAAGGTGTACGTGTATATAATGTATAATGTCAAGTTTACGAATCGTATTTATAACTGCTAAAACTTCTTGCAACTCGACCATTCCCTTCCTATTTTTCTTTACTCAACTGTATTAAAAGTCTTTCCATGTTCACCGCTTTATTAATTGAAGGGTAAGACTTTAGGAGTGTTTTAGCATAACTCGAGTTGCAGCGAGTAGAAGAGGTCTAATCAAATGAAGGTGGAATAGCGTATATTATGGCAGACACTCGTTTCTAGAAATTATAATATATAAATTTTAACGTAGAATGAGAATCAAAATTTTCAGCTAACGCTTAACATCCGATGTTTAATCTCTATCCTACATCCGGAATAATATATCACGTTCGTTCTATCGTCTATAACAGATTGCAAGACAGAGAAAGAAAAAGAGAGAGAGAGAGAGAGAGAGAGACATAGAACGAATAAAGTGCCATTCGATGATTGTTCGGTAATTCGTGACTGATTTATTCATCGGACGGCGACTCAAATTCCGCATCCTTGGCTAAACGGTCAATTTATTTCTCCAACGTTTTGTCCAGTTTTTATTAGATCACGATTTACGGATAAATTGCTCCGCGGCTTCGCTCACTCACCTGTCGAATTTCGTCCGGCCGCGATAGATCAGGTGACAGTTAAAGCCTGCAGTAAGCGAATCCGATACAGAGACGTCCAATTTCTCCGCGCTTTAAAAACCTCTTTCCTCTCTTTCGAGCTACCTGCAAGAACAAGCTTTCCATTAAAACTCGTCGAGACCGACGTGTTTCTTCCGACGACGAACGGAAACGATTTAATTTGTCTGCGATACTTTTTATAGTGGCTTCGTTAACTTCCATGCAATTTAATCGATCAATCTCGAATCGTCGATCTATTTAATTCTTCGAATTTTGTTCCTCGACGTAATAATTACTTTGCTACTCGTCTTAATATAATTGATGCAAATCTTTCAACCGAAAAATTGAACAAATGCACGACGGTATACCTGTCTATCGTGACGCTCACCCGTCTACGTTTCTTCCAATCATCCAGTCATTCGGTGCAATTTCATCCAGGCGAGCACGCACTCTCGACACCCAGTTTGTCCGCATTCAATGACTCCAGTTTGCCGATCGCAAAACTTCTCAGGGCTTCAGCCTTGAACTTGCAACGAAACTGTCCCTCGTTCGCACCCGATATTTTTTCCGACTTGGTCCAAACATCGGCTCTTCTTCTCTAGGTCGAATCGCCTATTTTCTTCTCCTATCGGTACTTTCTCTCCCTCTCTCTCTCTCTCTCTCTCTCTCTCTCTCTCTCTTTACCGAAACGAGAGAAACTCGAACGTTTTCTATGCGCGATCACGGCGAAATATTATCGGTCGGAGCGACGACGAAAAATAAGCCAGCCCGAGGTATAATTATGACGAAATCGCTGGCTCGTTCAAGGTCTCGGGCAAATTCTATCGAAAGTAAAAGGAGAACGGCTCGTTCCTCTTTTCCCTCGGCCGGCCGAGATATCGTCGAACGATAGAGGAGAACACTATCGCATTGGCGAACGCGATTCGCAATGGCTAGCGCGAGCCTGTCGTACGTACATATAAATCTGTTGTACGAGCCTCTCCCCTCCCGGCAAAATCCTCCCTCCCCGACCCGTCCCTTTCCCATACGACGCTCAATTTCATGACCGTCTCGACTATCTCGGCTTTTCCCAATGTGCTTTTACCGTCTCTTCTGCGTTAGATCCTATAGATTATTCGATCATAACGCCAATTTCTGCGAATCTGATTTCAACGGAATTTTGTAGAAATTGTCTTACGATCGGATAATCTATGAATCTGAATTCTGTCTCGAATGGTGCAATAAACCAATCACGTTAAACTAACGTCGTCGATAGATATAATCTTTGAACAACGTAGCATATATATTTTTCTGGTGTTTTAATGCCAAGGAATTAAGGATCTGGAAGCAGATTAATGATAAATTTATCAATGATAAAAAACGATGCGTTATTTACGCGAATCGAGCCATTAACGTTAAAATGTTTGCAAACAAATCAATTTGTCTTTAACATTCCCTGATCCTCGATTGAATTTTTACTCTCCGTTTGATAGACAAGATAAAGTATCCCTCTAAAAGTAAATTGATTCCAACAATTGACAATGACTAGGTATTAAAACAAACAAGATAAGAAACCAATAAAGTTGACAACATAATTGACTGAAAAAATGCCAGCATTGCAAAACGACGGTCAATATCGTGCGTGTACCATACAATTTATATTACGACAAAAATGTATTATTATTGTTGCGGCAGATAAGTTTGATACTGGAAAATATGTACTAAAAGAACGTAATGTTAAGGCTGATGAATGCGCCGTGTTAATAGTATGGATTGCTCCCTCTCTCCCTTTCTCCTTCTCACTCTCCCTCTATTAATATATTACAATATTACTAAATTATATTAGACCGTTCACCGGAGGTTATTGACTTGTATCGGACATCTATTTTCATCAATATGTACATATATATGTACGTATATATATGCGTGTAATATATATAATATATAATACATATAATTTGTGGCTAGCTCAGCGAATCGAGGGACCAATAGCTTCTAATTGATTGTGAATTACAATGGCTATATTTAGACTAACGGTTTCGTAAAAACTCTATGGGTAATTGGTTCGATCGTGATTCCTCTGCGTATATTTTCTTCTGCTCGACGAAACATTTGAAATTGTTAAAATTATATTGGTCGAAACTTTCAGTAGACTAGGTATGCGAGAAATATTAACGAGTTCGTGCTGTTTCGTACCTACTAGCATATACTAGTGGCGAGTGTCTATTTCTAAAGGAAGTGGTCTGCTTTCGCAATATTTGCAATGACGGCGTAACATATCAGACAACTTCGTGATTAAACCTTTGATGTAATATTTTCCCTGTGACGATGATTGTGCGTATTGGTGACGGAAACTTTTGTTTCTTAGTAATCGTACGGCTACTCGTTCGCCGATCGACGACATACGGAATTGCGATGTACTTACCTGTATTGACACGCCAATGGATCAGTCGGTCTCGATTGAATTTAATTGGCCAGGTCGCACGTTCGTTACGTCTAGGCTAACACGGAATCGCCCAAAACTGGTTCACGTGCAGTTTCGATACCGTGATCTCTGCGTTATCCTCGTTTCCGAAAATTTCGATGGAATCGGAAACGTAGCACGACGAAATTAAAGGAAATTTTCAGCTTGCAGATTCGGTACAATGCGATTGAAACACGGCTTTAATCGAAAATATATTACTGCCGTACATTATTGGGTACTTTGGAGTAATTAAATTTCCAGTTGGCACGCGAGGATAGCAAATATCGAAATTCTATCGCGAAAAAGGGTTATAAAATACTTAATAATATATCGATACCAGTTTATACTTTTATTCTTTGAGCCTGGAATTACCTGAATTTTTTTCTATTGCGTGAAACGTTGCAATGTTTATATTTATAATGACTTGGTAAAAAGAAGGAGTTTTCATTTATCTGGAGATAAGAAAATGAACTGCAAACGATAAGTATGGAGAAGATCGACGGTGTAGATACGTCGGACAAGTCGCCTCGTGATGTCATCGAATGACGAAGCGGATTTTCTCCAACATGTAGCTTACTGTATGCTGCCTCGATCGCGCAGATCGCACGATTTTGGCACGAATTCCGGAACTGCGTTGGCTGTTCCGCTAAATCTCTGGCTTGCCAGCGAAAAAACATAAATTGTCGATCCGTTGAAAAAAAAAAAAAAAAAAGAAGAAGAAGGGAAAATAAAGAGCCGGCACGAAAGGAGAAGGAAGTAAAGAAGGCGAAAATTCAGAGGCGACAGGAACAACCGTGTTCTCAACGTGATATAGAATTCGCGAAATTAAATCAGGTCTGACGCAAAGTTTTCGGTAACAAATGCCGCTTGGTTTTCCACCGATCTTGTTTCGTGTTTGAACGCGTCGACACGGATCGAAGTTCTCTACTCGTAAACCTATGCATACGAGAATTGTTTGTTGATTAAACTATTACCTTCGATAACATGGTTATGTACGATTGATATTGGATATGCTTGAATTAGCGTAAACGAACATATTACGTTCTAATTCATTTGGATAGCGATTAGAAATTTTTGTAAAATCGAACGAACGAATGGAACGTGCTGACGTTTCGTCGGTAGCACTCTAAATTACAAAAATACGTAACATACTTCAGATTATCTATTTGAACTAGCGTGATAAACAAATGAAGCTGATAAAGAAAACTTCATTTTTCAACTCGACGTTACGTTGCTCGCGCAATAGCCATAATTGCTAGTCATTTCGTTAAAGTTAAATAGTACGTGCGCAGGACGATGTAATTTTTCATCGGTCACGAGGCAAGATTGAACGGAAAAACGCGCGTTTTTGGCATCAGTTCCAAAGCCGACGACGAACGTTCCTCTAAATCTCCGACTGGACACAGCTGAACTAAAAACTCGGCAAAGGGTAAAGAAAAATTGAACGAAAACGTGTATATATATTTTCGATCGTTTACGAATCCGATGTCAACGAGATTTCAATTTCAAAGGAAACGTAATTAATATGTTTAATTAAGACACTGCGACGGAAATATAATTAATAACGGCAAGAACGTTGTTTGATTTACGAGAGTATTTGTCGCCTCGGGTTTATTCATCCGAAAGATGGGAAATACATATCCAGGAGAGCAGGAGATGAATGTAGAAATTCCTCACTTTCGAGGGAAAAGTTTCTATGTTTTACAAGCCAAATGTTTAGCAACCGGGGAATCTAACCTTCGAGGAAGTTGCGAAACAAAAGTAATGGCAAAATGAAGCCAACAAGCAAAATAACAAGCAGTATTATAGAGAAAAAAAAGAGAAGGAATAACGTCAAACCACGAGATAAAGTTTCTATTTAATGTAAAAGTGCGATTAACGGATTCCAATAATTCCGCGAGGAAAAATGAATTTCGAGTTACTAGCATTGTAAGGTATGCGTGTCAGAAATCCAATAACATTAGCAGCTTTGGATGACGACGGAGTTGAGTTACGGAGTTGTGGACGAGGCAAATTTGTGACGTAATATACACGAACAATACAGGAACAGTACCGTATATGTAAATAACACTACACTATTACGAAAATTATTGCAAATATATAAAATATTGATACCACAAATAAAAGCCTTTAGTTTCTAAGGCAATCGTATACAGTTAGTAGGTATTGGTGAAAGCAGTGGTTAATATTAATTAGTATAATTAGCATAGAACAACAACCGAATGTGAAGGAAAATTGATTCCGAGTTAGGTGACTTTAAGTCTGTCCGTTTCTAGCCACAATTCTAAAAGTTTGTGTAAATTTTACCAGGTTTTAGCTATTCGTTACAAATGGAATTAGAGCGATACAGATATATTCCTGGTTTCGGTTTAACATTAGCAGAGCATCTGATTCCAGTTATGGCAAGAGATAAACAAAATCGGCAGCAGAGAAACGCCGTTCGATCATAGATTTGAAAATATCAGAAAAATAAGGAACCTTTTGATCGGGTATGCATACCGGTATCTACATATGTACTTGTGGATGATGTATACTTATCGCGTGTACGTGGAGATTCTCCTTCGAGTGGATAATTTGATCGATCGGCCGACGATCGATGCGACCGTGGTTGTGCAGTGTGCCGATCAGCAGGAAAGGAAGTGATTCTCACCTGATCGGCCGCTTTATTTTTCGTGGAATATCGTGTTCAGGTGAACAGCGGTGCGCAACTGTCAGGCCGCGTGCGGCCTGTTATGCGGTCCACGCTTGGAACGCGGCTCGTTACATCGCAGCGCGGTCTCATGTGCCGCGTGTGGTCCACCGCGTGCAGTTGTGCGGCTTGCGGTCCTTCACGCGAACCTCCGAAATTTAAAGCTTCTGCGGAATTTTGCGTTCTAACGATTCGCGACCGGCTTGCACGTTGACGCGATGGAGAGCCACGGAGCACGCTCGGGGTACCTTCGCGTGCCTCTTCGTGCGGCCGCCTCTCTTTCGGTCAACAACCACTTACAGCCGATAACGATCGCGATCGCTAAAACTATCTAAGACGCTACAGATATTTAAGGAAGAATAACGCGATAAAAGTTAGAGACGAGAGACAAAGTTACGTATATCGCCAGAGGCAAGTAGTAGAGACGAAAATTTAGGGGATAATCAAGGATTCGAGGTAGGAATCGTATTCGATCGTCGTAGAGTTGACGTTCGTTCTTGGTTCGTTTCTTTGAAATCTTTAGATATCTTGAAACTCCAAGACAAATTACGTAGCGAGTTATCTATTTGCTTCGTTAGTAGGACAATTGAAGACCACGCGGGAAAAATTCATGTCGCTCGGTGTTTGAAAAGAAGTAATCGAGGAAGGAAGTAATCTGACGAACCAACGAGCATTTGCATTTTTTCAAATTTAACGAGATGGCGGGAAACATTGCCCGCGACGTGTTTAGCTCCGAACGAGTCTCCTTCACGTAGATTATAGCGAACCGCGTTACTTGGTAGTTCGTTAAATGGGATAAATCGCAGCGGTTCATTCCAAAAAATAAAAAGCTGTCCATAGTAATACCGGAAGGAGAACTGTGATCAGAGGAACGAAGAACCAGAGACGTTTTACACGGGCAGCGTTCTTCTTCGTTTCCCTTCTTACTCTTTCAATCGCTAAGCAAAAGTACCACGTCCGATTTTTACCTCGCAATCGGGAATATATTTGCTATATTTGATAGGAATTAAAGAAGTTCGATATACGCCACTGAGGAATTTCATGTGTTACAAAATCGGAAAAGTTAAGGAAGCTTAATTACGGATTCGTTACCGAGGGATAAATCTTTCGCAGGGTGGCAGGATAGGGGCGATCACGCGATTCCGGGCTATTAGGTTTTACGTTTCCCGAATTCGAAGCTTCTAAATCTCGCAATCGTCGACAAGGTTAGCGGAACTTGGCCACGTGTAAAGTGCGCTTTACGAGCCCTGTCACGATCGTATAAAATTTCCGAACAAAAGTTTATATCCATTTCGGGCATTACCTTTAAACCGCGTTCGATTGTCGCGATATATTCCATGTTGTGCAACTTACGCCCGTTGAAAAAGAACTTTATCGATCATGCTACTCTCCTCTTCTACTCCTACGTTCCCTTACGACACATTAATCTCAAAGTCATTTATTTCTCGGACGCGTATCGCGACATAATTGCTGTCCCGCTACGGGCTAATCAACGTAATAGTTGGCTCGTTAAGATGTACGCCTCTAAATCTTGCACAAATCCTCTCTTTTTTTCTCGTTACTGTCAGTTATCGCTATATTTATAGGTACTCTTTTCTCGAATATCCCGCGCGAACGAGATCGTATCGGACGATAGAGGCGAGTTTAAATGAAATTTTGACGGAGAAACGTCTGGACCGAGCCGGAACGAAGACACGCGTTCGAGAATCACCGCAACGATGTACGCTTTCAGGATCGTTAAACTCGGCAAGGGTTACAGTGTCCTTTCGGCTAAAGCTTTTTTAAACGCTGCTGCCGTTCCCTTCTCCTTGCGGAGCATTAATTTTAACATAATTCATTCTTGAACGTTTCGCGAGGGCGAGCTTATTAACGAAACAGTCGGTAATTAACGTTGCCCCGTTCTTGCGGGACCTTGCAGCGAATTTAGGTAATTCAAAGAAAAAAGGAATATCTGGACCCCTTTAAGGAAGATTGGACGAGAACAGGGAACTCGAACTCGAATTCACGGATCTTACCTACGTTGCGTTAAAATTCTTCCTTTCGATGAAATCGTTGTCGGGTCTGTTTGCTTCTAAATTGTCGCATCGCGCACGCTTCGCTTCTAATTAGCTTTCATCGTTACATTACTTGAATAAAGAATTCGGACTCAATTTCGCGATATCTCGTATCGTCTACACAGTCTCCGATATTATTCTCCAACCAGAAATTCCAACTCGATTTCGCAGATGTCCCGCTATTAGCAAGATTATCTTGTTTTAGACAGTTCAGATTTATAAGCTCGTTCAAAGTCTTCCCTTTAACGAAATCTTTGTCCAATCGTCAAATCTTAGATTGGAAAATAGAGCGCGGCTGTCGGTTCTGTCTTCGTCTAAATTCTTGCATCGTCCACGTATCTCTTCGTTACCGTGCTTTCGACGCAAGGAACTAACAAAGTTATGAAACCAGCCGACTTCCGTACGAAATACGATTTTTGAAAGCGCGGTCGGAAATTGTCGGAATTATGGGCCCCGAAGGACTGTTCGTTAAGGATAGACTTCCCTCGAAGCTCGCCGCAACAATACACACTTCCGTGGCCGTTAGGCACGTAAAGTCTACGTTAAATCAACGTCGGCGCACAGTTAAGGATAACTTCGGTCGTTTATAATCATTTTACGGGTACTTTGGAAATTTATGGGGCCTCCTTAAAAGGAGCTTGTACAGCCTTCTGCACGCGTATAAACGTTATCGCAATATTAAGGGAGCTTTTCAGCGAGTTTCGCGTCTGCGAGCGCAGTCCACGGCTCGCGATGTGCATCGCGATTAAAATGTACACGATTAACTTCTTCGCCGCGTAACAGTTTGTCGAGTAATGGCCAATAAAAGAAATACGGCTAGTTAAAAGGTTATTACGAAACGAAGATTCGAATGTTAGACATATTTTTCAAACGTTTCTTTCCACTTTTACGTATCGTTAATTTACGAGATAAGTTGCTGCGCAATAAACTCGCGACTTTGTGTATTCAACGACGAGAAGTAGACTTGCGTATCTTTGGGAAACGACTACGCTTTCAGTTATTTCAGTTTGGCAAAAATTGTCGCGATAATTTAACCGAAAAGTATACTTATAGCGGTTAAGGTGAGAAGAACGATCGAGTTTTCGCATATATCTCTCACTCTCGGTCCTCTTTTACAACTCGAAACGTAACATGCAAACAATTTCTTCGTGTTACTATATATTAAAATAAAACATCAAAGAGAAAGTTTGACTCTGTAGAAGCACGTTCGCGTGGAACTAGATAGAGTCGTCGAACTGACACACGAGCTCAATTGGGTCCACGACGCGGAAGAGTAACGTTCAGGTAACAGGATGCGAAACCGGTCGAAACGGCCAGTAGCGGGCCACTGTGCACGGGGTCACGCGTTATTTTCCAATTTGGAAACGTCGGCTAACGCTGCCTCCATTGATCTCCCTTGGATGGGAACCTGTTCCGGCCGCGACACGACCGCGAGCCATGTCTCGTCTCCGATAAATCGTTCGGTTCTGTCGGTTCACTGGACAAAAGGAGACCTAACTCGAGCCATGTAGTTTGAAACGTAACGTCATCGTTACGTCGGTGTGCTGCTCTTTGTTTCGGAATTTTCAGCCGTTCTCGAGTGCTGCCTCGAGCGATTTCACGGTATCTACTTGTAAAAGATAAATCCATCTTCGGGGAAAAATCGTCTGTTTGACTGACGCGATCGCGATGGCTTTTTTTGTTAAACTCGACATCGTTCCTCCGGCGTTTTGTTAGACCTGATCCATGGATCGGTGCTGATCCGTGCTAACAAAGAGCCCTTCTCGGTAAAAACAAAAGCAGCCCTGTGATGCGGCTGCATAGCGCATGCGACCCGTACAAATGGCAGCTTTCGTCACGCGAAAACGAGCAAGATAATGTCGATGGTACGACCGACACAGCGCCGATACAAAGCCGCGTCGTTTAAACATAAATTGCTGTCACTTTGTTGTTATCCGTTTCTATTGTGTGACGGCGCACGTGCTTTTTTTCCGAGTTACAACCGCGCTCGAATCTCCGCTCTTCTTGATACCTGACGCGGTATCGCTTCCAAGATGTCGATGGAAAAATCAGGCAAGCTTTGCCGTTTCGACGCGTAACGAAAAGCTGATAGGGCCATTATTCTTTGGTTTCGTGACCAGTCACCTTTACTCTTATATCACGACTAAACACGAAACGAGAATGCAAAGTCTTATCATAGTCTTGACTTCTGCCACACCGTGATAAATCATCGTCCCGAAGCGAATTTCGATCGGCACGTGCCACCGGCTGCGAAGGATTTATGCGAGTGTGCGTGTCGCTTAACGCGAGACATATTCGGTCAATCGTAGAAAAAAAAAAAAAAAGGGAAAGAGAAATGGCCTTAAATCAAAAGAGGAACGACTGTTCGCCGGCAATTGACCGCGTCGACGTAACGCACAGACCATAAATCGAGCGAATTGGCACTGTCAAAGGGAAAAAGTTTCGCTTTCGAGGCCACGTTCCTTTTAAAATTGAGCCAAGACGTCCGCTTTGCGGAGAGATACAAAGATCTATGGCCTATCGAGAAAAAGCTAACTCGTGTGATCTCGATGCTTTGTCTTTTTTGCTTTAAAAATGTTTCGTCGTTGCGTAAATTTCGCGTTGATTCGAAGAATAAGGAAGCGGATCCGGCGAAATGTTTTCAAACGAAGAAGGAATTACGTAAAAATATAGTTTCAGCTAGAGCGAAACTGCATCGACCCCTTGTTTCATTCGTTCGTTTGTCCGTTCTCGCCCGCGTGTGTCTCCTGAAAGGAAAAAGGGGGAAAGAAAACAAAATGTGTGAGTTTATCAAACGAGTGCGATGAAACTCGCACGAGAGCCAACGAATAAAACCATCCATGTTCGAGCTTCGAGATTTTATTTTAATCTCCCCAATGTGTGTGTAGCAAGACACTGTAACAGTATTTATAATAATTAACACGCTCGCGCGTCGCCGCCGCGACAACAAAGATTGCGGTGTAATATTCGATTCTTTCCCATTTTTTTTCTCTTTTTTTTTTCCATTTTATAATTCAGTCTGAGATTCGATTATTGCTATTTTCGTCATTTTTTCTCCTGTGTTTTCATTCAATTCAACAAACATATTTCACTGTATTTGTTTCCTCTGTTTTACGATTTTTTTTTTCCTTTATTTCATTCGTTAAGATTTTTTATTTTTTCCCGTCACCTCTTCCGCCATCCATCTCCAGGTATCTTCGTCCTGTCGATCATTACGCGCGCGTTGAACGAAATTTTGAGAGGGATTCTCAATTTTCTTGCTGCGTTTCAGAAGAGACGGCAACGATTCTTTTTTTTTTTTTTTTCTTTTAAATATATAGATTACCGTGAGAGTTTACGTGTGTTACATGTGTGGTATGTAATGTACTTCTTCTTTCTTCTTCTTCTTCCTCGTGTGACCATGTGTATATAATACGTATATACATACATAGTTTGTTACAAGGCACAGGTAGCTTACACACTTGTCATTCGCTGAGCATCTCTCTCTCTCTCTCTCTCTCTCTCTCTCTCTCTCTTTCTCTCTTGCCGATACATGCTTGTCTTTTTCGCGTCTGTTTCGCTTCACTCTCTCGCAAACTCGCTTCGCACGCATGCCTCGTTCATGCAGTATTGCTTTTCTGTCATTCATCCAACAGAGACTACAGTAACTCTGTTTCCTCTTTACGCTTTTATCTTTCTTCTTATCGGTTATTTTACTTAATTTATTTCTTTTTTCTGCGGAACGACACTGGGGACGATCGGAGCACGATCCGAATTCTCGTTGAACCTCGTGAATAGATCTCGCAAATATAGAAACAGCGATGGCGAATTTCGATTTCTCGCTCGTCTACTTTCCGTTTTTCTTCGACGCCGATAGCGGAGCTGGACATCCCACAAATTACCACTGGCAGGAGGACGAGATCGCGTGACGATCTTTAACGATCGTGCTCGATTACATCGGGCCGTGTCGCTTCGTCGATTCGACGTGATTGCACATTGTACAATTTGCAACGCGCGGTGCGTCGGAAAGTTAGAATCGAGGAGGGTGGTCAAAACTAAATTCCGATCGGCCGGCTCGATCCGTCTATTCTACGCTTGACTCGTCAAATTGAATCGTTCGACGCAATTAAACCTCGTGCAGCTAATGATCGATGGTTCGTGCTCATCGTTGAATCGCACGCGTCGTAGGTGACGAAATTGCGAAGTGGCGATAAGTGCGCAACTCGCGACGCATCGAACATTAAGCAACCACGCGAAAAATCCTGGATGCTCCGGCGTTCTCTTAACCCGGCCATTTCCGGTCCATCGAACGATTTCGAGTTGATAAATTTCGGTTGAAGCGGCACGCCAGTATCGCTACTCGGAGCGTGTAACGTTCAATAAGCCACGCCAAGTTCGTTTCTGATTTCGCAAAATCACCGCGATTGCGCTAAAATAGCTACGTTATCACGGTTACGACAAGAACAGATAATCGAACGTCAAAGTTACGTAATTCTTTGTTTTGCGCCCGATGTACGTAAGTTGCCGATACGAACGGGATAGATCGGTTGTTTCCATGCGGGAGAAAATCGTAATAAATAAATAAGAGAAACGCTGTTTGCACGGGTGAACGTTCGCGAACTGCTGTCGCTCTATCGACTCCGTTCGTCCGTTGTCCTGGCAGCTTTTATCCCCGATCACATCCGACACGTGTCAGCCAGAGAATCGACATTCTATTAACTGTTCCAGCGATGTATACTTTTCTCAGAGGCCGCTATTTTTACGCGGTATGTTGGAAAATCATTCGCTCGGCTGCCGGCGTAAAACTGCCGGCAGCAATGTCCTTGATCGCTTGCCCCACTAAATAAGGAGAATCATCTTTTTCATTGGTTGCTGACCGTGACCTGGTGCACAGAAACGAACGGTTCATGAATCACACTTTGCGAGAGTGACTGCGCTCCTCCTCGTTTCGTCTACAGATTGCTTACGCGTGTACTCGCCATCATCCATCCGATTAACCAACCAGACCGACCGTTTTAGAATTTTCCAAATATTTGAAATTTAAATATGTAATTTTTGTAAAAGTTCGTGCGAAACTTCCATCTACGAATTTCACTGATAATTTAAATGTAAATTCGAGATATATTAAAACGTTGACGATGCACCTACCGTCCCCGGGTCGCCGATCAAGCAAGGATCGATCCTCTAATTTAAAATCGAATCGGCATACAGTTTTTCCTCCTCTTTCTCTTTCGTCTCGTCATTGCCCCGCGGTTCCATCGTTCGCTAAACACGCAACGCGTCGCGCACCCGGCACTTCCCACGAGACCAAAAATTATACACACGGTATGCGATCATATATGTATGTATATCTATATACATGCGTATCGTAAAGTGTGCGCAAACATACGCAATAAGGACTGTCGGCATGGGCCTGGTTACGCTCGGTTCGAGCTTCTTCGTAAAAGGGCGAACGTTCGAATGGGTCTAATCGATGCGTCTCTCGAATCGATCACTCAAGAGGCGTGCGTATCGTTCGTCGCGCGAGGAATTCAAAGAATTGATCGTATAGGCTGAAGTTACTGTAACACCGATAATAATTATTTATTGAAAATTAAAGTAACAAAGTATTAGAAACTCTGAAGCGGTATGCTTTGTCCGTATTATAAAATATTGCCTCCTTCGTCCAGGTATTCTTCCGTCTACCCTCGGACTTTGTCCTTTATATCGTAGTTGAATCGTGACTCTTCTCACTCTCTCCCGCTCTCTCGCTCTCGATCGCTTTCTCTCCCTCTCTGTTTCTCGTGAACGCACACTCACTCTTATATTGCTCCATATGTACCCTCGCCGCGAAAAAGTATTCTCGTCGTTGTTCGATGATCGGCCGCTGACGTTTCGTTCGAAGGATGGAAACGACGGGCCGCGATGATTCGATAAAAAGGTTCGATCGCTCGTCGAGGGATGATTGTCCCTTGATTGAAAACGTCCTCGGTTCGCTGGAGCGTACGCGGAGAGAAGTTTCGGCCAGGGGTGCACACGCTCGTCCCCATATGGCACGCGATGCCTTTCTAATCTTCGAGCGACGGTTTCGAATCGGCCCGGATGCGTCACGCGGGATCATTAAGGGTTGCCTATTGCTGTTAGAGCAAACGATAAGGGGCTGAAACTCGACCGAATTGAACGCCGATCGTACAAAAAGACGCGCTCGAGATTACCTCGTTAGCGGAGAGCTCGTTAAATCGCCATTTAATAAAATCGCACGTGTCGAACTAGGAGAATCAAAAGACGTTAGAAATCTCGGAAAATCACGTCGCCTTGGCCAACCAGCAATTACGTTTCTCGCTGGATTTTATGCCGCGAAACGTTCGAACTCTGTGTTAATTTAGCGCGCGAGTAAACCGCGGCAAACCGTTTCGCGCGCCGGCAAACGTCTGCAAATGTGCCTGCATTCCCGAAAGACACGCCGCTCGCAGGTCCGGCTTTGTACGATCTATAGAAGAAGATTCAAGAACGAGCGTATAATCCACTGTATGAGAATAATAAACTGCAGTAGAGCACCCGTACCGACGCGGAAGTAATCCGATAATCCCATTAGACGGGTTTCCATAAAATCGTTAACCGACATCCAGGCCGCGTAAACGTGTCCTGTTTCTGACTGTGACGTTGCTTTTCCCCTGGATTCCCTCGACAGCCAGCTCATCTTTATCCCGTAGTTTTGCTCGCCATTTCCTTTCCTCTTCCTTTTCTTCCTCTCTCGACCGACTAATTTCGTTCTCCCGTCCCACCCGTCGGTTTTTTTTTCCACCGTAATTAAACTTTTTTGTTCGCAGACAGTGGGGCACGTTGGCGCGTCAAAGCGGTCGACCTCGAAAATGAACGCGTAAGAAAATTATACCGTTCGTTTACTCTCGTTATCCACGCTTTAAATTCGATCGCTTTTCGAATCGTTCCCCTCGATCGGTCAAGTCAAATTAATTCGCGATGCTCCGTTGGAAATTTCAATGGAAAAGACGACGACGACGACGACGATGATTCCGGACGAATCGAAAAACGCGGAGAGTAAGCGCGAAGTCGAAATCTTGTCGAAAGCGAACTCTGGCGATGGTACACACGAGCGCTCACAGCCGCTTGCCCGCGTACGCGCGTTCAGGGGGATGGGAAAGGGAGCAGTTTGTGCAAGCAATTTTCTGTTTCTCATTACCGACTGCATTAGCGGAATATTCGCGTACGATATTAGGACCCAATGTAAATTAACCGGATTAAATGCATCGGCCGATTGCATCAATCTCATTAAGCGGAGCGCGTGTTTGACGAGAGGCCGGGTGGCGCGAACCTAGGCGGTCGGTCAGTAACGATGTTTGAGGATGCTCTGATAATTATCAAATCCCTCGGCGTTGTTTGTGTCGGGCAAATCGAAAATAATAACAAACTTCTAACTATCATTCGCGAATACGTCCCTCCTACCCGCGGATAAACGCCACCATCTATCGCTATCGATTCGACGATTTGCCGAATCTCCGACCTTTTCGTTTTCTTATCGAAGGTCCGCGGTTTTGTCCTAACAGCGAATTCGTGTGATTCTGATTGATCGTTGAATGGGTGACGTGCGGCAGGATCCGGCAACCCGTTCGCTGGGTCCGAGACTCGTAAAATTTCGATCGTCGAGGTTCTCCGCTAAGGCTCCGCGCCTCGAATCGTCACGATATTTCGCCGCCGAGAGTAACATTTGACTTTCAGCACGATAACCGTAGTTGAAGTATTCGCGTGGAACGGAAGTAGTCTATAAACTCGAGCTGTCGAAAATTCGGATATTTATGCGGACCCGGTAGCCGAGCGATTCGAGTAACCGACGCTTCGTTAGATTAGTAGAAATCCTTGCCGCGCCCCTGCTCACTTCTCTCTCTCTCTCTCTCTCTCTTTTTGAGACTCGTTCTTATCGATTTGAAACATCTTTTACGCACGCTCCAGACAGAATTGGCATTCGAGACTGTTCGCAAGAAGTGCACGCGCGACAGACGCGAGATGGGTGATCGAAAAACGTGCTCGGGGAAAGAAAAAGGTTGTTTTGTTCGCGCTTCGACCGCGGGGCACCTCTGATTGCTGTCACAATGAGCTTATTACCCCTATGAAGCTAGAGTAATCCTTAATCGCTATGTTTTTCACCTTAAGGTTATGCTAAATACGTTGCATCTTCTTAGGTACAGTACGGCATCTAAGGTGCTAATCGTTAAAAGTCCTAAACCACTAAGTATTCTACTCGTCTGGTGAGCAAACGAACAAAAACGTGTAAAATAGAGCGAACGAAACAGAAAAAAGAAAAGAAAAAAAAAGAAAAACGCCTCGTGGCTCGCTAATCCGCGATTTTCTGTGCGCAACGACGGTAAGTAACTTGTCAGGAAGGTACTTGCCGAGAAGCCTAACGAAAGTCGATCGATCTTTCTCTCGCGAGAACCCTGAAAAGGAGAGCGTCTTTCACTCGATTAAATGAACGCCTCTGAGAGAAGGAGCCTTTGATCCACCGCATTTTTCCGCATGTCGCGCGGGCATTTTTTCCACGCTTCGATATTTTCTTCCCGACGAAAAAGCACGTCGACAGCCCTCTTTTTCCTCTATATAGTTACGTACTACTCTGTTCATATCTAAAAGAACGTTTTTTCGTACGACGCCGAGCCTTTGCGACGCAACCTGTACGATATTCCGAAATACCTATGTTTCGTCTCGAGATCAGGGGAGTGGAGGATCTCTCGACGAGGTGCAACTGAACGAAAAATGCCGATAAAAAATGAGACATGCATTTAGAATAGCCGAGTCCGCGTGGCCACAGATATATTTACAGACGCGAAATTTTCAGGGATCAGAGGCTCGTCCTCGTCCGCGTCGCAAAAATGAGCACGAAGAAAAATTTAACGGCGTGAAAACTACGTGTACCGCGATTGGAAAAGTGGTAAAATAGCGATTGGCTTTTCTTATGTTTCATTCTCTTTCTCTATTCACCTTCTTTCTTTCTTATCTTTTTTTTTTTGCTTCTTTTTTAACTTTTTTCTCGCTTTGTTTTATGTCAGTTTTCTATTGTTGCGTACTCTTCTATCGTGCCTCATTGCTCGTATTTCCCTTTTCGTTTCCTCTCGTCACTCGGTTCGGGTTAATTATTACAAAGATGCTTGTACAATAATATAATATAGACTCTATATTAGTTACAATAATATCGTAGCGTCCTACCTCGCGATCGATCGGTCCGTATCCACTTGCGTCTCCCTTTTCTCTCCGTTTTCGGTCGCTGTCGCGAAAATCCGTTTGGACAAACCAATATAATAGAAGATCTCTGGCATAACGCGATGGTACAGTTTTCTCGTGAAACGCAACATCTCTTGTCTACACGATCGAGCCGTTGCGTGACTTTATTGCTTATTGCTTACGTTAACGCGGGCGCTGTCGGGCTCTTGGAAAAATTCCTTCGTCTCCAGACTTTTAAATAAACCCGGCCGTTCCTCGAAATCCTTCCGGCATACCGGAAATGATATCGTTTGCGATGTTTACGCGCGATCGAGAATCGCGAACGCGGACCAATTCGATGATCGCGCACGATATTCCGATTCTTTCGACATTTGTCATGGTAAATTTCATTTCGATTCGCAAGATCAACGTCATAGCTCTCGGAGTTTCCAGTTCTTTAATAAAATATCCCATCGATTCCTTTTTTTTCCCCTCGGCGCGATAAGGGTCGAACAAGTGGCCAATTTGTCTCACGCTATATTCCACGTTTCACCTTCTCGATCTCCGTTTGCATCGATAAACTACCGCGGGAATATCCGCCTTGGAACTTTTACCACCAGGAATTTTTCCACGAGACCCATCGACGCTCGACAAAGAAAAATAAACATCACCAAGATCGTAACGAGAAAGAATCAGTGTCGCCAGAAAAGAACGAATAATCCGGAGCAAACGCACGAATGAGAGGGGAACGTTCCCGATTGCGAGTCGGTATAACGGACCGGAAAATCCATCACAGTTACAATTTTACACTTTACACGTTTGGCCGTTTGTCTACCGATATTTTCCCCTCTCGAGAATGATCCTTCGTATTGTTCGGAAAGCTTAACGAATCCTCGTTCGAAGTAAACCTAATTTTCGCGTAGTAACCCGATCTCTGTTCGTAATTAACGAGAAAAGAAAGTGGCATTTATAGAAATCGATTAACGTTCGAAACATTAAAACGTAGCGTGTTCGAGGAACGCTGATATTCTGCAAGTGGCGATCAAATAAATTTTACGGCGCTTTGAAATTGCCTATCGTTGTTCACCGCCCCGATGCGATGGAAGTTAATTGAATCGTCGAAATAGTGATGTTCTCGAAATACCAGAAATATTTGGATTAAATTTATCATCGGGCACGACGTTTCTGTTTAGCCATGCAGAATACATTGCGATCGTTGAAGTTATACGCAAATAGTTTCGGGTTAATACGCAATTGATACGATAAATTATTAGCGGGCAGGATATAGATTATTTCGGTGCAAGATGATTTATTATTCAAAGATTTTTCACAAAAATAAAATTTCGGCTGGGCGGACCCTGATTCTTTCCTCGTGTCTCTCGTTCCTCTCCGCTTTTTAGCCCATTGGCGCATCAAATAATCCTACTACACGATAGATTGTATTGCGTTAATTACTTCATTAACACCTTTTAACACTGTTTGCTACGCGCGTGTATCGGTGTCAATCACGTTTCACTCTTCGCGATCATTCTAACAGATCGAACGTTTTACTCGGCGAATAATATTCGGTGCGATAATAAATTCGTAGCATCGATCATTGTGTCCGGCTCTCTAAACATCGTGGACGAGCGACGCGTGCTTTTTTTTTTTTGTTTTGTATCGTACAATAGAAAAATAACGCAGTTAACTCGGAAGCTTTGAAATATGTTTTTCCCCTTCGGTCGGTTATTAATACAGCTAGCGGCTATTACAGCTATTATATAATAGTTACGCTATACATTCAGCTATAACACGGCTAATAGCCCTTTGTAGCTATTATATAACAGCTACAATGCAATCAACCTTTAATACATCTACTAATATTTCGTGTGGTAATTGAATTCTGCCGCGAGCTTTCTCGATTGGCCCAAAATCTGTTAACGGATGCGGAATCTTCCGTGCCGTTCGAACATTGTACTTCTCGGTGAAATTAAACTTCAAAATGGTACGTCTTTGTTTTTATCGTATAATTTAATCTATAGCGCTCAAATTGTTCTAAAAAACGATGCGTTGCTACGATCGAAAAGTCGACGGCGCTTTAGTAACAACGATCCACGATGTTTCGAGATACAGGTGCACTCCTGTTTTCTTCGTGCCGGCTTCTATTCTTCGAACTGGTAATACAAAATACACGGTACACCCACTTACAGTACTCTGTAGGGTCGTGGAAAGAAAGGAGCAGCCGGTGTGAAAAATATTTGCCGAGTAACCTGTTCCCCTTCACGCCTTATTAAAGCTATTCTCTATGTAGTTTCTACCTTAAATGATAACGACCTCTGCCGGTCGATCGTCTTACTAACTAAAACGTGATGTTGCTTTCTTCTCTCTTCGGTATCGTTGCGGGCCGGCAATCGATCCCGTTCTCATCGCTCGTCACCTTTCGCTAAAGAATCCGATCGATCGTGCGCCGTGATCTCGCTCGTGATATGGTCTAACCATAAAAACTTGTGTAATTACTTTGTTATCTTTACCCGATTTTTAATTAGCTAGTGCCTACGAGCTACATCGGTAAAAAACCTACTGGCCAGGGGAAATTCGCGTTCGATCTTCACGACCCCTCACCCTCACTCTCCTTACATCGTTCCTCTCGAAGGAACAAGCGGCTCCCTTTCCCGTCGTTGAGAAAAAAATTTCCTTCGAAAAGTAATACCCTTTCCTTGCTTCTTTCCTTCCTTCCTTCCTTCCTTCCTTCCTTCCTTCCTTCCTTCCTTCCTTCCTTCCTTCCTCTTTCCCTTCCGTCACTAAACCGTTCATCTTGATCGGATCCGTCTCCTTCCCAAACGATGTTCCGCCCTCTTTTCTTGTCTACTTGATTTTCCTTCTGGTCTGGAGGAGCACCTCTCATACGGAAGAAATCAGAGTTTTGCCTCTTGTCTCTTTATTATAGGCGACTTTATTTTTCGTTCCTCGAGATCGAATCGAATCAGGGACCGGCACTCTTAGCTAGGACGAACCTCGATATCCTTCCTCGTCTCTCGTTGCGCGAAAAAATTTTGATGGTCGTGCGAGCACGAATTTCTCCCGACGAATCAGAGAGGCTAGCAAGAGCTACGGACACGAGCGTTCGAAGCCAAAGTATCGATTGTGCCATTTTCTCTTTCAGTTTCTTCTTTCTCGTTGGCCCGGACGCTCGACCGATCTTGTTCGGTGATTCGCGCCAAAGGCGATTATATATAATATATATATATATATATGTATATTATATATGTATAATATATAATATATATATATTTTCTTTTTATACACGTGTACCACCTCGTTTCGTCACCCACACGGTGTCCAGTAACGCAGATTACAAACGTTGAGTTTTAACGGTCGCGAGATCGTCGTCCGTTCGATTAGAATCACCTGTATATCGCGACGACCGCCGCCAGGCTGACGATCATCAGGTACGTCGATCGAGTAACAAAGCCCCTGTTCTCTTCCATGCACTGACCTGCAAGCACAAAATCATGTTTGTTCTTAGGCTGGATCGGACTAAGGTAAGGATTAAGTAAACATCGATGGGCTAAAGCGACGCCGCCGCTTAATTCGACGTTTATCAACGAGATGCCACGGTACATTTGTCAGGCAAAGTCGTCTACGTGTCGCAGTAAATTATGCATGGCTGTCGCGCACCATCTGGCTATTAGAATGCGCTGGATGACAATCGCTGACGCGACGATTTTGATTGGACGTTGCAGTCTGTCGCGCTGTCAAACTGCATTCCGTGCCGCGTAAGAAAATTCGCATCTCACGCCACTTCTTCTCCCATGGACAGCTGCGATAACTTTCCTCGAAGACGCGTCGAATCTCGCATCGATACAACGTAACCTTGATGTTTCTCCCGAAGGTACGAAATAAGGATACCACCGTTTCGAAACTTCGCGAAGTATTTGGGAAGCAAATCGGTAGGTCTTTCAATAAGCTTGGCGAAGTCTGAGGTGAAAAGGCGTAGCAAACAAAGCAACGACGGGGTAACGAAACTGAAGGATCCTCCGTCGAGTGACAAGATAACGGTTCAAGTTCCGAGGATGCTTCAACCTGAAGCACGCAGATGAGCGCTACACAATCTGATAACGTCAAACAAATAAGGGAACGATGCCGTAAGCAAGAACGACGTAAAGCGACTTCGCGTCCGTATTTTTCATTAATGAAGCTTCCGAATGATCGTATCTTTCGGAAGATTAATTGTTAAATAGCAACGATGTTGAGTTATATAAACGCGAAAAATTGCGAAAGCATAGAAAATAGCATCTTACGGTGTCAAAGAACCAAGTCCTAGGAAAAGATAGAATCTAGAGAAGAACGAGTGCCACGAAAGTGGCCTAATTTCTTTGACAATGCTCTTCCGTTGGGGGGGGGGGGAGGGGAGGAGAGGAGCAGCCTCTAAATCTCGAGACAAAGTGCTCGAACGAAGGAAGATTCGCGGAGCGGCGGTAGTTGCGGAACAAAACTGTTAGGTTCATTGCAGCGGAGACGCGTCCTCGGCAAGGCAGAACGGAGACCTTAAGGATCCTCAAGAGTGAAGTGCCGAAGGAAAGGAGGAGGTACTCACCGGTACTGGTAGCATTGAAGGCCAACATAGGTGGGGGCGGCGGAATTCCCCTCTGGCAGGCGACCTCGCTGGCAGTCAAACTGACAACTCCGCCGCTCTCTTTGTACATGAAGCACAATCTTCGACTGTTTCTGTACGGCTGGGGCCTGTTGTTCTCGCTGGACCAGCTCGTGCCAGGTGCCAGTTGGGTGGCGATCACGAATTGGGTGCCCTCCGCGTCGAACCACCTACCGTGGCAGGAGTACGCTGCGAAAGAGAAGGCAAAGGCTTCTTTATCCCTGCCGCTCTAACGGAACGAACTTGCAGAATAATGGTGGGAGGTATTTCGAGTCGCTCGTTAACCGTCGAGTGCCATTATCCTTTAAACAAACTCCGACAACTTTGGAAGTTGAACGTCGACGAATAGAGAAGCTACGGATAGTAAAGCTGAAAGATCTTGCTACAATAACTGCACGGACGAATCTATACGCGAGTCGTATTATCGATGCAATTTTAATTATCAGCGAGCTCAGCGACCCCGCTCAGATCGGTGGTACTTTCCAACGAAATTTAAATAACGTTTTATTGCCAAGCCGTGAAAACAGAAATGATCGAATTTCTGTCAAATTGAAATTTTCACTCACCGATCGCGTTGTCTTCGACGCAGTCCGTCTGAAATTCCATTCTGTCCGCGGTAGAACATCCTATGGTTATGGTAGTAACCTCGGAGCTGCATCTAGAGATATCTTCTTCTCTCTTCTCCCTTTTCTCGAAAGATCCGTTGCTAGGATTCAGCTGCTCGACGTTTCTCCTCGTCCTCGCCAGCAGGTTCGACGTCATCTCTCTGCCTGACCTCTTTTTTGGCAGGTTAGCGGTGTCCGGGTAATCGCCGAAATAATCACCCTGAATCTCGAGCATGCTCGAGCCATCCGTATCGTCGAAATCGGTTGCCCAGAATTGCCTGATTCGTGCGAAATCGTCTGCGTCTACCCGGAAGTCCTCCATCTTTGGGCTTCTT
Organism: Bombus vancouverensis nearcticus; assembly: GCF_051014615.1. Classification (NCBI taxonomy): domain Eukaryota; kingdom Metazoa; phylum Arthropoda; class Insecta; order Hymenoptera; family Apidae; genus Bombus; species Bombus vancouverensis. The sequence continues at coordinate 1,899,749 of NC_134928.1, read as the reverse complement.
CTTGATCTATTGCTCGTTCGCTGGATACTAATAGCTGAACGTTTGGCAAGATCGTGCGTTCTTCTGAGTTTCGACCTCGACACGCTTTCGGTCGATCGCTGGTCCTCCGATCTTCTCATCTTGGATCTAGTGTGGTCGCGCAGCAGGTCCTCGATATCCAAAGTTCGCTTGGACGACACCTCCTCGAGGCTGTGATCGCGATGGTTTCTGTTGTTGCGATTCGATCTGGCGCGCCTGCCCATTCGCTCATGGACGAGGTATTCGTTGTTCGCCCTTCGTTTCTCCACGTCGAAGTCGAGCTTCCGGCCGCGTCGATCTTCCTGGGTTCGTTCCTGGGCGTGCCGAACTTTTTCTCTGTCACGCCTGACGCCCTCCTGGTGTTGGTTCCTCCGGCTTTCACGGATGTTCCGTTGGTTCCGGTTCACCCCCGTCACCGTAAATTTGCCCAAGTACGGGCACGTACGTGGCTCCGGGGAACTGGCTGAAATTTTCAGAAAATCGTTCCGTGAGAAACGAGAAAATTCTTTTCCAGAATCCTTGCGGCTGTTCCATTAGAATACCGTTTATTTTCGTCCGTTCCCACCACAGTCCCTAGGCACGTCTTTGCGATCGATTCTACCGACACGTTATGAGAGCGAGACGTTTCGAAAGTTCTTAAAAAGTATCGAGTGAAAAGAATTTTACGCATTAGCAGTTGAGTGTACTTTGTAATTTTCTATAGAAGAAATGGGAAATATCGACGAAAAGGAGGTGGGGGAGGGGATACTTTGTCGAAATGCCAAACGTGTTCCGAATCGATTAGGACCTTTTCCTAACGCCGCCGACCCGGCATCTCGATAAACCAGCTGTCTATAAACTTTCTCTGCAAGATCCCCTAAGCAGAGAGACACCGGCAAAGTTACCGAGAAACATCGCAACCGGAGATCAGCTGAATTACAAATTACCTGGTTCACGTACACCGAAAGCAATCAACAAGAAACTTTCGATGGGGGTCTATCGATCTTCCCTAACGACGCCTTCTTGCCGAAAGATCGATCGGATCGGCCAACTGCGAAACACCTCCAAAACACACTGATTCGGGTCAGAATTCGAGGCGACCCTTCTTGCATCGATCGATTAACCTCTCGAAATATCCAGTCGTCGACAAGAAAGATGACAAAGAGTAAGTCGTCGGATAGATAGGACGGAACACGCTATTATACAGAGTGGCAAAAATCGCGAAGCGAGCAAGAGGAGCGCATTATGGCTTTAATGGAAGCTCGTTAGATAGCGAGAAGGAGAAAGAAAGGAATTGCAGGGATTCGTCTAGGAGACGAAGAAGGAACGCTATAACGAGAGAGCGTAAATCGGCCATAGGCAGGCACAATGCGAACTCTAACGAGACAAATCTGACGTCGCACCCTCAGGCTAGTCCCTCTCCCTCCGCTTGGCAACAACCCCTTCCCGCAGCACTCGCTGTCTTGCCGAAGATTCGCGACAGAATCCCGGCTTTTCTGTTTTCTTCCGTTGTTTCGGGGCCACCGCCACTCGCCGGGGTATTATTTTCCGGCTTAATGAGGCGGCTCGAGGTAGGCAAGAATCCAAGATGCTAAACAAACATCGCAGACCCGACGTGGCGAAATATTTGCTAAACTTTCGGCCGTGCGGCCTGAACAACTGTTTGCCGGCAGCCATCGATTTTTTGCCTTTCAAATTTCACCTCGATCATTTCGAGAAAACTTTGACCCGCTATCTTCTGTTTGCCAATGTAAAGGATTTCCCTCCTATCAACGATAAGATTTCAATGTTACCCGGGCGTTGGAGTGGCTTTCGTCACCTTAGACGAATACCGGTGTCTTATCTTTATAGTTGCACGTTTTATATTCTCTTCTAAGCCTTCGGCTGTATTCTACGAATCAGTTTTATTTCGCTGACGATATACATAGCTGTGTACGAAAGCATGCGAACATTTATCGCAGACAATTTCTACGAGTATATTACGTATGCTATACGAAAGTTTTTGAAATTTCATTGGCATCGTAACGACACATTTTCGATCTGAAAATGTGTTATCCAAGTTATAATTTTTTTCACTGCAAATGTGCTTTTAGTGTAACGTTGAGGTTTATTAATTGTCGAAGTGATATTTTAAACTAAACTTACACAACTAACGTATCCGCTAGCTTCTACGTAGATTTCGAAATTTGTTTCAAACTTTATCAACGTAATCATGATAGCCGGGTTTCGTTACCGCGCTAATGAAATTTCAAAACGTTTCGTACAACACGTACGATATATTTACGAAATGCTTCTTCTACAAGCGCTGGAATACTTTCACGAGCCAGTATATACCAAGTATGAAATTATAGCAAATCCAAGCGGGAAGGAAGTCATAATTCGGGACATTTTCCTCACCCTAAAGTTCTTTCCTTTCGATACGATCGAGAAATCGCTTTCGATGCTCGTTTGGGAAAAGCCAGTCACAAAAATCTCGTTATTTTCATGGTTAATTAGACATGTATTACATCGGGTCAAAGGCGATTCCAGCAAAGGAGGCTTGATTTTTCCGACTCGTTAGGCGATTCCCTCTACGAAGGTCCTGGCCAAAGGGATGGGCCAAGGGTGGGATCCCCGTGAGGTCACCCTTCGAGTCTCTTTCTTTCTCTACCTTTCCCTTTTTGTATTTCGATCGGGAGAACAAATCGACGTGAACTTCGACGATCGTTAATTACGTTCGTCGAGCGAAACTTTTGACAATGTATTGTGGAATTGCTGCCGGGCCACGAATTTCAATGGCAAAGTAGCAAAGTTCTATGAGTGGTTACCCCTGTAACTTTTCACTTTTCGTTTAATTCCAACGTGCTTCGTTACGTCCATGTCATAAAATACCGTACTTGATATAATCGAAATTTATTAAGGATTTCATATACAACAGAAAATTAACAATACCGCTGGATTTCCCGTGTAATTTAACGAATCAGATTTTATTCTCACGCTTTAATCACGTTCCGCAGGCATTTCGTATACGATTTACTTCTCCGCTCCGTTTGTGTCATTTGGCGCGTCCTAATTTCGTTATAACCATTCGTACGAATTCTACATACAGGGAAAACTATGGCGCGTATCGGCTGGACGTTGTATCGTGGATCGATATTAAAAAATTCCAACAGCTTCTTTCGACCGTTCCTTCGAGCAATCGGCAAAAGTTGGCCAAACAATTAAATTTAATTGACGGGTGGTCGACTGCCGTGAATCGCGTGTCGCTCTCTCGACAAAAAGAGGAAACGGAAATGGACGCGTTATCATGGCCGCGGATCAAGGACGGCTCCTCGACACGGCACTTCCAACTTTTTAATTAATCAATCGACCGACGCCCGTGAACGACTTTCTTTGTCGGCCGGCCGAAACGAAATGGCCGACCGCGGATCTGATCGATCAGGAAAATTTGCCGCGCGCGACCTCCACAGTATGCGCACGTACACCACATACGCAATCTCGTTGCTCTTTTCTGTTCAAACCGTCGAAAATTTAATTACATGATATTGGCTTTCCACGAGGATACTTTCTGTGACAATGTCCAAAGCGTGGAAAAACGCGGAATGAAATTTCGCCAACCGCGGTCCGGCCGCAATTTGTGTCGGCGAAGCAATAACCGCAACGGAGCTTTCAAAAAGTCGCAACATTGACAATACACGTATACATAGATTTTTTTGTTCGCGTTGCCTCTTGGCGAGCCATAGACGCGAGAGAGGCAACAATACGTTATACGATACTTAGAGCGGTAGCCCGAAATAAATCGCGTTAAAGAGCAAACACATTATTTACCGCAACGCCGGAAAGGGACGATAAATATCCAGGTTTCTCTCCTTCGAAAGCCCCAGGGAATAAATCAGCCGAGGCGTAGGTACATTTAACAATCGTCAGCTTGCGCAACCGTATAGCTCTTCCGGAAAGAAATCTACGGGGTTGGCCATGGCGAGAAGGGAGCGGCCCGCGGGCGAGAAAGGACACGATAGAATGGCATGCCAATTATCTTTCGCGCGAGTCGCAGTCGAGACGCTTTCTTTGTTTCGTTCGGCCGGAAATGACGCCTCGATTCTCGCCAGAGCGATAAATTTCCAGCGGAAATAACTTTTGGCAGTGAAAGAGGGCGTGGACTGCCGCTGCCCTCGTCGAAACAGGGAGGACGCTTCGCGCTCTCGGAAAACCGGAGGAAACATCACCGGCTTTCCAAAGATATTTTTCGCTATACTCGAGCAAACTTCTCCACCGTTTTCCATCGCATTTTCTTGAAAATACGTAAAAATACGTAAAAACACGTAAAAATACGTATACATGCATACAATCGTCCGTGTTAACTTTGGAAACATGTCTTGCTTCGTTTCTATCATCTATCGCGTTACTGCGATGGACCGACGGCGCTCTCGAACGTATTTGTTCCTGTGAAAACATTGTTCTGTTCATCTTCTATTTGACTAGCAATATTGTTTAAACATTCGCGTATGGAAAATGGAATATTGCTTCCTTTATGGCTCGCTTTATAGCTATCCTCGTTATACAACTTGTATAATGTCTATCTCGTACGATTCCTTTCGAACATGTTATTTTACAACTAAGCGAAAAGTCATATCGAAGTAAACGAATCCACTTCCGTGTATAAAATCCCGAAAAAGAAAAATAGATTTTTTTAATAAAACTCGGATATTTATCCTCGCTACTACAGACAGATTGATATATTTTAAACGACCAAAGTACGAGGTATAGGATATTTGGCGCGCGTTCCGTAACATATCCATCGACGAAAAGGGAATGATCGGTGATCGGTAAAATAGGATTCAAAAGATAGGAGGATCGCTCATAAAGTAAAGGGGCAACAGGTCCAGAATGTATTCGAGAAAATCCGAAAACTGTTTCGTACGGAATAAAAACATTTGAAAAATATGTACGGGCTAGCAACAAAAATATTTTATTATCGGCGAAAGCACACGCGTTCGCTATATATTTATATTCGCTGTGTAAAACGTTTCCTTTCCTGCTCCGTGTAAATTCTCCCTTCTAGTCTCTGCCCATTGCCCTTGGTCGACCCCGTTTGCTACACGAACTTCCTGTTTTCCCCGGTCACGAAGATGCAACGTTTGGAAATGGGTTCGCTCGTCGGCGGAATTGGATTTTAATTCGCATTAACTTCCCACCGTGGACTCCGGATTGATTTTCTCCTCTTTGATTTCGCTCGAACGAGTACGACCAATATTTTCGCTTAGTCCCGCTCTTCCACGTCAAACTTCTTTATACTCTCTCGCTCTCTCCCCTTCCTGCTCCCTCTCTCTCTCTCTCTCTCCCTCCTCTTTTTCCTCCCTTGTGCCTCCTTTTCTTCTTGCTTTTCTTTTTTACGTAAGCAACTGCGAGGAAGACCGAGGGTACGCCCGGTAATTTCTCTCTCCGATAAAAGAAAAGCTTTGTCATCCGCTCTTATTTTCCGAGTTAATGGATTGTTGCGCGACACGATAATGGAGAATATTTCGCTGCAGACGAACGTCATATAATATTATAATTTTTTTTTAACGAACATCGATCTTCCCCCGTTTCTGCTCTGTGTCTTTACGTTGATCAACGCTCGTGATCAACGCGGATAAATCGCGACAAACGCAGCCGCGTAATGAAAACGAAATGACTGGACGACGAGCGACGAAATGCCGTATATTTAACAAAGGCATTTTTGCAGAATGGCGCGTCGCTACAGATCGCAATTGGAACTTTCCATCCGTACACCTGTCCAGCAAAATAATTGCCAGTTGTTCGCTCGAAAGTCGTTATATTCGCTTTGCACAATTGTACTGCCTATCCTCGATGTTTTCTTCGGTTCGAACGACACGTTGCGTTGGTTCGGCGGTAAAATAAGAGCGGTCGAACCGACGCGGCAACAAAATTCGCCAACTGGGAAAACAATCGCGTTCTACCGTCGTTTCGTAAATCAAAGGCACCGAGAAACGGTCTAGCAATTTTCTGCTAGCTGGATTCGGGGATGCATTATAGGGAATAAAATACACATCTCTTCGGCGGTAAACACGCGTGACAAGCGATGTAATTAAAGCTGAGTGCAGCGCTAAACGACATCGAGCTTGCACGGCTTGATTATTATTGCCCGGCCAACATTTCGACCCGATTCTGTCAAATATAGCTGCCTACGTAATTTTGTATCGCGAATATTAAACCATTAGGTGTAATGACCGATGCGAACCGCGATGCCGCGAAATTCATCGGACCAATCGTCGCCCGATCAATATCCGTTCTCGCTGGATCCGGCGTGCACAGCGGATCCACCGGCTTTCAAACTTTCAAATGGATTTTCCGGGAATAATGAATTTTATTATCGAGCCTCCGTTTCATCCAACAGCCTATATAATCTGTCCGGTTCTCTATCTCTGCAACTGGACAACGTAAATTTATTTAATTAGCAGTTAAAAGTCTATTCGTGAATTATCGTTGATTTACGCTTTCCGTTATTTTCTCATTAGCTAAATTACCAATTTTCCAATGCGTCTCGTTGTCCTTCGTCGAAAGGTTTTATCGTTTCGCTAACCCTCCTCTCCCTTTCCTTGTCGGCAATCTTCTATTTGCCTCGAGATTCGCAAATTTTTCAACATCCAGTCGAAACTCTGTAGCTACGAGCGCGTTTGAAATTGCTTGAAATTGCTTGAAATTGTTTGAAAAAACCGGCGAAAGGGCGAAGCAGGTTCGCATCACTAACCTCGATACACCTCGATAGACTGTGTCGAGCGACGACAAGACGCGGCAGAAAATTAAAGGAGCAAGAGCCGGGGGATAACACGACGAGTTGCGGTTAACGTTCCAAACGGTACTCCGTTGCCTGTACATCGGCGGTTGAAACGCCGACAGAGAAGCCAAGCAGACGGAGGATCTGTTGGAACGGAGAAAGAGCGAGACAGACGGAGGAAAACAGTGGAAGCATGGGATAGCTTTGAGCGGAAGCAAGGGGGACATACTGAAGGAGCAAGGATCCGAAGAAGAGGCTGAAGCCGCAGAGTCAGGTGACCCGTGTCAAGTTCAAAGACGCGAATCCTAACCCTAGCAACGTTTACTCCGAGCTCTTGAAAGGAGGCCTTTAAGAGCCACGATGTTATAAGGTGGCCCATGGTCGATCCACCGTGAAAACGCAGCTACCCTTTGACGCAGAAATTATTTCTTCGCCGCTTCAATCCTCGTTTACCTTTCCCTTTCATCTGCCTTCGGAGCCGTCATCCGAAATCTCGCGTCGAACCAAGAAAACACCGCTTGGAATAGGGAAACGAACTGGTAAATGTTTAAACTACTGCACGACTAGATGGATCATATTTATGAAACGAATTAGTCATGTGGCCCAAAGCCTTCGTACGAGGACAACCGGATCCTCTGAAAAGAAATCGAGTTTACGAGCGGTTGAAGTCGAAAGAAATTCCACGCTAAACCCGTTGGCCAGTTACCCGAGTTACCTAGCAGCGAGCTTCGTGATACCGAGCAACGTTCGTTTCCGAGCGAAAAGTGTTTCCGAGATTGCACACGGTTTCTTCCTCGGAATCTAAATATCTGCGCACGCGAGAGGCATTCGCAGGGTTGGTTTACGTATGTCAGGAACACTTTGCACTTTGTTGCAGAAAATGGTTTTCGCGTCGATTCGATGTCCGTGACTCGGGCGAATACTTCAGGACAGCGACACGACGACCGACGAGCGCGTGCTCGGGGCGTTTCTAACCCGGCCGAAACAGATTTCCCCGCCCGATTACAACATCGCTGTTGGCAGAGCTCTCACGGCCGACGTCGAGCATCGATTCTAAATTAATTTCAATTACATTCCGCATAACCCAACCACGATCATTCGCATCTCGACGTCTATCTGCTCCAATTGAAATTTATAGGCAAGTTTCGGCAAACGACCGGACGCGTTTTCCATCCTTTCGCAAAACCTTGGCACCGCCGTGTAACTCGTACATTTCCTTTCTTTCGTACGTACGTATCTTGCGTGTAAGTTACGATTCATCGATGTTTTGGATCGACCATAGTACGAGAAACGTTTCAATTTCAACGCCGATACATTTTCGCTGGTTTGTATATTGACACGTACTACTTGCTTTCAGCAGTTGCCTTGGCAACGTTCAGGCTCAAAATCTAACAACTGTTCTACAAATCACGCACGCGAGACAGCAGAATCATCGCTACGTTTTCTCAGAAAGATTTATCGACGATTATCCTGCTAATACAATTGATTTCTATCGTAGCAACGCGAGACACTTGCTCCCTATCAAGACCGGTTTTAATTAATTCAAGTGTGAAAAACGACCGTCAACTGCGTTAATTCCGGCGACACGTATCAGAATCGTGATTTTCCTGTGTTTGTCGCGTCTCTCCTATTTCAAGAATCGCATTGCAAAACCTGCGATTTCCCCGGAACTCATCTTCCCCGGAACTCATCAAGATAGAGCATTCTGTACTTATCGCAGATACTAGTCAACGATGACTGGTCGAAAAACGCTGCTGCACATGTTAGCTGACGCGCGTTGTATCGCGAAACTTTTAAAACACGAACGAAATTGCGTATCTACTTCATCTATCTGGCTCTTCGGTCGATTGGTTTTTAACAAATAACGAGTCTTCGCGGATGGTCGCGCGAGCATCGTCGATTCTTCGTTTTATCAATCGAGCGGCCATCTGGACAGCGGCTGTAGAACGTCGTCTAGTTGCGTAACTCCATCGCATCGAGGAACGTGGATAATAATCGAAGAGCAACAATCGGCACAAAGAGAGGGAGCCGGACACGTCAACGGATATCAAAACGGCGAGCAATTCGCAGCAACGATCGGACGATGGAAATTCAATTTTCCAACTAGCTGGAGTCGTCAATATGTAGATACGTATTTTCGGACAGGTTCGCGAACAGGTTCGACGTTTAACAACGTCCGATGAGCGTTGAAATTTCATGGACACTTTGTTCCGTGGTATTTTTTCGTCGTTCAGCACCGAAGAGCTGACAGAATAAATCGTGGTAATTACGAAGCTAGAAAATTAATCGTCACGATTTTCGCGAACCATCGTGGCGCATCTTTACACTCTTGTTTTTTCAAAAACTTGTTCTATCTTCAAACGCGTTATTCGTGCTACGAGATTACAGCAAACTGAATATCGTTACGTTTATTTCTTTGCTCCTGTATCAAAGCATCGGATTCGTCGGTCTCTGTCGTTGCTTTCTTTACAGAAACTACCATGCGCGTCTCTATCGCGATTTGCTTGTGTTTGCTTTGTACGTTTATCGGTTATTGTTGATAACAGTATTATTATTGCATCAAACAAACTGAATATGCATCTATCGACCGTAATAAGTGATTATCACGTTATTAGCGTTCGATTTATTGGTGCCAGTGCGTGTAATTAATATTATCATAATTAACATCATAACCGAATCGAGTACTATCGTTGATTCTACCGATCGGAATCTTTTCAGTATTTTTCGAAAACTGTCATTTTCCTTATGAAAACGAAGAAGAGATTTCGTTGGTGCAGACGAGCAAACGTTGGAAAACGACGGAACGAAGATCGCGAAACAATAAATCGAGCAAACGGAGAAAGACGCGTTCCACGAACCACGATGCGAACGTCACGATGGATCGGTTTTGTCCGATGGAAATTCAATTCTCAAAACGGAGGACGGCGCGTAAAAGCGACGCGTTCATCGGCATGGAATTTCCAAATACGCGTCGACCTCGTTTTTCGCCCAGCTCCGTCTTGTCTCCGCAACTGATAGCTTTAACGGTCATTTCTAACCTGCGCGAATCGTTTATGAAAGCGGTTTCCGGCGGAGGATGAGACGCGTAGCCCGAGTGGTCACGATACTCTCTGTGAGAAGTTATAATTGTGTCCAACTATTCGGTCCGGATGGTACCTTAATTCGAACGTTAGATGGCAATTACGTATTGCAAGCATGCAAATTACCTATTTTCCAGCGAACGCGTGGGATCCATATTTTGCGCTGACTCGCTAATAAAATTTTGTACGCGCATTGAAACGAGATCCTCCTGGTCATGGTCCATTGAACTAAACATGGTCATTATAGCAATTTTCCGGTATATTTGGTACGTTATTTTCTTTCTCGTCCTGGTGAACTTTAATTGCGATCGATGACATTGGAAGTATGCTTCCAAGTTTGTTCATACATCAGCTCGTAAAAATGATGAGACTTACGCATCCGCAAATATATACATACATACATAAATATATATTTATATGAAATTTCATCAGCACCGTAGTGAAACACTACGCAAAGTATCGGCATACTTTCGTGAACGTGTAAAGTAATAAATTTTCTTTCCTAACAGTCGTTCTTGCACTTGGAAATACCGTGGAACAACTGATACGACGAAGAATCAAGCGCTCTAATAACGAGTAACTTTCAAATGCTAATTGTTCCCGGTATGCAGTAAGAATCGTTCCAGCGGGGTTGGTTCGAGCTAGCCAGTTGAATTCCTACTAACGTTACCGAAACGCTCTGTACACAGAATGTCTTCCCCTAATCCGCAAATAGACATTATCTTGGTAACGTCGTAATTACCCACGTAATACATTGTCTTCGTAAAAATGAATTCGCCGTTGCGCGGTGCAGCGAGATCCCTCGGTTCGGCGAGCTAGGTTTCATTGGATCTCGTCATACGAGGAAAAAGAGGGAAAGAGATAGACAAACGATAGGAGGGGGCGAAAATTCCGTTAATTAAACGCGAGAGTACTCCATTCCATTATTTGCATACGCGAAGCTTTCGAGCGCGCGCGACCGTGCGAACCCGGTGAAAATAAGATTGTTGGGAGACGCACGTCGCGTAAAATTCGCAAAGTGAACTTCCTGCTTTGCCCGCGGCTCGAACAGAAATTCTTGCTACGGGGCTATTATTAATACACCGCTTCTGCCCTTTCGCTTCTTCCATCCTCTCTAACGTCGGCCTTGCGAATCCTTTTGCGTTTAACTACCACAAGCTGTCCGTAGGTTGCGGTAGATGTCGTGAAATCGGCGATAGTACGCGTTAAAGAAAGTGGTGGAACTCGGATGTTTTTAGCGAGGGTAGTATATCCAGTCGCTTATGTAATCAATATGCGAGGGTGAGAGAAAATCGACGCGGAAACGTGGCTGATATTAGCGCGTGCTGATACTACCGTAAGATGATAAAAACCGACTCGAAACACACCTTCCACCACTTTCCACCATCGTCCACAGCCCTTTGTGTTGCTTGGTTTCGTCCGGCAAAATGGAACCACGTTGGATCTTCGCGTGGATCTGAGAATGAATGTTTAATTAGTGTCGTAATTAAATGGCGCGGCGAGGGACAAGGGAAACCTTTAGCTAAATACACAACCCCGCCCCGTCTTCTTCTCGGCGTTGCCATAAATTCCAGGCAATTTATAAAGATACGCAACGGAGAAATGAAAAGACGAGGATTTTCATTACGTAAACGCGATAGATAAACTCTATTTCTCCGGCGGTGCTGCGTGCTACGGCGGATGCGCGAATAATCTGTTAATTCATCGCGCGTCACGAGAACTCACCCGAATAATTAGATAACGACTCGCGGACATAAAGATTATAAATGGACACGTAAGATGACAAGCGGCGTAGAGAAGTCCTCGGACAAAGGGGAACGTGAAAGATCAGAAACGAAGAAAGAGATATATAGAAGTGAAAGGTAGTCGTCAGGGTGTGGTAGACGGCGGTAGATGTAAGAAAAAATGTACAAAGAGGAGCGGGAAAAGGATAGAAGGAAGGAAGGACGGACGAAGAGGGATGAAGGAGAAAAAGAGGAGTGAAACTCGCTGCGTTCCAGTATGCGAGCGAAATGGAGTGCAAAAACCGAAACTGCAAGATGTGCAACTGCAAGCTCGGTTGGACGAACGCAGGGATTGCCAGCGACGTCAGCAGAAGGCTCTTTCACTACCCTCCCTTTTCTTTTCTTCGTGGATTTCTTCCAACTCTTCGAAACGGCTTACGAGACCAGTTCCCCTCTCTTTCTCTCTCTCTCTCTCTCTCTTCTACTCTCCTCCTTCCCGAGGCACTCGCACGATCCTTTCAATGATCGCGGAAGAGGATTTCACGTCGATTTCACCACGAAATCTTCAGCTTCGTACACAAATGATACGATTGCGCCGCGATGCAATTATTGAAATGTCATTTCCAGCGGAAAATAAATGTCTTTTACCTTCTTCCGATTTCTTACTTCCGGTGTCTGTTTTCTAAATAACAAACCAACGCTTACGCTTGGTTCCGCGATGGGAGGGAGAAGTTTCCGCAATTTCTTTTTTCACCGCGAGCTAAATTATAATTCTCGACATCTTCCGCTCTCGTCTCTCGCCAAACTTTTATTCCACGTACAATTGTTGTTGGAAACTTGGTAATTCGATAAGTTTTTCGAGTTAGCAATTCGACCTCCGATACAAATTCGAGGAGTCCCTCTAGTTCATCGTAAACACATTTTACGTTGTAAAAGGGCTCGCAGGCTTTCTTTCCTTCGGCCATAGGAAAGGGGAAACAATATCGGAACTTACAGCGTTAACAGTTCAACGAATCCTTTTGTCCTTTGTAAATTCCCCGAGATTGTTCGTAAAGCTTAGCGGGCTTTTATCTCTTGCCGGGCTTCGAAGACATTTAAGGCCCTTTAAAAAGGACAAGTACGACTGCAGACGATGATCTCGCTTCGTGTTAATGGAGAACCCTTCGAGAAATACAAAGACCTTTCCAAGGGCTGACTCTAAAGAGCTCGAGTATTAGTTAATTTAATGCGGCTTTTATCTCACTTTCCGCGAGCGAGTAGCGCGTAGAAATTAATAATCGATATCGAGGGTGAATCCTTTGGCAAAGAGGCAATCAGAGGATAACATCGAATCCGCAAAGTACTTCTTGGTACTGCGATCCTCGTGTTTCACGAGAAAGAGAAAAGGGGACGGAAGAGGATCGTTGTAACCGGAGATTTTCGTAAGAAGCGAAATAAGCCGGGAAACGAAACGACCGTGAAGAATTTAATTACGTGGCGAGAGAATGAATTCGCCCAAGAGAATTCAAAATAGCTGGCCGGGTCAAACGAGGAAATTTTTCGAGACTTTCTCGGACGTTCCCTGATGGACGTTGTCGGCCGTGTCGGCAATTCGCGAAACGAATTTCGAGCTATGGACCGTCACGAACATGGCCCCTGGGTATCCGGCCGCAGCCGGGCTACCTACCTGCCGTCCACGCGAATCTACCTACGCGCCGCCACTCCTATCTCGGCACCACCTAAGAATTGGCAATTTGCTTGCAAATTTCGTGCAATGTTTCGTCCCCTTTCGACGCCCGCGGCTACACCTCTTATCCTCCCCGAGCGTTCTTCCAAGCGAACGTTCCTCCAGAAACGACCGAGTTTACTTCGACTTTTCATCGAACCGTCCGCCAACACGCCTTCCGATTACCTTTTCTTTCTCCAATTCGCAATTTATTGGACCACGAACAGCCACTAACTTCCCTTTCGCGTTGCATCCTTCGAGTCGGAACATCTTCCGATTAACATTTTCGCATTATTTCCATTCCACCGTCTCCTCTTGCTCGCTCCTTTTCTCTATCGCGAAATGTCTGGATACCCTTGTTATTCGCAACCCTTAACGAGCCATCTGTCTGCCCGCCTTAATTCCGTTATACGGTCTTTCCAGAGACTGCCGGGCAAAATGAATTTTCAACTTTCCGTCGATTTCATATTACCGAGCGCTGACTCAGCCAACGCACCGCCGAGTTTATTCTTTCTTTCCTGTCCTTTGTTCCTTCCTTGTGTATCGGAAATTTCAAAAACTTTTACCACCGCGCTCGAGGCGACGCGTTCGACCCCAGTGTTCCGCGCTACGTGTCTATCATCACGCTCTACCCTTCTCAATCGTCCCCGTATTGTTAATGCTCGTCTATCTATTTATTCCACGGGTACAGGGGCTGCGGTGACTTTGAAAGTCACTCGGGTGCACGCGCACTCCACTAACAAGCAACCCTAACAAATCATGCCGCGTAATTCTCGCCTCGAGCTCGTGTACGTGTAACGCGTTCAAGATTGCGTCTTTTCTTTCTCACCAGCTTCGCTTCTCTCTGCCAGGCCTTTCTCCATTTTTCTTTCGAATCTTTCGCTGTCTAAACCAGTCTCTTCGCCTCTCTTATCGATTACGTTAAGTGCTATAGATCTGCCATCGATGGCGAAAATTTTACTTGATCGTCGTTTCGAATCTGTCCCGAGGAAATCTGTACTTGCCGCTAAAAATAGGTTTCTGGCACGTTTCCTTCGGGGAACCGATACTTTTGCAAGCAAAACCGAATCAAACAAGAACATGCAAGCTGTATCGATCTTCAGAGTCGGCCTTCTCAAAACCAAAGTTACAAAGAAGTACTTGGCAGTTCGAACCCTACCGAGAACGATCGGTCCATCGATCTACGTCGTGTATAGGTGTACGTAAATGAAATAACCTGAAGTTTAGTACGCCCTGCCCGCCAGGTAAACGGGGTAAGACAAGTTCGAGAAGAACTGGGCTAGAAAACACAAAGGACATAGAACGTGGCAACACAACCTTTCTGTGGGGAAAAGCGAAATGAGGCGAATAGCGCAGGACAAGGCACGAGGTGTCACGTGACAGCAACTGTGTAATTAATTAAACGTCTCGCAGTCTGGCGGAACGTGCTAGATTCAAAGTTTCGTATTCCTCCTGCGATAGAATGATTTCCAGCTGTTTAAACCTTGACAAATAGAATATGCAGAACATTGACGAGCCGCTACACGTTGTCCTCGAATGATCTGGATGGTCAACGAATAACGTTTAGAAAATTTTCTACGGACCTTAAGAGAACTTTGAATAATCTTAGACTTGATCTCAAATTTTGAGTTTTAACGGTATCGTATTATAAAGTTGCGATAATATTTCAAACAATCGTGTAATAATAAGCGGGCTACGAATTTTCACGTATTTTCCAGAAACTTGAACGCACATACACAGAATGTACATAATGTTCAAAAATATATAAAATATCCAAAAGTAGTTGTAATATTTAATAGGCGAAGCGAATCTCTACTTAAGTTCCATTTCATTAATTGCGTTCGTAAAAATAGGAATTTGCATGGATATTGCAATTTTAGTAGAGGAAGACAAGATTACATAAAAAAATTCGTTCTCCGGCGTGCAGAAAATACCAAACTCGTCTGTCGTCACGTAATATCTGGAAAAAGTCGATGCTTCGCCCGTAATAAGTTGAATCGAAGAGAAATCAACGTGTTGAACACACACACCTTAGGATTGCCTGCTCCATACGCACTATTGACGTTTATTAGGTCCAAGGAAGACCGATTTCACCATATAGCTGTTCGAGATTGAAACAGCTCAGAGAATGGCAGGAGGAAGGAACCTGCCACGACAATTGTTTTCCTTTAATTTACTCACAATTCCTCTCTAACACGCAATTGGTCAGCTACGTCGATCACGTTTCGCTCGATCGATCGATCGAAGAGAGCAATCGTCCCTTTATTTTTTCTATTTTCTCGTCGACTCCTTGGACATTGTCTGATTCTTCCTTGACGAAACTATGATTCATCTTTCGACGGAAGAAGCACGATATTTTCAAATGTCACGTGGATTTGATTCGTTAAAGTTTGCAAGCAACTGTGTTAGAAGTTCGAGTTGTGGAAATTGATACATTTACATATCTTTCAAGAGTACCGAACCAGATATTATCAATTCCTAAATTAGAAACTTTTTCAATTAAAAGTTTCGATGATTTCAATCATAGAAATCACGCTTCTGCATCAGTCGAGCAGCACGGGTTTCGAGCGTAAAAGCAGAGACGAGAAATCGAAAAAAGTGCGAGTTTGTTCAATAGTAGCGACGAGACGTAGCCTCCGTACGTCACGTCATTTCCGGTTGCCGATCGCCGCGGGCCGCTTGTCCAGCGTTCCATCTCCGTTTCTACTCGAGCGCGTATCGCCATCAACCATTATTTATTATCGTTTATTAATCGAAACTAGCACGATCGAAAACAGGAAAGATTTGTTTATCCGATAAGACCAACAATTTTTAACCTTTTCCATTTCGTTCCACGCATAAATCGGTCACTAGAATTCTGGTTATCGTTGTTTTTATCTGACGATCCAAGAGAAAAGAGATCGGCGTTACTGGCCAAGTAATCGCGCGTTTTAAAAATTCTCGCGACACATCGGTTGAAAATGTTGAAAGTTAGACGAGCCTGAATCGTCGAAACGTGGATACACGCGAACAACGCGAATCAACGGAATTATTTGTACGTAGAAAATTACGGGCTAAGTATCGAGGGATTATCTCGATAGGGCGACATTATAATGCGCTTAGTATTCGCATAAATCAATTCCATAAATCTCATCGCAGATTAATTCCCGACAAGATCGTCGGTATAAATATTTCGATGATCGCGACATCGCGCTAGACCCGGAGCGTAATCCTAATTATAATAAACCGGTGGAGCACGTATCGACGATTAGTAACAAGTTACGGGCGAACACATTATCTCGGAAAATGAATGTTTTCGGATCGAGACCCGGATGCAACGGCGGCTCGCTAATTAACCGACGTGGACATGCTCTTTATTAGCGCGGGCTGGGGGAGGGGAGGGCGAGGCTGAATTTATTTTAATTTCAACGAAATTACACGAACTATACCAATAAACGGATACGGTAGAAAATGCTGAAAGATTTCGCGGTGAACGCGAATACGAATCGCTGCAGAGGAAAATCCTAATTGAAATGGAATGTCACGAAATAGAGGAGAATCATTTTTGATGAAACGATGATTTCGGATTGAAATCGTTATCGTCCGTTCGATCGACATTTCATTAATTGTATTCGTTTGCGGACGTCCGCGTGGGAGTGGCAACGAGTTAATTGACGATTCGATGTTAATTCCATGTTTTTTGCGTTATCGCGAATGCATGCTTGGACGGGGAATTCTGATGGAAAAGATGCGAAATGTATTGGAAATATAGTTTTCGGTGAACATAACAGTAAGTAGAAGATAAGATATTCCGTGTTAGGGTTTACCTCGTGATCGATCACGATCGTTATATCAGTGTATTCGACGAACAATTTCGAAAGAAAGAAACCAATTACTCGATTGTTTCGTCGTTTTCTATAGCCTTCGAACGGTAAAGCACGAAAATTACGCTTTTTCTCAGTGAAGCTTGCTCGCGTCTAATCCTCGAACGTTGTACCCCTTCCGCAGGTAAAACGGTTCATTCTGCAGTCATTTGCTGGCACAGGTAGTCGGCCGCCGTTCCATGCAATTTGTCCAGCCTATTATTCGACGTCGTACTCGTAGAGGCGAATTCGATCGTGCGGATTAATTCGATCGACTTCGACCTTGGTGGAAGCGAGCGCTCTTCCACTTTACTCAACTTTCCGCAAGGTCGAAGGTCAGCTCGCCTTCGAAAGTCGCATTCGTTGGCGTTTACGGCGAGTTTCTGGACTGAGACGGCTCAGCGGATAAAAGGAGGCCGTCGTCGTCGTCGTCGTCGTCGTCGTCGTCGTCGTCGTCGTCGTCGTCGTCGTCGACAACAACGTCGTTGTTACCGTTGAATGAAAGGCTTGCCACGGTAGATAGGAAGCCGGTTGTTCGAAGAGGGTGGAAAAAGGTAGGAGACCGTACACGACGAGAGGACATAAGTGACAAGTTGAGGGATTGCTGCGCCTACGCGGTTGCATTGTACGCAATCATCCACGATGAACGTCCTCCGTTGTCTCCTGTCTCGCCATTTTCACCGTTTTTGAATCAACCTGCCGCGCCTTGACGTTCCTAAGACATTCGGCAAATGCGCTTCCGCTCCTCGGAGAATCCTGTTGCGTTTCGCGCAGCTTACCCCGGCTACTCGAACGTCGAACGATCGATATTTAAATATATTCAAAATCGTTCTACCAAGCACGCGCAAAATAAGGACGAACGATTCTCGTTATTTCCTCTGTTATCGCGTTAATTTCCTTGCCAGGAGCAGCAATTATTTAATCACCGCTTATCGCATTCCAATAATTCACGAAGCGAGCATTATCGGTACGACCTGGATCATGCCTCTCGACGGGCGAATCGATGTTCCTTCGAGAGCTAGTTTCTACCGAGCTCGTTCTAAACGCGGCTAATGACTGGCCGTTTTCGAGCCGCGTTTTCCAAAACGGCAGAGCTTCGTATTCGATTATGGGAAGCTTGTAACGGTGGAACCCTTCGGGGAATTGCGGTGGCTGACAGCGCGACCAACCGCCGTCCCTCTTCCTCGTGGATCTCGCTTGCACGGGTAAAACAATGACGAATGCGTTCTCGCCCTGGTGCGGCCACACGTTCATTCCCGTGCACGTGCACGCGTATCGACACCGACGTGTGCCGGTGAATGTACGCGCCGAGAACATGGATACGCGCGGAGACACCCGGAAATGCGGGCTAACACGGACCCGGCAACGCTCGAGATCGAGTTGCGGTGTTATCGAGACGGTTTTCCGTCGCTCTTGTACACAGACTAGTTCCAGTCCTGGCGTGTGTCTAGACAAAACGGCCAGATATACCTATTACGCGAAAGTTCGCACACCAACGGTCTGTCTATCGTTTATCTTCTCCAACACCGCGACATTGCGCTCTTTTTACTTTTCTCTCTCTCCTTCTCTCTCTCTCTCTCTCTCTCTCTCTGTTAGCGCTATTGTATTTTCATCTGGTCCCGAAAATTCGACCACGCGCACCGATGAATCTCTACGATAGAATCGTTCGTGTTGCTCCATGCGGTGGAGCCATGCGTTCACCTGCTTCGTTTCGTATCGAAACATTAAATCGGCCACAAGCATGTGAAAAATTAGAAAACGCCACGGTGTGACGGTTCGAAAAATTTGTCATCGGATCGGCTGAACTTAATCGTAACGTTTTACAAGTGCAACTTACGAGTTTGGATACTACGGTATCCTTTTGCTTCAGTCGATTTTCGGCGTGTGTTCCATGCGATCTGGCCGAACGTTGGCGACAAATCACGTTCGTATACCAATTACTTGTCCTTTCAACCCTAAACCTATGTTAATGGTAGCTCGAAATTAATATTAAACGGCCGACTATAACTCGCGCTTTAATCAACGATTAATTTAATCTAATAATTCGCCACATCGATAATTACATCCTCCAATTTCTATAGAATTTCTGTATAATCACGCGCGGACATGCTTGCAATAAGTTTCACGAGAAAGATTTGTCGATCGATTCCATAAAACGTTATTGTACGATCCATTTATATTTACAAAGTATGGCAGTTTTTCGAGGGATCAAACGAAGAGCATGAAACGCTAATCCACGATTGAAAACATAGGTAAATATTCAACGATATTTACATTGGCGAAAAGTATGGTTTTCACGGGTGAGTCGACAAGATTAATGGAATGTCGAGTACCAAGCACACCGAACAATATCCATATCGACCTGCCGGTTTCCATGCTGCAAAGTTTTCAAAAGTTTCCGTAAACAAATCACGTGCCCCAAAAGGGAGAAGGTTTAAGCGATATGTCCGCACGAAGAATCGGAAACGCGTTTCCTTGAAACGCGAGCAGTCGCTTATTCTCGTACTGCCCCATCGTAACATAGGCGAGGTAACGCTTCGACGGTCCATCGATGGTCGCTTATGGGTTAAAGCAAAGTGCGATCGTTGATACGATGGCCGCGGTAGGGGAATGGCAGCTTCAATAAGAAGGAGAAACGGCGTTTTCGCAAGCCGCGTATTCCAACGGGTTTCCTGGGGTAGAACGAAGGTAGCGGCGAGGAAAGAGGGAGAAAAAAGTCGTTCGAAATTCCGCGCCATATGCTCAATGGCCCTTCCAGGCTGCCCCTTCCCCCGAGGAACAGTCACGGCGCCCGAGCCTTGCCGTAGCCACGGAGAAATTCAAATTTACGCACCAACTGCCCCGGGTGTGTTTTTCGAACTTATGAAAAATGAGTCTAGCCGAGGGTCCAGACTACTCTCCAAACCCCTTGTTATACCTCCCACGCTCGGGGGTTTACCTCCTTCGGCTTCCACGCCTTTTTCCTATGCCCTATCGTTTTAATTTCCTCTCTCCCTTTCCGCGAACCCGAGTACTTCGAGAACAAACACGATCGTTAATTGCCTCGAGAACGAATAATCGTGAAATCGACGCGAAGAATTTGATGGATATTAAAAAATCTCTTTTCTCCGTCTCCTTTCTTATTTGTTTATCGATAGGTTAAAAGACTGCCTCTTGGTTTATCCTTTTAAAGCAAATAAAATTCTCGGCTTCGTCATATCGATTACCTCGAGGGTTCCTTTTCAATCAGCTGCCAGTTCTATAGTTGCGGTATTTTTCCAGCTCTGACGTTGTCCGATCATTCGGTGGAAACAAACAAAGCTGTTAACCGGTCACCGAGATCCCAAAATCAAGACGGTCGTACGGTTAGCAACAACGTAGAAATACCACGGAGCCTCTTCCTCCTCCGCATTACCATATCTTTCGCGTATCTGTTCTCATTTCTCTTCCGTTATTGCGGCCGGTTCTTTAACTCGGTTCATTTTTCACTTATCCGGCGTGTTGCTCGCTACGTTACCCACTCTGATACGAGATCCTGCTTGAATCTGGCCAATTCCGGCCTCCACCGCGTAACCTTCCCTACGAAATTTCGCGAAAGTGCCTTTCTCCGAATGAAATTTCCACATAAAGCGGTCCGTCGACGGTTGACTCGACGGGCAACCGCGCGTCGCCTCATTTTCTTTACGGTCCTATTGTGCAGTCACGTAAGGCAAAAATGAAAATGATTTTCAATCTCGGCGGGACGAAACTGAAAAATAAGAGGGCGACGCCGCGATGCATCGCGATGGACAAGCTTCTCCCATTTACGACGCTGACATACCGAGGATAATCCAAGTTTCCAACGTCAGGGAAATCAATATGGCCGACCAAGACGAGCAGCAGGCCCCTCGGCACACGTTTTCACGAGCATTTTTTGTCACTACGCTACGACCGCACTACGATGAATTATGGTGCATAACCTCGAGAGACACGGAACCACAATGCATATAACCTATATTTCAAGTTCTTACCGCGAAACGTGCGCCGGTACATTTCACGGCGTAGCAACTCGATCCAGTCTGACCAGAACTAACATTCTGTATACGAACAAACGTTATCGATATTACGCCACACTCGGTTCTATTTTCACTGATCCTCCTTCACGTCTCCGACGTCTCCGTGTCTTTAATACTCTGTTTCTCTAGGAATACAATCGTATAGGTGTCATGAAAGTCGGCGCTTCGCGAGTACAATATCAATTCCCCAATTCCTTCAATTTCCCAATGATATCTTTCTAGTTTTATATCTTTGGTTTTCGCAACCACATCTTCCTAGGAATAATTTTTAGTAGATTGCCAATGTTTGTGCAGTTTGATATTTTCACGAAGAAACTTTACTAAAGAATTCTAGCCACTTTCCGTAACTTTGACAAAATTCTAACCACGACCAGATAAAAGACATTACCAGAGATTATCCGCCTTCTATTTCTCTTTCTTCGCTTCCTCCTGTGCTGCGTAACACGGAGAAAGGAAAGGTCAAGAGTCCTTGCCCTCGGAGAGTAAGTCCAGGACAGATACTAGTACCGGTTCCGTTCGTTCACGATCGTTCCGAGTCTTAACGAGGTCCATCGTACAGCCAGGAACAAACTCTTGGAATCATGGAACCGCGTGTAAGTTTTGAATACCTGAATACCTCCTCCGCGAGTCTCCAGTTTGCCTCTATCGCTCGTCCCATGATTTTTTCATACATATCATTATTATTATACGCCTTGTCGTTTACTTTTTGCCATAACATGGAACTCTGAAGTCAAATCGATATACTAGGATACACGCGTTACTCTTCAATTTCGAAGAAACAAACGATTTAATTGTATTCTATCAAAGTTCGTTTCTCGTAAGGAGATGACACCGATAATATTAAGTTTCCAGGTAAATTTGACCATCTCCGATCCATCTACGATTTCGCTGAAACGATCGAAAGAATGCAGGAGGGTAAAAAGAAGAAGTTACACTTGTAACTCTACTCGTCGATTTGTGAATTTGCGATACGACGTGGCTTCTTAACGATTGAAAATCATAGTGCTTACGTAATCTTGAGCTAGTCGCGCTATTTCTACGTAGGAACAATTCCATTCGCGTTATAGCCGCCCAGCTAATAGAAACGTAATATTCTTGGCAAACAGCATTAAGGCAACGAAAGAAATCGTAGCCATAAGTACCATGGCTTTATCGATGTATCGTAAACGCGAAAACACACGCGACGGATTAAAATTGCTAGATGCGTTGGAGCGCGAGCACGCGAAGCATTTACGCGGCTCGCATATACGGGGATACAAACCCGCGGCTATCTGTGTCGCGTAATTGTCAGCGTAACATCGTTCCGCGAAGCAATTCGATTCCTTTTTCATTATTCAAATTTCGAGCCGAGTGTTGGATCGCGGTTCGACCAGTGAAATGTACGGCATCGTCGCGCGTTAACACCCATGATCGCGACAATTTTTTACTTTTTTCGATTCATCCCTCCTACCGACCAAAGCGAACTACCAATCGTTTCATTCCGTGGGAATGCGATTCGATTTTTTCACGCTCTTCGTTGGCCGTTCGCGACAAAGAACATCAACGATTTCGAAAAAAAATATATATATACAGATCAAATCATCTTTCATCGACGAATTTCATTAGGAAACGCGAATCATATCAGACGCTTTCCTTTCACGTTCCGATAAAAATCTCTAAACCGTTGTTTACATTCCGGTAGCAGATTTTTTCGAGGGAAAATATACGGCGGGGAGATAAAAATCGATTCGATAACGACACCCGGTGCATGGGCTGCGCACCAACTCACGTAGAACCGGTACGTGCTTCCGTTGTCTCGATTAAATTGACGGAGGTTGGGTTATACGATTTAGTAGCGGCGTACTATTGATTATTACAGCATTACAAAAATGGGAACGGCTGTGTGCGCGCCGCCTGGATAGACCCGTCGCTTTTTATAAACTGTCGTAGCTGATGGCCGGAAAACAAACGAGGAAAAAGCCAGGGCGAGAGGAGAAACGAGCGCGAATCGAATTAATGCCCAAAGCTGCCGCTTTAAACAGCGAGCCACGCGGTTTTCCCAACCTTGCTTTAATAACGAGAGAATCGTAAATTTTCGAAACCGGTGTCGAGACTCACCCTCTCGAGTCCCTTACCGCCTCCGTGGTCCGTGTCGCAGCGTATTAAAGCCGACCAAGAAATTCAACGCGACTTTTTATTCCCGGGCGCAAGAACCAGTCTCTCGCGGTGAAAAAGGGTCGGCCGTTTTCCGCTGATTATTTCACCGATAATTGCCGAACGATTGCCTCCGCGTGCATTCAAGTCTCCGCCAGTTAGTGCGTGTAGCAAGATATCCCATAGGATACAAAATATTTTGCGAAAGACGAATGATTCTGAATGAGATGCATCTGCTCGTTTAAATTTCAAGCAGATTTTCCGGTTTTTCGTCTTCATCGAGCAGACTAACAAAATACGAGAAACGCCGAATAGAAAAGTGAAAACGATATCGAGGACTGTCCCAAAAGACGATCAAACCGAAAAAATTCATCGGAACGGAAAGAGCAAATGGGGAAAAACGAAAAGCTCGAGAGAAAGGGATTCCAATTGGTCGATCGCTCGTCCATCGATAGCGCCAATTACTACATACAATGTTCATTTTTTCCTTTTTTTTCTCTTTTTTTTTTCTTCCTCAAACAATTCCTTTAATCGTCAGCTGGATCAAATTCGTTTCACTTCTTTCCTTCGTTAAAGACACTAAAGGGATATAAACAGGGAAAAAGTACGGTTTCGTTGAAAAGAATATAACGTTAAGCTTGATATATTCTTGGCACGTGTACGTATCAAGTTTTATCCACGAATTTTCCGCTATTTTCCGCTCGGCCAGTTTTAGTCTGTAGGCGTTTAGCTTTTTCGGTCTATACAATTTTCCCAGATATATCCGGTTAGAAATTAATATGGAACACCCTGTATACAGGGACACGTCACATAGATTTCGCGTGTAGTTACAACACGTTCCAACACGGGTATCTAGACACGCGGCCATGTTTCTGCCAGCGCACGGAAGCAGTCAGCGTGTCGATGATTTAAAAATATAATATATTCAACGGTTGACCGCCGTTGCGCCGCTTAACTAGCCAGCCGTGTTCAACTTTCAAACACTCTTTTTCTCTCTATCGTTACCCACCCTATACCCTCCCTTTCCTCTGTCCTTCGTATCTCTCTGTGTTTTTTCTTTTTCCTTCGTTTTCCACGGTCCTATCGCCTCCACCGATATCTCCATAATCGACGTTTAACTACATTTTAATCAGCACGTGTTTACACTGTGACAAAAGGAATTCTCCCGTTTGATCCACTTGTCCCGATATTACCTCCAAGTTACACACAATGGTCGCTTATGCCGTTTTGTTTCAAGCATGAAAACGTAACCGTTCAGATTTATTTCGATCATCGAACGGATAAAGTAGCTGAAAGGCGCCTGGCGTATTAGCCAATTCGACGTCGACTTGTAAATTTCAAAGAGTCACGCCGACGTGGAAAGGGCGGCCAAGTTTTCGCCTGAAAAATGGCAGCCATTCCCCGAGCTGATCTACAAACACGCGAAATTTCGATCGCGTTTCGTGCCGCTGCTCGTCGAAAGAGCGAGACCGAGTCCTCGATGAAGAGATATCGTTGACGGTTAACACCGTGCCGCCGCTAACTTTCGACGGCTATTACGGTTTTTCGTGAAACGTAACGCTGAAATGAAAATGAGCTTGTAAATAGTACGCTAGCGATCAAAAGGTTATAGTCCATACCGTGAACTCTTCGATTTCTAAACAACGATTTGATAACGGCCACACGTAGAGTTCGAGTTGGCTGGCTGACTGGCTGACCGATCGTAATTTCAAACTTTATGGTAATTTCATGATTTACACCACTGAAATAAGAACTCGAGTACTATCACGGTGACCTATATTTCCATCGATTCTGTACGTATCGCTGTCCAACAATTTCCAACCGCCATTCTACTCAATTTATATACAAATTTCTACGTTTGTGTATTATCGATCAAACGTTTAACGGTAAATTCGAAATCGCTAGAATTTCAATCATACTCGAATGTCCGAGAACGTAATCCGAATCTGGAACACCTTTGAACCGGCCGCGGATAATGACGTCAGGGACAAGCGATTTATAATGGCACCGCGGTGCGTATCGTCGCGACACGCGTACGCCCGTCACGGCGATTTTTTACATCACCGTGTGGTACCATAAATCAATTAAACAAAAAACCGCGGAGCCTGCGAGTGACAAATTCAGCTGCGACTCGGTCGAACCACCTGCAGCGAATTTGATTTGCGCGTCGACCGCTGCTGCCCTTTCCTCCTCGTTACAGTCCGGCTTTGTTGTTGACCGACGCCCTTTTTTATGCGGATATTTCCACGAATTCGTGACAGTCAGCCGTGCATTTTTATACGTTTCACGGGAAACGCGAACATTCAGACAAATGTAAACCTCTAAATCAGTGTTTCCAAAGTTTACATATACGTACAATTAGATATATTAAACAGGATCGGTTGCCGATAAAGTAAATTTATATCTCGCGTTTCGATCAAATTAGAGCACAATGTTCAAGAACGAACGTTTCAATCCATTCGTGATTTAATCTATAGATAGCAGTATCTATCAATATAGTAGCTATCGGAATAGCATATTTGTGTAAATACATCTGCCGAGACTCGATCGATAAATACTTTTAATAATTATTTCTTTTCTTTCGTCCCACGTTCGAAAGCAACGTTGAAATCGGGCTTGTACGCGCCCGAGCATTTCAATAATTAAATAATCTCGAACTTGAGAAATAAACCTCAACTTTCCTACGTCAATTTGTTTAATTTTCTTGGTGTCTGGAATCGGCCCTAGAAACTCCAGGATACCTCGTGTCTCTGAAGAAAGCGAAGACAACGTTACACTCCGTGAAAACTTAATTGCTCGGGGATTCGAGCTCGTTAGACACCGCGACCCCGATTCCCCGATTCCCCGATTCCCCGATTCCCCTTCCTTTTGCCGTTCTTCTTCCTCCGGTTATGCAATACGCGCGCCAACATTTAAAACAATCGTTCGAGTCCATCGTTATTCGACGTGTTGTTAGCAGCTGTTCGAGGGAAAAAAGGAAAAAAGAGAAAAGAAAAAAAATGATAAAAACAGGCCGATCTATAAAACCGAAGAGGAGTAAACATACACTGTTCGTGTGGATTACTTCGCTGGCATGTTTGAGAAACAGTGTACGCAATGCGTTAATGGCCGCATCGTTCACGTTCCACATCGAATATATTTATCGTTACTCACGGCCCTTCTCTACCTTTTCAAATTGTTTCGCTTTATTCTTCATTAAGGGGCATTTTTTTATTGGAGTACGGGCACGAAGCGAAATGGGCTCGCTCTCGAAGAACATTACGCTTCCCAAGGGATTCATTTCTCTCCGGTTCTATTCCACTCACTCACGATCAATTCCAGACTTTGCTTCTTACCCTCGTGTAACTTCGAATTGGCCGGATTCGTGCTCGTTATATCCGATGTCGTGAGTGCACTTACACCATCGCCGCCGCTTACAATCGTTTCACTCATCCAGTTGATGATTTTGCTTTCGGACCTCTTACAACTTCGAGCCATCCCGCAGGAATTCTCTGCCGCCTCTTATTACGCTTAGTGGATCCCTATCAATCTAACTTCAAAATGGAATTTCGTGATTGCCCCGCGTCTCTGCACCAGCCATTAAGACCCCTCGTCTCGCCGGGCGAAACAAAATCGACCCGCAAATTGCCCTAATTATTTACGTGTCGAAGCTGTTTCGCGCGCCAAGAATAAACAACTCTGTTACGGCGGATAAGTGGAAAGGTGGGTGAATTTCTATTTCAATCGAGTTATCCGCGAGAACACCGACCATAGTCGAGACACTTTGTTCCAAGTTAAAATGCAAATCGCTCTATTTGCGAATTCCAGCAACTTGTTTTCATCAAATTGCTTTTCGCTGTTCTTTCCGACTTACATCGCGAACAAATCGCATTTCCACATTCTAGCTTCGAAACGTTCATAAATCGAACATTTTCCGGCTTCCATATAAATACACCATTTAATCTACCAAATAAAATTCCTCTACAGACACCGTTAAACGATATTTTTCTACTCACTCGTCCCTACCTCCGCTCATCCTCGTGCAAAAACTTTCGATCGTGGAAAATCTCGGCGCCATAATCCGCGCAATTTCGTCTCACCTGATCAACCTGACGAACAGGACATAAAACTATAAGCCAGCGAGTACACGATAAAGACGATTATTGCGCTAAATCGTCCTGCTCGTACATTTGCCGTTACTCGTAACGACAAATTCGCGACTAATCTCAGCCTCTCGCCCACACACGAGAACCGAAACGCGTAAGTTCTCGTTGAGCCGGCCGAATCCACGAGACCTTCTTCTTCTTCCGAAGGTGTAATTCATCGCCGTCGACGGAATACCAGTGTCGTTGGCCGCGTTTCCACGCGGCTGCTCATAAAACTTTGGTCGAGGAGGAAAACGAGCCGAAGAAAGAGAGAAGGAAGAGAGGTGGAACAGCGGGCGAAGGAGGAAGAAAGCGAAAGGAAGCTTGCGAGCTACGAAAAAAGATGGATGGTTGGTGGATGGTCCACTTTATTGCACCGGCGGATATTGTATAGCTTATGGCTACAGGGGGAGGAACGGGAACAGTTCTGGCAAAGCATTTTCCCTGTGAAACGAATGATCTATCGCGCGCTACGCCTACCCACGGACGCGGTTACGGGCAACGAATTTTTGGTCGGTCCGCAGTCTCTGGACAGAAACTCAGGCGAATTACTTGGCGAAACTTCTTCATCCTTCGTACAAGTTGAAACTTGGATTCCGCTTGATCGATTCGAACCCGGCCGCAAACTTTCTCTTCAATTTTCGCACGATTATAATTTTATCATCTGACAGTGCCGTAAAACCGCGACGAAACGACTTTGACTGCGAACCGTCGGTTTTTGAATTTTCACCGGTTTCCACGAATTCGTCTTATCCTACCGCCGAGTTACATCGGAGGAAGCAGTTCCCAATACGCGCTTCGAAGCCGAGTAATATACCGTTCGTGATGCAATCGTGGGACTTTGCGATTAATTAGCTTTAGTAACACGGATCTCGTTAAAAAGAAAAGAAGAAAAATAGAAAAAAGAAAGAAAGAAAAGAATCGGAAGCGTGCTTTCGGAATCGAAGCTGGCCAGACGTTAGAGGAAGGCGGGGAGATCGAATAGGGAGGTAGAGCGAACGAATACTGCATCAAACCGAATCCAATAACTCCCACGGGATTACAAACCCGACCCTCGGGAACCGAGCGTTCCCCGAAGATGTGTAAGTTGCGGCGAAGAGGAGACTACGAACGAAAATAAGAGAGAAAGGTGTAGGACGAAGAAGGTGTTGGGATAAGGGAAGCTAGTTCGAAAAGGTGGATCGTCGCAGGGCTAGGATATTTCGTTGTGACCAACCAGACGTATATCGCAGCTTGCATTCGTATCAGCTGCACTTGTAGATGGGAAGCTACGCGAATGAACCGGCTACGTGGGATATTTTCTTTGAAAATTTTCAAAGAATATTTCACAGGACAGCAGATGCGAATCTGTAGGAAACGAAAAGTTTTCATCAGGATATCGAACGAGGGAAAATAGAAAGCGATACAGAAGTGTACCGGAGAATAGTTAAGACACATTGTACGCAGGAAAAAGAATTCTCCTGTTGTTTATTGTTCCGATTTTCGGATGGCTCGCGCAAAATATCTTCGCGTCGTTTATTTTGTTACGGTAATTTATCAACGGTCGATTTATGAATTTTAAAGAGGGAATTTCCCAAATTCGAACATCGTTCGTGGAACACGTTGCGCGACGTACTTACAGACCAATGAAGATCCTGACACGTTTTTACAATGCAAAAAGATCGACGGATAAAGCGCTTTTGACACGAGAATCAAAAGGGCGAAACCGCAACGGTTCGATTAAAAAAGAATAACTCCCGGCCTGCGGTCACGATACACCTCGAACTGGCAACAAATGCAGAAACAAAAAACAAATGAAGAAAGAGGTGATCGGCAAACAGAGCCACCAAACCAAACCACACGAACCATCGTCGGAACGATGAAACAAAATATTTGTGCGGTTTCAACGATTTTCGTGACGCGCTTCACCAGCTCCCTACAAAATTGAATTTCTCCAGGAAGATTCGTTTACCACCCGTTGCATAACATAGCCATACACGCGTGCACTGACTGCTATACATCGTCGTGTTACCGTATGTGTCGAAGTACGCTCACACTCGCCTACATTCCGATCGGTCGAAGGAACTAGAGGTAGCCGTTCCGACCAAACGATAGGTATATAACTTAGAAGTCGTTCATGGGATTTTGACAAATCGCCGAGGCTACCGCCGCCCTATTTCTCCTTCCGCATTTTCTCCTTTTCGTTCGATCAACCGAGCTCTTAACTTTTACCAATGTCCTCGAACAACGATCGAACGAAAACCATATAATCGTAGCATTTTATAAAATAGTGGATTTTGAATGTATGAACATATGAAAAATTACAAAATCGTTGAGTCTGACAACAAATACAAAATGGTACTATGATCGTTACACGATATCACGAATTACTAGACATGTATGTATAGAACAATAATCGTGGAGCTTCGAGTATGGTGTACAAAAATTGCGGTCTCATATATACATACCTGGTAGATTTGTAAATATTTGTCGTGTTTCAATTGATAAATACGGAATCTCTTAAAGAACATTGTTTCTTTTTTCTACGCATAGGAAAGCAAATAAGAATTTCGTAATAATTGGGCTATTTGACTGGAAAACAAACTGCGCGAGCCCTTTTTCAGAAAGCTTCTCAGATTCGGTTGCGAGTTGTTCGAAAGGCATCGAGTTAATCCCATCGCTACGTGGCTCCTTCTGCCAATAAAACGTAGAAACATTCTCGATCTAAAACGATCGAAAATTGCAAAAGGTATCGGTCAAGCCTCACACCACCGGCCTGCTTTTCCAACCGGGGCAACAATGTTGCCGCACTAAATCCTCTAGCCGCGCACTACCAGAAACTTTTCCACGTAGCTCGAGTTCTCCGGGGTTTATCGGCATTGGAGGCAGTTTCCGGCAGCCAACATTCTTTTTTTCTTGCTTGATATTTCTCTCTTTTCGGACTCTGCCCCTCTTCTACGGAGCTAATAAAATTCAAGGGTCACGCAAATCGAGCGTAACCGGGCAACCTACTCTTTCGAGAGCGATCGAACTTTTGCCTCTCGCTAGAGCCCGATATTACCGTCACGGCACCGCAGCAAAACGACATAACGACGACTCAAGCCGAGAGAAACTGTATTCGACGATCGCCTTTTACGTTTCACAATTACGAATCGTAATTACATTGTTCGAAACAATAAGGAGCAACTAAAGTTGCCACGAATGGCTTTATCGCACGAACAAAATGAACAGAGACGAGCAAGTCATATACGTATATTGCCGTGTTATTCGAACGAAACTGATCGTTTTTAAGGCAATGATCAAAACGAAACGGCAATGATGCAAACGTAAGGAGCAGCCATCAAAATCAAAGTGACTGACAAAATCGCGAGACTGGTTAGCGATGTTCCATTTTGATCGATCGTACTCGTCGAACTACAAACAGATCATATAACTGCACTTCAGACGACTTTTCCCATTTTCTACGATTTTTCGTTCTCGTATAACAGAAGTTCGCATTCGGATAACTGGATTCAATCGGCAAGATTTCGTTCCAGTAAATGGAGTTTAGACAGATAGGGCCTGTCACCGTAATTGTTTCGAGCAACGTACTTTTTCACAATCTGTAAGATACAACCTCCCACTTCCATGTATTGCCGATAACGAATCGGTTATTCTCGTAAAAAGTCATTGACATAATTCGAATCGCTGATGAAGCATAGATCGATCGCAAACGACGATAGCGCTCTCTAAGTAGAAAAGAACAGACGTGGTCAGACCGGAATTCGAAACGGATCAACGGGATAAAAGAACGATATCGAGACAACGCTATTGTACTTACTGACTAAGGTGAGGAAGGGTATGTTGTGCTGTTGAAAATGGGGCGTGCTGCAAGCTTCTTCCGGCCTTGAAACGGCGCTTCCGGTTTGCACTTCTATCACGTGACCGTCCCTTCGGTAGAACGTCATGCACATGAAACCGCTCCGACTGAAAACAGGAAGAATACCGAATAAAAACCGCACATTCCTTTGCCCTGTAAAAGACTGGTAAAACGTTTCGCCACGCGAACAATAACACGACTGTTTACTCTGACAATGGTACCGCGATTGTAGCGCGCGTCCGGCGCAACCCGTTCCTCAAAACACTGTACTCTTTTTTCCTTTTATCGGCAGAGTTCTTTGCCCTTTTTTTTTTCTTTTTCTTTCCGTTCCTGCATTCTACGAGACTACGAACTTTTTCCCTTTTTATCGTTCGCGTCCTTAGCTTTCTCCTTTTTCTTTTTCCTTTACAGAAAGATGAAAATTTTTCCTATTTTTTCTTTTTTCTTTTTTTAACCGCTCGTGGCGTACAAACGACAAAACAAACATGCAAGAATAGGCAAACCTTATGCTAGCGATCGAAAGCGGTTATACTCACCAACCGACGGTGAAATGCGCGACCAACATAGTCATCGTCATCGCTTGAGCAGCGCTAGACTGTTTGATGCTGTTGCATAAGATCTTTACGTCCTGATCTTCTTGACCCGGAACGTACTGTCCGTCTAGGGGACCGTTTTCGAATCTCGAGGAACTGCTATTCGATCTGGTTACGTGCAGGGAAGCGTTCCGAGGATGGAACGTGTAAGATCTGGTCAGGTCGAGGGTGTGCCAGGTCAGTCCGCCGCTAGAGTGGCCGGTTAACCAATTGGGAAATCGGCACTGGCCGGGTGGCGAGACTGAAAGCGTACGGAAACCAATTTATTTAATGCTGATTGGACTGTTGCCACGAGTTGCCCTCCCGCTCTTTCAACTTCGCTACCGGCGTTAAACGGAACAGCTCCTTTCGTTTTAAAACGTATTTAGAATACGGACTTTGCGATATCCGTCTGTTCGTTCGTTTGCCTCTCGTTTTTATCCGCGTCGCTTAAACGGTTCGTTTCCGCCGACTCGATGGAATATTTGAGAGTGGCGCGGGCCAACGCCAGACCTTGAGCGTAATCGACTCGACCTTGGAATCGTCGCTTTAATTCTATTCGATCGTAGTCGTCGACGGTCGCGCGCCGAACGCCGTCGGAAGACGAAGTCTAATAGCCGTAAGAACGGAATTATCGCGATAATGTTCACCCGGCAAGACGCACTCCCGTACTCTTTGGATGAACGTTTCCGTAGTTTGATCCAGACATTCGCATTCTCGCATCGATCGACGAGAATCGTCGACCATTTCAATGAGATCGAGAGAATTAAGCGAGCGGAAATAAGAAGGGATCGACGAAGAAGAACGAAAGAGACGATCGGGACGAGGCGATCTCCGAAAATTTCGCAGTCAGCCCACACTGGCTCATAAACTCCTCGACGTTACGAAACGACAGTCGGTAAAACGTCGACGCAGGTATTCGATAGCGAAACAGAATCGTTCGAGTATCTCGTCAGTCCACTAGAGCTACCCTTCCCCACTTTCTCCCTCTCCCCCCCTCTCTCTCTCTCTCTCTCTAGAAACTTCCCAACGTGTTCCACTTCTGGCTCGGGGGTGTAAAATCCGGACGTGAGAAGGAGCCACTTCGACGGTGTTGGGTAGAGGGGAAAAGGTTGACGCAGGAAAATGGATAACAAAGAGGGAGCGAGCACGAGCATCGAGAAAAAGGAAGAAGAGGAACGCGGTCTATAGGCCGGTAGATAGATGAAAAAGGAGCAAGCGGAACGGAAGAGAGGCAGGGATGAAGCAGGATAGCAAGAGACAAAGAGAGGACATGGCGAAGCACGGAGAAAGGGATGCCGGAGAATGGGACACGAAGAAGGGAAAAAAAGAGAATAGCCGGGCTGTAACGACGGAAGGGTAAAAGGCACGATATATAAAAAGTATAGGGAAAAAGGATGGGAAAATAGGAGGAAGATGGGGATACACGAAGAAAGAGACGGGGCAAGTTCAAAGGAGAAATACCGAAGGAATAGTATGATAAGGAAAGAAGCGTGGGGTAAGGTTGGCGAATGGAGGATTGACAGAGTGTACGTTCGGGCAGTTTTATGGCACGTAAAAGCATTGTTGCACAGCCTGGAAAAGAATGGAAATAATTCAGCGGCTCCCTCGATAAGTCCACGACGCGGACGAGCGAGATACAAATTCCGTGATCGTAAAAATCGAATGGCATTTCCCTTGTTTTACTTGCTGTCGTCCTTTATCTTTTCGTGGTATCAAGCCGCGCGCCGTCTTTTTCCTCCTCGCTTCTCTTTCACTCTCCGTGAATCCGTCTCTCTCTCTCTCTCTCTCTCTCTCTCTTCGATTTCGCACGTACCTTTTTCACCCCAGCATCCCCCGTCCGCGTCGACCCTTTCCGTTATTTTTCCCGTTCCCCGTCGTGTATTGCCAATCTGCATTTTAACGACACCGATAAAAATCTGACGGAAAGTTGAATTTGTAACTCCCTCGTATCGGGCTGACTGCAAACGATTCAGCCCAGAACGTTGAAAGAGATCCGCCGATGTCGCGATTGATTTCTAATATTTATGTTCCGAGCTACGTGCAAGTTCCAGCTCGTCGATAATGAAGCGGAGTGACGCGCCGAGCTCGCAACTAACTTCACTGCCTTCCAACTTTTAACGAAATCAGTAATTACAGTTTGTAAAATCTCGGAAATCTGGCCGTTAATCGGTACGTTGAAGGTTTCCACGTATAACTGGCGGTTGTTGCGCCTCTTTCGAATTTCCTCTAATTCCATTAGGTTAGAACAATATGAAATCAGAGAAGGGATATGGTTGTCTCGCGTGACAGCACACCGATCAGGTGATTTTATTTGTCCAGTCGATGCTGTCCAAATATTATCGAACGTAGCTTACCACCGGAAATTTCGGAGCACGTCCGTTCGATTAACGAGCAGGTTCGCCGACGTAATTGCCTATTCGGGAAGGGCCTCGTGGCACGGAACACGGTTCGGAGGCTCTTCTCCTCCATGTTTCAAGACATTTCTCCCTGTCTCGGACTTGGTCTACGGCCTCGGCTAAGTTCCCTTTCGCTGGTTAAACCGCACGTTTCGAGCAGTTATGAAAACGCAGCCGAGTAATTTTCCCGGGGTATTGACTCTGCGGAAGAGTCCAGGCTAATTGAACAAACTTTCGAGCCGGCCTGTGGCTGCAGTTAGAGGTACTCAACGACGGATAGATAAAGAGGAAGAGAGAGAAAGAGAGAGAGAGAGGAATAGGGAGAGAAGCAGGTCGAAAAGGAAAAGGAATAGGGTTGAGAAGAGAGAGAGAGAGAGAGAGAGAGAGAGAGAACAGCCACGAGGGAAACCAAGCAGAAAGAAGAAAGAGAGGAAAAGATTTAATGTTAATCCATTTCCCGGGCTGTTTCTTGGCGTCGCTCCCTTCCTATTTCTCCGGTGCCGTTTCCACAAGAAGAATTGAGATATTAACGACACGGGCGCTTGCAAGCAGCGAACCGACGCTGTGTGGCGCGCTTGGATCCGAGCAAACCCCTTGTCTTGACCGTTTGCCGGCATCTACCTTCGCCATTTCTTCGACCGACAGTTTCATCCGCGTGTCGGCGACTCTCGCTCGACTAAAAACGATTCGGGAAAGAAAGTGGCGCGCCCATGCCGCGACGAGGCTGCGGGGCGCCGCTTAAAGCGAAAGACTCTACAAATCTACTCAAGTGAAATCCGTTAACGAAGTTTGCCGTGAAACTGTACGCAGTAAGATACGGGCTAGCAAACTCTCGAAGAAGAAAGTGCAAGCCGAAGAAAAAAGAGAGAAAAAAGAGAGAGAAAAAGAAAGAGGAAAAGTTCGGTGGCGCGCGCTCGCGCAAGGGCTGAAGAAAAGAGAAGACCGTACCGAGGAAGTGGAGTAGCGTGTAAATATTCCTTCTTCGCGCTATGGATCCGCCATTTTGACACGACCCGTTAATGACACTGCGAGAGAGCTAAATTTTTCAGACCGTGATTCCTCCGACGATACAGGTTTTCCTTCTTTTCTCCCGAGCTTTCTCGCGTATTTCGTAACTTGACCTTATTCCCGCCATACTCGTTTGCCTTGACGCCAAATTTAACCTAATCGTTAAACTCTGAATACAACTTGGCAAAACACGCTTCTTCGTGTAATTCTTTTACGGAAGTGAACACCATCTGTAACGAACGCTTCTTCTTCTCCAAATACTCAAAGACGAATTACCTAAAGAAATCTATTTTATCGTGCAGCTAAATTTGCTCGAGACAATTTATTCGAAGGAAAGATCTCTCTCTCTCTCTCTCTCTCTCTCTTGAAAATCAATTGTATTCAGAAAGCCACGTACCTTTCATGAGCGTCATGGTTCGAGATCCTTCCATAGGGCTGAACAGACCGTTGCAAGTGGCGTCACCGCTCTGTGCCACCCGGTAGATCTCGGCCGCGCCCTCGGGCACCGGTCCACTCTGTAAACCGACATCGTGATCCATGGCTCCTATGCCCATGGCAGCTCTGTGTAGATTACTCTGCACTGTCTGGCCGGCCTTCTCGTAGACGAAGCATCGGTATCGATCTTCGTTACTGGACGCGTGTCCGTGATGTAAACGGCCCACCAGGTAACGGCTGCTGCCCTCCTTCCAGGTGGCCAGGCATTCCAGTTCCTCCACTGAAACGGCCAAAATAACCGATTTCATCGTAAATATGGACGACCGACGGGGGCGTAGACGCGATCGGTCGCGTGTCACCTGTCGTTTCGCAGTCTGCGATTTTGTTCTTCGTACGATGAAATTTCGTTCGACACGATTTCGTAAGCACTCGTTTTTTTCCCGCTAGCTCTCAGTTCGGGATCGTCCGTGGAACAGCTTTTCACCTAGGATATCGATGAAATTGGAGATTCGCGAAGGATCGTATGTTGGACCGGCAAAGGTATATCATCGTGTCTTTTATTTCCGGCACGAATCACGAGAATGAATTTCGATTCGGTAAGGCGAGTGCCTAACGAGTTACGCGTCTGTTTTCATAAAATTTTGCCGGCTGATGGAGAGAACCGACGAATATTTCCCCAATATGTTCAACGTTTTCCCCGGACCCGCTGTAATTTATAGGATATTCCACGATAAAAGTTACGTTCGAACGAGCGATACACGCTCGTGTAGCACTCTCGTACTACTTGTATACCAACTATTGGCCGAACGTATCGTTCAATTTGCAGAGAATTAATACTAACGTTAAGTGAGTTTTAATCCCACAGAAGCCCAATAACAAGGTATGTAATTCCATTGTCCAGTGATTTGATTAAACCAACAAAAGCCATCTCGAAACCAATCATATGCAAATCAAATTCTTCGAAACATGCCATAAATTCATTGTAATAAACTTTTGCGCTTTTCAATGTAAAACCTATAGCTCTTTATTTCTCCTCCAATAAATATAATTTTTAACCCGAAGCTTATACCTATAAATCCTTTGATTTCTAAATTCTATAACGTCTCCTTCTGAGTACTACTATTGTTAACATCGTAATCTGCGACGCGCTACACTCTTATTTAATATCTGTAGAGAAAGCTTCGCTCCAAGCACCTCTTATCGAGTGACTATTCCTTCACTTTGGTTTAAAAGCAGCCCCGCGTTACTTAGGACAGTCCACCGGCACTGTTCTCATCCGGCGGCAGCGTTGCAAAGCTCGAGTCTAATCCGAGAAAAACGATCCGCCGTTCATCACGACGAGCAGCGAGTAATTTTCGCCAGAGGGTTCGTGCTGACGAGCTGCGGAGGCTGCTAGACGCGGAAAGGCGGCAGGATTCGCGCCAGATCTCTGCATCTATCGGCGGGGATCAAATTCGACGCGGGAACTCGTGGAAACGAGACTGAGCCGTATGCGCCGGAATCTGGACCGGCTGACGAGCAAAAGAGCGAGGACCGCCACCGGGGGAACGAGCTTTTTCGTTCGAATCCTCGCAAATTGCTCGCGGCGTCCTCGCCCCGAAGGATCAGGGATCAAAAAAGGAAGCCGGCTGTGGAGGAAGAGAACGAAGAGAAATAAGGCAAGAAGAAAAAGTACGAAGGAAGAGGAAAAGGGGAGCGTAGCGAAAGAGGAATGGCCGGGGATGGGGATAAAGGGCCGAGAACGAGGGGTTGCACCGGCGTGGAGGAGGGGGCAGGAGAAAGAAACGTCAGGAAAAAGTGGTAGCCGACTCTTCCGCGAGATGTGATTTAGATACGCGTCTATGAGATCTTGGCTGGCTGCTTCTCTCTGGAAAACCTCGTCGCATAGACGCCGGTTAAGGAGAGAGGAAGAAGGTGCCAGTCGAGCAGATGCGCCGATAAAATCCTGTTCTTTAGCCGTGACCTCTTGAAAGTCGCGTTTTCGCCACACCGAACCGATAATTGTTGGTTTCTTCGCGTCGACGATCCTTCTTTGCTAACCTTGCTCGCCTTCTACGCCTCTCCAACAGCTGGCTACACACCTTACCTTATCCTCTTCTGCACGGAAATCTCGGTCTCCGATGTACATCCCGCCTACTTTATTCGTCGCATCGATCATCGGATCTTGAGTCTTTTTTCACATATTTGTCCTTTTTTCCGTCGATTGGGGTTAGATTGCTTTCGATATCGATCAAACGTGATATGTTATCCGTAGAAGAGTAAATGCTGGCAATCGAGCTTCCCTTTACCGTGGTTTCTACATGTTTATGATTCGTTATTCCGTTTCCGATTTCGTTCAGGATTTGCTTCGATGGTATTCTACGCCGTGCTATATATTAAAAAAAAAAGAAAAAAGACACCGGCTGCGCTAGAATGGATTTAAGATATGTAGGAAAATAAAACAGCAAGTGGCGTGATCGTAGGGAGAATAGAATTAAACCGTGATAAAGGTTAATCCGCGTCAGGGTGTAAAAGCGAAATCGCACGGGGGAGTCGTAGGTAGATTCACTGTGTGACTTTCTACAATTCATTTGAACTAAGCTCTCGCCTCTTTGATTAATGTTTTTCACGCTTCGTTTCGACGTTTTTATGCGACTTTTCACTTGATATACTGTATTCACCGGATGATATATTGTTTCATCTGTATCGCGGTAATCACTAGGAACGTTGTTTTGATTTTATACGCTTTCTCATGTTCTTCCGTTTATCGAATCGTAAATCTAAAATGGTAATTCATCAGGAGCAACTATCTCGTGTGTGTGTGTGCGTGTGCGTGCGTGTACGTTAAAAGAGAGGATCGCTTAAACGCTTTTGGCGCGACGTAATACGAAAAAACGTATAATGTTCTTCGACGCTGCTAAGTACTGTCCGAAACTACGTTGCACGGGGTATATAAAGCTACATTTTTCAGTGTACTCGAGCGATACGGTGCTCTATGAAAAAACAGTTTCGGTGCACTTTGCACCGCTATATGCAAACGCGAGAATCATAGCATAGTAAAAAGAAAAAATTCCGCTCGTTCTACGAGGCAAGGTTTAAAGCCGCTACACGTTTTTCTACGCCATCTTACGTACCATATTGTATCGTATGCGCCTCTTATTTATTTATCTCGTTGATTTGACGCGACGTATCTACTCGAGGTTCGCGCAGTTTTACAAATAAAACAGGGGAAATATCGACCGTTAGAAAATTTCTTGTCGCGACAGAGGCAGCAAATCGATCGGCTTTAAATAAATTCCGCGGTTTCATTCACCACGGACCATCAGGCTGGATTTCTCACTCGCTTTGGGACGAACGTGACTTAATTAAGTTTGAATTATGCTGAATTCGCATCGGCTAACACTCCACAAAGGGATTAAGCGGCATCGACGCACAGTTTACTTCTCTCCTTTCCCGGATGCGCGTTCGATTTAATATCGGGCCAGGGTTATAGCCAGCGAGGCATTTGGCTCTCCCCAGCAAATCATCGCGCTCAAAGCCGGGATATTACGCGAACAATTTCGTGAAATTACATTACGCACCATTTAAGTGCACGTGAACGGGTTCCTATTCGGCCGGTTCGGCTATCCAGTCGATCTTATTAATTACCACAACAATCGATCGCCTTTGAGGTCACTAGGACTTGTTATACGCACGTCGTAGTTTTGACGTAATTTGGTAAAAACGATTCCTTTCGTTGTTTACGATTAGGGGTACGTCCGATACGTGTACTGGCATCGAACGTGTCAATACAAAGATCACGCGAGCGAGATGCACCTAAAAGAGCAACGCCACGCTCGCTTGTTCTACGTTGTTTACCGTGCTTTTTTTTATATGTTTGCCTGTGTGTTTCGCATCAGGGGTTAATTCGATTTAACAGCGATACGCCATGGTGCAGCGTTTTCTGCTAAAATGTCCATCAAAATAAAAACAATTTCGGTCGGTTGTAACCGACGAGACGAATCCTTCCTCTGGCAGCTGCGACCCAGTCGATCACGCGCCGAATTTTCCAAAGTTAAATCGATACGCGATGCCCTACGCTTTGTGCAGTGTCGCGATCGCATTTTGCAAAATACGCCCCTGTTACTCGTACATCGTTGTTCTTCCATGTTTTTCCAGAGTATTATACGCGTATGGACAAAAGATTCCAATGATTCGTAGAATTTCGTTTAGACTCGTCGTTGAAACGACTGCTCGAATCGTCACGAGAAAATCGGAACATCGAATCATCGACAGTTCGCAGCCGTGTCACTGGCAAACTTTTTGGCCCACTGCTGAGAAAGACAGCGAGCTGTGAAACTTCTCTTCTTTGTTACTTGGTTCGTACGTTCGTCCGTTAAGATTGCGCGGTACTTGAACCGCAAAAACGACGAAAGCCCTTCGAAAATAGGGAAACTGTTCGCGGCTGCCTCTCGATCGAGAACTCCTGCTGCGTTCAATCCGCCGCGGAAGTTTAACGAAGTCCAAACGGAGCAAAACGAGTCGGTGGTTTTGCGAGCGGGGACCTTCGTTAGGAAGGGAAAGCGATGATTCTCAGCTCGTTCAGCCATTTAGCCCTGTACCTCGTTCTACTCCAACGACGTACAGGTTCTTTCATAAAAAGCATTTTGTTCAGAATATCCTGTATTTTCGTATTTCGAGAAATAGCTTCTTCGACCGATGATGCTTTAACACGAAAATTATTTACAGTATTTTATAGATTATTCTCCTTCTCTTGTCTCCGTCTTTTTTTCTTTTCTCTGCGTTTCGTTGTTTCGAAATATTCGCAAGTATTTTTTCCAATCGCAAGTATATTTTCCTTCGAATCAGGAGCGTTCTTAAAGCATTAATATATCAAGGACGACGCGTAAACGTCGTGGTTTCCGAATCGTTCTCCAGCCATCTCCGATAAGAGGGACGTGACAGGTTCGACATGGCGGCGACTTATCGTTTTTCCTGGCCGTCCTTCCGTTTAATTTTCCACCACAGAAATCGTTAGCTCGGCAAACCCCTTATCGGATGTGCGTCTAATGGCAAACGTTCGCTCCCTCCTCCGGAAATCGAGCTCTCCCTCGTGTCGGGCCGCGACTAACGAATGCACGGACGAAAATCACATCTAATCGTTGCCCGACCCCTGACCCTTTGAACCATTAATCGAGCGTACGGCCTGGAGGAGACTTTGTCGAAAGTTTGGAGTGTCTGTCGCCGAACGTGCTCCCCAAATTATGGTTTCTTAAGTGTGACGATTTCGAACGGGGTAGGACTATAAACGTCGTTAACCCTCCGAGTCATTTGCTATTCATCTCTAACGTTTATTATATCTAACACGAATATTGTCGAGGGCTCATTCGATTCCCACGAATCCATCGATACAGTGGAAAAGATTAACCGTGAGTCGTAACGTGGTTCAATTCCGAAATCGCCGTTAGAACTGTAACAAATGTGCCGTTCACAGGCTAAACTGTTAACTCCATTTTCCGAAATATTCTACATTTTAATGCCACAGCGCTCAATTTGTACACCCCATCTTATATGATTTCCTGCGAATAAAAGATTCAAACAAGGATATAATAAGTCGTTAAAAGTGTAACGAATCCATAGGTTGTTACCTAATGTTCTCGATCTGATTTACCGGTTTGTTAACTCTGCTAATCCTTTCGTTGACCACTTCCACTTGTTCTATACTTCCACATATTGTTTTTAATATCAAATAGAAACCCGGTACGATTTGCGTATTTTTCGCTTCCTCGCGCGTTTTCCTTTTCTTACATATACTGTGCATCGGCCCATAAATAAAGTACAATAATAATGATTAATAATATAAATAGGCAAACGAGCGAAACAAGGTATTTTAAGATAGAGAAATCTTATGAAAAAATGCTCACCTGCGCTCTCGGAAGCAGATATATCGGGACACGCCTGGTATCTGAACAACAATCTACTATCGTCGGTGCAGGTGTCGACGTTGCTGACGGGTACCGAGCAAGTTCCGTGACCGCGGTTATAGGAGAAGGTCATGGGTCCTCGAAAAGGACACGGCACAGGTGTAGCCTCCTCCCGGAACATCGAATAGAGCAGGGCATCTCCCGTGATGTATGAGCACAGTGATGACAATGAATTTCTGCTGTGACAGTAAGCTGAAACAATCGATGGGAACGTTTCAATTTCAATCTAGTATTAGGGAGCTAGATTCATCCACGTTCACGTAGGAAAGTAATTAGTATTCACGAAGAATTTTCGATCCTATCGCTTATTTCGAAATTGCACTTACATCGTCGATTAGTGACCGATTAATCGTACTCCTGCCTATTGAATCGACTTATCTATACACGAACACTCATTATCCGAATGAATAATAATAGACAGCGAGGAGCATTTATAAACTCTTACGCACACGGTTTTACATTACGTTGATATAAGTAATTCAGCTTGAAAAAGGAGATGGACGTCAAGTTAGGTTTTCTTGCAAATACAGAGTTATTCCTTCCAGAAATATTTTGTCATTCGTATTCTCCGGCATTCCGGTATCGTATACTCTGACTAAGGAGCCACGTCTTGTCGTGCAATTCGTAACTATCTATAAATTATCGTTCGTGCAGTTGCGCAACGATTCGAAGCAACGTCTTACCGTGGCGCACGAATGTGACACACGCACACTAGGATGCATTAACTTTCGTCGAACAGCTATAAGTTTTTTCCATGTACAGGCCGAGGTTGACAGGAAGTCGGGCCTCGTGGGAAGGGCAAATGGCGCGGGAGGTGCACGAGGTAAGCAGACGATGACGAATCTTCTCGAGTAGGAAGTTCATAGGCGGTAGTAACTTTAACCAAGGATATTCTCCGCGATTTCTTTCTCTTCGGCTGGAAAAGTGGCGAGACGCTGGGCGTTGCGACTCGGACAACTTTTCCACGCGCAGGTGTTGCCGTAGTTTGAGAAAAGTAGAACGGCCACCGCCTTTTTTTCCTCTGACAACGTTTAGATAATAAATCTGTTTCTCTCGGACAGTCGTACCAGACACTTTGTTATTCACCGAGCGCGAATCAGTTGTTTCGATCGGCCATGCGTAACATGGCACACGTTCATCGAGGAAGCGAAACGGGCAATGGTGTAGGGAAAGCTTTTCCTTGGCAAAAATTATCCGCGAGGGTTAAAAATCATCAAATCGTTTCAGCGTCTTCTCTCCTGGCTTTCACGTCGTTTATCTTCGAATCCGCTCGCGTTTCGTCTTTACGGTAGTTTATGACGGCATCGGATTGTATTTTCAACAGTCACATCGTAAGTTTCTATCAACGTGATTCGAATAGCGACTTTCGGCTATTTCGTCCGTTCGTTTTCCGTTTACTTTACGATAACCGGAAATTTAGCGAAAAGAATTTCGAGCATCCTTTCGCGCGTATACGTGACGCGACGAAGCTTCTACTGGTGCGCGAGAAAAATTATTCGAACAAAGGAACATTTATTTACACGAACGGCTGTGCGAACTATCGTCGAGAAAAGGGGATAGGAAACGAAAAGAGCGAAGAAGAAAGAAGAAAGGAAGGCAAGTTGATGGGAAGAAGGTAGACAGATGTAATTTTCAAAGCGTGGAAATGGAAAAAGTGCAATGCCGTGTCCTTCCCCCGTTTCCAAGTTTCCCTCGCTATTTTTCCCGTTGGCTCATTTATTTATTTATTCTCGCGTGAATGTTGGCTTCGTATCATCCTTTTGTTCGTGTGCTCGGCCCGGCCAGCCCGGCTTTTCAAATTTTCATTGTCATTTATTCGTTATTAGGACCGACTCCCTCTGCCAACCCCGCTGCGTCGCTCCACGCGCCCCACGAAATTGCGTCCAACCGTCGTTTCGACATAATTAATTTGCCCTTCCGAAAGTATGTCCCACTGATTAATTAGTCGCGCTTTATTTTCGTCAGTCACGAATGACAAACCCGAACGAAGAGAGTGAGTATCGCGGAAGAGGGTGGCGTTAGCGAAATTAAAATGAATTCGATCAGCCTCTCCCTTCTGTCCAATTTCCCTACCTTCGCTGAGAGTTCGCCTATCGAAAAATGCTCGGTCGATAAAGTTTTCTCCAGATTTGCAGATTAACAGGATTTTAATCGAATCGGTCATACGCGAGCGATATAATTCGAGAATTATAAGGCGGCAAAAGGCGCAATCTCGTGTTTCGTCCGGCGAATAAGTCAAAGTCCGGATTCTTCTTTATCCGGTCGCGCACGCGGTCAATTAAATATAAAGCCGCTGGCGGTAATTCCGTCTCTTAAACTTTCCGACGAACCGGCTGCCAGCAAACGCTGACGAACAGCAGCAACTTGCGTTTTTATTTGGCGGTCGCGTATGTGTAGTTAATGAGCGGGGGCGGAACAGGAAAGGGACAGGAAAGTTAATTTTTCTAACGAACGGCAGGGGACGGTAGCCGGAGGAAAATAGGCCGCGTTCTGGAGGGCGAATCCGGCGACGTTCTTTGTAGAATCCTTCTTCTTTACCTTCTCTTTTTTTTTTTTCTTTATCGGAACGATGTCATATTCCTTTCAAAAACTTCACCGCTGCTCTCTAGAATCGAGAGGTAGGTCGAAATGGAAGGAGTAACAATCGCTCGAGTTTTCAAAACCGCATGCGAACTCCTTCGGGGTAGATATTGT
This sequence comes from Bombus vancouverensis nearcticus, assembly GCF_051014615.1. Classification (NCBI taxonomy): domain Eukaryota; kingdom Metazoa; phylum Arthropoda; class Insecta; order Hymenoptera; family Apidae; genus Bombus; species Bombus vancouverensis. The sequence continues at coordinate 1,855,465 of NC_134928.1, read as the reverse complement.
TCCCGACACACCGTAATCCGTCCTACTTTCGTCCCAAGATTCCACAAACGTAATCAGACTTTTCGAGTTGTGGAGAACGTCCGCAGCTGGGCAAATAAGCGAATGATCGATAACGAACCAGCCACGAGAATCGTATTTCGTTGCGAACGTCGTGGCCCCCCCTCTCGGATGTATCAGAATGATCGAGAAACTTTGAGTTTCCATTCGTTTAGTTGCCCGAAGCGTGACGTGCCTTTTCCTCGGTTCACCTTGCCGTTGTCTAACTCTCTTCCTGATTTTTCTCCTTTTCTATTCCACAAAACGACCCACATTTTCCCGCCAGTTGTCGGTCCGAATGCAGCGCCTGCAGGCAACGGTATCTCCGGTGTGACACTATGCAGATTAAAATCCGATAAAAAAAAGAGAGCGACGGAGGGTGGACGAGAGTGAGAGAGAAAGAGGGGCCCGAGGGACTTTGACAAATCGTCGAAAAATGCGAACGCGAAACAGCAGGGGGGGCGGTACCCAGAGGTCGGTGTTCTTCTTTTTTAACCTGTATATAACGGATCCACCCTCTTCTTTCCTCTTCGGGTTGGCTCGAGTGCCAAACTCCACCTGTCTCGCATTGTTGTCTCTCTCTCTCTCTCTCTCTCTCTCTCTCTCTCTCTCTCGAGTCTCGCTTGCCCCTATATAGGTCGTTTCAGATTCGTTTATCCGTTTTAGGAGTCAGGTAATCACGAGTCGGTATTTTGCGATCGTTGACAATGGTCGGCGTTAGAGGTTCGAGCGTTCAGAGGGGTGGAAAAATATCCAAGTTTTCGAATGGGTGAATCTCGGTGGAGGAAGTTGTAGGAATTCATAATCTTTGGACAAGCTGGTGAACTCGGTCAACTTACGGTTAGAATACAAGTTAATAATTCCCACGGGATCTATAGCGATTATCGAACTTTTCCAGATCTTGTTCCGAGCGTATGAACCTATTAAAACAATTCGCAATTTGTGAAAAAGAAAAAAAAAGAACAGAAAAGGAATCTCTGTGGTGAATAAAATACGTCGAACGTTAGATTTATTATTCATAGATCCGTGCAACGTTGATCCAAGTAACGTAACGTGTTTGTTTAAAAAAAACGAGTGGAAATTGAGACAACCCGAAACATTTACATATTTGCCAAGGTAAAAACACATGAAAATTAAAAATTCAAAGACAAACCATCAAGGATTATTATAAATTAAACGAGAATCATCTCCATTGCCGAATGGTTGAGGTTTTCTCGTTTGAACGAGCCGGTACCTATGCGAGCCGGTGCACACGCTTTTCATCCACGCCTAACCCATTTTTTATCCGGATCCATATTTACTACCCTGGTCTCGTGAGCCCCTCCAACGCTCCGGCCGGCTCGTTTCCCCTGTCCGCGAAGCGCATCACTTACGACCACAGTCGGAGGATCAAAGTGTCGTTAGCGGGTTTGAAAAAAAGAGGCTGCCATCGTCTATGAGCTACGTTGGGGCGAATAGAATTATCAGGAAACTTCGTTGAGCGATCCTAGGTAAAAGCGCCTTTCGAGCGAGCACACCGCTTCAAAGCGGACCCTGACTGGTTCGAGATTCAACGACTTTCATGAAAATCCTTCGTAACCACGCGAAATTTTGAGCGTGTACCGACTTTGCAAGCACTTCGAGTCCGCAAACAACAGGACGTTGGTGTATCCTTTCTGGTCGGTCCACGAAATCTACGCGGAACAAAGTAGAAATTTGAAAGTTCGCAGTACTCGAGTTTCAAGTATCCTCTTCGCTTAAATATATCCCCGTAAATGATAAATTTACGTCGAGAAATCTTCAGTTCAGGGTATCCGAATACGCGTAAAGATAGCCAGCAAAGACATTCGGAACCTTTCTCGGTTCTGCCTCGGTTTCCCATTTACCTTGGGCTCGACGCGAAACATAGACGCCTTAGACGAATAGACCGCACAAGCCACGAGATACCAGTCGCGTTAATGGAAAGCAAAGCGTTGGAAACGCGACAGAGAACCGGAGCTATCCCACAGCGGAGGCCATGTTTCGGTCCCGAGCAGCGGAACCGATGTCGCGCAATAATCTGCAACGATCTGCATAACGATCCTCGATAAATATCCGGCAACGAGAACCATTATCACGTCGCAGAAACTTCGCTATCCATTCGGTTGTCGGTGTATTAACGAGACACAGGGCTGATTGCACAATAGAATCCGGCAAAGTGCTCTCGATTTCTTTTCCATCGTAAACGAGGTTCAGCGGCCCCGGCTCGGAATTAGCAGAACCATCGGCCCGGTGTTTCGTTCCGTCTCTTATGTCGTCGTTTCTCTCGTTCCTATCGTCATTCCGCCGTTTGCACAACGAACGAAAGTCGTTAAGTTCTTCCCCGAGAATTGTTCCGGCAACTACGCCTTGCTATCCGCTTCTCACCCCCTTCGTTGTCCACCTTCTCGTCATCTTCGAGCTTTTAATTACCGATCGGCATTCTAATTAATGAATGGATTCGCCCGGGGCACCGGGCAAATCGTTATCGATCGTGCGAAACAACGGCTATTAGGAGGTCGCTGAGGACGAAGACAACGACGGCCAGGAGGAGAAGACAGCGGAGGACCCCGGACGAGGAGCACTACCGAAGAAAACGGAGAAAGGGGAATGGCATCTTCCAATGTTCTTTGAGAATTGTACTTACTTTCTTTGTACTGGAGAACGTTCGAGTGCTTCTCGTGAATGACGACGCAACGGTAGCAGGATTTTCTGTAACAGAACGGAAACGGGGTTTTCTCTTATTCAAGCCTTTCATTCGATATCGCTCGCTGGAATTAGAACGCTTTCCCCTATTCCCGATTCTTTTCTTCCTCCCCACGCCCCTTCCACCGCCCGTTATTCCTTGTTTTCTCTTTCGTTTCTCGTTAGGCGACGACGCGAACTCATCCTCGAGATTAACGGAGGACTCGGCCATCTTAATGAGAACCGCCTCGACGAGCTTCGAAATTCGCGAGATCGAACCGAACGATCGACCGAATTAACGCGGACCTCGTGGCCAACGAAATCTCTTTATCGTGTGTGCGTACTGTTTTCTGAAAAATCCGATTCCTGTAATCGCGTATCGTAACAAGAACTTTTTATAGGAAATTAACCGCGCCCCTTTTTAACGGCGTAAGCTATAGGAAAAGTTTTTATTTCGTACTGTCTTCGATTAGAAAAATTCATTCGATAACCGTTCTTCCGCGCCGTGTAACTTTTATTAAAGAAATTTCCTTCAGGATTCCAACTTTTGCGGTTGCTCTTACGATACCTGCAGGACTATCTCTTTTACGACAGGTTTTACTTCTTTCGCTGTCGTTAACCATTCCCCTACTTTCAAAAAAGGTATGTTCCATACATACGAATAAAGTACCACAGAATTTTTCTTTTTTATATCTTGGAAAAAACTAACATTTAATTTGATATCTAGGTCAAAAGTACGATAGTACAAGTTTTCCTGATTTCCTGATTTTTATCTTAATTATTGGTTGAAACGACGTGTTCTGACATAAGATAGCTAAAAGGCGGAACAATTTGTCCGATCTGCCCCAAAAAATATAAGCCTTTTAACATTAGATGGCAAGTTTATGAAGTTTCGCGAAGAAATTAGGGTCGCGCGTAATACCAGTAGGTTGTCGATCAATCTCTATCTCAACTAATCTTTACCAAAATCATTCCTCTCTCATAAGTTTCATCATGATGTTAAAAAATCGCTCGTCCTAATGCTCGTACCTCTACTAAAGCTTCACAAAGTTTGGTCAACTTGTCAGCTATTCTTAAAACACTCGTACGCTTGAATCTAACAAGTCGCTTTCATTTTCAACTACGTCGTGTAAAGATACTACGGTACTTCTTGGTCATAAGGTAACATGAAAATCAGAAAATCTCAGACGTATTTATCATATTTCTCTTCCATGTCTTTCCTCTGTGCTCTTCGTACTCGAATCGAAATGAAACCGCGATTGCCGTTTAAACTTCACCGGATCAACCGGAAACCACGATACCTCAGTGCCAGTGCCATTTCCGCGTTTTTTTATCTCGCTCGACGCTATATCGATCGGATACTTTGCAGGCGAACCCGATAGAAATCTCTACGAAAACTTTGGTCAGCTCGTGTGACACGAACATTACGCGGCGAATCGACGCGGTTCCCTCTTTCCTACGCTCGCGTGTACCTCTCTTGCGAAGAAACAACTGCAACCCCCTCTGGTAATACCGCTTTTAATCCCCTTCTGACTCGGGGGCGAAACTCGCTTCCAATCGTATTGCCTGGAATCTGTACGTCGCGTCGCGTCGCCTCTTTCTAACGAGTTGACATTCCACGAAACTTTCGTTTCTGGATTTAACTTTTCGTTTCGTTTCGTTTCGTTTCGTGATTTTCGACGAGATTCGGAGGATGATTGGCCTTCCGCGTTCCGAATTTGCCTTTGACGTGATCCGATACCAGGAAACGTTATCGTTTCTACCACTAGGATGTTATTGCGCAAGCAGAGTAGCGTTAATAATGAAATTTTTATAATAATATGTAATTATAGATAAAAAATAAGTTAGAACAGAAGCTTGTCTATCCGTCCTAATCGTAGCACACGCTGTTCGAGCGAATGAGGCCATTGAACTATTTTATAAAAATTAATATCGAACAGAAAGTACAAGGATGTTTTAATAAAAATGCAACAATTTAGAAAGATAGAAGATTACAACTAATAATCTCCAAGTTCTTAATGTATCGTGTAATAATATTAATCGTGAAATTATTGCACGAGAGAGTTTAGATATCGTGAAACCAATACGTTTTACAAGGTACATACAAAGAAAAACAGAGTGTGTACTCACTGATCAACCAGGAGAAACTTGTCGCCCTCGTTGTGCAGGCACCTACCCTTGCTGGACAATTCATTCCTGGAGATCACGATCGGCTGTCTGACTCCGCTTTGAAACCAGGTGCCTTCCCATTTCAGTGGAAACGTGCATTCTGAAACAAATATCGCAAACATCCACGTGAACAGACTCGATCGGTCGACGCCATCTGCGAAAAATGTCGTATCGCGGCGTGTCCATTTCTGGACGCAATCTTCGTTCGAAGCCGCGTCGCCGTCGAACGCGATACGTTCTCCTCGCCGAACGAAGAAGAGACAACGTAATATTCTCGTGGAAGTAATATGAGACAAATCGCGGCGATGTTCGAAGACAAAAGGGCCAAGAACCGTGGAGACGGCGATGATACGCCGACGAAAGTAAGGGTTGAACGGAGCGCGGTAACGGGAAGGGCGCATAACCATGGCGCCGAGATGGGAATTCCCCGGACGGGATAATCCTAGGGGCGAAGCGAATTTCCGGAAACTACAGCCATAGCACGGAAGGGATACATCCAGCCGAGTTATCGACGATAATCGAAACCCGGCGATGTCCCTCGTGCATCGTTCCTTTCTCTCCGCGCGACCAACCCCTCGATGAACACCTGACCGTGCACACGCAGCGAAAGCGATCCATTTTTGCGACAATGCGACGTATCGCTTTCTTTCCTTCGACCGACAGATTCGTTCTCCTAAGTGCGCAATTAGTTTATTGGATTACAGCTGGTCGAATAATTCTCGATAGGGGAAGGCCACACGGCAAAAACATTATAGGGAAAAGTAACAGAATTATTCTAGTCAAGCTAACTCCAATTGATTTTCCTTCTAATTCGTTAAATTGCATTACGAACAACCTTTAAACGATCCATATTTGAAAACAGATTAACCGACTCAATGGCCTGAATGGCGTAAAAATCGTGTAAAATATCGTTGACAGCTCGATAGCCATAGTTTTTCTACGGAAAAGAGGCAGGGAAGTTCGTTCGATCCATGTTAATTTATAATGTCTCTTAGAAGAAATCGATAGTATCAGTTTAATTGTTATTTTAGTCCAACTTAATTGAAACGAATACCCGCAAACGAACAAAAAACAGTTAACATTGTTCGATCGTTGGAGAAGGGGCGTATAGGCACGAAACTGGTTGCAACATATCCAATTTTAAAATCGCTATTCTACGACAGACAAGAAGTGTGATTTATCGTGCTGTTCACCCCTTCGTATACTAAGAAGAGAACGCATATAGAAAGCATAGCAGCTACGTATGTAATCCTATTTCCAATTTCCACCTGGTAATTCCAGAGTCGAATGCAATTTGTAAATCGCATGGTATAATACGATAGTTCCACTTGCTACTTCAAGCGGCTAACAATAAGAAAGAAAGAATGAGATTGTAGAGCAGTGTCGCGTGACCGAATGACGTCTGGCAAAAAGTAGACAAGTCTCGACAACTGATAAATAAGTCAATCCTTCTTACTCGTTGAACCTCGCTTTGGCTCTCTCTCTCTCTCTCTCTCTCTCTCTCTCTCCTCTCCTCTCTCTAGCAGAAACACAACGGTGCAATTGCCGTGATGGTAAAAAGGAAACGACAGGGTAAATAAACAAAACGTAGACGGGCTTTTCGTTGCGCGATTCTTAATGAGGGGTTAATTAAATCTCATTCCCGGGCCTGAACGAGGGAGAGCGGGAAAAATATTATTCCAGGGAGGGTCGCGGAACGAAAGTAACAGGCGAGGTACAAGCGACGTTTTCCAGTCGTGTCTTTAAGTAAAAGCTTCGTAAATAAAAGCTGTTATTGTCGTCTCCCGTCAGCGTGTCGGAATGTTGATTCATCTAATTGTGGCAATCGTTTTCGCGTCTCTGTTAAGATCGAGCCTGGCACGCTCGGAACGAACAGCGTCACATCGGAGAGAAAATAATCGAATTGGATTCTTCTTTGACGACACGCCTCTTCCTATCGTTGTTCCCTTCTCTCTTTCTCCTTTCCTTCCTCTTTTCTACCCGTGTGCCATTTTTTGCTCTTAATAGGACGTTTCGCGACGCGTCTTCGGTCGATAGAACAGATGTCTGTCCGCTTTTAATGTGGAATAAAAAAATTTATTCTCCCCGGAGAGCAGCCACTTTCCCCGGAGGGTTTGATAGAATAATAAAGCGCGAAGGAAGCGTTTTAAGAGTTCCCGCTGTTACACTTATCTCGAAGGGGACGCTCGCTGATATTGACGCCTGTCATTTTCCAAAGTTTTTTCACCTTCACCAAGTTCCTTGGAAAACACACTTCCAGCCTTTCGTTACATCCACAGAGTGTCAAATCGTGTTTCTTCTGGCGAAAGAAAAACAATTTCCCCCTCGATATATGAAACGCTGTATGAAATGCTCGTGCACATGAAAAATTGAATTCAATTCCCGGAAGAGGGGTGGAACGGACGCATTCGTTAACGGGGGATCCTCTGTTTTCTCATTCAAGAAGTTAACTATCACCCTTAAATAAAGAACGATGGTGTGCCCGTAACTCAGCGACCGCAAAGTGTCGTACTTCTTCAGCTGTCACCGTTTCCTCGGCCAAAGAATTAAACCGTAAAGAAAAACGAAAAGCTGGCTGCCGACATTTACGTGCAATCCCAAGTTCTTATCGCTAACAGTATCGGCGAGGCGCGGCAACACGGCAAATAGAGAACGAGAGAGAAAGGGATCGTAGGAGATTCGATTTCGCGACAGGATGGGTAGGAAAGAGCCACCGCGAAACATTCGACCGTTTTTTTTCCCCTCTCGTTCCATTCCGATGCTCTGGTAGCTGGTCGGTCTCGCCCCTTCTACCCTAGGGGCGAGATTCTCCATCGCGACTGGGCCGCTGCGCCGCGCTGGTGCGAACTGTGATTACGGATTTCGAGTCTCGCCCGCGGATTTTACGAGCCCGCCGTGAATCGCGCGTGGCTCGCCATCCTTCCCTCTCTTCCTCTCTCTTTACCCTCTCCGCCCTCGAAATCCACCCTCCATCCACCCTCTCCCTTTCTCCCGATGTTCTCTCCTCCTTTCTGTTCCAGGCACGTCGAAAAGCAGGAGAGGCAACCCGCGGCATTCGAACCGCATGAAAATAAATAAATGCCCGAGGGTGGCCGGCGTCGGTGAGACGCGAGGATGAAGGGGTAAAGGGGCGTAGAGGTAGTGGATTCGCTCCAGGGACTCACCGCCACCACCTGCTATCGATTTCACCCTCGAAACTCAGCCGTGCCGATCTGACGAATCGCTTCTTTTCTGCCGATTTTCTTCCACCTTTTCACCGATTGTTCGCTTCTTCTCTATTTCCGGTCTGGTTCGATCCTTCGGCCAATGCTACATATACTCGGACGAGGTTTTGGTCATTCAGCTGGTGCAATTCGAATTTGTTGGAATTAAGGTTCATGCATTTATTCGTACGCAAATATGTTATCCGCCGAGGTTGTCTGCTCGGCTATAAAACGTTTCCAATGACAGAATGAAAAGAGGTAGTCACGTCGTAAAAGAGACTCGAGCAAATAAAGGCGATAGCCACGGGGCTTGGTACTACATTTAGAACCGGGTAAATTGAAATACTACAATCAGCAATCTTCCGCAATGGCTGATTCGGTTACAAGATTTCGTTGTCGGCTAATGTGGAAATGGCTATAGGTTGGAAATCGAGATTTAAACGTTGTAACATTCCTCGATATTTACAGATTTCGCAATATCCTTTTCTTCGTCGATTTCACGCGTAACGATAAAATCCCATTAACGTGTAGCGTAAAATGTACGTACATGAAAAGACGCGTCACCAGCTACGATTCACAAAAGTCAAAAAGTCATAGAAAACGTCCAATACAACGCCAAAAATATATGCAAAATCACACAGGAGATTGGTAGAATCTTCTACTCGGTGCTGCACCACTAAACGACGCACAGGACTTTTAGACAAAATATTCCTCGGCGTTGGAAACTCTTCCGTGTTTCGATTGAAAGTTGAACGAAATTCGAGAAAAATATCGGTCAGTAGCGTACTTACGTCGAACGAAACAAGTGGACGGTAAAGGAACCCGCGAAGATCCAGCGGCCTTATTTTCCGTTAATGAAACGAGCGTGGGCACGTGTTCGGGAATTCGAGATGCGCAAAACTACGCAAGGTTTATTCTCACGAACGAGTCGTTACTTCTCTACGACCAGCTCCTTACCGGCGCGTATCCAGCCCATTCTTCGTACGAACAACGATCCCCGGGTGGCCGTACGTCTCCCCGGAAATGGACCGCGTTCTCCAATTGGACAATGATAATAAGGATAATAGCGACAAGAGTAATAAGGACGATGATTAGAAAAATTGCACGGACGACCCCCTTGGGATCTACCGTCTACCACGGCGTTTGTCGCTTTGCTTTCGCCTCTTGTTGAACGTTACGCCAATTAAAATTAATTGCCGGGAGGACGAGTACGCGAGCTGCCTGAAATCGCGTCGTCTTGTTGCAACGCGAAAGCGATGCACGTTCGTCAAACATACGGCAAAGAAGATGGTATAGAAGATTTGCCGTGAAAGAACTTCGGTTCGCTTTCGCGTATAATTGCGAACGTCGGTGAGGTTCGAAATTCTCGTAAATCAAACGAGATTTACGATTCGCTGTGATTCGTATCGTTCCCGAGGAAGAACAAAGAAAATCTTTCTCCGTTTTCAATCGTAAAATATTTTATATTTTTTACGATGGAAAGAAGAGGAAAGGCGCGACATTAGCATTTATAAAACGGGAATAAACTATCAATCGGCGATAATAAACGACAGATTTTAATCACGGCGGTAACGTAGCGCGAGCGTTAACGAAAAATGGAATTTTCCGTTTATTTTGCCGTGGGCTGTTTTTTTTTTTTTTTTTTTTCAGAAAACCGTCGGACAATACACGCGATATAACGGTAGCGGCAATTTTTCATTCTTTATCCCCGGCACGATCCATTTCACCGGTATTCAAGCAGCCGTAACGACTCCTGCGTGGCTGTAATTTACCCCAGAAATGGCCCACGACAAAATACACCCTGCTTGTAGCGACGGAGAGGGCGCGTCGGGGCTCGAGTCACGTGGCCGGCCCCGAAATTTCTTGATTAAGACGACGACACGCGATCTTCCGTGGCCGCGTGCGCTCATTTTTCTTCCCGCCGCTCGATCAATCTTTGACCAACACCGCCCCGTTTTCCGGATTCGTAGAAAACCCTCGCGAAAAATCGCTGGTTCACCGCGACTGGCTGACGCCGCGTAAAAAGACGCCACCCTCGCAATCCCACTATCGACCAGGAGAAATCGATCGTTCGCTCTCTCTCTCTCCGTGTATCGAGCGTTGATTTCTTTAGAAAATTAGAGGCTCGCCGATGATATCTCGTCAGATATAAATTTGATCTCGCGGCATCGACGAAAGGTCGAGCGAACGAAGAAGTAAAATCGGTCCGCTCGAAAGCTGGCAGAGATTGAATATTTATTTAATTTCGAATCTGCTCTACGAGACATAATCGCCTTTCGCTTGCTACATGGAAGAATTTTAATAGAATTCAGACATACGAGATTCTATTGTTCGATCGAAACGTAATTTACAGAAAAAGGGGGAAACCTTGGAATTCTCTAGCGCCGGTTTCTAAATCTGCGGATCGTGATTGCGTTCGCCCGCCGGGGAACAATGGCGCTTTGAAGAAGCGAACACACGGCTCGCGTCATTCCGTCGATAAATTGTTTTCAATATCACGGCGGACACGGTATTATCGGCGCTTCATCGTGCAAACAATCATCAGCGGCAACATCGTTAGTTCGTAAGTTCGAGATTACAATAGAGGCCTGTCGCGTCCCGCGAGAGAGATTCGATGAGAGAGGTGCACAGAGATCTAAATAGTGCAGATCGAATCGCACAGATAGTATACAATCTCTCGGATGAATTCCCGTTTGCAGAAGGTATGACGGGGCTCTGCTTTCAGCTCTTCGGATTGAAATCGAACTAATGGCAGAAATTTCACGCGCGCCGGAATCGCTCCGCTATTAAACTGAAAAAAAAAAAGAGAGGCGAACGAACCGTGGCGTGAGATCCGATCGAGCCAGTGTACACTTCGATTACTCGAATATTCGCTGTGATAAGAAAGAGCGTTTCTTGAAACATGCAACGACAGACGGCGCGAGTAATTTTCTAATTCCAACAGCTCCACTTCTCGTTTCGCGTTAAATTTCATATCCTCGCTATCGAGGGAATTCGAGCTTCGCAGCTATCGTTCGATCAACTTCAAGACCACGGCACAAGCTTGCGCTAACCGTGCACACAACGCAAATCGTATTACACCGATTAATTAATAAATCTTGATATCGCGATTAGGTGAATTTTCGTATAAATGCCATCGCGAGATGGAAATACTGGTCGTTGTTCGTGGCACGACGCGGTGAATTTTCATGTCCAACATTATCGCAGGGGCGCGAGTGGCAGGTTGTACGGTGTTTTCCGCGCGACCGAAAGTCGCTAAATTCGAACTGTGTCACGAAGTCGTAACACCAGTCGAGTAGGTGGCTAGATAAATCGTGCCTTTCGATACCACGTTCCTAATCGTTCGTAATAGCACGTGTCGAGCGCGTGACGAGTTTAAATGCCAGTCACGCGAACGAATTGAGCCGATTATAAATTATTTGATACATACGCTGTCACATTACTACTCGCTTCTTATCGTCGGTATTAAATGGCGAAAGACGACCTTTTTTATGTTTCCCTACGTCATTAAGATAGAAGGACACGGAGTAGTTCCGAAATAATTACGAGAGATCTTTATGTGCCGCGTTTCCTTTCATTTGTAAGCCGTTACTTTGGATTCGTGTCAAATGTTCGTTAAAAACGAGATTAATTAAAAAGAAAGCCAATTTCTCTGCCTGTAAAAGCTAAAGAGAAGCTAAAAACATGGAAATAACGGTTTCGATCCAGATAGCGAAGCATCGAATAATTTGATCAACGGTGAAATACAAAATCGCCTGGGAAAACACGTATGAGTTACTACCAGTGGGAGAGAACAGGAAATGAAGATTTAAAGCGAGCGAATGAAATATTTGCCAATACGGATGTGGTTGGATGAGATTAAGTAGCTGGATCATCTCCCAGTGGGAATAGCGTTGATACGGAGGACCGAAACTTTGGCTATAAACCGTGCACGGGCCTAATATATATCACTTATCAGAACGAAAAGTGGCGTGAGCCGGGGTCCTGCGGGTGCCGTTTCCAACAAGCCGATTTACGGAAAGAATTTCGTCTTGCGTAAATTTCCCTAAACGTAAACGCACCTCGGAGAACGCTTATCGTAGGTGTATAAGCGTTGATGTTGCCCGTGTGTCGAATACTTTTGGCAAGAACGACTCTCTCAGTTGCGAGAAACATCGGCCGCGGTGGCAAACGCGATACAAACGATATAAAGTTCTAAAGTGACGTAGAACGAAATGAAAATCCCCAGGCGGAGGGAAAAAGCGAGAGTCCATTTCACGGATGTAAACTTGTCGAAAGATTACAAAGAACGGCGGTGGATCGAGAATTAAACTTTAGCCAAATTTCAAGCGTTACGAGATCGGTCCCCCGCCCCCGCCCCCGCCCCCTCCGTACTTGAAATCTGGAAACGCTTCTTCGTTCAAACGTTTAAACAATCCCCGGTGCTCGCGTTAGATCAAATATCGCGTGTCTCTCTTTTATCCGACGAACAAAAGCTCTTTTCAGTGGAAACGCGTTGCAACGAGGCGAAACGACTGGTTCGAAGCCGGCTCGAAATACTCGTACAAGTAACTATTAACCATTACAACCGGCCGACTCGTCGGCACTTTTATTCTCGGCGTCGACGCACGCGGTGCGACTCGAACAACCAGAACACTGCGGAGGGACCAGGAACACGTTGAGAGGTAGCGGAGGTGGCAGGGGCGGCGAGAGAAGAGACGCGCAACAACACACGGCAAACCTGCAACATTGTACACCACTGTGTCGCATCCCTTTACTTCCTGTTTCCCTTCGCCGACTCTCTCTCTCTCTCACCGACCTCTAGCCGTGCTTTTCAAAAGAGTTAACGAATTCGGCAATCAGCGGGTATCGGTTTCGATCGGTCGCCGATTTTACGCGCGTTTTTCGCGACTCCCTTTCCCCTCGCGCTTTCACTCCATCTCGCTCCACATTCTCGTTGTTCTCCGTTGTTCTCAGTTGTTCTCAGTTGTCCTCAGTTGTTGTCCGTCGTTCGCCGTTGCTCCCTCCGACTCCGGCAACCACGAAGCTCGTTGATTTCGTGAAATCATCCGTTGCATGACGTTTTCAGAGTTATGGGATCCAGTCACAAACCGAAAACGGGGACGAATGAAAACGATGGGTACAAAAGACAAAAGGAGATTACAAGATTTGTCTTGAAAGCGCTCGCAATTTACAACGTAAAGGCCAACGGAATTGTTTTCTCGTTTCGAAAACGTTACATCGGATTTTCAAGATTTTTGCCCACCTTTGTCTAGCTTCCTTTTGAAGCATGTAGGTCAAATGAAATCAATGTTTCCCGAATGGGCAAAACAATATCGGATTGACAACCGAATGGAAACGTTGTCCAAACGATTCGAAATAAAAAGTTTTCAAACGCGATCGATAAACAAGTATCGTTCTGTAAAACATTGACGGAAAAGCGAATCAATTTCATGCTATACGTATTTTATAAATATAACTGCCTAAACAGAAATGGAATAAACTTTTCCTTTTTTCTTTTTTCTTTTTCTTTTTTTAAGTAGAAAGCCAAGTCGGAAGAGACAGGTGGAATAAAATGGTTTTCTCTGTTAACGCTTCGAGGGATGCGTCGTCTCCCTCGGTTGCCAGATCAATCTGAAATATCTTAATTCTCTCCTTTCTCGAAATCCAAGTACACAGAGAAGCACGGGCGATTCCATCGAACCAGCTTGGTTCGTAATTTCTTGCAGACCTCTCGAAGAACCAAGGACACGGTTGATTCATTCTCTCGGGTCCTCCTTTCCGTGGGCCAAAGGACGTTCCGAGCAGACCGCGGCAATTGCTTCGCAGCTGCGTCCTCTGGAGGTTAAAACGAGCCAGGCTACCGGTGCTCGTTCTTCTTCCGTGTGACACCGGATCGCGGCGATCCATTATCTTTTTATCAGCGGGCCATGCCGCGACGACGACGATGGCGATAGGGACGGCGATGGGGACGACGACGATGGGGCGGCAATGGAGACGACGGCGGTGGACCAACGGAAGCGAACACGGGCGTCTCGTGTGCGGGCCTACGTCGAATCTTGGGGACGCCAAGTGAATTATCGTCAGTCGGTCGAGAGAAGAATAGCGCGCCGCGGATCCCTGACACTTTGACAGTCGTCAGGCGACGTAGACGTGCAGGGACCGGGACTCTGGCTGCCAGAATAAGCGGGAGAAGGGTGGAAACCGCGACCAGCCTTGTCGTCCTCCTCTCTCGTCCTCGTCCTCGTCCTCCTCCTCCACCTCCTCTGCTCTTCCTCGCGCTTCTGCTCGCCCTCGCTTTCGCCCGTCATTGACAGCTGTCAGCCGTCAGCGCTGGAAAGTTTTACGAGGACGAAAGTTGATATTGCTGCGCTTGCAGTTTTGCCCCTTCACCCGATCCCTCTCGACCCATCGCGACCCGTCCTTGTATTTCCCAGCCTCGAGCTCCAACTCGGCGATTTTTTCCCTTTCCGTCTCTTTGTGTCCTTTCTTCTCTCCGATTTTTCCACGAATTCTTCTCGTCCTACGCTCCGCTGCTCTCTTCCTCTGTTCTCTCTTAATCCATTTTGTCACCCGCTATATATGTATACGCGTATTGCTCGTTTTGCTTCGATTCAGCTCCTCTTCCCACCGCAACGTCCCTTGTACTTCGATATTTCGTTGTTCCGCTCACTGGTCCTTTGTTCCTGTTTTCGTTACCCCATGCATTGTATTCTTTCGCTTCCAACATCGCCGCTGTTGCCATCCGCTCGTCCTCTTCTTCCCGGCCGACACGTAACAACACGCCCTCGATTCCTAACCGTTCTGCGTACACCCCTAAGTCTTCCCACGTTCCCACACCTCTTATCTCAACCCCTGTTTCTAACTTTACCAATTTTCTAATCGTTTTCCCTTTCCCTGTCTGGCAATCCATTATGCCCTTTATTCGCGCCCACGTACTAAGCTCGAACTTTCTCACATCCGATTTGCACAGGCGATAGATTAGATTTTCTAGATTCGAGGGCAAAAATTGCCGTCCAAGAACAACTTTGTTCATCGGTCGCGTTTCGCCGTTAGATTTCGTCGGCCAGTTAATGCATAGCCCGGCGACAGCGTTATCGGTTTCGATATCCAACGATAATAGAACCTAACGATTTTCAACCGTTTCCACCTGTCCTCGTTTCGCAGTCCCATTTACGCCACGGAATAAACGCGATCAGTTTCGACCTGGTTCAGAAACCGTACCTTTCGTTTCACTTTTGAACCGACTTCCATTTAACTTGCGACTCGTAATCCTCGATTTCATTTTAAGATCGCCGCGTCATTCTCGGTTTACCTTCGGGGATGTGGTTCGAGCATCGATCTCGTTTCGACATCGTCTTCTCACGCGACTATAAAACTGATACATCGCGTGGTAAGCATGTATCAGGATCGACAAACAGAACGCGATCTTCACGGCGGGGGTCGATAATCGACGTTTCGATATCCGAATGAAAAACGAGCATGAAGATTGGAAGGCCGGGCGAAGGGTGGAAGAGTTAGGGTATGAAAAAAATCGAAAATGTTCCCAGTCGTTTGGGAGCGAGAGTGTGTTCGTCGTCGATGACGACGTCACGGATTGAAATGGCGCGTAAAATGGCCACTGCTCCCAAGGGCGAAATATTCCACGTCTCCAATTTTATTCATTCCCAGTGCTTTCGCGTTTCCTCCCTCTCTCCCTCCCTCCCTCCCTCCCTCTCTCTCTCTCTCTCTCTCTCTCATTTGCCTTTTGCTGTTTTTTCTCTCATGCCGTTGCACGCACAGAAATGTGCTCGCGAGGAGGAGAAATGTACGTGTCGGTACGGTCGAGAGCATTTGTTATTCAGGGGAACAGGTTCTTGGTCCAATAACCGAGGACCCGGTTACGAGGAGATCGAGTGGAGGCTGTACAACCAACCGGAATGGGAAAATAATATCGATGAAGTGGCACTCCATTCTCGGAGAAACCTCCGTGTTTCTGTGGCGGGGAATTGATCAACCGAACGAATCATAGTGCTCGAGTCCGATTTCTCGTGCTGGGTCTAGACTAGTTACAATTGTTCGCAAGTATTTCACGAGCTGCTTACCAAAAGCAGCATCGTATCCACAGTGAAGCTCGCGAGTAAGACTTTCGATGTACACCGTCGTCCATCGGTCACTGGACATTTACAAATGTACACTTACGAATAAACGGATATCGTATCCATCATCTACCGTAAACTCGATATTATACGATTTTGTAGCTCAATTTTTTACTTCGAGTCGTAACAATCGATTTGAAAATCCTTTGTTACAGTATCCGAAAATACAAGAAGTCGGAACAACGTCCTCTGGATAAAGGAAAGGAGCGGAAATTCCGAAAAAGAGATCGAGATAGAGAGCGCGATCAACGCCGACGAAAGAAGCAGAACCAGAAACTATGAATGGCGAACAAAGGAGGTAAGAGAAAAAATGGCCTCGTCTCTTTCATTCGCTATACATAATTGATTGGCGCTTCAAAGGGCCTGGCAATAGTTCGCGGCACGGTATAACGTTGATACGGTACTTTTTCATTCTCGACGCAAAGCTCGTCCGTGTCGATAAAAGTCCAGCGCGGGCATTGCCATTGATCCGGATCACAATAGCCGGCGATCTGACGTGCCGGATGTTCTTGCACTTTTTCCCTTGCCAATGGCAAAGAGAGGATGCGAACAAAACGCGTTGCGGCTCGATTCCAACTACCTAGGCACTCGGTGTTAAATAATAAACCTAAACGTAGTCTTTAATATTTGTTGCAATGCACCAAAACGAATCGGTGTACGAAAATCAAATTAAAAAGCAAAACGATCAGAAAAGTACACGTCTGTTCAGAAATCTCGAGACATTTGCCAACGTTGAATAGAATCTACCTTAAGCATAATAAGAGTCTCGGGTGTTTCGTGCCCAGTGGACGCTAGTATACGCGCTGCCACCGCGAAGAAACAACGGAAAACGAATGTATCTGCATTCTCGTAAACGAACGCAGATGATCGTTTCACCCTAACCGTTGCGTTCGATGAAAAGATAATAAACTCGAACGCGATCAACCGTGGAATCGAAGGGGGAAAAAGATTTTATAAACGACAGAAATGGATGGGGAAATTCGCACCGTTTATAATCGTTCGTCGCGTATTATTCCGTATATCGAGCAAAGGTGAAACTAAGGGGCGCGCGCGCGTCCAATTTCCATTGGGGAAATAACTTTAGTCGAGAGAGGTTGGAACACCGCGCGAATAAAAGGCTCGTTTGTTACGAGATTCGTAATCCTCGTCACGAAACTCTAGCCTTCGGCATAATCGCCGGCTGCCCGTGGCTCTTGCGGCCTTACAGTTCAATTTGCAAAACACCGATTCGAGTGGCTCGACGCCGCCGTCGAGGCATTAACAGAAACAAGTTTCGCGATTTACTCGGTAAAGGGTACGAAAGGGTCGGTGAAGAGTCGTGCTTGCTCGTGTCGGCGTAGAGCTAGAGAGAGAAAGGGAGAAAGAGCGAAAGAGCGAAAGAGAGAAAGAGGGTAAGAGGTCGCGAGGGAAACGAGAAGAGCGAACTAGAGGGAACGAGAAGGAGGTGGGAGGTCCTTTATTGACCCTCGAAACGAGTTTAAACCGAGGGTGAAGCAACCTGATTGCCGCACCGATTGTATTTGGTGTGGCATAATGAAAATTCTTCTTGCGTCATCTGCCCTTGAGGAGGATAGTTTAACGGCATACTGAAATCCTTTGCCCTATAGTTGGCCGCTGGTTGATCGCGATAAAGTTCATCGGACGATTAAACAGAGCAATGGACGATGACGTACTAGAACGATGCCTATCGTTTAAAACGAACGTAAGATAAGCTTTAAACGAATATTTGACCACGTTGCCACGACGCTGCCGGTTAAAAAGAAATTCTGATAATTGAAAGCCATTATTATGCCATGTCCGCGATGCGACAAGTGTATTGCGTTCGTGCGACGAGCGTCGCGAAACACCATCGCGTATTCGTTTCAGAGTCAATCGATCGGTGAGGTTCGACTCGAGGGAAAAGTCGTTTTTTATGGTAAAATTCGGTGATTCGAAGTCGGGAAGCGTTCGCGGTTGATCCGAGCTAAAGCTACCTCTCCCTCTCCCACGGTTTTTCAGCTAAAAAGCATAAGTAGCGATTCGACGGGGAGAATGTAATACAATTCGGAGCGCGCTGGGCTAAGCCAACATCATTAATTCCTCAAAATCAACTGGGAACCATCCACGTTCCATTCGGTCCCTCTCCTATGTCAACAAATTGCAAATTTAACTATTTTAAGCACGACGATGCAATCGTGAGAAACTGTTCAACTCCGACAAAACATATTTACCCGGTTCCGGTTAAATCTATACAATTAACACCACCGACTCCCTTCCCGTGTTCCGCTCAAATTCCCTAACAATACCGAATCCTAACAAAATATCGCTCCTATTGATTCGTTTCACCCATTGTCTTCGGCATTGGGACTTACGATCCTCGGCGAATAACTTTATCGAATGATTTGTCGGTCTGAAGCACGTTCTTAAAAGCAAACAACAACGAGAGGGTAAAAAAGGAGGAAAAAAAGAAAGAATAGGCAATGGTTAAGCCGGTGAACTGGTAACGAAATTGAAGCGACTGAAAGATCGAAACGAGATGATAGCGGCATCGAGTCTGGCCAGACGTTCATCCGTTATTCATTCGTCGAAATCACTCTTGGATCCGCGGCTGTGTCTATACACGGGCCAGCTCACGAAATCACCATAAAACCCGTGGAAATCCGCGACACGGGAAAGACATTGCACAATTCATAGAGTTCCAGAGCGGGCCGTAACGAGAACGCGGAAGCGGTGTGGAAACGCCAGAGGAGAAAATTGCGTTTCCGCGTCGCCACAGCCGGAAAGAGGGTGGAAGCGGCACCGTTCCGAGCTTCTTTTCTCCGGTATCGCGACGCGCTTCGTGTTTTCTCGCCGAAAATGGATTCGTGACTGTGCCTCGAAAGGCTAACTTTTACTTTCCACCACCATTTTCCAATTCGTGCTCGTCCGACGCGAAAAATTTTATTGTACGCCTGATCTTTAATAAATCCATGCGCGCAAAAATCCCTGTTTCGTACTATGTAAAAGGTGCAGGCGCTCTGAAAAATTGCTAGTTTCATGCTGAAAGATCGCTAAAAACGATTGAAATACGACAAGATTGGATCGTCGAAGCTGCTGCCGTACAGCTTCGTGAATCCAAGATCTGCATGAATACGGAATATAAATGAGAAATGAATTGTACCTCGCTTCTTGCTCCACTGCTTATCTTAGGTTTATAAAATATTCTCCAGCAACTTGAAATTACGATCTATAAATCAAATTGCCGAGCACTTTCGTGCGATATACGTGTCGATGTTTCTAGCGTGGAAACGTATGTGCGTTATTAGAGTATACGTTTGCGCGTATTCGGCAAGCGGATATTCGGTTCAATTTTCAAATTGCCAAAGAGAAACAAGGAGAGCAACTAGTTCGCGAACGGAACATAAACTTGGTACCGTCTAATCGATAAATATACATATATGTGTATATAAAATAATGTATGGGCGATTATGAATTTACGTAGAAGTACGTAGAACAATATACCGCGGATGTTTACAAATTTATATTTCGAAAAATAGAACGCTTTCGTCCAATAAATAATACAACGAGCTAACTATATTTTAGCACATTACGTGCGTTTCGTCCGTTCTTGCTTCTTTCAATTTCTCGTAAGTACATAAAAAATTCGCAGTCTAATTATACGTTATACCTTATTATATATAAGCGCGGATAGATTATTCGAAGCTAAATCTAAAAATCTATCAGTAAGTACAGCGAAGTTTATTAAAAAAAAAAAAAAAGCGGCTCAACGGACTCTCCTACGATCGCCGAATATCTAAGTCCTTTTGTAGCCAGCTGAAAATGTCACCGAAACACGCCCCGAAAAAGCTGCCTCAAAGGTCTAAAAGTAGCCAAGTTTTCATCCGTCTCACGGGCGGAACGATGAGAAGGGATTTCGTTATAGAATCCGAGAAAGCAGCTCGAATTTACACCCACACGAATACGTCCACCGCAACAGCTGAAGGGGGACACAGAGAAAAGGGAGACATTCCTATGGTTGACGATACAAGTAGCGACGAAACTTGGCAGAATTCCGATATTGCGGCGCTGTCACGCCAGACAATTCGAATCTATTGATTATGCTCCACGGCCAGGCTTTAATCTGACCCTGCCTCCTCGTAAATATATCGCAGGCTATATTTTACCTTTTATTTAACGTTTCTCGCCGTTAGATTTATGCCTTTGACGGTTTCGCGAAATGCTTTCAATTTTCATCTTACGAAGAGAGAGAGAGAGAGAGAGAGAGAGAGAACGAACCATTCCAGTTTTGCCCATCCACTTTTCTTTTAACGATCCTTTGCCCACTTTGTGCGCTTCGTCGAGCCGAGTACCGCTTTTTCAATTTAAAGGCATTAATACTCGAACATTAGATATATTTGCTGGAGTTGTTCGAGTAGCGAGCTGGACGTATCGCATAAACGAACGAAGATCGTTCGTAAATAAAAGCATGGCAGAAGTAAACATATACATTTTGACCGTGTAAGTAAAGAAGCAAAGTGAACGTAGAACGATGCTCGACAGGCAAAAAGAAAAGACACTGATTCTCTTTAGCATATATGCGAGGGATGAAAATGTGATTTAAAGGACGGTATCAAGAAAGAGACTGGATTATAAGTGGGCTGTACCTCGAGGTTGATACGAACAGGTGCGCGTGATCCTACTCCAGCTTTAGCTGGCAGGAAGTCCGACCGTAAGAAGTTTCCCGTGGAATCTACGGGACCACAACCGGGAAATGTCTAATATTGTATTCATGAAGCGACGAGCGTTCGAAGCGTCCTGAATAAATAAATAAATAAGCAAACACGCGAAACTCTACGTGTGTACAGGCTCGCGGCTTCGAAACGTACAACGTGACACTAAATCATCCAGACTCTTTGAGATCTCGCATTCTTTTAGCGATCGGAGAGCCGATCATTCAGTTTAACACGTTCACCAGGTATCGTCCAAATCGACGCGTATTTTTAGGATATCCGTGAGAGACGCGAATGTGAGACGCGAGAAGTAGAAATCATGATATTACGAAGAAATTTTCACAATAATTCGAATTATTTGTTATCGTACGGTTAAATTATAAAAAGTTTTATCAAAAATCGAAGATCCATTTCTGCAATGGAAAAGATAGTAGAGAGTTCCGATCGGGTGGAAATCATATCGCGTGTATTTATATAGAACGTGAAAACGAAAAGGGAAAGAGAGAAAAGTGAGAAACGAAAAGAAAGAATGAAAGCTAGAATAAAAGAGAGCGAGAGAGAAAAGGTGAAGCGGGGTGACCAACGGCGGAGGTTGACAACTTCGAGAGCTCTTTCAATTTATCTCATCCCCTGAAGCATCCTTTTTCCTCCCTCTTTTCCAGCCGCACATTTCTATTCTTCCTACCGTTCACCTCTTTGTCTTTGTATATCCGCCTCTCGCCGCTCTCTTGCCGTGGTCTTACCGACGATAGGTATTTATTAAAGCACTGTCATGTCGCATAAACGAGGTACCTCGCGGCGAACGGTCGAAAGCTGTCGGATCGCGGTGTAAACTCGATCCGATTTCCTCATAAGCGGCACAGATCCTTCTCAAAAATCGAGTCTATCGACAGTTCTCTTTTCACTCGTGATTTGCCGAATTTGACAAGTTTACTGGCGCGAATCTGAGTAGACACGTACTCTTAAGTCACGTGTATATTACCAATTTGAGTATAAGAAATCGTGGAAAAAACGCTTCATAATAACGCTAGATTCTCCAAAGAATATTAGGAAGTTAATGGTAGATTAAATATATTATATCTTTTATTCTTTCTCGAGTACAGACTCGCTCAGTTTCAGTTCAGTTTCAAAGATTATTTCCTTAAATAGTTTTACGATTTTAGAGACAGGCGTTGTATGACAATTATCTGTTAGCATTATATAAAATTATATAACAGCGTTGTATAACGTCGGACTCAGATTTATAATGAACGCGTCAAGATCTCCCACCGATCGAAATAATTCGTTTCATCGCTTGTTAGACTGATAATACCGGCCTACCGGAATATTCTGTATTACCGTGTTATTTACGGAAAGCGTCATATTTCGCCGAGTAGAGCAGAGACTTTCCATGTAAATATAACTGGCGACGACCTAAACGCGAAAATGGACCGGCTGAAAGCGCGAACGATCGGCCTGGATACTCGGATACGAATGCTGCGGTACAAATGGTCGAATTTGCATCGCTGCAAGCAGCCGCCTTCGTCGTTGCCTTTCATATTTCTCCGGCAGTTCGTTACCCGCCACCAATTATTCCCCTCTTTGTCTTTCTGCTCGCATTGCGCGCGAGAAATTAAGCGGTCGATGAATCGTTGGCGATCGGCATCCCAGGAACGGAATTTAATCTCCATCGATCCGAACGAAAGTAGGAATTGCGCGGCGTGCCACTGATACGAGCTCCGTTAATATGGGCCGTATCGACGTTCGTAGTTTACTTAAAAAGGACGAATTAAAAATGGTAGTTGAATGCCGCATCGATCGCGATTGACAATGGCTTCGGAGTTCGATCGCAGCGCTGGAGGGATAGCGTTTGAAATTAAAGAAAAGAAAGAAAGAGGGAAGAAAGAGGGTGGAAAGGCGGATCGTCAATTATCGACGCGACGGGTCACGTGGCATCGAAGCCGCGGTTGCAATTGTTGCCACGGTTTGCGGCCCTGAAATCGTATAATTATATGGCCGCACCGCTTCATGCCGCGATTATTATATGCCGCGTTTCACCCCTCCACGAAATAATCGTAATAACAATAACAATAATTACGATAATGATAACAATAATGATAACGGTAACAGAATTACGAAACGTCCAATTTAGCCGGCAAAACGTTGTCCACCGTACGCGCGTATTAATAATTACGCCGCCGTAATAATATCCTCGTAATAACAGCAACAATAATAATTAGGTGAACGTTCGTTCACGAACTCGCGTTCGGTTTTCGAAACCCGTGGAAACGAGCACCACTTATTTCCTTTCATCGCTCTTCCGTTCCCACCTTACTCCTATTCGACGTATAATTTTTTAATCGATCATTTATCCTTCTTGTTAATCAGCCGTATCGTTTGGAAAAGCTTGCGTGAGAAAAGTTCTGGTCGACATTCAAAGGAGAAAGGGGTACTTTCTTTGTCTTATAACGTCTCAAAGGTTACAAAGGATCGTGATTTCAAAATTTACGTTCACTCCATGCCTCTATCTTCTGTTTCTCTACACCCTTGAAAATACTCTCGATGTCATCGTATCAAATCCCTGCCGCACGCGTGCGTCAGCTTTCCCCCTATCACTTTCTCTTTTTTTGCTTCTTTATTTATTTTTCTTCTTTCTTTTTTTTTTTTTTAACAAAATACGTCGTTCCAGCGTCTTTCGCGAAATCCTTTCATCCGAAATGCCGGGACAGCGAAAGCTTCGGATTACCGTTAACGAAACAATACAAGGGTTGCGACCAGAACGGACAGCCTCCCTTTGTCCGAATCCCGAAAAGCTCATCCTCCTCCTTGTTCCATCAGCCTCCCCGCGTTTATCCTGCTCTCGGCATCGACTAGTTTGTAATAAAATACCGTGCGAGCCCTCCGACGGATTATATTGCCCTTCACGATCCCCTCCGACCATCCCCCACAGGAATATCTGGATTCCTTCAAGGACTGGAAGAACGTTGCTATCTCGTGTCAAACTCGAGGGACCCTCTAAGTATACGGATATCGAGTTATGAAGGCAATCGATCGCGAATTACACCGGTTAATTACTGTCATTAATCGCGAGCATTCGAAAGGATGAAAGTTGCGGTAAAAAAGCTGGAAAAGTTTTCGAATATACGAATTCGTTGTTCCGTCTCAACACCAGAAGTACCACAAAATAGGTAAAATGACTGTTCGTAACTGTTCATAGAAACGATAGATTTGCAACAATATACTTGCGAGCATTTCGATGATTTCTAGAGCAACGTATGGATAAACGTTTGATCTTCCTTCGCGTTATACATTTTTCATTTACACCAGCTGCAACTGATATTTCTATATCATAATTTGATGCAAGTATCAAATTTCGTATCCTTTGGTACTAGATATTTTCGCGCGAGCATAGAAATTTGATACTACGAACACGAAATGCTGAATAAAACGACGTTTTATTGGAAAATAAGGGTATGTGTGTAAACCAGCTCGCGGCCACTGTTCCTCTCACTATTGTATTTTTCCCACAAATTTTATATTTTGGTGTTAAACTTTCTCCATTGATCGATTCAATGATCGCGACTCTACACATTTTATATTAAAACATAGCCTTCGAGACATAAGGCGACGTTAAAATAAACAGATCAACGAACATTCGTAAAAGATTTCTGCAAACGTTCAAATGCTTTCGCGAGCCAGTGTATAGAGTGTAGTATCGAAAGATCGTCGACGAGTTGGAAAATCGGTGGACAGCGGGACGCGTCCAGCCAGGTCGACCTTTACCGCGTAAAATCGCACGACTCGGTAGATTTTTGCGAAGGGCGGGAGAGGAAACCCAGGGGCGATCGAACGACGGCAACCTTCGACGGCCGATAAAATACGACGCAACCGTTTGGGAATAATTAAAGGCCGTAGCGAGTGCGGCGCGATGCGGTGAGGCCTCAATAGGCAATTTTACGGGCCGTGAATGCGGGCTTAAAGACTCCATGGCGACGCAGCCCTGTCGGCACGTTGAAGGTCAATAACGAGAGGGTTTTACGCGGATGACACAAGGCTTGACAAATTGCCGCCTTAAGGTTGCGCGCCATCGTTCCCGGCGACGACTTCCGTTAAACCGAATTCCGATGGAACCTATCGACTCGCTGGAAATCCGCCCCGGCATGCAGATATTACTTGGAAAAGTGGGTTACTCGACCGAAATTTATCACGCGTCTAAGCTTGCCGGTGTGTAAATTAGAGGGCCCGTAAGATCTTGATCGTATTAAACGCGGAAAGGAAGATTCGAGCGAAGCGTTCGTTGTTCGATTTTCGGCTTTCGAGAACTAACTTCGTTACGAAACGAATTTGCGGTTGGATCGCGCCGAGGACGAACAAAATCTTATTTGTTGGAATTCGCGAGGAGAACGTCGTCAACGGCGATAAGAAAAGTTCCACGCTGAATTTCTCTGAATTAGAAACGAGATGCTACACAGAGAAGCATGGTATATATAAGAAGAGCGATTCTATATCGTCCCTTGATTTAAGATTCATCGATAGACACCGTGGCTGCGTTGGGATATCGTTTGCGTGTACATTACCTGTGTAAAGGTAATCCGGAGCTGAAAGTTTCACGCGAATCGACGCAACCTGGCACGCGACGACTTATTATTTATAGTTCTATTAACCGGCTATGACACGGACGAGCAAACGCAAAGGAAAAAGTGTCTCGCTGCTTCGGCTTTAAAAATTCGCGTGACATATCGGCAGACGCGCGTGCGTTCCCGTTTCTTTCTTAACCGCGATTGATTTGAAAAACACTTCGATGCAATTTCAACAATTATACCTATATAACGATACAACGATCTGTTTCTTCGAACGCGTCTGTGCATCTGAATTTCTCCGAAAGCGCGCACCGAAGCTACCGACTGGTAGCGAATCTAGTTTGGATGAGTTAGCGTATCGGGTGTCCGGAAGACCGAAGAAAATAGACAACGCAAGAGACGAAATGAGTTAAATTCGAGAGAAGAACGGCGACCGCGAGGGACCGCCATACCGGCAAATCTTTATTTCACCGTGGGCGTCATCCTCGCGTAATTAGTCGTGACGCGCGCGTTCCAATTACGAGACGCGACATCGGCCCTAATGAGGCACTTGCAAGTAAGCTGGCAAGGGCTTTGACTAATTAAGTCCCAGCAGGGCTCGCCATCGGCGACCCCTTCTCAGCCGCTCTCACAGCGGGCGCGTCCCATCCACCTTTTTCCACCATTCTGCGTTCTCCGGGGCTAACTCTCGTCGCCGCGCCGTTCCGTCGACTCGGCGAGTCGAGATTCTCCACCTGACGGCGTGCGTCGACCAACTTTTATCTGTCGACGATGTATCGATTACGAGATGCCGGGACGAGCACGCTGTCTGCATTGTTTCGGAGGAAATAATGGATCGTGCATCGTCAGCTAATAAGGTACGACAACGCTCGGCCAATTTGTATACCGGCGAGAGTCATCTTGTCGACGAGTGGATCCACGTCGAACGACAGGACAACAGGTAGCGTGGCTGAATAGCTACCGGCCTCCGGCAGCTCGCTTCATCGCAATTGTTCGTTACACGTTCCCTTCGTTTCTATGGCCGAACAATGATATCTCTATGGTCAAGGAAAGTTTCTCTTATTCCGAACGCTTCGCGTCGGGGCTTTCAACCATCGCGGAATAAACCATTACGATTACGATGATCAGCACTGTGCAGAATGTTTATAGACGACGTTATTATTGGTTCGTTTTTGGACCAGAGATATTTGAGGAAGACACCATAAGCTGTAGCGGAGAACTTCTCGAGCGAACATCCTGGATGCCAGGTGTAATAGAATTTTACGATAATACACCACGTCAAAGGCTCCACGTTGATTACGTTAAGAACCGCTATCGTTGAAAACGAGGCGACACCGTTACGCGGTAACATTGATTAAAAGTCAAAAGCAATACGAAATAGCTATTCGAAACGTCCAATTAATTTAGGAGCAAACGTTAAATAAAAAGTGCCTTTGGCTTGAAGCAGCCTATCCGCGCGTACACGGAGGAGTATCAAAGTACGATCGTGGTCGAGCAACGAGGCGGATTCATTTCCTTATTACCATTGCGGAGGAGGTCAAACCGAGTTGCGAAATGCGCAACGGGAACGGGCAAGAAATAAAAGCGAGACGAGCTGGTCGAGAAAAACGCGATTCGCGCGTGTACTCGATTCGAATTCCGAACGAGAAAGCGGAGAGCGGCTACGTTTGCTCGGGGATCGAGGGGCAAAGAATGATGGAATGGAGCGTTTCTTGCCTGCGAAACCGGGCACGGGAACGGGAACAGGAACGGGAACGAACCACGCCGTTGCTCCAAACGTTTCGCATCGTGGTACGGGGTGATCTGCATGCAAGACACGGCAAGATGTTTGGCGAGCAATTTCGTACGCGCGCCTCGATCGCCTCGATACGCGATCGAACGTCAACCTCGCCTCTTGATTAGCCACGGAATATGAGCGTTCAAGGTAACGAGGAAGCAAGGACGTGAATCGATAGATAGATTGCAGTTCGATGGGTTGATATTCAATTTTGTGCTGTCGCGTGCGGGTCGATGCTGCAAATGCCGATCGTATGCGTCACGAAATCGAAATTCAATACGTCTATACTCGCGTACCGTGCATGCAACGCTTTTCCAAACAGTTTTCAATTTCATTATCTTCGATTTGAATCTTCCAAGACTGTTCGCGCGTACGTGTCCACGTCGTTGGAGACTGCGGAAACAACAACGGAGTCGCGCTCATTTCGCGGCTCCAACCGCGGTATTGTTGTCGCAATTACGCTTCGAAAATCCACCTTCTGCCGGCTCTAACGAACTTTCGGCAAACGTGATTCCCCAGGTTCCGCAAATATTTGCACGGCTCCGCGGCTGTTATACCAGCGTCGCGACGATTCACCGCTTCCCCGCCCCTCCTTCCCGTCCGACCAAGTCCACAGCCGTGAAAAATTTCGCGCGATTATGATTTTTTTCAAGTTCCCTCCAAACGTGACCTGGAAAAAATTCGGTTCCTTGCTCGCCGAGGAATCCCGCGAGCAAGTTCGCCCGATTCGTCTGCGTCGAGCTGGCAATCGTTGCTATTTTTCCCCGGTTTCGTTCTACCGTAGATTTCGCGGGAAAGCGTGGTTTGTTACGCGTATCTGCTCGTAAAATATCTACGTGCAACGACGCGTAAAAATATTGGATAGTTTCTCTAATTGATACAGCGAAAGTAACGCCATTAAGAAGCATCGACGTTGCGTAAGGGATGCATGCAAAGTATAAATAACTGGAGGCGAGCAATTAATTATAGCCATGGAAGATGGAAGGTCGAAGGAGGCGGAGAGAGTACGAATCGACCGGTTTCCCTTTTTTTCCTGCGAAATATTTCCCAGGCAGGCAGGCTGTTCGCGTTCAACGTAATTCACAGAGTGGCACGTACGTACATTCATCGCTTTCGAATTTTTGGTCGTAGCTTGAATACCTTCTATTCATTTCTCGACCCTTCGCTTCATCTTCCACCGCCTTCTTTCTCCACCGGGCATGTATTTCATCTTTCGTCTCACGCTATCGCATCGCCTCTCCTCCTCTTTCAACTGCGAAACCGTGAAATAGTTCCATTTGGAAAATGAAGTCCCGGCCGGTTTTTAGCGACGCGGTCTACGAAACGGCGGCCAACGTTGGTCGGCAACATGGAAATGTTAATTGACGCGTACATCGTGCCCCCGCGTGATCGACGAGCAAATATTTGCAAAATCACGCGAAACGATAACCCGCTTAGCATGGTCATTTGAATCGACGGCGTCGGCCTGTCGAAATCCATTTTTATCGGTTCTCCCGTTAAATAGCGTCGATGTCGCGTGTCGATTCTCTCCCCAACGATCGATGCCGCGCGTAGCTCCGAGCGAGGATTAAAAGGATGGCAGAGTGGAATGTTTGAAATTTCTTCGCGCGTCGCTCGCTCCTCCTCCTCCTTCTCTTTTCTCTCTTTTTCCCTCTTCGAGAATCGAATCGAGGTCGAAGCGTAGACGCGATGCAGCAAGAAGATGCTCCAACTGGCGTGCTTCCGTTGAAGGGTGCATTGAAATCAGTGCGAAAAGCGCGTCCAAATGGCATTTAAATTCGGTAGCATCCACTCGACGCCGCTATCGGGCCAAGCCGGCTCGAAAGGGTAATTAAATAGCATTCGACGACCGTTTAGCGAGCATTCGTAATACTTGTCCCCTGCGAAGCATAAAGGAGCAGCGGCTCGTTCAACCGAAGCGGAAACAGAGAAATAAGCGAAGAGGCGCGAAATGAAAGTGGAAGGATAATCCCGGCTAGGAGAGTTAGAGCGGAGAAGGATACCTACACGCCTGACGCACACGATCATTCCAGCGAAATAAAAGTTCTGCTGGAAAAAAGCAAGTCCCTCAACGGAACTCTCGTTTCCAGGTGATACATCGCGAGAGCCCCCAGTTCATCTCAGTGATATATTCTGGTGGCCTGACATTGACCCGCGCAGGTACTTCCTACGAGCAGACGTTTCGCGTTTCTCGCTAGAAATTCCTAACTTGCCTCGTAAATAATAAACGAGTCCTCCAACAAGATCTTATATTATATACAACATCGAGCGTTACATTTGTCCCGCGAGAAGAAAGGAAAGTTAGCCACGACAACCGATAATTCATCGGAAAAGAAATAAACGCATGAATATTCTATAACGAAACGCGCGTCCAACGATTACCCTCCGCCGTTCTTCGATTTCTAGCTCGTTAATCAACCTTTCTCGATTCATACCGTCTCTGCGAGCTTTCGTTCGATCGTTCTGTCTCTGTTCGTTCCGACAGCCCACATTCGCCTCTTTATCCCTTTCTCCACGTCTCTCATCCTCCGGTCGACCGGTCCCCTTTCGCCTCTCTCCATCGAGTAGAGAAACTCGTAACTACCGGAACTGATATCTGGCCAGAGAACTGGACCTCTGACCCCCGATGGCGGACTCTCGCACCCTTTGGGATCGGTGCGCCGCGTACACCCCCGCCCTCGCCACATCCAAGGCTGGTTGTTCGAAATTGCAGCCACTTTCGGAGTTATTCGTACGCGCCGGGGGGAGTTCACGTTCTGTTTCCGCGAAGGCCGATTCCGCCGCGCGGATCGGAAGAAGAGGGAAGCTTCATTTTCAAAATGCAACTCGATACAGATGGTATTGTTTGAAAACATCGCGGCTCCGCTCCCGAAATTTCGGAACGCGCGTGCACTTTAATCAACGTGCTGATTAAAGGGTAGTATCGCGGTGGTTTTTTTTTTTTTTTTGACAAAAATTGTTCCAGTTTGACGTTTGGAGGAACAACAGCGAAAGAACGATAGGAAGACCTATGAAAACGAATTTTCATTTTGCAACAGGTACCGTATTTTTTCGATTACTCACGGCGATTGCCAGCTGGCAGCCAGCGTTACGGTTATTTTTCCGCAGCACGACCAAATTTACGCTCTAACGCTTCGGCAAATGCGGAAAAATGCGAATCGGTTGTTTTGGGTTTTCGAAACGGATGCTTCGACGCTCGGTTGACGCCGAAAATTTCGAAAAAAAAGGTACGGTCTCGAATTTTACTCTCAAAACAGGCCTAAAAGAATCCATCCTCCTCTAGCAAAAACAGATTTTTCTCCAAATGAACCGCGCAACTTTCTCGCCAATGTACACTGTATCGCATTCTATTGTAACGAGAAACAAATGCCATTCCGCCACACAGACGGTACCGTCCTTCTGTTTGATCGGCCAAGTTAAACTGTGTCCGACGCGTTTGGTGCTTAGACGACCAACTATCTGGCCAGAGCGATGCTGGTATTGCCGGTTCAAAGCCCAGCCGAAACCTTTGAATCGACGGATAAATATCCACACTACTGGATGCTGGTTTGCGTTGAAAAAGGAACGACGTCTTGCTCACGGATCTATTTCATACGAGGACTGCGGGGGAAAGCGCACTCGTTGCCTCGCTTGTATGGAGCGAAAACGCGCAGTTTTTCACACGCGAATAAAGAAAAAATAGTTTCCTTCCAGCGCCCTATTAATCCCTGCAGCCTGGAAACCGCACTCACTTTCCCAGTTATTCGTACGCTCTCCAAGAGCGAATTCGTGTTTCGTCGTTTTTGCGGTTGCGCGTCTACGTGTAGCTGTACGTGTACGTGTGTGCGGCGGAGCCTAAAAATGGACCGGTTCGTTTTCGAAACGCGACTCTTTTCGTCGCCAAATGGATATGAATCACTTCGAGCCACCCGCCGCGCCGCTGCGAATAAACTTTGCCATTTATGCGAACACGCGATTCGTTCAACTAATAATTAGATCTGTCATTGATTCATCTGTTAAGTCGTTGTTGATCGATCGAAAATGGAAGCGACACAGTGTTGCGGTAAAATATTTCTCTACATTGCTAATTGCACGGTCACGAACGAATCAAATTTTAAACTCTACGAGAAGAGACTCGCGAACAAAATTTCAAACGGTTCATCCCGTAAATAAATAAATAAGTAAATAAATCATATAGAAATGTCGTCGGTCTGATTACACTTTCGTTAAATAGCAACGATCCAAGTCATCTAGAAGGACAATTTTCCGACTAGATTGCAAGCATGGAAATGGTGACAGAGTGAAAAATCGCGCACCGCCCCGAAGTTGCTGCGAACTGTCTAACAAACGAACGGACAGGGCAACAAGTTCGCCGATTCAAAATTCAGCACTCGTTCCGCCGCGATATCTGTCCGTGGAACTTTGTTCTCGAAACAGGTGGGATCGCCGTTTCGATATCGAAATTGCCGAACGCTTCGCGGTGACGGCAGAAATTTATTCGTGCGTTATTAATAAAGGTACTGACAGAGTGACAGCGGCCCGAAAACTCCAGGACGGCTCTCCGCCATTTGCATACGCCGACGCTTACCCCTCGAGATTAGCCGAAAGGGTTCATTTACGCGAATCAGACGCCTCGAATAATTTCAAACTTAGTCTCTCTCTCCGTTCGTGTGGACAGCGTTCGAGAGTCACGAGCCACCGGGACGAACCAGTCGTCCGGATGGAAATCGGATGACTTTGGAAAACTACCCTCTCCAAGTCTATCCTCTGGTTCCCGGGCTACTTCGAGTCGATGGAGTCTACCACACCTGGGACATGATTCCGACGACGGCCAATTGCGAAACGAAGTCGCTCCTCCAACTTGCGCTCTCTATCTCTTCCGAGCCACTTCTTGCTCAGCTTCGAGTCTACTACGCGAGTCTCGCAGTTGATACGATATTTCCACCAGTTTTTGGTAAAATCCAGTCCCGTCGTCGCGCACGTTTCTTTGCCAACGAAACGATTCAGCGTGAAAGAAACAATTTTCGCTGTTCGATGTTCGATTCGTGAGAATCGCGGCACAGTGCTTAGCTTGAAATCTGACGCGACGGCTAAATTCGTGTACGCGACAGCAAACGTTTTTTTACACGATTGCATCAATGCAGTCTTCCAAGTTGAAAATTACTCCGGACGGGACGACGCGTCAGCTAGAGGGAAATCGACGGGGGGAGAGAGAGAGAGAGCCTTTCGACCACGAAGGAAAAATTCCCGAGTGAGCAAAGAGCCGTCTAATACGCGTCAATTAATATTCTCGTTTCGTTTAATGCATCTCTGTTCGCTGATAATAGCCGGCCACGTATCGGTAATTGCGCTACTTTTTCACGTTTTCTTTCCCGCAGCAACATAGCAGCGCTACTCGAGCGACGCATGAATAATGCGTCGCGATTAATTGCGAGTCGCCCGCGGCGTTCATGGCCGCTGATACTACGTCCTCCTGGTCTCCAAATTTTCTGCTCGTCAGAATCGCTTACGAGCGCGCAATTTAAAAACTTACAGTCGTACGTGCAATACAATTTTGGGACTGGATTCCTTTCTTTAAATATTTTTAATAAATTTCGATAACTACGAACTTTTGATACACGCGATAACAAAGTTTCTGCGTCTTTTAAATGGATTTCTACACGAGAATTTCGCCCGAGTGAAACGAAAGAGTCGGACCGAATGCCATATTTCTATCACTCTAGTAATTTAATCGCGACGAAAACAAGGATTTTACTTTTAAAGTTGTTCGCGACTGTCTGGTCCACGGAAACATGGAAGACTTGCAACTTTTAAAACCTTCGAATCGTTGGACATCATTAGTCCGTAAACGAACGAGTGCTTGAAAATTTGCAAGGCGAGCGATCGCGGAGACGAGTCCGGCCAACTTATAAACGCTCGTTAATAACTGGGAAAAGCAAACAAGCTTGCCAAATCGTCGAAAGGTTAATAACGAATCGCTAAGCGATTCATTTCTGTTGCTAATTGCTTCACCGAAATAGAAACGAAAGAGATTTCGAATTATTAAAATGCACACAAATTAATTACGTCTGTCAGTTTGTTAATTACAGCCGATCCGTAATTTAGTCAAACGCGTGGTGCTCGCGCTGTCCAAACCAATATTTCAATAGGAAATGATAATTAAATTCTTATTGCCTTTAGCGATCGCGGATCATTCTATATGATGCCGCGCTCCGCTAAAGGGAATATTAAGCTCTCCCGACGTTCCTTCGACTCCAAGAAGACGAACATTCTGATAATTGGCCAGTTTTCCTCCGAGACCGAGGAGCTTATTAATTTGAGTGGTTTATTCAATTTCGAAGCCGTGGCCAAGCGTCGGATAGTTTCAACCGAGTCTTCTTGATTTTTCAGTTTTTAGTTAAAAGTCCTCCTTTTTCGCTAGTTTACCGCTGGTTCTTCGTTTGCCAGAAATTTTCCACGAACAGGATCTCCAAAGCAATTAACAGCGAGTACTTGTTATCTGGAAAAAGATTCGGCGAAGACAAAGTCAGTCACTTGGAAACAGGTATTCAAAGTACCCTCGGGAACCCTCCACACGGCAACTCGCTATTATTTGTAAATACAATGGCAATCTTGTGGAAACTTTGCTGCGCCAACATGCCGCGCAAACTACGTACCCCTCTTGCCATATCAATACACCGCGAGACTAGTTACTTAATTATCTTGAGTGGCAAGTTTGAAGAAAATACAATAGAATCTAGCACACTGTTCTCACACCTGACCTATTACAATCTCATTAATATTATCGGTCGTTAGGAAGAAGGTTGGCAGAAGAAACGTAGACCTGCTTAATTTATTATACACTTTAGAACGTAATATGATCACCTTCCTCTGAAACGATCTTAAAATTAGCATACATATATTTTCGTTATCGGCTGAGATAGTCACATGTAGAAATTTGTCATCTACAGCGACCGAGTAAATGGAAATATTTTGTTTCCATAACTCGACTGAATTATTATGCGATGCAGTGAAATATTCACAAAATTTTAACGAATATTCAAACAACAGGTAACATTTCAGGCAAAAATGTATCTGAAGTGTGCAGACACATAACATAACTTCGGTTAAATTGTCTGAAATACTTACACTTATTTACATCGAATTGTACATCTTTGCTCGAAAGTCTTAATATATTAACTCGAAAGTTGGAAAAACTGAATTACATAATGAAGATACCAAGAAATGGGATTTATACGATAAAGAAAGTATACGTTACTAATGCACTAACGACTTCGTTGAAGTTTCTACGCGACGTTTAAAATTCATAACCTGCGTCAAATATCAAAGTTTTATTGAAAATAGATGTCTTAGCGCTTCCGAGCAAAAATGTATATTTATAAATGGAAGGAGGAACGAGTAGAATATCTGTACGTGTTTTGCAGCTATACTCTTCTCCTACTACCATCTTCCCGATGACGAGCATTACAAACAATTCAAAAATCCAGAGAATAAAATCCTTTCACGCTTCGACAAATGGTATCGATCGGAAGCCATCGAAAAAGCTAAACAAAGGTAATCTCGCTCAAAAAGTATCGACGCCCTATTCCCGAGGGTGGCGGCGGTTCAGGAAGGCTGTCCAAACCGTGTTCGGAATATTTCACGAGACGCATCCCTTGTCCGACCTTTTTGCAGCGTTCCAACGTCGTTTGCTGATTGAAACGTGATGTTACATGCGATATCGATTATACGGCCACGACGGACCTAGCCGGTCGGTCCCGTATAAAGGGACTGCTACAAAGAGAGAAAGAAAGAAACGAAATCCACGAACGGGGGATGATGGTCGACGCCTTCCCCTGGGACCAACCGTCTTTTCGTTTCCCTCGTCGACGCACCGCTCTTCGCAATTTTTTTCCTGGCTGGCCGGTTTCAAGCCGCGAGATAAAAAGCGATTCGAACGGCAGCCTTTTACCTCTTCCATCGCTTTTTTTCCCGCTTTTCACGGTCGCATTGATTTTTTGCGCGCGCGGATTCACCAACGCGCCACCGCTTTGCGCAAAACGCGCCGATACGACGAACGAACGGGACGTGCGTTTCACGCGCTGCGTCTCCAGCCGATTCTCTTTCGCTGGAATTTGTTTATTGTCCGCACCCGTGTGTTTGCTTTTGCTTTGTCGTCGAACCTTCTGTCTGGCTTTCACTTTCGATTCGAGTACGTTTCGTTTGCATTTTGACCGATTACAAAGTTCTGTTCCGGTGACTTCTGCCGTTGACGTTAGAGCGAAGTAAGAATCATGATCGGGCACAGGTGGATCGTATTAGATAATCGGAATTTCTACAATATAATTATCTGTTTATGCGTCTGGTATTTGGTGTAACCGTTCGGCAAGTATAACAAATCTTTACTTGTATTCGAGGAATACATAAGCATTAGGATATTTTGACTCTGTAGCACATTTCTTACATACAGTTTTTTAACTTTACGTCGCGTAAAACGATCAGATGAGTAGTAATTCGTAAAATTTATGTATATAACGTTCAATTCCTTTTATTATTACAGTTTGTGTCATAGAAGAGAATATACGCGTCAGCGTTGGTACTTTGTAACCGTTATTTGTAATTTGTCATTTTGTTCGCATCAAGCGTTTCCGACAATGTAAAATACAAGATAGAGTTTCTCGGTAAAAGCGAGGAGAGTAGACGTTCCTAATGTTCATTGCCAGCAGTACCGACGTGTATTCATAAACATTTGAATTTACATAACACATCTACAGACACTCTTCAAAGTGCACGAATCAATGCTCGATATAATTATTCAATTGGAGAGCTTCCGATGGTAATCCGATTCTTGGCAATCTATCACGCGCTACATAGAAATTTCCAAGTCTCATCGAGCAGTTACGACGCAAACTCGTCGTTAGGTAACAGGCGGTTAAGTAGGTCGACGATGAAATTTTCTTGGAAAGATCTCATTGAATGGATAATTTTAATGGCTGGTGGAAGGTCGGTTAACACTGTTCGCTCACGACGTGCCCGTCTGCCGCATTCGTCCGTGAATTTACTGCGATGGTTTATATTCCCGCGACACGCACGGAGAAAAGTGGATACAATGTGCAAAATGTGTAAATTCATGTCACGGGGAATGCGCGGCAGAGAATAATGACCGGGACCACTTCACGTGTTTCCCGCGGTCTACGTGTTTATTATTTATTATTCGATTTAAAACGCGAAGGAGCACGATATTTCACCGCAAGAAATTTCGC
This sequence comes from Bombus vancouverensis nearcticus, assembly GCF_051014615.1. Classification (NCBI taxonomy): domain Eukaryota; kingdom Metazoa; phylum Arthropoda; class Insecta; order Hymenoptera; family Apidae; genus Bombus; species Bombus vancouverensis. The sequence goes on along the minus strand of NC_134928.1, from coordinate 1,819,013 downwards.
CAGTGTTTCGTTGTCCTTTAAATTCTCGAGTATACCGCACGAGTGCACCGTTCTCGAGTAGAGAACGAGTAGATACTCGAAACGGGGAAATATGATTAAATAATGGCGAAACTAAAGCAACAAGAAAACAGAACGCAGAGTAAAATCGATTTTCGATACGCGTCCTAAGGACCTACATGTGTATTCTCCTTTCTAAGATAAATCTATAATGCTATAAATCTGCCGTAAGTCTAATCCTAAATAATAAGATAGTACGGTGGTACAAGCACGGCCTTTCAGAGTTTTCTGGCTCAGACCACTCGCCAATAAAATTTACGACAGTACGGGTATTACACGTATACAGATCGACCAAGCTGCAGCTACGTTAGTCCACTATTTATCTCGTAACGAAATATTTTTCACCGTGATTTATAGCCATCCGTCTCTCTTCTCGCAGTCCAGACTACTATACTTCTTCGGAAACGAAACAGTTACTACGCATGACACGCGTTAAGAACGCATTTACCGCTTGCGTTCCGACATTTAAGAAAGCGAAGCCACCGAAAGACAAACGACGAATCAAGGGCTTCGATAAGAGGATAGTAGATGAACGTTTGTGAAATCGCTCCCCGCTTTCAAACCGCCTTCGATCCTGCCGTGTACTCGCTTAGGCTCTCCACTCGGTCGAATCGACATGAAAGGACCAGAAGCAACATTTGAGAAACGAATAACTCGTAATTTATCGCTGGACACTGGTTTCCACGTTTAATGGCTTCGAGTACTATCAACCGGACCGATCGTGATCCAAAAATATAATATTCGGCCAACTAAATTTTCAGCCAGCTAGATTCAGGCGTCTATCCTTTTATAAATACATCATAGTTTTAAGCATATACGTTATAAACCAAAGTACACGCACGTGTATTCGGTTGAAAATTCACGAAACGGATTCGAAGGATATTTGACTCGAGGCAAGTACGATTAAAGCACGGCAAGGTAGGATTTTAATCCTGCAATTAGCGAAAGCGAGACCGAGCAACGGCAGAGTGTCTCGATCGAAGAACAGCCTCTGTCTGTTTGACTTTGTTTTCGTGAGCTTGTTTTTCTCGCTGAATTTATACGCGTAACGCTAGATGCATTAAGAATGGTATACTCTGAGAAAGAGAAGACAAGGGGGTCGCGTGTAACAAGTTAATAAACAGCGTTCCGCGAGTAAAGCAGGAATTTGGCGGACGTTTTGCTTGTTTTTAAAAGAAAAAGGTCATAAAACTAAAAATGTGTCGCGAAAGTTTCATCGATTGGCGCGGGCCCTGCCTCCTATAAACCGTGGATATATCCGTTGAAACTTTAGTGCTTGCTGGTCGCGTCGAGTATTCGGGAAATCGGCGGCAAATTAAAAAGCAAATATTTACCCGACTTTTACGCTGTGATCTCGCATCTCTATTCGATTAATCTCCGCCGGCAGGTTGAAAAAACGCATCGCGGGGCAAACGCGACAGGTCAGTTTTGTAATTAATCGCGGAACGTCGTGGCGCGCGACCAACGAAGCCCGATGTTGCGAATATTGCTCGGTCGGAGCATGAAAGTCGCGAATATTGTCGCGACATTCGTATAAACGTGAAAACATGCGTATATAGGCAGAGAGAAAACAACAGACGGAAGGGTGGAAAACTGGAGAAAAAACGAGATTGCAATTATCGGTCCTTTTGAGATCAAGGTAGCTGACATTTTCAGCGTAAATTTCATAGCATAGGTAAGGTACTCGTCACCCTCCGACCGAGTTCCTTCAGCTCACGGGGTAAACGTTATTGCTCGGCGTGTATGTATATAATCCGGGAACTTCTCCCCCGGCCTCTCCTTTTCTCTCGGTACCGCGTTAGCTTTCGTTAATTTTCTCTGTTTCAGAGTTCGACCGAAATTGGTTGGCGCAAAGGCTTCAATTTTCATCACTTCCGTTTGGAAATATTTTTCCGACCGAGCTGAACTAAACTTTTGGATAAATTTAAGTTATAACGTCGCAGGAGCCACTTTCCAGGCCGCGTAATTAATTAAAACGCTTTGCGATATTGCTTGCGGACCGGCCACGAACGGTATGAGGCGGTCGGAATCGAAACGTTTTCGCTATTTCGTTGGAAACAAATTGGACTCGCGAGATATAAAGAAACAACAATAACTGGTTTAATAACAATATAATAATTTAGATACGTTATATCTCTCGGCGTGTTCGATTAAAATCTCTGACAAAGGCTAGCTATCAAAAGCGTCCAACTTCCCATGCACGCATTTTTCATCATTTATCCTTGCACCTGCACATTCTATCTATCTATCTATTTACTTTGCCTTGCCACTCCATCCACACATTTTCAGGAAATATTCGAACACGTTCATCCATAACCATCTTTCTTTTTCACGCTTTTAATATCAAACCAAATACTCGTCATTCGTTGTACGTGTATTATAAGGAAGGAACATCCTTAAACATCGCAACTATCGACTTGGAACACACTACAATAAATGTACTAAGGGTAGATAACTGAATATATAAACATTTGTCCAATCGATACGAGTATACCTTAATTTTCGAGTCGCGCACGATCAAAGGAAACGTTTAAAGTGCTTGCCTCGTGCTTCAATGTACACTGCTGCACCATTTACCATCGACTGCAACTGCCAAAGTACTGACATACATTCGGTACGACTATATTTCTATGTCCATAAAAGTCACGATTAATTTTATCAAAAGCACCTGTGCATTTTCAGTAAGAGCAATAACAAAAGAATCCGTTTCAGCGTTAAATCGTTGAACGAAAGTTGTGTCGCTTCCATATATGATAATCATAATCTCGACTTAATATTTTAAAAGAGATTTCGAACTATTCGATGATCGAAAAGCTGGATAAAGTATAGCTTCAAAGTCTTAAGCGATCATCGTCCGAGGAACTAGATCCACCAAGTGGCTGGTTCTGGCACATATTTCAAGTTTAACGTCCCTCCCCGCTTGTGGAAACGTTCGCTCTGAAGGTCGAGGAATATTCCGCGGCGAAATTTCAACAGACGCGATATTACGGCTGTGCGGAAATGCGGCTGGCGGAATTAGGGGGAGCAATTTTCTTAAAGAACGCGTCGCGATGTAAATTCGCGTTGCAGCTTCTCGCGCGGCGGCTATTAATCTTACCGCTTTCGAGAGAGAGAGAGAGAGAAACGTCTAAATACTCGGTGATTAAATCTCTCGATGCGGCGTCTTAGCGGCCGCCGGAAACCGCGTCCCCTTCCCCTTCCTACACGCTGATAAAGTCATTAACAACCGCATATTTTTCTCCTTTAATAAGCTTGAACGTTATCGCGATGGGAAAGAAGCCGGTAATATCAATTTCGTGCCTCGGATTATTCGTGTACCTCTCTCGATTGTATCTCATTTCGTTCGCGATATCTTCTCTTGCTGTTTCAAAAATTGTTACCTTTCAAGTCTGCGAGATTTTTCACAAAAAGATCGAGGTCTGGAAAGAGAAAAGATGAGAATATTTTTGTTGATTCGTTTCACTGGAAGCGAATATTTTCACATAAAGAAGCTAAATAGTAGTAGAAAGAACCTGTTACGTCCAACTATGTGGCGGACGAATTTTTCTAAAGACCAAAAGTTACGAAATATTTCGATATTATTAGCAACAGTTTCAATGTTATGAAAAGGGTGGGATCAAATAAAATGTCTATATTGGTAACAGGCGGTTAATTGACGCAGCGAATTTTAAAATTGCTTCTCTGTGAAAAATGGAAAATGTCAATACGAGTCACGTAAAAAGTTTTATGTCATTCGATAATAAAATCGTGAACTACTACATTGTTTGCAATTAATACGATTCTCGAATAAGAGACAGTCAACAGGAATCGTACGAAATGAACGAAACGTGCCTGTTTTATCGAATCTTTTTGATCGAGCTAGCTGTCTTCTAATCGACTCATTAACGTTCGTGGCCGTTTCTCTATCGGAACTAGCGCGCCACCAGTGAACATCGACGCAGGAAGTAGCGTTCATTTTGCCGAGCGAGGAAAAAAGATACGTCCCTTTGCCGGTGCTCAAGTAATATCCGGCCCGCTATTAAATTTCGGCAAACCTTTGGCCGTCACTGCGCCCGACTTTATTAACGCGAATGTACGTTATTTACCCGTGATTCTACGATGCTGCTTGTCTTCCGCTCGCGTATCAACACCATGCTTCCCAGCCGCCATTCTCTATACCCTTTATTTAAAATTACCTATCGAAACTTCTCTACGATCGTCTTGCAGATAAGCAGTCCTCCCCCCCCGTTGGATTGAAATCCTCTATGAATATCTGGTCTTGATTTTTCATTTCAGATTACACGTTGTTGCCCTGGTTTGCCAATTGGGTTCGGGTATCTAATCACAGTATCATAAATTAATTGCATGTATCGTATGTTACAATAATTGTAATGTAACGAAATCTGTGTATGCACCTATCGTGGACCGTTGTACGATGCGTTGTTGGAATTTGATCGATTGTTCGGCTAATTAGCTAAGTGTCAAATTAATTTCGGGGAAACAATATGAAATTCTGTCCGAAAAAGTAATGGAAAAAGTAAATTTTTAACAATACAGAAATAATTATTCTGTAAATCGTTAAATTGTGGCCAGATGATTTCAAACTACGTTAGCCTCTTTATAATTCTCTCGGCCACGAAATCCGCGCGGTGCCAGGGAAATAACGTTAATTTGGGATAACGCCGGGCGCCGATGAGACCTACGCGAAACGACCCGATTATACCTGTGATTATCGTAATTGCGACGATCGGGTTGCCTCCGGTGTTAAGGCTCTCGTTGTTCCCCGAAACTAAAGGTGAAAACATGGACAAATCGATCGCGCCTCGAGCACCCCCAAAGGACCCTTGCACGCAGCTGATTCTGTCGTACCAGCGCTTGTATTGTACTACTGAATTAACTGTCCTATACGGAGGTATAATGTTTATTGTCTACCGACAATGTAGTCGAGATATCTAGTCTCAAGGATAGCCTGCGCCTCCCTTTAGCTCTGTTTCATGGAAATCGATTTGCATGTGCGCTGTGTCGACGTAAATTAACTATATTTGACGCGTATATTATCGCTCAAAAGTATTTTGAAAATACTTGTCCATTCTTGAGAGAATGTAATTTAGTGAGAAAATTACAGAGGGGGGGGGGGAGTTAAGACGATTTGATTCGTTGTTAGAAATATCGTGGAACATTATGAATAATTTTGTTATTTAAGTTCATTACCTTCAGCTCGTTTCGTTGTCACGTTACAGATAACACAGAGGAGATTTATTCCTGCAGTGATATTTAAAATCAGTTAACGCTACGATAAATCACACATCAGATAGCACACGACGTTTCAACGTGCATTTTACATCCATTTGAAGTTTCAACGTCTTACGACCTAATCTGAGCGTCTTAAATGTGTAATATAAGGCGTTCGAACGACTCTGCTACTTTCGACTTAAAGATATCGTATTAGATAATTATTTCTAATTATATTACTTTCAATAAGGCAGGATAAGTATCTTTACAATAATTAGGAAAGTTTGCAGTACGATAGCGAACCTGACCTCTTCTTTAAGACGTTCTTAAGGAAGAGACGTCTTTAAGACGTTTGTAGAACATTACCAAACTTCTTTAACGTGTTCAAAGATGTCTCTGTGCTGTCTGGGACGCTACTTAGAATATTCTTTCGCTAGAATGTCAAACGCTCTTTTTGTGTCAAGTAGCGCTGTAGTTAATACGTGACAGTGCTTTGTTCTTCGTCTATCTGTCAAGTTTCTTGTAAATTAGGTCGCAACCCTTATCTAATCCCGCTGCAGCATCCCCAAACCTCCTCTCCCCTTTGTTCTTCTACACAAATATAGATGCTCGCGAAATTATCCGAACACTTGTGCATACTTTTTGTGAGTATATTATGTGTATCGTATGAAACATTTTGAAATTTTGCTAGCACTATGACGAGAGCCGATCGTTATGATTACATCGGTAAATTTGAAAACAAATCTGAAAATTCGTATAGAAATTGCAAGATATTTAATACAAGTGTACATTTCACAGAGACGAGAGAAGTGCTCGAACAATCGATTATCCGTTCCATTGGTAAGCCTCGATATTCAATGCGGCCATCTTAAATACTTATTATACGTTGAAAATGACTGTTCGCGCTGTATGCCGATACTTTACTAAATATACATTTGCAATAAATATTTTACTACTTCGATACATACATTTGCAGGATGATTTCAAATTTTACCAATGCGATCACGGCGATCGTATCTCGTTACAGTGTTGATCTTAAGATATTAAAAAATTTGAAAATATTTTGTAAAACACACAATATGTACATAAAACTTTTCTATAGTAAATTACCTTACTTACGAATTTAAATATCTAGACAAGTTTCAAATACTTTCGTACGCCACTGTACATCTGGAACGACTGCCAATAACGCACGCATCGCGCGGATTGTCCCGACTGAAACGAATAAAGAAACGGGTTCATCAGCCCTGGGAATCAAGAAACGATGAATGAATAAAGTTCCGCGAATCGATCGGCTCGCTTCATTCTAGTTTACCGCCGTTGAAAACCGAGCCCCTCGCTAACGGGCAGACTCGCACAATGGGCTGGCACGGCGCAAATAATTTCGAAGGCTCTTCAATAAACAGAAATAAATGCGCGATAGATTAAGGGCCATAGTGAACAGGCCGCGCGGCGTGCAATTTGATCGAATGGATAAATGCCGTTTTGAAAACGAACGACTTCATTTGTTCGTTCGTATCTACGAGCCGTTCCGACCGTGGACAAGAGTCCTGCACACAGATTCCATCCGACACATTCACGTGGAAACGAGCGTCGGTGCGCGTCGAGGATCGCATGCCCGGTCCAGTTTAACGAGCTTTCAGATAAAACACTGAAAACGTCGTCGGGATTAATTAAATAATTAAAGCGGCTAATTATCTCGACTTAGCCATCTGCCTACGTGACCCGACACGCTAATACAATCATTAGGCTCGTGGAACGTATCGTTCCTAGATCCCTGCATTTCCGGCAATTCGATACACCAAGGTTTTATGCAAAGATTTCTTTTCTCTTCTCTTCTCTTCTCTTCTCTTCTCTTCTCATTTTTCAAGACGATGGTTAAGCGTGACTTTCGCTTGCATCTATTCAGAAGATGTGTACTACCGTATATACCACGTATGGCCGATCTAGGGGTCGAATTGACCTGCTCTACTGATTTTCTGACAGTGCCTTATCCTATACGCTAGAATATATGATTGATTAATTCTATAAAGTTCGATGGAACTGATAAGTTTGATTTCTGAATGACTTTGGAAATTTTACGAGTCACAAGTTACCAAGTTATACGAGCAATAAATTCTCTTACATAACAAGACGTCTGGCAGTAACATAAACGAGGTACTATAAATACATTTATGATTATAACGATAATAAATACATAACTCGGAACTTTTCGATTCTCCGATATTACGAATTGATAAATAATTGCATAAAAGAGTGCCGCTGACATTTAGTACAAGTTGAAATTTCGTTGCTTTTATTCTCTCGAATTATTTTCTTATAAATTCGTCATTTTATACCATTAAATGTAACAAATAAATGTCCGAATGAGCATGGCCAGCCGCGTATATATTCTCCACGATTTCCCTCCTTTATTTTGCCTATTCACCCGGCACCAGCAAAAAGTCGAAGCCGTCGTTGAAGCGAAATTCAAGCGGAAGGACCGAACACGGCAATTCATCATCGACCGCGTGGGTTTCGCACACAACGCGTTTGTTAACCTTATCGCAGCTAAACGCTCGAAATTTGTTACACGGAGCACAATCTAAATAGCCGGTCTCGCGCCAGCTTCTTGCACCGCCGTTACGGTACTAATTAATCGTACAGAGAAACAAGTATATCTCGAGATAAGATCTGGCAAAACATTCTGCAGTTCGGAAACCTGCGCCGGACGGAAACTAAATTAGCAGCGCTAGGTTGGAATATCGGCGACAGACCAAGTGGAAACGGTGCAACGACCAAAGATTTGCAAGATAGCGATTACTTATCGCTTGGTCGTTCAAATTATCGTTACAAGGCACACGACAAGTTGACCGAAATCGATGAATCATATCGATATCGCTGAACCTGATCGCGTTGAGCACGAGATTTAAAGCGATAGCCCGTCTTGCTCGTGTAGGCCAACATCGTCCCTCCGACCACTCCGATGCTCCCTTATTTACAGTTACACAAGTAGAGGGTGCAATCGAAACCAGTAATAACCTCGTTAACGTCCGACTTGCCCTTTCTTTCGTTTCGCCCGTCCCTTTTCACTTGTCGACTCTATCGCCGTGACTCCCAGGGGTAGTATGGAGAACTTCGATGCTGGTTACCGTTCGATGAAATTGATACATCGACTCTGAACGAGGCAGTCGTCCAGAAAAAGGGATACATCTGTTCTTCCTCTACGTTTATCATAGATACACTTTCTATTTCTACGGAATTTTTTGACTTGGCTCCAACGATCCACGAGCGAATAATCTTCCCGTTTCTCGACAACAAAAAATTAAAAACATTAAAACGTTGATTTTCATTTGGTTTTCATTTATTATTTTAACCTTCCTGTCCTCCTCGTGTCTATATTGCCCGAAATAAAGATTGTATTTCCAGGCACACAATTTGACATGTTCAACGCTATTGCAAACTATGCCGTTGTATGAAACTTGTATTGTTCCGAGTCGAAAATGTTTGCGAGATGTCAACAAAGACTTTTGGCATCAATGACGCAGTTTAGCGATAACTGCATTATCAGCTAGGGCCATCTATAGGCAAATTCGGGTTTCATACTTACAGGCCGAAGATTCCGAGTTCCCTTTACCGTAATATTTCGAATTACAAGAAGTTTTATACTCTACGGAAGGAGACTCTATCGAGCCAAGAAAAATTGTCACGAGTCCCACAAAACGAAGACGATCGACCCAAGCGGAAACGAAGGCAAAGAGAAGATAGGAGACGCGGAGGCGAAAGTCTCGAGTCCCGCGGCAGGAACAGAGCTAGCAGAGAAATCAATTAGCGAGCAGGCGCGGCAGAATTCGGTGACACACCGTGTACAGTTTTCCGGAGCGAAGCTGTAGAGTTTTTCCCACGGGATGTCGCGGCGACTGGCCTTCCCCTCCGGGGAACGAGAATTCCCTTCGTGTATGTACAGTCACTCCAATCACGAGCCATACATCAGTTTGCGTCGTTGACGAGAAGAAACGGGGAGGACGGAGAAAAATGTCCCGATTGTGAAAGTCCCGAGGGGATGAAACAGTGACATGCCACGTACCTCGCCAACGTACCTCGTTCCCTCTCGCTCGTGCTAAGTGATAGATCGCGAGCTGGCTTGCCGTCGGGGCGACTCTCACAATTTTTATATACCTTTTTCATCCGTTTTTTCCCCCGGTTTTTCTAATAGTTTATTGTTATCTTTCATGATTTTACGAGTGCATTCATGGCGAATTCTGAAACAATTCCAACACGAAGTCACGAAACAGTACCGTCGAAATTTAACGTTTTCGAAATGACAAATCGGTCGATTATTATTAGACCGAGCGATACATTTGTTTGCCTCTCGCTAGTCTATACATTTCGAAGAACATTAAAAAATATTAGACGAACATTTATCTTTGGTGAAACACATATATTTACCTGCTCGATTATACGGATAAATCTTGTACGAAAGTAACAACACTTGCCGCGAAGAAAGAGACAACGTTTGTTTCCTCTGTCAAGAGAACACGAGCAAACTATTACTATTACTCAAACCGATACTATTATTTATTTCTTGATAGAGGATCAGTAAAAAGAAGAAAGGAAACGACGCGTATACGAGATACAAAGTAATTTTTAAAATAATACAGTGAGATGGGTTACAGATGGGTTACAGATGAGCTTTGACACAATTATTCCATTGTCAGTCGACTAGAAATAGAAGTTACGACATAAAAGATTCTGCTTTAAACATATCGAATTTTGATCTATCCAAATCTGCGTAAATTTCCTCCAAACATTTTGGCAGAAGTTAGCTGCCCTGTTTTTCCAGACAACTTCCATACAACCGATTTTTATTCCTTTGACAGGATGATCAACGAGAGTTGAGGGGGATGCATTGCGAAACAAAATTAAAAAGTTGGAGAGATTTTCGAAGAGCGAAGTCGAGTAACGAGCAAAGAGAGCACGCGAAAGTGTCTTCGAGTCGAGTCCCAAAGGGAGTTCGCTAAGTGATAGATCACGAGGAATAATGCGACCGTCCTGTCGCGCTTCTTCCAAAGGAGCGTCGTCCTAATGAAAATTTCGTGATTCGGGTCTCTGGTGTATTTTTTCTCATTAAGCGTGCCACGAACATTACTGGCCAAGGAATCGAGGGGATCAAACTGTACTCTCAAAGCAAAGAAGATCGTGAAATGCGACTTTACGCGATTTTCTGGATTCTATCTATTCGAAGATAAAGTTTTCAGCTTGTGAACTTGACGATTTCACAGCGTTTGCCGATTTTTAGGTTTTATTCTACGCGATGAGACGCGGCAGCGTATATTCGTACAAAGAAAAGGTTGCTATACATCTATAGCACATCGTCGTACATCACGATCGCGAAGAATCAAGAAGAAACAAAGTCGCATATTCGGTTGCCGCTAAAGCGCGTAGTTCAGTCTGACGTTCGATATGGAACTACACACGCGTCTAGACATCCAACAACGTTCACAGTCTCGGGTGAACGCGCGCGTCGTTCGAAACAGACAGCTTCTAATCGAGTTCACCATCCAGAACGATCGAACGACTGCCGCTTGGGGGTAATCGCGCAGTTGCTAGATCGCGAATGGAGCACAGTGAAATTAGCAACGCAGCTAGACCCGCGGCTCGCAGTCTCGTCAGATATTCCCACAGGTTCCGGGATCCAGAACCCGGGCCGTGTATACGTTCGATTAAGGCCGATGACGAGGGCGTGCACGAGGGGCGCGCGTTTTACAGGCGAAACGCGTTAACGCACGCTAAGTAATGGATGATCCAGCCCGGCCACGGTTTATTTTCACTCGAGACTTTTGCTAAATAATTCAGCTCGCGCTGGATGTGTATCGCCACCTAATTGCTCTGAAATATTAAGCAACAGCTCGTGTGCGACAGCTCGACCGGCTTAACAAAATTTCAACGAAATTTAAGGCAGCTGACAGCGAAACCGCGAGGGAAATGTACGAGTCCTTTGACGTTTTCAACGATATCGACGATCCTTAGGCTTGCTTTCCTTTAAAAACTACTTACGATCGTAACAGTCGTTGATCACTTTTATATTTCTTTTAACCATCGTTTCTCCTCTTTAGCGAAAATACCATTCTTCGGAATTGACGAGCTCTTAACGATCTCTAATCGATTGATCGTCTCCTCTTTTATTTTTACGTTGAAATCTATACGGCGATCCTAAATATCACAGCTTCGATTATCACTTATGCAGTCGTTGGATAACTACGGAATTTTGTTCGTCTATAGAAGGAATCAAAGAAAACACGAACCATTTCCTATTGCAATTTAACGCTTTGTTGATTCCAACTACGTAAGACTGCTCCGGCATACGGGAAGCTTTGTTTCGTATCTGACATGACTTTGTTCTCTGCATGATACTTGTTTGTTTTCAATAACTGGTTCTTCTACTTTCTAATTGCGTCGAGCGATGGAATACGATGCGAAGCTGCGATCGATACGGATGGCCAAGAATTGCTCGAGACCGCGGGACCAACCGAAAGGAAACGCAGGAAAAGACGGCGCAAAGAAAAAAAAAAAAAAGATCGCAGCGTCTGTTGCCTCGATTTCTCAGTGTTTCGAGGGATAAAGTGCAATTACTGCGGAAAGAAGGTTCGGGATATGCGGGACAAGTGGCTGCCGAGTGGCCGACAAAATTCTGCGAACGGGTTAAAAGTGGTTTGTGCCTCTCCGGACGGGTGAAAAAGCGGATCCTCTCGACTGGGACGCTTGTCGCGTAATTTGGAACACACTTCGCGAACGTGGATACGCTCTGTGCACGCAGAATGCTACTCTGCCGACCACTTGTCACAACCTTTTTCCCTTTCCTCGATGCTGTTGAACTCGAGATCGCGCAAATGAGTCGCGCGCACAATGCAACCGTTCACGTCGATACTTCTAAATACGAGATTTCCTGTAAACGTGCGGGCGTATGCGTTCGTTATTTTAGACTAGACTATAGTAGTATCCATAAACAGATAGAATTTTCTATAAGCGTCAAATGCGTACATCCAGGGGTGGTGTTGCAGCGACTCGTGAAAATATTTCAACACTTGCCACGGACAATTTTTATGAACCAGGCTATAATGAGATACGACTATCACGATTAAAATAGCATAAAATTTGAAAGCCAAATAGAATCGAAACAGAATTGAAATGTATATAAAATTTGCAACGCGTAATGTATATTTACCGCGAGCATGAACTTTGTCGAAAATTTAAAATTTTTTAAATCGTTCACTGTCGCTTGACCAAGCTTCGAAATGTATTCAGGAAAAGATGCTGCAAGTGTTCACACACACATCTTCGTGAGCCACTGTATACCTCGTGTTAGGAACATGCGCCTCTCTGTCGCTCAAGTACCAATGCGTTTGACGTTTATAGGAAATCCCCCAAAACTCGTTCCCCGATAGAGAGGGGAAAACAACGCGGAATTAAAGATTCGGTTCGTTTCAAATTATCCATTCGCGATTCCGATTATGCGGGAATGCATCGGCCGTAACGAGATAAAAGAGCTCGGCGAATTCGTCTCGCGAGTTCGGACCGACTTCTCGTCGGAACGGGAGAACCGAGGGACGCGCGAAATCGTTGATATTAAAAAAAACGAGTTTAACAGGAGAGCAAGAGGAGAGTAGAGACGAGTGGAAAAATTGGAATCTGTCATCTGATCACGGTCGCTCGAACGCAGCATCGCGCAAAATTGAATGTTCCAAGCGCTATTATCAAAGTCGGGAACCAGCGGCGTAGCTATTTTGACACAGAGGAAAATTCGTGTCAATGAATTATTTTCGAGTGGCACGTGTGGCCATCGGATGCGATCGACCGCCGTAAATTTCGGTCATCGCCAGCGTTCTATTTCGAAGAATCAACCGACCATCGAGCGTCGTCCAGTTTGGTTTTTCGCGTCGTACGAAATAGCGCTGAAGGCTTCTCTGCCAGCTAGCTAGCTGTAGGTCATCGTATTATTATTAAATATCTCTGGTCGCTTGTAAAAAGATACGACGAAACAAAGTGGAAAATAACTTCGTAGAATTAGACGTCGAAAGGAGAATTGCCGTCCGATTCTTGGAATTAGCGGTATATTGCGTCGTTAATTTCTATTTCATAAATCGTTTCGCGATTCGTCACGCTGGCGAACCATTCTCGTCCGAGAACGCATCCGTCTTTCGAGAGGGAATTTCAAGCGTCGCATCGTCGTGAATCGCTAAAACGACAAAGCTCTTAGCCGCCGGAGCGAACGTAAACACGCTCCCTCGAGGATCAGGTGTAGATCGGAACCCGGCGCGACGGCTTCTTCGCTCGGCGAAGGGTCGCGAGATGCGGCGAAGAAATATTTTTCATTAATCTGATTATTTATCACCCGTCGAGCTTTCACGAGGGCTTCCCAGCCACCCTCTTACACGTTGTAATCCCGTGTAGCGGCTACGTCGCGTTGTGGTTAGGCGTTTAACGGAGAAGGGCGGAAGAAGAAGATGGGGAGCGACGACTCGCAGCCCGAAATCTATCGTTATGAGACACGGGGACACGCGCGTCCCCTTCGTCTTCCGCCCCGTCTTCTCATTTACATATTGAACGTCTGCTCGCACAAGCTGTTTGAAAATTGTTCGTTCCCGAATTAGGGCCCGGACCTTCGTCGTCTGAGACCCCTCCCGAAGGATTCCAGTAAGACTTTTGGCCATCCGCTAACAATGAGACACAATGTAACAAAGCGTCCCATCACTCGCGTTGTACGCAAAGCAAAAATATCACAAGCGCGTCGACTCGAAGGCAGTAAAATTGAAAAAGCCAAGGGAGATGGTGCTCGTAACGCGACTGAAAGAAGAGTCGCCGAGTCGGATTGAAGCCTCGTGTTGGTCGTGAAGTCGGTAAAGTTATATTTAGCCGACTTAGGAACTTTCTGGCTCCTTTATGTGCCTTTTTAACAAAGGGAGACGTCATTAACCTTAAGAGGGTGCACTAAACTAAACGAACCTCCATCCAGACTCTGCGCGGTACGCACTTGTTCCACGATCGACGGTACCGCCGTACACCGTAAGGACGGCTCGTGTCGTAGACGTAGAGGAAACGCGATACACGAACACGTTCGGAGGCTGCAGCGTAATCGTTGCAACGTCCTGTGCACGTGTGCAGTTATCGGTATTCGCGTGGCGGCTCCACGAACGTTCGTGAGCGTTTTCGCGCGTACGCGTATCTATTTCCGCGGTCGCGTGCACGGAATGCTCAGCGGCACGTGTAAGTTATCCGCCCGCCCTTATTAGACCGCCGCTCGCCCTCCCATTAAATTTCCACGAAAGCGGTGCTGGCGGCGAACCGTGAAACGGAGCCGCGTAAATCATGCAACGATAATGTCGGACTCGCGGTGTGTCCACGACGACGTTCCGGCGGTACGCGGGGCGGCCAGTCGCGACACCTAGACCGGCACGAACCACGCCGTTTTGGAATTATCGCGAGTTCAAGAAGAGCTGATTTCGATGACGAATCGCTGGTGCGAGGGACGGAAGGTAGGAGAGGGGCAACGAGAACGTGCCGGATACGAGATTCGCGACGGGGATGTCGCGGTCTCGTCGCTTCCAGATTAACAATCGTGTTTTGCCCGAGAAGATTCGACTTGGCCGGGCCTGGCACCTAGACTAATCTCAAGACGTGAGAAATTGCAACGGTTCCGCTCCTACGAGCGTAATGATACGCGGGAATAATTTAAATCGTCATTTGCGACCCCGAACTACGAGATAATGGAAAGTAGGAGTCGCTGCTACTCGGGGATATCGAGGTTTTTCTTATTAAAGTCGCCGATCGATTACGTACGTCGATAATCTCGATAGCATTAAACACGCTTTCGTTCGCCCCTCGAAGGTTCTTGCACTTTATCGATGTCGGTTGTTGCTATCGTTTCTCCGTAAAACGATTTCTCGCTGATTTTCCAAGCGGTCGCGGCACATTTAAACATAAGGCGTAAAATCCCGCGTTCGATTGTTTTCAAGGTCTGATCGCGTTTCGCGCGATTATTCGACCAGTCGATCGTAGATCGACCGAATGCCTATTTTACATGGAATTTACTTTACAAACGATCTCCCGGGCATTGTCTGACGCGGTTCACGGAGCGAAGAAAGGACGCTGAATAATACCGTGGCACTTACTTAATACAGGCACTTATTAAGGCCGACGTTTCTCGTTTCCACGATTTATAACCTCATATCCGCTAATTAAATCAAATATAACTTCACGAAATTCTTGGTAGGACGCTTGGTAATGCCGATCATCATTACGAGGGACGACTTCTACTTTATGCAAAGCACTTTCAAAGAACACCGAGACGCTTTAATGGAGTTAGGAATACGTTGAGAAACATCGATCGACGTTAACGCGACACGGCACTTTAACGAAATATTTCGCGGCCTATCCCGTACGATCTATGTAAATATCTCTAGGATATAATAGAATAGTTATTGCCTATGTGTACGTATCGATCTTCACAAAATGTTACTATTAAATTAATAACTGTTGATTTCTACTAGTTCTAGATTACATTAATCTCTAGAGATCATCACGGGTGAAAATTTATCGCACCATAGCCTTTATAAACTCGAGAATTAACCAAATTAATCAAATGGAATTGTATAATTTCCCATTATACTTTTCCCTTACCAGGTACGGAAAATTATTGCTTGCAATGGCAACAAATAGCAACGTTCCCGTTGCGTTCACTCACAGGTCCATTAAAACAAAATTCGCACGAGCCTCCAACTGTTAAAAATTGTTAATGCCCGATTCGAGATTACATCTCGAGGATGAACAGGTTAAATTCTTTGGAATCTCCGTGCGCGTCTTTAAGTTTACGGCGTTTCGTCGGTATTTCACGGAGGGTGCTCGCGGCCCGATTTATTAGAGCCCGGAGCGTAGTTATTTCTCTCGCAGTGCTCCTCCTTAAAACGGTCGTTCCGGGCGGCACCGCGAACAAGAGAGCAGCGCGGCGAGGTATTCCCTGTGACATACGGTCTATTAGGACTAATAATAGTGACTCGGAGAGGCGCGGACGCCCGTATAGTCCTGGCTCGACCCACGTCGTACGTCTTTCTAGCCGGTAGCCCAGAGACTGACTCCGCACGTGGACCACCGTGAAAAACACGATCGCCTGTCTTGGAACAACGCTGACAACGCAATCTCCGCCGTGAAGTCTCACGTTCGATCCACGCATCAATTAGAAACGCTCCCTTCCTAATGAATTATCGATCGATCTCCGACGTACGCTTTATCTCTTTATCTCTTTATCAGTTTATCTCTTATCTTGTTACATCTTGTTGCGATGACGAATGCCAGCGAACTGGTACAGGAAAATCAGATTAAACGGAGGTTCGCTTTATTCCAAGTTTCCTCATTTTCCTACGAACGTAACGATAAATACGCGTATAAGAAAGGGGAATTGCAATGAAAGCGCTCATCGAACGCACGATTATGTAGATACGTAAGTTAAGTATGATCGGTAAACCGTGAAACACGGTCGGCATAGTAAGAAAATCTTTGGCTGAAAGTTGGCGCGATTCGGCAATTTAAGGTAGACCGTTTGTAAACGAAGAGCACGAGAGCGCGCAGGCTGGCAAGTGGCTGGCGCTTCGACAGTGAAACTTGGTTTCGCGTTTTAAGCAGGCATCTTCGCATGTTCTTCATCGTTGATCACGTAACAGCCTAATTAAAGCGCTCGTTCCCACCGGCGCCCTCGTCGAATCGATACTCGAGACCCGGTCGAGAGGGCAGCTTGAAAAGCGACGAGCTCTGCCCCTTCCCTGCAGCGGCCCCAGCGGGGCGGCACGTCCTCTGAATTTTTAAAATTCCTTCAGGAACGCGTACACGGATCGCACGGTAAATCGAGGCGAAGGATATTCGGTATTCGATTGAAATATTCACCGGCCGTGTTCGAATTTCCAGATAGCCTCCCGATAACGCCCGACCACCTCGTGATTCTTGTGCCGTCCGTGAATGTTTCAATCCTCTCGCACCATCGATACATAAACTGTTCTCTCGCTTCTCTTGCGAGAAACGATCGCAGCATCTTCCGTGCTCTAACCGCCGTTTCGTAGGCCGAATTTTGTTTTCCATTCGTATCATCCGGTTACATTCTTTCGAAACTTGTCCTTCTTTCGCTCCCTCGACGTCCATAAATCTTAGTTGAGAAAACTAGAGGCATTCGTAGGCGGCGATTGTTTGGATTATTAGGCCCAGGGAGAAAGAATCCCTCGTGAGGAAGCAATGCCCATAACTCAAGCGATTAGAGCAATCTCCTGGTAAACTACGATTCTCAGTTAGCCATTCGGCTAATTCCATTCCTCTCTGTGTACCAAATACAAACAAGCGGTATAACTAGGACAAAGATTCTTCCTGTTAAAAAAAGAAAAAAGAAAAAGAAACGAAGAATCTGCGAATAATCCATCGATCGATCGTTTGGAAACGTCACGTTCGTTTCTAACAACGTTGAAACGGAAAATACGATTTATCGCTGGTCGTTGCTTATGCCAAATTCCAACGGTCACGGTAAAAGCAAGATGCACGGAAGAGAAAATGACGCGTCTGAGAATTCGAAACGTGTCTCGGCGCCTGACGATACGATAAATCGCATTGTTTTTGGCGGCCAGAAATAGCAAGGGGAAAGCGCCGCGGCGACGAATACTCGAGTCTCTGCGTTAAAGCTACCAAAACGACCAGCTCGCCTCCTGTTAACCGGCGGAGATATGTTCGACCATCTTGTTCCGATTTCGCCACGAAGGGGCCATTTTGGCCCCGACTATCTCGTTCGCCTGGGCGCCATCGCGATCTTCCTTTCCCTGTTAACGTTCTTGTTCCGAACTTTAGTAGCTTTTGTTGTACTTGACTGTGTTGTAAACGCGTCCTACAGATTGTCCAATAATCGCAAAACCTCGCTATCGTAACGTTCGAGTGCCAGAGACTTTACTGCGTCCCCGCGATTAGCTAAAATATGATCATCGCCGCTTCCTTTATTTTCTTACGTCGATCTCGTTTCAAAAGCAAGTTTCTATCTCTGGTATCTCATCGGTATTCGATTCGTGATTTTTCAACGTTTTTCACATCAACAAAATGTGCACCAGAGGGCCGTGATTTCGCAATTCGAGAACGACTGCGACGTTTACTTTTGCGGACTTTTACGGCGTACCAGCGTCTCGTGCAATTTTCGCGTTTGTACGCGACGAGGAAACGCAAAGAGAAAAAAGTGTACGATGTTGGTTACCTGAACCGAACGTAGACGGCGCACGTACACGAGTTTTAAGTAGAACGAAGAATGGGACGTTGTTTCGAAGCAGGCAGAGAGTTACGGTTGTTAAGGGGTGACAGGACCAAAGTGCTCAAAAGCAGCGATCGTATGAGGTAGCGAGTACCGAGAATGGAAATAGAGAGCAAAAAGTAATGGAGAAATGGGACATTGAAAAACAGAAGGGGAAGATTACGTTGGTCGGAGGTCTATTTCATGTACAGACTCTTTTAAGCTATTTCCTCTCTTTGAAACGTGACTTTTCTTCCAAGGTTTGCGGTAGGTTTAGCCTAATTGAGAAAGAACAACAAGCTTTCAGCAGCAGCAGCAGCAGCAGCAGCAGCAGGAATAACTGTTAAATCAGTAACGCTCGGAGAAAAAGAAGAAAATACGATGATTAAGGGTTTAAATTATCCAAAATATTACCATCGGTAGAGTGACTCAAATAGAGAAACGAACATTGCCGGAAATAAATCACGCATGGTATTTTAAACCCGGTTTGACGTTTAAGATTAAGGTTCCCTAAACGAAAAACGGTCAACGCTGGTTATTGTTACCAGGACTAAAAATACCGGCTGTCCGAAAAAACACGACGAAAGGAAGACGAGAACGTTTGGTAAATTTAGTGAGCGGGAGCGGGACGTTCACCGACTGCTTGGAAAACAGAATTAATCGCACGTCACCATTCTTATTTTAAGGAGGGTCGTTGGAAGCGCCGGGATAACGGTTAAATATATCCCACGTCAAATTAAATGTGAACGGAAAGATTTGCATAAAACAAAGACTGCTATCGTAAGTCGATTTAAAAGCTCGCCGCGACCGAAGAAACGACGTAATTATCGCGCGTTGATTTAATTTCGACTAGTGCGACTAGAAAGCAAGTATAATCCACTTGATCGTTAACTAAATTAATCCTTGGAAATCGAATTGCTGTCTAACGTCTGTGGGAAGACGTAATAAAACATTAGCTTCGAAAGGAAAACGAACGACAGCGCATCGTCGTTAAAGATGATACACAGGCGTGGAAAAAGCGTTAATTCCACAGTTATAAAGCAACTGTTGCAGCACTCACTTGTCGAAAGTTCGTTTAGTCGAGCAAATTCGTTGCGCTTAAGAAACTCGGGTTGACCGGTTGCTCCTTCTTCGAAACGGAGTTGCACAATTCGTTGCAATTTGTCGATCTCGCTCGACGGCGTAACTTGGGTCGGGGAACCTTCAACCGACGAGAAATATCGCTGGACTTCTAGGTGAACGAAACTGACAAAGCTGACAAGGTGAAGGATTTCGGTGGCTTATGAGTTCCCTTGGACTTGGCGCAATCGTGAGTTCGCAGCTATCGAAGAGCGGAAAAGCGCACGAGCAACGCGAATAAATGTGCGCCATGGATCCGACCATGTAAGTAAGTACTTTCTCCAACGAAGACCAGTAGCTAGACATTGATACTAAGTTCTTCGGCTGTTCGCAATTACTTCTCGCGACGTAAATTGCGGCCCGAGCGAAGAATCGTTCTCTCAACGGCCGACGCCTTTGTACGATTCTTGAGACTTGCGCCGCGTTTCGAGCATCAGGTTTCTCTTGATCGAGGAGAAAACGAGAGAGAGAGAGAGAGAGAGAGAGAGAGAAGGACGGATGCAAAAAAGATAAGAGGAGGAGAGAGTAGGCGAAGAATGAAACGAGAGTGAAATAAGGAGGCAGAAAGACGAACTGAGCGGTAAAGGGAGAAGAGGAGAATCGCTGGTGACGAGTCACTCTGTCATTTCGTTATGAGTTACCGGGAAGAAACGAGGCAGAAGGAGGAGGAACGGGAGGAGACGAGCAATTCCTTCTGGAATTTCGGGAACGCTCGAGGGCCTAAATCGCTCTGCTGTTCTGGAAGAAGAAAGGACGTCTCCGTTCTGCGATCAAAGGCTCCACCGAATCGTCGGCCGTCCTACGGAAAATTCAAAGTCGGCCGCCTCGCGCGTCTTATTTCGTGTATCGTGCTGGCTGCACCAGAGCACCCGTTTCACGGTAAACCTTGTCATTTCCTAACTTTGAATTTTTTCCCTTCTTATATCGCGTTAAGGAATTCGGACAAGGTATTCGCGTAGTCGCGTCGTTCGTTCCAGCTCCAAGTTTTAAATAAATTCCAAGATCATGGAAATAATTTTTAAGCGAAAATTTGGTTCACTGTGCCTGCCATCGTCAATTTATTTAACCGTCAAGATGCAGCGACCGCAGTGATAACTCATTTTTCAACGTATAATCAAAACAGGGGTTCACGCCCCCTCGTTGGAAGCTCGTCGACACGCCGATCTTCTGTCACGTTCGAACGCGCACCAATCGTGCCATGTTTCGTGTTCGCTGAAACTATTGAACGAGTCTACACGCGAGAAGAACGTTACCTCGCGATAATTAAAATAAGAAATCCCAAGGAAATGTTGTTGCTCCGAAGCGGCGGACGCGTTCGATTTCCGGTTAATATCCGATTCATCGTGCGCCTCGGCTTCTTCGCCTTCGATTTCGACCGGCCGCCTTGAGTTAATTGAAAAATTCATCGGACTAAAACGAGGATAGGCGAGAAAAAGAAAAGAGCTCGCCTTGAAATATAAACACGCTGTTGCATGTAATTTGGGAGGAGAAAGAGAACAGAGAACGAGTCAGAAAAGAGCAATAGAAAGGAAGAAACGTCTTTCACCTAGTTTCACGCGTGACGTTCGTTAATTATCGATTGTTTTGTCCCTAGTAGCGAATGATTTTACCTCTTATCTCGATTCAATCATCACACAGAGGTAAGAACATTCGGCCTTCGCTATAAAATAATCTATTCCAGTGCCCGTTGAGCTGACGAGTCAAACAAAGAAAGATGCACTGTATCTAAAAGCGATGAAAGTATCTATCGACACTTTACGCGAAGGTAAAGGTAAATTTACGCGAGTATAAAGCTGCTCGAACAAGAAAATTCTGCCGTTAAATACACTGTCGCTGTCGGATGGAAACGCGACATAACCGACACGGAACGCGCACTACTCCTTTCCTCTATGGTTTTGCCTCTTACGCATTTATAGACGGTTGCAGCAGTATAAGCCTGCCACGAACGATAAACACGGGCGCTCTGATGATGGCGCCGCGAAACTGCACATGTCGCGGCGCCTGATGGCGAAAATACCGCGACACGGCAGCCTAACAGGAAACGGGAAAGAGCGCGTGTGCTCGGTGAGGCGATGCTGCAAAAGTTCACCAACTACCGGTGTCCCGCCGCGGAATCCGATTTGTCTCGGTTTCAAAGGAGCACTTGAGCCCGCGGAAGCGGAGTCGGAGGAGGCGGATACGGAGGCGAAGACGACGGAGAAGGGCGTTCGAAACTAGAACGATCGAATTAATGAAGTAAACCGGGACAACGCGGCCGCGGGAAGCGGAGGTAGCCGAATCGATGAACGCGAGAGCGCGAGAACGAGCTGCCGTTGAGAACGATGGACGCGCGGAGGCTCGGTTCCGAGCTAATAAACCGGAAACCTAATGCGGTTCGGCCTAATAAACCGGAATTACCCGTATTAGGTGTCGGATCGTACGGTGTATCGCACCTAGCTTCTCGGCAATAATGCGAATTTAGATTGATCCGGCCACGTGGAACGTAGCGTTCCCTGTAACCTGCGAATTCCCACTTCCCTCGCCTTTGCCGAGGCCTCCGACGACCTCGACCGACCTGGGATCGATATAAATTTATTAGCGGCTGCAACAACGCTGCCTTAAGAGGGATGAATATAAATAAACGAGCCAACCGTGCCGAATATAAACAGCGGAATTAAGCGCGCTCCACTAAGAGAACCGGCGTTTTCCCATCCAATTCGAGACCTGCTTCGTGGTTAGTTAATAGATAAGAAATATTGATAGAGCTGGCAAGCACAATTATTTGCGACAATCATTACCAAAGGATAAGAGTTAGGTTCGATTGCACGATATCCCTGCGGATTTCCTCTTTTCTGGCATATTTTCCTGCCACCTAAAGTACACGATATCTTCTCATTCTTTTATCACCGTATTAAAACCTAATAGTGTCTCTTAATATCACATAAATTGAATTGCTCCGTGCAAACTTTAACGTCGAAATAGCCCTGTGTCACTCTTCTCGAAACAACTACGCTTGTCTCTCTAAAAGAAGGATAATAAGAAGACATCGATACAATATTTTTGACGCGGAGCGATATTAATCGACAAAAATGAATATTATATTGGAGTGGCGCGAGTTAATTGGAAAGCCGATCCTACGCAGAGAAAAACACGGGGCAAGCAGAGGCAACTGCGAGGCTCGGCCGCGCTCTCGCGTTCCCGAAACAGGCAAGCGGAGTTTTTCAGTGGGCCGTGGAAAAACGCGCGGCTGAGGCGATGAACGGAAAGCGCGGAAAGGAAGAGAGACCCGAGCGACGCGGATCAGAGAGATTTTCGCTGTGCGAGCATCGCTGGCGGGGCGATGGCAAAATAATCGAGAGCCGCCTGTCGCACCGCCAGGACAAAAGAGATATTTCACCGTCCGACAAATTTCCTCGTTAAATGGCCGTGCATAAAAATAGCAGGGCAAAGAGAGTGACCAGGGGAAGGGAAACAAAAACAAAAATCCCGACCACGGAGCCAGTGCCGTGGCGAACACAATGCCGGTGAATCGGATGCGCGAATTAAAAACTCGTCGTCCGGCCAAGCTGCGCGATAAATATAATAATAATAATCAGAAGCCCCGTCTGTCAAACGATTAACGAACGACCGGTTGTCCCGCGCTCCTGCAAATTGCCGCTCGAAATTGGAATTAGATTTAATAAACAGAATATTCACGTCGATTTTCAAACCTTTCACTCTGAGAGTTTGCAAATTTCGACCATGAAATTATCCATATGTATTTCTCGATTAGAAATTTTCAACTTTCCACCTGGAATCTGAAATATTTATATAAATTGGAGGATCTTCCAAAGTTCTGACTAAACGAAGATTAATTTCTCGTAAAGTGCAGGTTGAACATGCAATCAAGAAACGTTATAACAAATTGGGCTTAACAGGCATCGTTACTTTGCGAAACACGTATTTTGTGATAGGCGTAGGTGTACGGGATCGCTGCTGCGCCAACTCTGATATTTAATGACGTGTAACGACTAATTCGGTCACCGGCTTTTCAACGCTTTTCCAACGAACGATTAACCCTCTTCGGCCATTGAACGCTACATCGTTTAGAAGCGAATCCGTGAAATTCGCGTGATATCCTGCACGATAATAATAAAATTACAATTCCGATTATAGAAATGGTTAATTCTGACATACGATTGTTCAATTGTGATCTATGCAAATCGTTCTAAACATTATTCCATAAATCTTTCGACGAATCAAAGGAGGAAACGGATCACTATGTTCAATTTAACAGTCAGGATATTGCGAATAACAGCCCGTCGCGTTTTGTTAAAACGTAACGAAGAACGTAACAAAAACGTGAAAATGTAACGAACGTTGTCGTTCGTGGAAAATTGCCATCAGTGAAACGAAATCACCGGTACTCATCGACTGCATCCCTCTGCTTGAAAACATCATGCGATTCACTCTGCTTCCATTTGTCGCTTCGAAAACCACTGTGCCTGGCATGTCAAGCATAATTCTTATAGATTGGATCGTAAATTGTTTTTGAATCTCTATGATGTTTTATTTAGTTTCATATTGAGTAGACCCTTTCCCCTAATTCGATTTTACGGCAACAGACGAACAATAGAGATCGTTAAGCTTTTCACGTTGATAATCCGATACGCACAGTCACTATAGTAATAGTGGTTTCAAATAATCCTTAGGAGTAATTATTTATAATAGCGCTTGATAGGAGATAAAAATGGGAGATCGAGGATTTTAATAGAAGATTGAATAGAAATGAAACTATCGCGCTATGTTTGATTTATCCAAGAACGCTTAGAACAAATGGGTATCCTAGTTGAAAACTAAAATTTTCTCCGTACGATTTTATTTTCGTATTCTTATAAAATATATAAAAAATTATTAAAGTAGAAATGAAAATGGGTAACCGATTGCTATAAACCGATGGGATAAAGAGATTTTCTGCTTTTTCTCAAACCAGCATCCTTTACGCTCGAAAATGGTAGATACGGTTCTATCCTAATTCGCGATTCATCTTCGTTCCTCTTGTGGACAGGGAATCAAAGGGACTAACAAACTACACGTCGATAATGAGCGAGAAATCGGAGATCCTCGAAGGATAAGCACGTAGCTCGGTTCCTTTCCATCCACCTGGCATCGTACCAAAATACTTTGTCTCGACCGTTTGAAAAATGGCCGAGCACGAAAGAACAGTCGAGTCCCGCGGAATATTCATGAACCGTCCGCGTCTTCTTCCTTTTCCCTACCATCGATCCCTGGCATCGATGTAAACGCGCAACACGCCGCGAAATTGTTTGCGTTTCGCATGATCTGCTCGTGATCGCCGAGCATTAGACTACGATTATCGCCGCTAATCGGAACGATTAGATTCGCGTAATTCTTTTTATATTGGATAATTAATCTTCCAGAGAAAATTAGAACACCGTGTAATTCTAAATATTCCAAAGTAGTCGCATCTATCTTTTTACGGATAATCGAGATCTGGATTACTTACTCCAAGTAATTGTTACTCGATGCGAATGTCTACCTACCTGAAACAAAGACAATTATACGCCTCAGTATATATTTCAAATGAATAAATGGATAAAAATTCCAACTGCATATACATATAACTAAATCATGGATGTTTATTTATAAAAAGTGATATTCTTATGAATATGACTAAATAAATGGAATATAGACAGAGACTTATCTCGTCTACTAAATATTGCAAGGGCTAGATCGTATATATTTTGCATATTTCAATTTCTCATAAACACACGAATACCCGCGGCGCTCTCCTTACTACAAGACAGAGAACCCTATCTTTCAAACTCGGATGAAACATTAGGCACGACACAAAACCTAAGGACCGTCATCCGATGTATCAACGTATAACCGTGATCAGTAGTAATCTAGTAGAAAAAAATAATGTGAGCGTCAGCAAATATCGAAGTAATAAAATTTTCATTTACTCCGGCGCGTTGGCCGTCGTCGTCGTCGTCGTCGTCGTCGTCGTCGTCGTCGAACGTTGCCGTCACGTTCTCCTCTTCGTTCTCATCCTGGCAATCCGCAAGGGTTTAAACCACGGCGCGGAAGCCCGACGACGACTCGGCATTCCGCGGAGCACAATTTACGAACAACGCTACACTCTCTTTCTCTTTCGCCCTGTTCGGGGTTCGGTTGGGTCTGTCGTTGTCGCAAGTTGCGGGCTTCGGTATGAGGCCACGTTTCCACCGAGTCTTCTCCCACTGTGTATATGCGGAGGTAGTTTGTCACAGTCAAGTGCTCGCTAAGTATGCGCGACCATTTGTCTCCGATCTTCTATTCTGGCACCGGCGTTGTTCTACGCTCGCCGCAAACAGAATTAAATGTTTCTGCCGCGTGCTCTCTCTCTTCGCCGAACGCATCTATACATGCTATGCACACGTATACGTATATTGTATGTTTCATCAGAGCGCATCGCCACGGTCGGTGTCATTTTATACGGCGATCGCCATGGCCGCGAGAACTTGCTGCGCAGCCACGTTTTTCTCCGGAACGAGAGCGTCGCTCGTTTCGGCAGTTCCCAGGAATTTTTGTCAACCAGCTCTTTCTATTATTTACGCGCCGCGCCACGATCCTTCATCCGTGGTGCGGTAGACACGACCGGTAACTGCACAGACAGAGATCTGGCGTGCGAAACTCTGTCATTCTCGCCCGAAAGCTACTTTCGTTACTGTCTCGGTTAGCAGCGAGTCGTCAAAATAGGAAGATTATATCTTTCGCTTCGCAATTCTATCCTCCCTACTTAAAATGTCCTGGTTATCATCTTGAAATTCAAGAAAACTGAAATTCTTTTTATCGCTTTCTTTGCCTCATCTTTCTTTCTCTTCGTCTAATTGCAACAAATTGTTCGATACAACCTTACTTAAAGAGGTAAAAATATCGCGAGTAACTTTAAATATTTCAATCAGCGTCGTGTCTCGAAAAATGGACAAATGCCGATGACAGAATATTTTCAAGAGCACAGGAACATTGTATTACTTTAATCAAATTCCCGAGGTGCATGGATTTAGAAACAGAGATAATAGCCGGCAATTCTCGGAATATCTACGTCGTTAATAGTCGTAGTCCCAGAACATACGTCTATTAACGAGGTAATACCATCCAAGTATTTCGTTTCGCCCACGATTTCACTAGAAGGGCAAGGAATATTCGAATTAATTGATCCCACGTTTTACTCGATTCCTCGAGTAGCGCGTCTAGATAAGGAATAAATTTGTGCGACTGTCCGCTCGAGCTCGTGATAGAATCACTAGTCGATGGGTTCTCATTGACCCGATAGATAGAGCTTAAATATGGAGGATTACCAGCCAGCCAGCGTACGTAGAGGGGGTTGAAAAACCTCGGCCACCAAATTATTTATAGCTTATAGCCCTCATAGCGGGAATAAAGCGATTTATATCACGGTGATATAAAAAGAGCGTTGCTTTTACCGAAAGTCCATTAATAACGATTCGCACGGCGGCCTCGTAAACGATCACGCTTATTATTTATACTCACCACCAAAGAAGATGCATCTGTTCAATTTTTTAACGGCGCGATTACGCGCATTGAAAAATTAATCAACGTCTGGGTATGCGCGCTATCGATAGTCCGAAATTATATTTATTCGAAATCAATAAAATAAAATAAATTAAATAAAAGGAAGGAGACTGAAAAGAGTCAATGGCTATTTTCCTCGTACCAGTTCGTACTCGAGCTCCGTTTCCTTAAACAAAGAGCTTCTCGAGACAGTTTTTCAACCTTCTCTCGAAACGTTGAGAATCGCGACGGCGCTAGGATCCGCGCTGGTGAAGCGTGGACCGACAAATTTTTATTAGGAAAATTTATTCCGTGGCCTGCGCTGCTCTGCCTCTCGTTATCTTTCATTCGCGACGGCTCCTCTCGCGTACCCGCGCAAAGCAAATGTACGCCCGACATGCCGGGTAAAAGCAGGATCTCGAAATGCACTAGCTTTTAAGAAATTAAATCTGCTCGATCCAACCGGGTTCACGTTGCCATTCGCGTTATTGTTTTTCTACGTATGAAATATTAATTCTGTCGGCCTCTGTATTTCTCTCCGTCCCGATATCTTGTCCTTGCAGTCGCGACTGCCCATAATGCTTCGCCACGATTTTCCTCTTTGCCAATCGCCAATCTTCCGTTAGATTTTATAGCCAAGCAACACGCCTGACTTTTTATTTCTGTCAAACGTTAGCTAGTGCCGACAGTTAAGTACCACGAGCATGAAGTAGTACTTTGCGAAGATTAGAAAATAGTTAGGAAACTACTTCTCTTTCTCACTTATCGTCGCGTGTTACTAATATAATGTGATCCTATTTGCGAGGATGAGTTTAGCTATGAAACTTTCGACCGATAGTCGTGGCTACGATTGTAATTGTACCGTACCGTATCTATGAGAAATAAGATAAAGCCACACTCATCCGCTTATCTGCCTTCTCCTCTCACCCTCGCGTACTATCCGAATGTAGCTAATCTTGCGATGGATAACTTTGCACCGGTAAATGGAAAGTGACAGATCCCTTTTCCATTGTTCGTATTCGTTTTCTGGACGGTATACTTACGAAGGCAGTTCGACCCACAAGCACGGGTATTACGTATAACCGCAGCAAATTGGCCCAGTTCTACCAGAGGATTTGCTTAACGGTACCTTTCACGGCAGAAACTTTCCGCCGCAAATTTCTCGTTCTTTTTTTTTCGAGGAAACTGGAACGGAGTTTCTCGACCAAACGACACGGTCGCGGCTGTCCGACGCGGGAGAAAAAGAGCATCGCGCCGGTCATTATGATGTCGCCAAGAGACAAGGGGATGGCGAGGTCACTTTGAAACTTTTCCTGGACGAGTAAACAATTTATCAGACTGAAACTAAAACATAAAGGGAAAACGCACGGTGCTCGCGCGCCGTCTCGCAGCCTCGTGGAATTTTCACGCCGCGCGACCCTTATCGCTCCTCTAGACTTCTCGCCAGAAGTTACCGTGTCCGGGGACTTCAGTTCGACGAGTTTTATCTGACGGCCACTTGCGCGAACAGCGGCAGCAAGTTGTTGGAAGAGCGGCCAGAGAAGCGAGGAACAAGAAGTCGAAAACGAAACGCGGAAAAAGCCCTGTAGCCCGTGAGATCGCCAGAGATCGCTTCGAGACGTGTTGCCAGAAGCGACTTTGTGTTTTCTTTTTCTCTTTTTTATTCTCGCCGCTCGGGACTTTAAAATTCGACACGGATAACTTTGTAATCGAACTTTGTTCAAGGTATATGTAGTGGAATTACAGAAACTGCATAGAGCACATGGAACAAATAATATTGATTCGATATTTCGAGCGTCTTCCTTCTTTGTTAAGAAAAAATAATAATTTTAACACGTATAAAACCGTGTATTCAACGTCTATACCGCTCAACCGCGAAGAAATGCAATATTCGACAAAGAATTTTACCATTCTTGGTAACTTGACGCGATCTTTAACTTCAGCCATTGGTTCACATATCAAAGTCATGTCTTTGGAGACAGTAAATCTGTATTACTGACTTTCTGAACAATACTGCGCCTAATCAAAATGAAAATTGCACCTAATATATTACGCATAGTTGAACAGTATGATTTCTTAAGTTACTAAACAAATTGCGTATAGAGAACGCGATATAATGAAAATAGAATTGAAAGGTGCAAACATAGGAATCAAATTGGCATTAAAACAAACACTTCTTTTTCCAATTTTAGTCGATACAGTGGATAAAACGTTGATGGCACGTACAGTACATTGGTTGTTTGATACTTGAAACCGGTGCTGCGTGCAGGTTGAGTATTTTCCGGATTTGCCGGCTAAGCGGGCGCGTTTTCAACCGTGGTCGGTCAATAAGCGCGAAAAGGAATTATGTGGGGAATAAACGCGATCTCTCGACAGGGTGCGTCTCGCGCGTCGTCAGTCAAGATCAAAGCGCGAACAAACGGCGGACGATGCGTCGTGACGCGTGGACAACCGTCGTACTCCGCCGCTTAATTACGAATCCTTTTCGAACGAGGCCACTTCTGTGACTCGGCCCGACACGTCTGTCCTCTGTTCTCTCTTTTTCGTTCCTCGCCGGGTTTACCTCGCAGTACGTCGCGATTATACTTCGCTTTATTAAAGCGTACGCCGACGTAAACGAGCGTGGTAATTGCAAGCCTCGGCTCGTTTCGTTGTGTCGCCTTTCGCGTCCCGAGTTCTTGCAGCTTAAACGCTTTAAATTGACAAAAGCTGGTCCCCACGGCTTAGAACGGTTTCGCACTGTGTCTTGCCTTTCGGACAAGGCATCGTCCAGATTAGAACCGTGGAAACTTTCGTCGATGTATTTCTAACCTGTCGCTATTTTATTCGCAACCTGATGCCGTTTAACGCATTGGACTACTTGGAGTTGGTTTAACCATGGAGAAGCGCATGCGTGTAACGTACGCTGGTAGAAATTTCACGAAAATAACAGCCTCTCGGAACGTAAAGTGACCAAGTCCAAGTTTTATCAGTTTTCTTTATTTCATTGGTACCTGCGCGTTTGACGTACAATCCTCGAGGAACAAATTACGTACTTGAAACACTTTTCCGTACTCTTCGATTTATGAAATCGATTAACGTAGTTTCTGAACGGTACGGTAGAGTTGTTAACTCTATTTCGTAGAGCGTCTTCTATTTAACAGAGGCATGAATAAGGCCTCGAACCAAGACATCAAAAACCTTGATATGTTTCGCGATCGCAACACGCATCGCACGCGACAACTTTCCAATAAATGCACCCGAGTGTCCGATACCGGCAAGCTTTATCGTCGCGAAAACTCGATAAAAACTTTATTTGTCACCGAAACGAATCTCGAAGCGAAATCGGGCAAACTCGTTCTCGTGAATCAATCGTTCCAATCGGTACCTGTTCGTTTTGGATGTCAGAGATCAAAGCGCTACTTGAACATTTTCTCTGAACTTTGTAAACAGATTATGAGAAAACCTTCGCCTATTCGTTAAACTCTGGTCATCGTCATGCATATATTCTTTGAAAATTCCGAGGTTAATAACGCTATTAACTACTATTGACCCTCGTTCACCGGCGGTTGGATCATCGTTATCGCGAGCATCGAATACTTTGCATATTTTACCGCTATGCGATGATTAAACGTATTAAAAAATAATATAGTAAACGAAAGCAAAGACGATGAAATTTAGTCGCCGAGTCGGTCGGAGCGTCGAATTCTGTTTTTCAAAACTAACCGACTATTCCCGATAATATAGTAAACGTGATCTAATAGCAGACTCAAACACCGTTTTCAAGTACAGAACGTTATTACACTCGGCGGAAATTTAGCAGACAAACGCGACAAATTTTCACGGAATGGCGTGTGGAGCATGTCGGCACGATAGAGCAATCGGCGAGGTTCATTGTTCCACAATCCTGTTTCTCGGTAATTGCCTTAATCGGCCAGCATAATACGGGATTTACGATACGCAAACGGTATCGCGCGATCGACAGAAACGCAGCCTTATTGCCGTTTAGCACGTGTCGCCAGGCATCGGTCTACTTTTCCGCGCGTTTCCATTTCCCGCCCTTTTTCGACGCTCGACCGGAATTCAAGGGATCTCCGCCCCCGCGACCCGATCCAGGCCGAGTCGATGAATCGAAACTGCGCGTTCAGCCGTTTCGCACATGACAGCCCTGAATTTAAACGGGAACGTTGATTAGCACTCAAACAGGGAGACGCTGCGTTTCGAGAGGGATCGCTTTATGACCCATGCGCCAATTCATCGAGTCGTTTCGGCCGCATTTTTCGTTTCGTTCGATGCTTTCGAAGCAGTAAGATATCTGTGCGACATTTTGGGTACGATGACGGGGACGTTTCATTTTTTCAACGGCAAAATCGGTTCGCATTTTACTGTAAGGCAAAGTTACTAAGAGAAATTTGGATGCGTCTGCCGATAAGGGACATTTCCTGCAAAATCGTCTTAAACAGTACTCTAATACCGTAAACACTTTTCTTTCTTTGCATACGTATCGCGATATTATAATCTGTATGAAAGTAAATACAGCGATCCATCGCACTGTGAGATTTCGAAGCGACCGCGAGTAGAAAGATACAAAAACGAATGAGTGGGTCACGGGAATATATGTATTTACATACTTCTATTGTGTGAAAAGCGGTGTAACGCGATCGCCTACTAATATTAAACACGCCACGAGCAATGAATTCAGTTTACTTTTGAAGCTTAAACTGCACTATATATGTACTCCGATATGAATTACGCGGTAGCTATTTACGGCGATATATTAGTTTAATAAATTGACAGCGATATAAGTATTCAATTAGTTGAACGTTCTAGTATAACGGTAGAATTATGGTGGCAGAATCCGATTTTTCCAATAAAGTATGAAAACGCATAAAAGACGAAAACGGATTCAAAATGAAAAGAGTAAATAACTTTTCAACGTGGGTTTTATTTATTATCGTATCCGGTTCTCGACCATCACCGATCTCTCTCTGTGTAATTTAACAATCATCAACCGATCAAAAATACCGTAACGAGCAACCATCCCTGAAACCACCGCTGAATGGAAATTTATTCTGCAGTATCATCCAATACATTTATAAAAAAAAAAGGGGGAAAAAAGAAAATCAATTTAAACTGGTTTTTCCGGACTGAACTCGGGTCATTGACTATCTCTCTCTCTCTCTCTCTCTCTCTCTCTGCGACGCATTTCGCGAGATTCGTCCATTTTCTCGACTCAGCCCTTAAGTACGGGTAAGTTTTTGTCAATTTCCTATGCCAAATAGAAAGAAGATTTACAAAGCTAAATACAACGTCAAATAGAATCATCAATGAACTATTCTCATGTCTCGAATCAACGACAGTCATATTTAAAGGATCAATTAGAAACCTCTTCCACGTAATGTTCCTCCTAGTAGAGATTTCGTTTTTATTTTCACTGCATCTTAACGTTCGTTGTACATTCTTTCTTTTTTTTTTTCAAATAGAAGCTACGCGAATATCTTCGGCTCCAACGACATTTGCACACACTATTGCGTAGCAAGGGTTAATGCTCGTGTCTTCGTTCGCGCAATTTGGCAGACGCAGTACAAGTGAACAGGATTAAAGGAAAACGAAAACCTTCCGACACTACACGTCAGGAGTCATCGCGCCACTAGCTCTCGAAACAACGACTCGCTGAACCGAGTATTCCTGGTATATCCATTGTCGGTTCTATATTAGACGCTGAGGACAGCTTGCGCGACCTCGCAGATGGCACTGAACCTCTTATTGTTAGCTCGTAAAAATCTTTCCCTTTTGTTTCTAAAATTTCCCCCTTTGTTCTTGAAATATACATACTCGAAATCGTCTACTCGTCGTACAATGTGTATTTTCAAACACAGAACGGTGATCGGTAAGGACACTATTTCCACGTAAGAATTCGTTTTA
Source organism: Bombus vancouverensis nearcticus (assembly GCF_051014615.1). Classification (NCBI taxonomy): domain Eukaryota; kingdom Metazoa; phylum Arthropoda; class Insecta; order Hymenoptera; family Apidae; genus Bombus; species Bombus vancouverensis. The sequence goes on along the minus strand of NC_134928.1, from coordinate 1,785,904 downwards.
CGATTTAGGTAAAAAGCATGCGATTGAATTCACCGGCGAATCTTTACCAAACTTATTACCGTCGCTTTGAGAAAATATAGGAAAGAAAAACTAACGAATTCTCAATTTGTGACTTATAAAATTTCGCTAATGATATCGGTCCAATCGCGCAAGACAGATCTAATAACGTTATTTGCCCCGCGATTAGGCCGATCGTTTTACTCTACTGGATATATATCTGGCGGTCTGCCAACCTTCTAACGTCGAGTCACGAGAGAAACGCAGATGCAAATTTAGAGTCGATCAACCATCGACTTTCCTCGAGTATAGTCGAAGAAAAAGGTTTCGAGCGTGACTGAAAAACGTTACCACCCTTCTCAACGACCCTAATTCACGAAGGGGTCGAGGTCTTGCCCCGGCGAGAATTTTTTCGCGAAATTCCGCTCGTGCACCGCCGGGGATCTGGGTCAATGGGCGGCTGCAACTGCCATCTCCTAGTAGAGTCTAAAGGGTTACGGTAGTGGCGTCGTTTTCGGGCGAGCCGCACGCGGAAATAAAATCACGACGAGGCAGCGGGCGCAGCTGTAATCCGGCAACGGTACGAATTGCACGTTGCGATTGAAAGATATTTTCAGATGCGGGGAAAATTGTGAAGAAAATTGTGAAAATTGTCACCGAGGGAGCTTGGGCGATAGTTAACTGTAAGGGCACGTACACCGGTCGCTCACGATTTTCTTCTTCTTCCTCCGTTTCCCCGCTCGTTCCGATACAGGAAAATATAACGAAAAACTCGCTTATCGCTCGTGTACGATACTACAAGGGTCATTGCGCGGAATACTCGAGAGGCAAGCTGGAACGTAATACAAGAGTTCTCATCGAGAAGTTTAGATCCTTTTTTTAAATCGTAGTTTAAGCACTTATTTCGAAGGACGCGCTACTATGTTGCTGGATGTTCGATACTATTATGAGATTTGTCAGAGTTTCGGCGATAATATGCACGATACACGAACACAATACCTTTGGTACGTAAGTGCAGTAGCATCACTCACGGTGACCTGTACTTTTATTGCACCGCTAACTGGTCTAAAGACAGACTCATTCACCTAGGCTGCCATGCAGTCTCACGATTCTAAATAGGTAGAGTTGCAGAAATAATTTCACATACAGTTCCGTCACACGGTCGATTCTCTTCTGTCGTTCGAACATTAACGATATAGACTTCCATTGTAACAAACATTTTCCTATTCTTTGTATAAATACGATAAAATGATCCGACAGAATCAATCTGAATTGGAAATCCTTTTAAGCGGAGAGGAGAGATCCAAACATGACCGAATTTGTCTCCGGGCAGAAACGGGCATTCGTGACGCTAGAAAACGTATCTCACCCTCATTTCGAAAGCTGACACCGACAAAGGGAGAGAGAACGAGGAAAGCGAATAGAGTACGAAGAAGAGAGAGAAGGAAAACAACGAGGTTTACATGGAGAGGGAGGGAGGTCGCAGAAATTCCCGGTTGCCTGGTCGCGAGAGAAGCCGTATCTCTTCGGTATCTCTGAAATGCGATGGTGTTTCGCGCGTAGTTTTCCACACATACACACATACACGGGTTCATACAGCGGAAGTTGAACGTTAGCCGGAACTACGAGTTCCTCTTTCTACCTCTAACAACTATTTGCTCTCCAGGTGACCTTAATCTAGGAAATGGTCACTAAGAGGTGTTCTCTGTGCGAGAGTAAGCAAAGCGAAACGCGAACAAACGACTGGAGAGACAGAGGATAACAGCGGTCACGCGACAGGACGAAGAAGTCAGACAGAGGGGCACAGCAAAAGGAAATAGAAAACGAACGGAGAAGGAGCGGATGAAAAGGGATCGCGAATAGCACAAGACACGGAAACGTTGCATGGAGGTGCGTGGAGCACGCGCGCGTTCCGTTAATGTACTTTATCAGAGAGGAGGCACGCGTTGCGCGAGCTTTTCCGAAATAAGGTCGTGTAAATTCAGCAGCAGGTCCGTCCCCCTCGGTAATTCCGAGAAAGGGCGCCACTTTGCATTAAGGCTGCGCCACCGTTGTCTTGCGAATCGGTTATGAAACGGTTATGCGTCCGCCGGATTCTACTTAGCTTCGCGTACGCCACAGCGAATTAAAACGTAGCTCGCTTTTACACGTTTCGAAATTTTCGTTCGCGGATCTGCGTGGATCTTCCACGTTCTAGAAATCTTGCATTTGGGACAGAAGTTGCCGATAAGTCGTCGAAATTTTCCTCTACAAACAAAAAGGAAAGAAGAGCGTTACAACAGACGGAGGAAACAGCACGTAACGAAATTCCACGCACAACAGATTCGCTCGATATTTGCACGAGCATTCTAACAACGACAAAACTGACGACGAACGAATGGTTCTAGAAGGCAAACTTTGGCTTGTCATTCTTTTAACAGTCGCCACTTGGTTGCGCGAATATTTATTGCGCGGTAAGAGGTCGTCGCCTAGGGTTAACGCAACAGGAAACGGGGAGACGTCCATTATTCCGAGAACTTGGCTCGACGGTCGTCGTCCTTTTGCCTCGCATAATTTAAAAACGAGACTAACTGGGTCGTCATCCAACAGGTTCTCGATCTTCGTTCCAAGTATCCCGGTCGGACGGTTGCGAAACGTTCAACGACGCCGGGATGGTTAAACGCCTAGAATTCGAGCGAGATGAGAACGACGACTGCTTCGTCGAAACGAGGATAGCCGGGGTCCACGGGGAAACTCGGTCAACGACTTAACCAGATTTACCCGGGAAACTTTCAGAAAATTGACGAAGGACGCGGGACGTCGGCGACGACGTCCTCGTCGTCGTCGTCGTCGTCGTCGTCGTCGTCGTCGTCGTCGTCGTTGTCGTCGTCGTCGTCGCCATCGCTGTTGCCGCTGTTCAGGACAAAACATCTTCCAACGGAGTTTTCTTACCTCCTTGTCGGGAGCTGAAGGCACCGGTGCTTCCAGCGATGATTAGAAGCAGCAGCGGGCTTAATAAAGCTCTCGAGGAAGGCAGCATCTTTCCTGTACTCCTACCGGCGCCTGCGCGACACAGGGTCCTTTAACCGGCTTCCCTCATCACAGCCTCCCTGGAAAAAGAGAAAAGAAAGGGGAAGATGAATGATAAGAAATTGTCGACGAGAATTGGTCGGACGACTCGTTGCGTCGTTTAAGCCGATCCCATGTATATCTACTGAAAAATCAAACAATAACGATGTAAAGATTTCGCCAAGAGTTAAGACAGAGAGATAATTCGATGTACCGATAAACGATATTAAGATGACAATCGCATATGTAATTGCAAATTAGATTAGATATTCCTGATTACGGTTACTACTGGAGTAGATTAAATGATAAATATTTGATACTCTCTAACTCATGGTCATAATCATGGTTCTAAAACCATTACCTCTTGATTTTGTTACGAAGCATCGAGCGAAATGCATGTCGCCACAGTTCTAAAAGCTGCGATTTCGAAAATGAGATCCTATTTTATTCAAACACCGGTCGATACCATCGACGAATTTATCAAGCTTCTGTGTGTTGATTAAATCTTAAATTGAATAAAATAGAACGCCAATATCGTTCTCGGTTTAATTTCATTTCCAAATAAAAGATGCTATCTTTAGTTTATTTCGCACGCGTTCTTATTTCGCTGCGCAACCAATCCAAACTATTTTACTCTAATGGGATTGTAATTGTTCTTCGATCGAACCCACAATGACAACTATGTATCTACAGGTACATCATAGCCATTTGCCTGCTAATGGAAGCGAGTTATCGAAACAAATTTCAGTGCATTATGCGCCGTGCTTTCTCGACGCCGACAAAGCGAAAGTTAACCCTTCGTGCCGTTCGTCAATTGCAATTATCCGCGCTGCAAGGTGATTACCCGTGTAATTCTTTTTCAGCCGGCGATATCCTACGGGCGAGACGGCCAGCTCTTTTTCTTCGCTTTTCGCGCCGATCCGCCGAGTTAATGAGGCCGGAACATTTAATCCGGCGTTCATTAAGGCATCAAAATTTGTTATCTCGGTCGCGCTGCAGAATAAAGCATCCCGCTTTTACCTGCGTATCGTTGGAAGATCCCGGCAATCGTCGCCAATAAATGGCCAACGAACGCGACCAATGTACCACCTCTCGTTTCTTCATGAATCGTTTCGTCTCGCGTTTGAACGCGGACCATTCGTACCATAGATCTACCTCACGTGTTATCTGTCATAGAACTTCCGGTCTCCCCAACACAGCCCGAAAAAAAATTAAAGGATATGTCATTTAGAAGTTAAGGGTTTCTTTCGTCTAAATCACTACAACCAACTCCAATTAACGATTCCTATGATACGGCGATATAGTACAGCGACGATAAATCGATCACGTTGAAGTTGGAAATGGTGCGATAATAAAATATAAAGTTCCTACGATCTGACATAAAAATTCACGCTTCGCTCGAGCATTCGCCGTTCATTCTCTTTCCCTTCGGCACCGAATGTTAACTCTTGCTAGACGACCGATTCGCCACGCGGTGATTTGCATATTAATTAAATAGCAATTAACTCGGAATATTCGTTGGTTGTTTGTTATATTTCGACGACGAGTAATCGTCTGTCGCAATTTCTCCGTTATTATCGTCATTCGAATTAAAATATAATAAAGTTCTGTTTCGATCAACGATTGCGATCGTTTATTTCGCGTAATGAACATTACTCCATAAATTACGTAGCATTTCACGCAAATTTCAATGGCAAATCGTTCTCGCAATCCTCAATACCATTTCTCGTGATTCCCCACGACGACGATACTCTGCAGATTTTTCACCAGTTACCTTTCCCTTGTATTCGTCACGGCCTCGACCTGCCTCGATCTTGGTCGGGGATCGGGTATTTTTAACTCATCATTAGGGGTCATTAAGCTCCAGCAACGGGGAGAAACGTCGACAGTGACCCTCCGAGCCAATTGCGGCTTCGTCGCTGTTAAAATTAAAATGTCGACCATAACGACGCCGGTTACGAAGGAAGGAAGCTTGCGTGTCTGTTACTAAAAGACCGCGTAAAAAGGAAATTCGTAAATATCAAAAGCATAAGTGCGTGAAACCGACAATAGGAATAAATGTTACGTACTTACGGTCAAATTTATTCTATTAGTCGGACATTAGATATCGATAAAAGTAGATGATAATAATACAATAGAACGATAATGATGTAATAATAAAAAAAAACATCATAATAGCGATTGTATAGCGTCTGTACGATGAGCTGAAACGAAGGAAGGAAGCGACGCAGCAGACAACGCGATGTCGTGCTACGAACGATGTATTATCAGAAGAATCAGCTGCTTCGAATAATTCCGATTCATCATAGTAGCGATAGTATCGAAGATTTAGAAACCTCTCCGATGGAATTTTGCAATTTTCTATTTAATCTTTTAGCACGACGAATGAAGGGGTTTTACACTCACGTTGTACCGTAACTCCGCACTAAACAACGCTCGAAACTTCCTCGTGTAAAACTCATTCATACAAATATAACGGGCAATTGTTTGAAAAAGGAGAAGAAAACGGTCCACGATTACCTGACCCTAATTTCGCGAGCCACTCGTCGTCCCTCCATCGACGAACGTTGTACGCGCCTGGAGAAACCAGGTCCATCGTAATCTCGAGAGTCCACGAGACAGATCAAGCGTCGTCGGGCGTCGGTGTTTGCTCCAACTTATTTATTTTTCCGCGGAAGACAGAGCTTGGCCGGGAAGCGTAGCTCGCTCGACACTGCAGAAAGCGGAAAGAGAAGAAGAGAGTTGGCCCCGAGGGCGCGTTGGATTTCCATTATGCTAAACCGCAAATGGAGTCCTGCGATCGAGTGTCTCTCTGTGCCACCCCTGGAGGCGCACAAAGCCGCTGGAATAAGGCTCCTAAGGTGTAATGTTACCGAGAAATTAAATTCTCTCGTTCTCTGCGACCGCCTTCACCACCGGACTCACCCCATCGTCCGATTCCTGCCTCTCTTTTTCCTTGCCTCTTGCTACAGGCTGTTTCACGGGCCGTCCAGGGATTCCTCGAGCCAAAACACTGTTTTTCCAACCAGCCCTTCCTCTGTTTCCTCTCGCTCGTTGTTACGACCGTTCGCGGAAAGGCGCGGTCGCGAGGAAAACGCGCCAGCGAGAGGCGTAAATTCTCGCTACGATTCTGATAATCGACGCCGCGAATTAGTCGTTCCCCTGTTTCGATTAAGATAGGTAGCGGTAATTCAAACGAGTTTAACACTGAATTGACAGGGTCAACGTAAACTTGTATATTTAACGATATTTAATATTGCCACGAAAACGTCACAAATGATTTAACACGACGAGTACAATTAGTTTGTTGCAATAATTCGACCCGACTTTATCGTATCTCTCGATGTATTCGTTAGACTAAGCGACTTTAATTTTATTCGTCGGAATCTCTCGACGCGTTCCGTTCGAATCCTCAAATGATACTGATTGTCCCTTCGATTTTTTCTTCTGTCTTCTCTGGGAGACGACCCCACCACGCTCGGGTCACGCCACCGTTCGCGCCTATGATCACGTATGCCAGCTTCTTTGTGTAGATAAAATAACGGACCGAAGGCGAATCGACGTTTCTAGAACTCGCTGCTTGACGACAACTTATTTTTCCGATCGAACTGATTCTTCCCTTCGTTGCCCATCGATATCCCCACTAGCGTGCGTTCATTAGATGTGCCGCCGCGGCTGGCGCGTGTATGCTCTTCCGAGAAATTCGGCGGAAGGAGCGTGAAGATATCGATGACAGATCGACAGTACGTCGTGTTGCGCTTTAACGGCGTAGCGCTTTGTATCACGGAGCCGTTGGAAAGTTCCATGGTCCGTGTCGCCACACGGATAAGACGTGCCACACAAAACTGGCAGAAACGTTCGATCGATTGTAATGGATTATCAATCTCACATGCATTTTCGATTCTACATTAATTATTAGATGGCCGCAGCTACTGATCGTGTCACGTGATAAAGTGGAGCAAGCGCATATGGTAAAATTTCGTTCATATGAATCTGTCAAGCGACAAGAGTAGTGCATATAGGAAGAATTTACCGTTTTTTCCCTACTACCTATCATTTTTTTCATATGATACATAGATCGCGGATTTTTATGAAAATTTACATTTTCATGCAAGCAAGCGAAGATATGGAATCTGAATAGAGATTCGCCTCGTTCTTTGGATATCATTACGAGTATCTTACTTGGAAAATGTTGCGTATGTCGGTAGATCATGTGCGATCTACACGTATTGCACACGTAAATTTTCCGTAAGTGCATAAACATTCGCAGGGTAACAATAGTAGTTGACGTTCAGATAAATGATAAATGAACCCAGTTATTAAGAATTCATTTAATAGGATATATAAAGAGTGAAATTTTGCTTAAAAAAAATTAACTTCTTATAAACGCGAGTCCCCCTAGCCTTCTTCCCAATTATAGCGTAATATCTAAGAGCGATAGAGAGCACATTCGAGGGTGGAAAATCATCTTGGAAAAATTTCTTTCCGTAAACTACCTAACAGCGAACCTGCAAACAGTACCAGTCTTATTGAACGAGCTGTACGTTGCTCTCTTCCTCCGGCTTTCTTGTCACGGCACAAATGAACCCGCAGCACCGTGTCGCCGGCGTGCGCCGCTATCTGCACACGTATGCGAACAAAAGGATTCGCCTGACATTTGAGCTTTTTGCCGAGGAGCACGTCCTCGACGATGATTTTCTCAGGTTTTCTTCGCGTGAGCCAGGCCTTCCAGTCGTCACGGTGAATTACGGTGAAGAGCTCCTGGTGAATTTTGATCGCAGCCAAAGACGCTCGAGACCTCGCTGCTCCCTTGGCGACGCTCGTCTCGCCGGAAACGATTTCTCCGTCGAATCATCCGTCGTCGATCGACCAAAAGTAGAGCGTCTAGGTTTCCCTCGCGACACGGACCTTGGCTGCGAGTGACAAACGCGTTTCAAAGATCGGGCGGTCTCGAAATTCACAGCAGCTTTTCGTCTCTTTGTTCCGCGCGATTCTACGAAGACTGGACGTGAAACGGTGAAAGGTCGACGAGGTGGCGACCGTGGACAAACTAACCGCGCACTTTTATCCAGGCGTCGGCCCTATCGCGGACAGTCTCGAAGAAGGTTTTCGAACTTCTCCGGTGCGAAATGCAGCGGAAATGCGAGATACCAGTCGAGACGCGGACCAACACATCGATTCGAACCATGATTCTAGCACAGTTCTTCCAAAACTTTACAAACTATAAATATTGAATCTCTATTAGCAACTGAAAACTTTGCGCGCAAGTTAATTTTACCGACTATCAAATGGAAAATCTATGAACGCTTCTTTCCTCCAGTTAGGACGAGATATAATTAATTTTTCCCTTTAAGTCTGATTTTCGAGTCTTTGCTCCTTTTTTTGTTATTGCTTTTACTTTCTAGTGGAACAAAAAGAGAAAAGAATAAACGTTGCATCCCCATTTTTTTCTTTTTTTTGGGGGGGGGGGGATATCTTTATAAGATCTGTGTAAAATTTTTGAAATATATAGTATATGTCACAATAGTCAGTCCATTGTCAGTTTTCGTAATACGGTGTTCTACGTGTAGTATTATAAAAATTTCATTATATCTTTTCGAGTCATGAAAGCGTGTCGGCGCGGTGTACAAGTTACAATTTAATGAACCACAAAGTGGAAAAAATGGTACTTATAAGCATCGAAGTACTTGATTAAAATCAAATTCTCGAGACGTTAACTTACACCGCTACGATCTTCACCCATCGCGTGAGAATCTCTACACCGTAACACAATAGCATCGCATTGCTGACAATACGACATAGAAAATGGTAATTTTCTTGGCAAAATGTATCAATCCGGTATTTGCATCGGCGAAAGACGGCGAACGGACGTCTCAATTAAGGTATTATTCCGAGGGCCAAGGAATCAAAGACGAAGCTCGCGGAATTGTAAGGCGATCCCGTTTGGCGAGAGAGGAACGGTTGATGGAGGTCGAACAAAGAAAATTCTCGAATAACTTTGGAAATCCGTGGAGTTCGAAGCGTCGCCACGGAACGCCGGACTCATTACCATCCATCGTATTTCAACAGAGATTTTTTCCCCGTCGTCGACGTTTCCGTGCCGTGAACGAACGGCGAAAATTAAGGTACGCCTTTCATCGCAATACTGCGAACGCGGCACGAACGAGATTAGAGCGGCCTCGGGGCGTATCTCGTCTTTCGAATTAGCGCGAAACTCATCTCGCTTGTATCTGTCGGAAACGAGAGGAACGACCAACCAGCGAAAGGGAAGAACGAATCGTTGGGGCGAATGGGGCCCAACCGCGAACGTGAATTATTAAAAGTTTCCTGTTTTTCGTTATCACGAGATCTCTTATCGGTCCAAAGTCTAGAGGAATGAATAGAGTTCGCATATTCCGTTGGATTTTCTTTTAATCAGTTGTTATGGCGAATTTAGATTCTACACTTTAGACGTGAATTACGGATTCATCGGTAGTGAAAGGCGTTGATGACGAATCTTCATTTTGTATAGAACAAGCGAATAACTGTTTAAGATTCTTCTGCAACGACTAAATCTATTAGCTCAATTCTAAGAGTCGCACAATAGCGAACTAGCGATATTTTAAAAACTACCGAGATGAATTCGACTAGTGTAAATATTCAAACTTTCATCTTTCACATCCTTTCATATTCGCTATGGATAAATAATCAGCGATGCATATCCAAAGTACAAGGTATATAATTCGCTTTAAGCTGAATAATCCGCAACAGAACAGCGTATAGTGTTTGATGCGTCTTCTACAGCGTACCGTTAAAAGGTTTTCCCCGACTGAGCTATGCCCTTTTCCGCACCATCCCTCCCTATTAGTAGCGCAGGCCAGAAAAATATATTTCCGTGTCTTTAATACGTCGAATTTCACAACGCATCGACACTCTCCAACATATTCTCATTCTCCAAATCGTACTATTTTATCGTAATAAAATTTTCATCCATTAAGTAGAAATTTTCATGAAAAAAGGAAACGATTATTCCAATCCGGGGACAGCAACGCGCGAAACAGATGGAAAGAGAAGCGGCAAAAGGTGGAAGAGCATCGAACAATGCCGTTTAATTTCCGAAAAAATGTCCGCGCCATGCAAGTTATGAGCGGCCCATCCTATCCTGGGTGACGGAGAATTTATCAAACGAGATTGTCGAGTCGAAACTCTACGCGTATTCTGCTCGCAAGAAGGTGAAAAGAGGGGGAAGGGAAAGAAGGGGATGGTGGAAAATAGAGACGAAGGTGATCGTAGAGAAGGGACAACGAGAACGAGGAACGCTCGGCCGCAAACAATGGAATTCTACTTGGTGAAAAATTTTCCAGCGTGTCGCTGCTCGGTGATCCTGTCAAATTACACCCCCGACCCGTTGCCCTGCATCCCCCGCCCCATCCATGGTTCCCGGTGTTCCCGTCATATTTCGTAATATCGCGGAATCTCGAGGTGGGCCAGTCGCCGAGCTGGCAGGATACCGGTGGCTCGGTAAATCGTTTTCGAATGGAAAGGAAAACTGGTTACACCGTGGAAGGAGTGGGAAATGGAAGACGCTCCTCTAGCCAGGCCAAGTGAAATGTAATGTCGAATGGCGGAGCGAAGTAGGAAATAGAGCGGGTGGCCTCGAACAGCACGGAGAACACCGTAGAAAAATCATGAGTTACGGATTGCGAAAACAGCCGGACAGATGGACACAACGAGTTCCGATGTTCCAGGTTGACGTTTAACATGTTTTCTACCGATGTCTATTCTGTCTACATTACAACTTAAATGCTCTGTTGTTATATATTATTATATATTTTAATTTCTTTCTTAAAAGAAGTCTTTCTTACTCTTTCTTACTCTATTCGTCATTCCGTTCCGCTTCTATACCATTTCGTATCGTTACTCGGAATATTTCTGATCGTTGACTATAATTCGTCAACTGAACAGATTCTATTTGACTTTATTTTTACGAATTATCTTATTTCATATTATCTTATGAAACGATCTGACTGTAACTGACGTGATTGATATACAGAAGGGGAACAAATTCCAGACAGTTATAACAGAAGTATATTGGATTAATAAATATGTTGTGAGACAGCACAGGAAACGGAACACGATTTGTAGTAGATATTTTGTTGCAATCCGTCATGGTAACGAAACACGATACGCGTCAACGAAATTTCGCAACTAGCATTAAATTAGATTATACCCTAATATTTATCAGATTATTTTATTAGATTATGTGTAGACCAATAATAAAAACCGATAACAGACTAAGAAACGGCGAATACAAGAATCAAACCATTGATTATTCTTCAAGCTTCTTAAGACATTACGAAAACTAAGCGAATAAATTGCGATTACAGTCTCGATCGAAGCCAGCGGAATAAGAAGGAGCAGCAATTGTAAAAGCCGTAGATATGAAGTTGCTCCGGCATCGATTTCTCGTCGGGAAGGAGAGAACACGGTTCTCGGAAGGTTCGGTAAGAAGCGGAAGACGAGAAGCAAAAAGCTGATGTAAGAAAGAGCATGTTGGAAGAGGAACGCCTGGCTGAGGAACAATGCGGCCACACTACGGGGGAGTGAACATTTCTACGGATTCGCGGCTAGGAACACACGTCGAAGAGACTTCTTTTGTTCCGACTGGCAAACGTACCGGGGGCCCAGAGATCGGCCATTTGCCAAACGAGATCGAAGATTTGCGCCGTTCCGCTGGTTCGTCGGTTATTATCGTCAACGCGTACAGATGACGACGGAGGAAAAAGGATAACGAAACGAGGCGCCAGTGGTTTCCTCGACGTGGACGATCTTTCCTTTTGCACGAGGAAACCCGAAACCAAGAAAATGTATATCAGGAACAAGGCAACAGCGGCATCTTCTTGCTGGTTAACTGCCAGTCAATGTACAACAAGTAGAGTTTCTACGCATTTGTGCGAGAGTTAGCACAGAATGGACATAACGTATGAAAATATAATAAATATCAAAATATCAAACATCAAATTTCTTTCTTCTATTTGGACGCTTACTCACTCGATACATTGATTCTTATCGATTCGCACAAAACGTGACACTCAGCTTTCTTTATCAAAGGAACAATTGCTCTCGATACGAATGACTAACGATATCGTTTTTGAGTTAACCAGCGAGTGGATCGTCATGCATGTATTTAACGAGTACAAAGTAAGATTGGAAACCGTATCGAGTCGACGACTCGCCAATTCGTTTAATCGCGAATGCGCGAGTAAAGACGAAATCAGCGAAGATCCGATGCTCGTTGGGACGTGCATAGATCGAATTTCCATGGAGACGCTAGCCTGGAAAAGCGTTCCGTCGTAGTCCCTGATATCTGCCACCAATTATCGCATCCCTCGCTCTCGGTAGCAATTAACATACCTCTTTGTTGTCTTTCCCAAAATTACCGGAATTCGAGGAGGACGACGAAGATGGTAGGGGAGCAACGCGACAGAGGAACAACGAAGCCGAATTCACGACAATTTGCCACACGCATCGAGAGTCAAACTCCCTTCAACGCTTTCCGTGACTCCAGCATCCCCCCCCCCTTAAGATTCCTCGAATTGAATCGACGCGGTAACCGGTGTAACGCCAACAATATCATCCCCTCGCTCGTCCCAGCCGCATCCTCCTTCTCTCATCTTCGTCATCGTCTTCCTAGTCGTCGTCGTCGTCGTCGTCGTCGTCGTCGTCGTCTTCGTTCTCGTCATCGTCGTAGTCGTCGTCGTACTCGTCGTCGTAGTCGTCGTCGTGGCTTACACAATTCCGTGTGCCGCGTGGAGCCAATTACAACGTAAGAAACGTTAACTTAGTTTGTCAAGCAGTTAACACGGGAGAGCTCCTTCCAGGGACGAGGGTGCTTGCGCGCCGATAGCGCCGCCACCAGCTGAAGAGATAACTAGTTTGAGCCCGAGCCAACCCTGTTCCATCTCGTATGTGTTGTTCGCCATCCACGCAGCGACCCTACGCTACCCCCTTTTACTTCGTTGCCCCTTCTTTCGTTCAAACATACAATCGTCGATCTATAAAATATTTAGGCTGATTATTAATTTTACGAATGACCTTTCTATTTAGAATTTAAGGGATCCTTTCGTTGCAACCGGTCGTATTATCATGTTTGACTGTAGTTACGAAAGAAACAATTAGCTAAAGTAATTTTATCGATTGAAAATAACACGGTTTTCGACAATTCGTTTCGACCTCTTTGTTATCCGAATCGTCTCTTCGATATCTAGCTTAGGAAGATAGAAGAGACGTCCGTATACGCTTGCGTAGCCACGAAGCCGAGTCCGCGTAGCTGCGTTCGAGGAGTCGACGGAGTGCTTCGGCAGCCTGAAATTCCAGGACCGACTGTTCAGGTTCCAACAGTTCGGCGCGAAACCGAGCCCCGCCGCACGCGTATCTCGGATATTTGAGTGCGTGTGTGTGCCACGGCAGTTAGGAATTCCGCATGCACGAACGTCGAGGAAAGAGAGGAGGGGGCCGAGAGGAGCCGATTATTGCTCGTCAAGTTCGAGATCGAGTGCAGTAACCGGGACTAGGCAAGACGTTTAGGATCATTATTTATCCTCGTGCGGAATAATTTCGCGGCGCTACAGCCTGCCTCCCGTCCGACGCGAGTTCGTTGACCTATCGGAATTCCTGACATCTGCCGTCAACGGGCATTTTCATTAGCGCTGTTAATTAAAGGAGACGCGAGCACCGTCTCTTGTCCCCGGCAGCGAATATTTTCGTGCTGGCCGGCCCATTAAAGCGGGCTCGCGTTCTCCGGCAAAAATTCAATACGCGCGGTATTTCCACGCGTTTATAAATTTCTCATTATTTCCGATTCGTCTTCCGTTCGAACGACGTCGATGAAAATATCGCCCGCCGAAACAAGAAGGGTTAACAGTAACACGGTTAAAATATATTAATGCAAATTTTCATTATACCATTATAACAACGCCGTGTCTCATCGATGATGCAACAGCCAAAAGATATCTAGTCGCTCGGTTGGCGACACGCCAATAAAACCCTCGTAAACTGTAAGCTGCGGAAATGAGGCACGCGAATTGCTAATAGACTACGACTACCAACTATGATTTTGCAACATTCTTTTCTATCCGTCTCCAAACCGACCAATCTTCCATTCTCGATTAATATCGTCGCCTTTGAGAATCGTTAAAATCACGTTGGTAATGGCGAATCGGCGAATATACCTTCGGTACGGTCGGTGCAGCTATTCGAAAAAGAATCCAAGTTGAATTTGAATCGATGAAGCTTCAAGCAGCGAGAGAAACGAGAAGGCGAGGGCAATTCCACGCGGCAGCCAATTACGTTTCAAGGAATTGCGTTCTGCCGCGAGTTACGAGCTCTCGGTGGCGCGTCGACGGGTGTGGGGCTCCGGGAGGAGGTAAGACGTGGCTCGAGCGACGGAAGGATCTTGGTCGCAAACTTATTCGAGTTATAACAGTTGCGAGCCACCTTGGGCATCGTAGCTTGGGACTCGAGGCGCGGCACAGGGTACCCGGCTCGTGACACGGGAGTTGCCTTAAAGTGCGCAGGGACTACGAAACACCGAGCGAGTTTCCCCGGTGTCGTGTTACGCCGACATACCTCCGACGTATCACCTTTTGAGCACGCACCTGCACTAACTAGTGAATCTGCTTTCAATTAGCTATGCCGGTGATATGGGTTACGCCGCCGTGCCGCGCGGTGCCGCGCCGGCCCACGTCGAGGGTCGTAATGCCCTCACTTCCTAATGAACTGCAGCCTGTTTCCTCTAGTCGTTCGCTGTTTTACGCGTCTCCTGAGTTTCGACTGACGCTGTTCAAACATTCATCGAATTAAAAGCGAATTGCTTCGCCGATTACGATTCTCGCGTACCGGTTTATACTTCCATTTCCAACTATTCGTTTCCATTGCGACATTAATACTGCACAAAGTGAGAAAACGACTAGGCAAAGGAATATCATTTTGATCGATTATCTTTGATAAGTAAAAGTTCCCCCCCCCCCTTTTATAAGGAAACAATGGATGCGTAACATTTTTAGTTTCACATTATTTTATCGCACTATGTATGATCGTAATAACAGAAATAGAGTGAAATGGTTCATACGTAATTCGATAGAATAATATAAAAAAGAAAATATCGTGCATCTATTATTTGCTCATAAAATGAAAGAAGCTTTTGGGACAACCTAATAGAAACTACTACGTGTTCTGTATCGGATGGATAACGGCGCTATCGAGAGAGCATTATCCGCAGATGTTTTTGTCAGAACTTTTTTTTGGCAATTACGTCGGCGATCTCGGATGAGTCAGCTCGTACTGGATATTATGGCGAAACAGTGGTCCAAACAGCGTGTAGAAGAGAATAAAAATGTTGCGCAAGAGGAGACCTACCTCGTTGACTTATTTTAACAAGATTCGATACAATCGTAAAAATAGTGACGGAGTATTGGCTAGAGGTTTCACATCTACGAACAAAGTTGATTCTGCTTGCGCTGTCATGTTAACTATCTTCTCGCCTTTACATAATGCACGTTTCAAACGCGAATGAATCCTTTCAACCGAACAATGCTTCTGAAAGAGTACCTAGGAGATTGATCATGCGACGTGTCAATGACTTCTAGCTGTTCGATTGCCTTGAAATTGACAAAAATGTGATCCGGCGCATTCCGTACATTTGATGATTCGGAACACGCGTCCGTTGAAACCGTAAACTTAATCGTTACAGTCGATTAATCGATACTCCATCGATAAACGAAGAAAACGCTTCGAAAGAAGAAGGTGGAGAAACGAGAAACAGCTTCGAGAAAGAGCAAAGTAATGACAGTAATTTTCTAAGAAAATACCGGGAAACCGCGGCAGAGTATGATACACGCGTGCAAATACTTTTTTATCGATGCATTTATATTCATAGCCCGTGAGGTTTCTTGTAGTCTGGAAGGAGGAATGGGGGGAGGGGAAGGGCGATAGCGGAGATGAGAGACAGTGAAACAAAAGCAAGTCTCGAAGAGAAGAGAGGGAGGGGGAGAGAGTGAGAGAAAGGATAGACGCAGAGCTAACAAGTCGAAGTAGCGAAGGGTGGTCAGGGGTTGGTGGCGGCGGTGGCGATGGTGGAAGGAGACGAACCAAGTCGTGCTAAGCAACTTAGATTAGTTGAATCGACTGGCCTCTGCTGGCGAACCGCCAGGCCAAATTGTCAAGAGAATTGCTCTCCAGTCTTGCCGCTACACCGCGCGCCGCCATTCCTCACCATCGTTTTCTTCCCCCTTTTCTGCCGATGTGCTCTCTCGTGCGCGGTAAAACAAAACGAATAACCGTGAAAGCCCGTCGTTCGCGCACACCCCGAAGAAATTCGACCAAATATCCTGTCGCTGTTCCCCGATAAATACAATTTCTACATATTTTTGTCAATTTCTATCTTATCTGTACGAAGAATCACTTCAAACTGCCATTACACAGCACTTTTATATCCCCGGTCACTTTGATTCGCAAACTCGATACCGAATACGCGAACGAATAAATTTGAAACGGCAACGAAATCGATCGGCTAATCCGATTAGATCCTCGGCGAATTCCGCGATTCGAAAAGTTGGATACAATAAACGATCAAAACGGTCCCTGGCGTGTCCTGGATCTACGGTAAAAATAATTGTTCCAAGGACGCTCCACGTTGACCAAGTCGAGTGTACGTGCTACTGCACGTCGGGGGCGGTTTTATCTCGATCCTTTATTTCCTCTACGCGGCCGATCGAACCTGTATAGCTGCTGGCACGCGGTCTCGTTTTATTGGATTCCGTGCAAGGGCGGCGCCGTTTTTCCAGGTTACCGGCCGATGGAGAAGCAGTCGCGTCCTCATCTATCATCTGCCTGCACCGGCGCCGAAGTCATTTAACAAACGTCTCCGTCAGATTCCATATTGCGGGCTACGCGCGGCGGCCGTTTTCCTTCTTTTCCAACCGTTCGATCGTTCGAACCGCCTTTCTGTCCCTTTCCTCCACCGCCCTAGTCTCTCTCATCGAATCCCGGCTGTCGCGGATTTTCATTCTCTCTTGTGACTTTCCGCCAGTTACGTGCGTGGAAAAGACGATGCCCGGCCATGACTGCGTAATTTCGTACGTCCCAACGATTCCCTCGCGGTTTCACCTCATCCGTTCGACCAGGTATAGCGCGGATTTTGTTAAGTACAGATTCCCATAAATCGCCATGCATTTACGTATTTTCGTTTATTCTAACAAGACGACAGCACAAATAATAGTAGATTCTAAGATTAAAAGGACAATGTTCGCAACTTTTCATTTTTCTCTACATTTCAATTTATGGAATCGATCGATGTGGCTTTCCAACAACTTATTTAACAATTTATTATTACTCTTACTACTTTGTTATTATCGTCCACGTAGCATGTAACACGGAGTAAAAATCGAACATCGATTTAACAAGTCGCGTCTCTGCTTCTAATCAAATGTTTTCCAGAAATTAGCGTCCAACGTTTCGCCTCTAATTTTCCAAGATCTCCATTTCCTACCTCTTACGTAATACCTTTGCTTCGTCCCTTGTCCGTGCTACAATCGTTCATCCGTAGGAGAAAAAATGGCAAGGGCACGAACTTCCCAGTAACAAACAGCAAGGGACTGCTGTAATTTCCCGCGGCCCGATATCTTTATTACCCGACTGGGGATAAATCAACGGTTATCGCGGTCGGCGAGGCGACATTTACACCAAAAATCAAGATGGAAACTCTTCTGGAGGATAGGCAACGCGAGAATTACTCCAGCCTGATAAATGCCCGGCCGGCGGCGAGTGATCGATAACAAAAACTACTCGACAAGCTGTTAATCCGAAGGACAATTGTCGTATCTCGTGGCGCTAACAAATCACGACCTCTCTCCTTTTGTCCGTTCTTCGCCAACAACGACAACGTAGATATTGTACGGCGATCGTGTCACGGCACGAAGCTCTCGGCGAAAGCGAATTGCGGCTTTGTCGCGAAACTCAAATCCTTACAATAATTGGGAGAAACGGAGTTTGGCGTTGGCTCGCTCGAAACTCCGCGCTGCCTTCGTTCGCCGAACGTACACACTTCAGAAATTGTGCCACTCTAATCCGACGTGAAACCAATGCGAACACATACGTACGTACACCATCCTTCTACGTACAGCACCGCGTCTCTGGCTCCTCCACGAGTATGCGATTTTTTGAACGAAATTCACCAAGCTCAGTCGCCGTAGCGATATTCATTTTCCGACTGTTAAATTTGGAGACGAGCAGGGAAACGCGACCCTTCGCGTTTGACGCATTTGCAAATCCCATTAACGTCCTCGAAAAGGAAAAGGGATCGCGGAAGCTTCTCCTTATCTCCGGCGAGTCTGTCCCGTTGTCAATTACCCGGATCTTGTAACGACCGACAGACAGAGCGGGGAGTTTATGTCGCAATTGGAATCGCGTTTCCAGCGGGCACACAAATTTTCCGAAGGAGCAGCAGAAGCACCCTTGTCAACGCGGGAAATTGAATCTCCTCGCAGAAATCACGTTCGAGAGAAAATATGTATAAAAGAAGAGCGAACGGCGGCCGTCCCGCTAAAAATGTCCGAAATCTATCTTGTCGGCGAGCCATCCTGCAGCGATATTAAACATGATTTAGCACGCACCAGTGGATCCTGCTATTCAACCCTCTATCGAAACCCGTTTCCATTGACACCTCGACTTTATCAAGGCGCAACTGTTACCCCCAGTCATATTTTCCGACCGTTTATCACCCAACTCGCTGAAACTCTACGTTGTATCGTTTTTCCAGAGGATCGAACGGTGATACGAGAGAACGTTTCGTCCGGAGAACTGCGAAGGAGGCCCGTTCTCGTAGCAAATGTCTAAACGTTCATTCCCACGATCCATTCCCAGCAACCTATCCCCGTTTCCGCTGGCTTTCTCTCAGCGAGTCATCGACAAATGCATTGGCGCCGTGGTTTCGACCAGTTGCCAGGAGGAAACTGATACGAAACGTCCAAGACCGATGGACGCTGTCTCGAACCGGTTTATCGCCGCTCGAAATCCTTATCTGTCCGGAGGGTAATCTCGGGGAATCCCTTTTGCGCGTTGTTATCTCGTTTCGAGACCGCAGCATGTTCTGCAAGGGGACGAAGAACGAACGGATGCGACGCCAACGAAAACGACGCCACCGCAACTTTTTAACCGTGCTCGATAAATCTGCTTGCTTTCCTCCGTCCATCTCTTACTTCCATCTCTATCTCTGCCCGATCCCCTCGTCCTTCGTGTACACGCCTCGATTCTTTCTCTTCTCGCGAGATCTCCTGTTTCGTTATTGTTTCTCTCTTCTTCGGTGTTCTCCAGAGGCGACCGGTAGTCCCCTTCCTCTTGGCATTGTCTCGGCAACGCCGGTCAAGGGTTTGCGCTATCGATTGGCACGGAAATTCAATAAGCCATGATGAACTACGATGAACCACGTCTAAATAAAGAGCCCGTGGACGGCGCGTCCAATCCCAGTGTCCGAGGACACCGAGCGAACGCCGTTGCTGGCTGATTTATTTCCAATTTCTTGTTATTCCTAAGCTGTTGAAATTAAGATCGAAAGATCGATGATATATTGGAAGAGTTATAAACGATGGGATCGTTTATACGTAAAACGAACGATAGTAACAAACGTATTGTTTGTCGCTCAGAAAAGCGATCTTTTAGATAGTGAAAAAGCAAGAATCCTTTATTCTTTTATCTTTTGTCACGCGATGCTACGTGATTTTATATCCAGTATTCTCTTACGTATATAATCGAACTAATACCGTTTACTTTCGGCGAAACTTTGCAAGCGTCTAATCCGAACTGGAGTGTTTTTTCAAATAATCGATTCGTAGGAACCGAATAGTATTCTCAAATTGAAATTTAGCCGCGACTGTCCGGAGGGTCCGTTACGCGGGACATTAACACGACTTTCCCGCAAACAAGAAAAATCTTTCCTCGAAGGAAGACTCGTCACGGCGTCTTTGTTTTCGTTTTAAGCGTCACCGAAAAGACTTATTAAATTATTTTAGCCGCCACTCTGTTTCGCCTGCGGCTTTTTCCGACGACTCGCTTTCGCGCCTTACTTCCCGCTTATTCGATCTTTCTTGTTTCATCCTTTTGCGTCGCAACCGTCGCGTCCGCTGTCCCACAAACCAGATTCGCTTCTTCCCTCTGTCCGCCTAGCCCTGCGCCTCGCCGTTTTCACCGGTGCTCCTGCCCCTCTGCTTTCTTCGTTTTATAATGATCCCGGGTACCGTTAAATTCTATTTCGACTTTATTTCCTGTGAAATAAAATGGGCCGACATTATACGCTTCTTCCGGCTGTCGCGGATTTTCACGTTCTCAACGTTATTCGCTGTTATTCGCCGCGTTTCTTCCTTCGCCGATACATTCCCCTTTTTCATTCATCCAGTTTCAAGGAATCTGTCTGTTACAAAGAAACCTTACCGGTTAGTTACCATTTCCTTGCATCCTGTTCGCGATAGAAATGCTCGATTTAGACGGTTAAGTTAAGCGATTAAAGAACACGAATTTACGACAGGAAACGGGAGTCGTTTGCGCCGAGCTTCCTCGTAGTTTTTTTCCCTAGCGGCTGACGGCCAAATCTGCGCAGTAAAACGCAGACGTAGATCGTGCAATTTCCACGCGAACTGGCCGCGATAGAAACCGCCCGCCCTGCTCGAAATCACATTTCAACGATCCGCGACTACGGAATCGATATTTCCATCTGAAATTAAGGGATGTTCGATGGATGGGCCGATTCGCACGGCCTGATGAAAATACTTTCGATGCATTCGAAAGCTCCGCCCATATGAGGTGGTGATTTTCCAATGGCCGAAATATTCGCGAAAGTAGCCACTTGGCGAATATTCCCTGTAAATCGACGAATCGCGCGGCATCGCGATCTGCAAAGTCAGATTTGTTGCCATAGGGGTAAGCTGATTTCGCTGTTTGGATGCCGAGCGAGTTCTCGCTCCATCTTTCTATTCTACCCGCTCCCCATCCTTTTTTTTTCTTTTTTTTTCTTTTTTTTTCTTTTTTTTTCGTAGCGACCGAAGCCGCGTATCTTGCTACGCTCGATCCAGTTGCTCGTATTTCGAACGGATTGGAATACAGTGACAGGTTTGCGAATTACGATCGCGACCATTCGACGCGTGCGAGATTCAGTTTCGACCGACCCTTGTAGCAAACCCGCCTCGATCGTTACACGTTTACACGCTCGCGGATCCCTCGAAGAAAGGGGGACTCGAAATTAATGGATCCTTTATGGCTACTCGATGATACCTCGATGCCCTCTTAATGCGGTCGTTTATCTTTCGTCACGATTGTTCTCGTGTACAACCGACGATTAAAGAGGCCGTACGTATTACGACGGAGGGAAACTCTCTGTGGAAATACGACCGAAGAATTGAAATGGCAAGATTGTTGCGCCTTTTGTCAGGGAAGAAGATCCTCGGAGTAAGTTGCATTTCTCATCGAGCGAATTTATCATTGTAAAAGAAAAAGGGACAAAGGAGAGAGAAAGAGAGAGAGAGAGAGAGAGAGAGAGAGAATATTTCTGTATGCGATTGAAAGTAAATCGAATCATCGTGCAACGGCGCAGGACGGTTTTTTGCATAATTCATGTCGCGAGAGAAAAATCTTATTGTGGTTCGGAATGGGTGTAGTACTTGGCGCGGTCGGGAGTTTTTCTTTTAAATTATTCAGCGTCAGGTGGCGAGTATTGCGAAACAATCCTTTTATAAAAGTCATTTGCGAGACTGTATCCAACAAACAAAGAACCTCTCAAGCTGTACAGTTCGTTGGTTTTGACGTATTTCCGCCGAGTTTTCTCGAACGAACGTGTCTTCGGATTGTTGCGTCGCTTTCGAGCGAACGTTTCAATACGATTTACCGAGCGCGTCGAGCACCCGCCCTTCCCAATCCCTATTTCCATAAATAATGATAAATTAAAAGATACAATGCGCGTGGCCAAACAGTGCCGACGTGGATTGCGATTGAACGTATTGAACGAGCCCCCTTTATTATAATCGTTCGTTTCTCGAAAAAGTATTTAAATGCTGTTCATCGCGGTT
This sequence comes from Bombus vancouverensis nearcticus, assembly GCF_051014615.1. Taxonomy (NCBI): domain Eukaryota; kingdom Metazoa; phylum Arthropoda; class Insecta; order Hymenoptera; family Apidae; genus Bombus; species Bombus vancouverensis. Next base: position 1,763,768 of record NC_134928.1, on the reverse strand, counting down.
CCCGTTGTAAGCCGCTACGTAAATTTATCGAATCCATTGTATCGGAAAAATTGTTATGTTCGAAAGCCAGATTTCTGAAAGCTTTAACATTATTGTACCGGCGGAACATTTTAATTACGTGAAACGTTTCCCAATTGTTCCTATAGCTGCATACCTACGAACGTATTATGCTACCGACCGTATTAACGAAATTCAACGTAACATGGAAGAGGGTACCGGGAATTATCAGACAATTACATAGCAACCAATATACATATATGTATATGCGTAGTACGTCAGTTTAAAAACCGTTGGATAATAATAAATTGTGATCGGCGTAGTTTTTAATTGCAGAGCGAATAGCGTCGGCCGAGAGAGTCTGTGTTCTTCGACTAGCTCGGTCGAACGTCTCGTGCCTCTTTCTTCCGGCGATTCTGACCCGTGGCCCGCAATTCCACAGCTGACGTTTAATTAAGTGGACGGGGCGATTCGTTGGGTGTCCCGAGGCGGTCGACAAAGCCGGATAACGGAAAGAAACGGAGAAAAGCCGGCCAACCGCGGCTAAGGACGGTAAGCTGCGAGAATCGCGGGTATCTATGCTTCTGGAAATTAATTACCGCTCGCGTCAATCCTGGCGTTAATAGCGCCGCTAAGTGCCAACGACAAACGGCCATCGTGCCATTTCTCGCGGCGAAAACTCGCGATTCAGTCGTTTCGCCGACGATTGCCGAGCCCTAGGCCAATCGACCACTCTGTAATCCGTCTGCGAATAATTCCAGCTTCTCCACAAATTTTAAGGACTTGTCAGCAGCGTAGGAATACCTAACGGTCTCTGCTGGTGATTATCCAACGAGCATCGTAAGATGTAATATTTGCGTATGTATCGCCTCTTTTCATTTTAGGAATACTTCTTATTATCTCGCCTTCGTATTTTTCCCTAACTATCCACATTCTGTTTTTGCCATCAATTTGTCGAATGCTATTCCAAACGACTGGCGCAAAATAATGACTCGAGACTACACGAAGCTAGACTAGACATCCGGCCACTCGATTGTCGGTGTAAGAATTCATTAGATTCCACAACCACGAATCCATTCCTGCGAAAGAAACCCAAAGAACGAGGGGAATCTAGGTCGACTCCACGATATTTTCACAAGAATATATATGGAAAAGTTGTTGAAAGGAAAGTACAAATACGGAACTATCGCCTTTACGATAACCCGCGTACGATCTAATTGCAAAAGGCGTAAATAAGAACCAGTAACTTCAATTATATAATTAGACTTGGGCAAGATTTAAGCAACAAAATTCATAGCGTATCTTGGATACGCTACGACACACCTTTGCCGCATACCAGAGCATCGAGTAAACGCGTAACCGGTACTCGGCCATTAGCCCGTCGCCACGATGATTTCGAGGAACGGGTAGTTCGGGAAGCGTGCACGTTTGGCCCCGCGCAATTACCGGCACGCGAGATCGCGAATGATTTCGATCTGCCATTAGCGGCGACAACAGGGCAGCCCGAGGGTCGTCGACGGTTTTTCTGACGCGCCAACTTCGCGTAGCGGTTTCATCGATCCCGGGCGACCGCAGGGGCCGGATATTCTTTGCAGGTTCATCCCAGGACCACAAACCAGACCGCGCGCCTCCTCGATCCTTTCCGTTCGCGTCCTCGGTCCTTTCGGCCCTTAGCCGTGGTCAGAACTGCGGTTGCCGAGCCGTGCACCCGGCAATCCACCAAATCACGGACGGAGCTTTGCTCGCCCTCGGGAAAGAGAACCGGCGGATTGGCGCATCGGGAGTAGCTGGCTAAGCCGATTTGCCGATACTCCCGCATCTCCGATACCTTCTCCGCCATCTTCTCCGCCATCCCTTTTGCCAAAGTGGCACAAAGCGTTCTCGAGCACGCCACCGTTTACCAGAAAGATCGTTCTTTTTTCTCGCCTTTTCCTCTCGCTTCGAAGAAGGGACACATTGTGACGACCGAAACGAAGAAACCGCGAGGACGTGGGAAAAGGGCTCTTGGGAATTAAGCGCGGTGACGCGTGAAAAATTAAGATTTCTTAGCAGACGGATATCGATCTGGTACACTGGATGTTTCCCGGTTGAAATATGTATACCGGGAAATAGCGAGAGAGAAGAAGAGTGAACCGAACACGGATCAGTGAACTGGAATTTATCGAGCAACAGCTTCGAGTCGACAACTTCCCCGCTATTGTTCGCAGCCGCGTCAGTGCATCGGGACGAGAGCCAGCCACGGTTAATCGAATCGTCGCAGGAAAAAATATTCGCCGGGATCGCCGGCAATTGCCGCGTTGTCCCATTATCGAGGCAGCAGATTATCGAGATTGAAATTCTTGCGGCAGAGAGGAATATACACGGCGATCCTTCGACTGTCGCTTCTTGTCGGGCCATCGACCGCGATGTTACTGTTTCACCAAGCGAAATCCCAGGACTCTCGGAGGTGTGTAGCTTCGGGGAACGGGTGTCCTCCAGCGTCGTAGGAAACGGGCGTGCGTCGCGGCAGAGTAAGCCGATTTTATGGGCTTTTTCCACGGGGAATACCCTATCCACCCCTCTCGGAACCCGTTGAACCGACCGCTGACACCCTGCAAACTCGACTGCTGTATCCCGGCCAACGACACCGCGCCACCGTCTTACGCTCCATGAAACATCGAATTTTATCCGCCACTTCGTTGCACTTTAAAATCCGAACGCTGGTTTAAATTTAATTTCGTTTCGCGCGAGCCGGCATCGAAGGATCCCGGTCCACTCGTAATTCTAGATACGCCAGTCGCCAGTCGAGCGTGTATCCGTTTGTCGCGCGAGATTATTGCCTGGCCCTCTTTCTCTCTTGCTCCAGTTCATTCCGCTGCTAGTCCATTCCGCCTCCCTCGTTTCGCGCCTCGTTCGTCGCTTTACCTTCTTCGTATAAAGAAACCAGGTGTACGACGACGCGTATAAAGAAACGTACAACAAGAGGCTGAGGTGGTTTTTGTTTCTTTAAAAACAGAGGAGAGTGGACCATCCAAAGAATTTCAGGAATTTCACGAAAGGGTTCGGAGGTTGGAGCCGCTTACAGGGATATCGCTCGATTCTCGAGCTGCTAAAAGGAAAACGAGCAAGTACGAGAAACCTGGACGAGGTGGATTTTACTTTCGATTTTCGCTTCGATTAACATTTTTTTCTCCTCGCATACCTTTCCACTGACTACCGATCGAACGGATAAAATTAATCCCCTTCGGCGGTGCAAAACTCGAAAGGAAACACGATTGCTCTAAGGTTGACAAAGCGCCAAGATCGCGCACACATCAGACGCAACAGAGGCAATCGCGGAGATGCGGTTTTACCGCGAAAACCCGATTGGTTTGGTGTTTGTGAAAACGAACGAGCAGATAGAATCGAACGATCCAGGTTGATAAGCGAAATCGTCGCGGCCCGAACCGTGGATATCAAATCTATAACGGTGCCCGATTGAAACTACAAAAGGAGGAGTGCATCGTTGAAAATCGAGTTTTCGGCTTTACGTTAATCTCCGGTAGCGTATAAAAGAGCGGCGACGGAACGCGAACCGGTAATTTCGTGCCAGGGGAATCATTTTGAGCGGCGCTTTCGCCAACTTCGTTAACCCTTTCCGCTCTGCGGACTCGCGCGTTGTTTTTTTTCGTTTCGCGCCGCAACGTTTAAATCAATTCCCGCGGTGTATTTTCGTCGGTTGCTTTGTAACAGCGGCGGCACGCTACGCTGAATTAACAGAAGAACGATAAATCAGGGCCGGTTTCGCACAAAGATAATTACCAACGGCGACAAAACGAACATATAATGCCCAATGAGGGAGGAACGCGGTTCCAGTTAACGAACAAAGCATGGTAAAAAAAAAAAAGAAAGAAAAAAGCGTCGATTCAATAGCAACGATTTCGAACGAACGCGCCACTTAATCGAAGTAATCGGTCGACCTTCGAGGCTCCATAAAGAAGACCCCGATGGACCGAAAGGAAAAGGACCAAGAAGGCGAAAAAAGAAGAGGAAGGGGAAGAGGAAGAGGAAAGTGAAATCCGGCGTTAGTCGACCGTGATAAGACCTCTAACTTCGTTTCCGAAGTGAGAAGGCAAAGTTCGCGTCTGGCAAGGTCTTAGCCGGGCTGCGACTCGGCGAGTCGCAAAAGAAAAGATCGGGGAGGTCTGCTGGATGCAGGCAACTTTCTCCGTCGGTTCCCCGAGTTCCAATGGACGAGAATTTGATCGGCATGGATCTCGATGCGAGACATAACTGTGAGAAAGAAGAAAGAAGAAAGGGCGACTGGTGACGAAGGATGAAATCAGCTATAAACAAACAACTGTAGTCGTTCGCGCTTGGTCTTCTTGGAATACATACATCGATATATGAGGCGTCGTCGATATCAACGAGAGCCGTAAATTCTCGTCTCGATTGGTATCGACACTATGAATCAGTCAATTCCCTACTTCGATTACGACGATAGGGATATTTCGAACGAATCTGACACCGTGTTTTACAGTCCGAGTATAGCTATACATTTTACGGAGATCACCTTCGCACCGTTTGAGACCGAGGATCGAGAACCGGGGAAACTCGGAGGTTCACGCGGCGAACAATGTTTTCGCGTGACAGCGTTCAGAGAGAAGACGCTACTCGAACGAGCTTCCAGTTGCCGAGAAAATTGATCTATTTCTCGTTTCGCGTTGCTGATTATCGCAGTTTAATCGTTCGAATGTCCGGGGATCGACATAATGCGTCGCGTCGGAAGTTTCACCATTCAAAGTCCGTAAACACGTTTTTCTTGCGAGCTAGAATATCGCAATTTAGCGTCTGATTACGTTCGCAGATACAAAAAGAATAATCGCGTAAAACATAAAGAAATCCATAAAAATTTCTTTTCTCTTTTCTCCTTTAACAGAAATAACTTTTTTTATTACAGTATAGAGCAACTCTCCAACTTGTAATACGAACTTCTCTTATAGTTCACGAAGCAAAGTTCAACGCGACACAATCACGTTTTCTGTCGGTGCATTTCTAAATTGGAGGGATCCGTCGCTCCTGAATTCATTTTTGGGAAAGCTATCTATGAAGATCGCAGGATCATGCCTACAATGACCAACTTTGCACAAAGTTACGTGGTAATCTTTCTACGCGAAAGTCTGCAACACCCATTTCCTCGTCTCTCCCGAGAAATTTCAGATGAAGAAAGTCTCGCATGATGGAGGCTTTAGAATTCTGCTTAAGAAAAATCTTCGAGATTTTGACGGACAAGTGATTCGAAAGTTAGGAGGAAAAGTTAATGTTTTGTCGGAAAGTGTCAGGGTTTTTAACGTTTCGGAGACGATTAGAAGTATTACGGAATGTTACTACGCCACGAGGCTTACCGTAGGCTGTATTCCTAATCGTCGCTCGTGGTACTACGGTATCGCAGACGTATCGTCTTATCTGACCGACAAAATATACAATGTAGCGACAAGCGTATAGTTCTAGAAACGTCGACTCGCCTTCGGTCCGTTATTTCATACGCACAAAGAAGGCGCGAACGGTGGCGTGATCCGAGCGTAGTGAGGGTCGCCTGCCAGAGAAGACAAAGAAAAGGATCGAAGGGCAATGGGTCCCGTTTGAAGATTCGAACGTTATACATCGAGAGGTTCTGACGAAAAATTTCAATCTTCAAATATATTATTTTTCAGAACAACAGCTCGTCGGAAGACACATTCGCTATAATCAGAGTCTTATATATTCAAAGTATAATAGAATATAGCGCGCACCATTACAGTCGAATACCACTAAATCTGGTGACCAAGATTATCCAGAACTCGCAAATAGCGGACTTGCGCGGCGTAACGTTGCGATTCGGCATCGCCGAGGTCATTGCGGTTGCCTGTAGGTCCTCGCATCGAGGGAACGGGAACAGGAACGGTTCTGTATCGGCGACGGAATTGGTCCAACATGAACAGCGATTTGACCCGTTTTAACCGTGAAACGGTTTCCGAAAGGCGCCTTAAATAAGGTCGTGGTTGAACGAGGGACTCGCGAACGATGGCGCTTTTCGAGCCGTACGAATAGAATAAAATAAAATAATAATTCGCGGCACGTACGATCGCGCGAAGATTCGCGCGAACGCTACTGGCTCGTTGTTATGCAAAGATAATGGAGAGATCCGGCGAAAGTTTTTACCTGAAAGCAGATCCATTCCGAGGCTCGTTAACAAAAAGCCAATGAACCCGGCAAAGTTCGTTAACGAAGCCAGCGGCGGCGGGCCTGTACGCGCACGAGTACGACAAGTACGTAAACTCTGAAAGGCGTTGCACAAAGTGCAGCTCGCAGAAAATAATGCCGCAGGAGCGGAGCGAGGAGAAATGATTTCCGGCGGAGCCACGAGAGACAAATTTAATTCGCCGCAATTATGCAGGCCGCCGGGCCTGTCCCTCTAGCCCTTCTAACTCCTTTTCCACCCGTTCGACAAACAAACGGGAAAAAGATGCGCGTTCTGCCTTCCCCTTTTCCTTCTACTTCGCCGTTTCTCTTCCGTTAGCCCAGCAAAACGAGGGAAATCGACTCGATATGCCGGAGTCGCGGTGGTCTCTCGTGCCCCCGGGGATAAACGTGCGACTGGTTTTTCCCTTTTACCAGAAAACTGCTCAATCTGTAGGGAGGGACGTCGAGCAGCCGGAGAAATCGTACCCAGGAGTGCGAACTTAATTGCACCCGGTCATACTTTCGCTCACGTTCTTCCACTGTCTCGTTAGTTCCTTCTTAAACTCGGATTAGCTCGCGTCCCCCTTTGCTCGCCGTATCCTCTGACCCCTAGAGCGCGTGTCCCTCGCTTCTTGGCGACCTGATTAAAAATGTTTCGCCCGCGAATTAAATAACTTGTCCTGAAACTAACCGGTGTTACGTTCTTGTCTCTTTTTATCGCGGCGATTTTTCGTTCCAATTATCAGGAAATCGTTGCCAGAGAGGAAGCGAAAAGTTACGAAATTAGACGAGTAATACGCTACAAATAGGTTCGCGATATTAATTTTCAACCGCCACTTATCCTCCGCTGATGGCAATGATTTGTCATCATACAATCAAATTGGATACAGAATCGAGCAGTTTCTTTTTGACACTTTGAATAAGGAAGCCATTCTGATCACTTTGAGCATTGAATTTTTACGAAGGGGAATAAAAGAACACGAGATAGTTCTCGTAAGCGAATGATACGTGCGATCGCACACTGGTTCGAGTTTTTGCGAGTAGCCAACCAGAGTATCCGGCAAGGGTTCGATGCTTAACAAGGGATAATCTCGTTAAGGACCACAGAACTAGCTTGTGTGTTTTACAAGTTAGGAATTACGTTGATTAGTAGCAAGTCGAACGTCCAACTAGCGTGAACGAGTGTTTCGCCACTTGAATCTCGATCTCTGGATCGTATACCAATGTACACAAACGCAGGCCAATTCCTCTTGTATCGTTTCTCCTCGTATCTTTCTACGACAGTTCCTTTCTCACAGATACTTTTGCTCTCATTTTTCTTTTATAATCACTTCGTTAGATCCAACGAGAAAAGAGCGACCAAAGACAACATGAAAGCTGGCAAAAATAAATTTTCTTTCAGTTTTTATACGTTGATAAAACTGTTGAATTTTCGGAATTCTCGGTGTTTCGATGTTTCGTAAGTACGTAGTATCTTTCAGGTTTAATGGAGAAGTTACCAAAGCTAGGTTTCTAGCGCGTTGGAAGAAGAATTCGTAACATTCTGGCAGTCTCCCAACCCGAAAACTTGTAGGAAGAGCAGCGACGACACCGAGCTCGATCTAGACTTAGCATAGTTCTAAGTCCTTCGAGGTTCGAACTGTTTACTCGGCGCTTCCTACGAACCAGATTGCTGCTCGTTTTGCAAATAGTCGGCAAAGCTCTCGTTCTCGCGAAGAAAAGAGAAAGACGTGAAAATACGGTGATATTCCATACGCCAAGTATGTAAACTGTCCGATTACGAAAATGTTACAACTCACTGATCAATTTCTATTATGTGATTCGCGTCTAATTCTTATCGAATTCCACGGTATGCAGAAAGACGTTTCGTAAGAATTCAATTCTACGTGAAACAATAAATATACAGGACAATCGGGAACGTAAATAAGCATCGCAAACGTCAGCCTGCAGAGTGTCCGATCAACTGACGGCGGTGTGATGGGACAACCGTTTTAAAAGTATTTAAAACACTGCGCGACGTATCGATTATGACGTCTATTTATAGAGGCGGAAGACGTTAGTCTCGCGGCGCAAACTTTAAGGTCGAAAGTTTGGCGATAGTGGCCGGGGTGGTGGATCGTAGACTTGACAAACGGAGCCGGAAGGAGAAACAAATGGCGCCGTGAATCTCGCCGCCCTTCTTTTCCTCTAATTCCTTTTTTCCCGCCACATGTTCCCGCAGTCCATCTTTAAACGATTTCCTTCCTCGCTTCACGATCCGTCTGCTGTCTTTCTGCTGGTGAATCATCGGCTAATTTTCAAGTGTTACCAAATTTCATCGAAACTGAGGCGCGAATTGCTCTACTATACGCGAGACACGTGTACGTTCTTGTTGTCACATGTTGTAGATATATCGAGATCAGAACGACGGCGAAACGAAACATTCCAGACGTTCCGACATACGAAGGAAGCTTTTTTTCCTCGGCTTAAAGAAACTATGATTTTGTACCGACACGCCATGTGTTCCGCGACCAACTCGCACGAACGTCGCGTCTGATTCACGAGGACCATTAATTTAAAGGAAACGAGACTCAACGCGTCGCCAGACGGAACAGCGACACGCGCGCGCGGATGTGCACACTCGACCGCTTAATAAGCTCGTTGCTTCTCGAAGAAACATCCCCTTGGGTGCTGGAAAAAGAGAACGAGTGCGTGTCCGACGATCGTGACGATAAAGGCGCGTTTAGGACGCGCGTTAATCCTTCGAGAATTATGTTTTCGTCGGGTTCTCAAAACTCTTCGCTTCTAATCGAATAGAACCAAAGTGATGTCGTGATATCTGTCCGAACACAGATAATTAACGATAATTAGCGATCAATTAACGCGATACATTAATCGTCCGGCGATGAAGGTTGGCTCGATTCTGATTCATACAGATGATAGTGTCATATTTGAATTCTTACATTCTACACGTTATATTTAGACGTTATTATTTTATCGAGCTGCGAACGATTCTACGTTTCAAGTAGATTTATACACCAGACATATGAAATAAAATACTCGATACAAGCTATTACGAAATAATAACCACGTATTTTAAGTCGAATAAAGCAAAACAAGGACGGTACAAGAATTACCATGCATCGTCCAAATTTATAATTCTTCAATTCGTCTAAAGATTCTCTCCGGTCGAATCATCCAGCTCCTTTGACTATCGCTGTATTTACGCTACCCGTTCTTCTTAATTCCCCACGGAAGGGTAGTTTTCAATCAAGAAATACTCGCTTAGCGGGTTAATCGGTCTGACTCGGTGGCAATTAGTTCTGAACGTCGTCTGTCGAGTCCCAAGCCAGCAGACGCGACTCGACACGGCGCGAAGCGACGAGACGACGAGACGAAGAGGTGGGAAACGTATTTCGCGTCGCAGGTCGAATCGTTGCAAACGCACCTTTAGCCGGATAACTTGGTTCGTCGGCCGGTTTTGCTGTCGCGGCGGAGGATATCGGGGGTGGCGGGACCTCGAAGTCGCTTTACCAGCCAGGAAATTACACGTCCTTCCGTGCTATAAGTTCACGAAGCGAGGGGTTGCGCGCGGCTTGTGTCTTGGCTGTGCCGAGACGCGTGGGTCGCGCGCGTTTACCATCTTGCTCGTATCCTTTCATTGCGCCCCGGGTCGGTATTAATTGCTATTCGTGTCTTCGACGCGTAATTAATTGTCGAAATTTGTCATGCGCCGGTGTAATCGCTGCTGGGTTGCCTCGAAATTTCCTCCAGAACGAGAAATCGCGTTCCGGAAGGAACGTTTTATCTTGCTCACGCGAGCCAACCGGTACGTCGAGCATATTTTACGTTTCCCCTTGCGTCGACTAAATCCGCTACATCTTTCGCCTTCAAACCTGCTCGAAATTGATATCGAGTGGCGCTTGCAAAGTGCTCTAGTTTCAAACGACATTTCCAATTACCCTTTTTAGCTATCTTATATCCGAATGATTCACGAACAATTAATATTGCTCCCTTGCCTCGTTTTCTTCGAAACAGAAGGAAATTTTTCATTAATAAAAAGTTCCTCAATAACGAGCATCCGGCATACGTTCCACCGGCAATTTCTCAAACAACTGAAACAGAGATCGACGTTTTTCTTATTCATTGGTTTTATAGGTGTGTCGCAGCCATAGTCGCTAATTACTCGCGTCTGGAATGTTCGCGGCTGAAGCGTCGTCACACCGTATACGGCTGAAAAGGACAAAGTTTGCCGCGGCGCGGCCCATTCACAGACTTATTAACAATGGCCGATCCGCGTGGAAAATCGAGCGCAATGGCAGCGCGAGAAGAAAGTTGTTCGGCGGGTGTCTCGGCAGGAAATGGCAACGCGAGCCAGGTAACGAGTAGTATTGGGATTTTCCTTGGCAAGTTATTCGGAAAGAAGTAACTGGCTGCCTCCGGTGACATTGTCGCGTCGGGGGATCTCGCAGGAAACTCTGCAGGTCTCGCGTTCGCTCTCGTCGAGATTAATTATTCCGGAAGCAAAGAGCTACGCCGGTGCCGCCACCGCGCGTACTTCCAACTTCTCACGGTTCGTACTATCGAGCCTGTACCTAGCAACGCGTAAACGACGACGTGTTTCGCATGCTTCGTCGCAGTTTCGTGTTGTGGTTCTTAACGTTTCTTCGAATAGAACGTTAACATTCTCGAACGGATACGGAATATAGCAGATATGAAATTAGCGTTGGGAAAAATTTCGCCGCGATAAAAGTGGCGCTGCACAGCGCTATACGGTCTTTAAGAGTGCGTACCTCTTACGAGGGACGAGGAATTTTTCATTTTACTACACATTCTCCCGGTCGACATCCGGTAGCGTAAAGCACGAAATGAATTTCGACGCGGTAACCTGCAACGTGGCGTCGTAAAGTATGAAATTACGTTCGTACTCCGACTTCAACCCCTTGACACTGTGATATATATACGCCTCGGAACGGTTATTCGACTCAGAGACTCGACCGCGTAACGAGGTTATAGAGATATTCAAGGAAATCAAATTTAACATTCGTTCTACGCCGAGTTACCGGCGGTTCACAACCTCTTGCCTCAGTTAAAGGGTTAATCGATCGCGCGAGGATGACCTGGTAGTGCCGCCGATTGTCGTTCGGATGATTTTATCCGGGAAATCGGATTCGCCATTAGCGCGGGTGTCATCTCGCGCTCTCCTTCCCGTTATTGTTAATTCGACGAATTAAAATCTCGCTCGCAACAGTCCGACGGAAAACGATAGATGCAGAAATCAGATTAACATTTCGTCTTTGTACGTAACTGGCTTCGCATCGTTAACGAGCATTTCCTATTTACGCGAATTATCTATGGCGATGATTGTTGAAAGAGAACCGGCTGCTCAAGTTACGTATTCGTTCGTTTCACGATTATTATTTCACGATGGAAATGGAAATGGAATGACGGACGAATGTAACAGTTTGTCACGGAGAATGATCGAAGACGTATTTACAAGAAAAACAAGTCCAAAGATCTTGTTTCGACAAAGCGCCTATTGGTAACGATGGTTTTTATGGGCGCCGGAACGAACAAAACGAAATGTCAATAGCAGAGATAGCTGTCTCACCTTCGTCGCGTGCAAGCCGCACAGGCGTAATTGAATATCGGTAGATGGTGTACCTTTCCGAGCCTCCGGTTATTAACGCTAATGATTTTAAAGGCCCGTTGCTGATTTAATGGCGCGGCAGTTTTTCTCGTCCTTTCGTTTTCCATTTTTCTCGTATTTTCTTTTTCTCATTCTCCAACTAGAACCTTTATACGTGCTTACTGCATATTGACCTCAAATTACAGCGGGAATCGCGGGCCTTCCGCTGGAAACGGAATCGCGATAAAACAGTAACATTGCAAGTGTTAAAAGATAATTAATAGTTCTAATGCCGAATTGAATTCTGGTTACCGATTGAACATTTAGATGCAAACGTCGATAGACAAAATTTACCTGAAAGTTAACACGATAAAAGGATAACAGGCCGTACTCGAAGCTTCGGGTCTATTAATAAACATCGTTAACGTCAAGCGTCTAACGGCAATAGCAATTCCAGTTCGAGACTCGAAGCGCACTCCGGCTGTTGAACGGCTGCTCGAATTATCGCAAGTTGAATCTGATTCCTGCATTCCTAGCCTCTTTCCTGCCTGGTTTAAATCGGTCCGTTATCGGTCTACCTCGATACACGTGTACGTACGTATCTCCTACGGCTGTAAACTCCGCAACTCGTAACAGAATCGAATTCGGCTGTGCACGCTTCTGGCTCCGGTAATCGAGACCTCTTGGAACCTCAACCTGCGCCTGGCGATCGATAGAAATTACGATGTTCGAATCAGTTAACGATGTTGCGTGGCTGACTCCGTGCGATTTCTCTGTTATCGCTCAGTTAGAGCCACTCTACGACTTGAATTAATAAGCTGCGGATGATGACGCATACCGAACCGTGCCTTTAGCGTCTGCACGTTTCTACCGACGCTACGTGAAATACAGATCAAAATTACGACGCAACGGAGAATTTGTAGAACACCGCAAACAATGCTCGCTAATTACTCCTTCTAGAAGTTGCGTAGTTGCTTAACGTCGATCCAGATAATTGCCACGACTAAACTTGATACAAACGCGACTCGACCGTATCTTTTGCCTTCAAATATTGGTCCGATCGATTTTATCGAGGTCGTGTTATTAGGGTCACCTAGCCTTCGATGTTTCAAAGCTCCACTTTGAGCTTTGCATAAAGTAATCAAATTTACCACACATTGTGAGTGGTAATTCGTCTTTAAGTGCAGCAAGGAAAAATAGCAAAAACCAGAAAATGACTCAAATAACATTGCGATAGGGCTATTTGAGTCAGCGAGGAGGAGGTACGTCGATTGAACAAACTTTTCACTTCTTGACGAATGGCAATCCCAATAGAAATCCCAGTAGAAAACTATGATCGTCGAGCTATTCATGTAAACGATATATCTCAACGCTCATCACGCTACTAATAAATAACGAGTCGCACGATTTATTTTCAAACGTATTTGCCTTACTCGTATTGCCTTCTACGTAAATTGAATACTTGAGGCAGCCGGCCAGCTAAAGCGAGCGCGTGTTCTAATCGAATAAGAAAAATTCGCCGATCGTCAAGCGAGGAACGCATTATCGAGCGCGGACCGTGTGTCTATCGAAACCAGCGAGCAACGGAATAATTAAATCACTGACCAACGGCGGAGGCTTTGGCACGAGTGCCGAGCGACGTTGCAATTTTATTTCGACCGCAGAATTTCATTCGTCAAGCACGCCATACAACGAATCACAATTATTCCCCGCCTTATGTATTTCAGCGGGCGCGCGCACGTACGCACCGCGACGCTCGCTCGTCAACGTCGACCACCGACAGAATTCCATTTTTGCAAATTATTCTTCCACTTCGTGCCGCGAGCACGCAGCTCCGTGTGCTCTCTCCTCGTGTCAGTGGCATCGAGCCACGGGAACATAATAAATCATTCCTCTCGTCCTCCCGTGGCCTCCGCGTTCCTTTGTCTCCGGTTAACAACGCGCCTTTCATTTTCGATAACAATTAAATCAAGGCGCGCGCGTACGTTCTGGTTAAATGGCATCGAAAAGGACAACGGAACTCGGTTTGCGAAGCATAGAAATTTTGTAGCTGCTGCGTATCAACATCAACAGCTCGTACTTTTCTGCTACAGAAGATATACGGAGAAACAACAACGCATAAGACATAGCGATTCTTAATTTCACAGCATTAGAATATTTACGTGTATGATCACTTTATGGATTTAGGACACACATTCGTTATGGTATTATGATACTGGCAATATCACATTAAGCTATAGGATTACGTTGATGGAACGAGTCCGTATTGCCTTTAAATATTGTATAAAATAACACAAAATAATGCTATCGATATACACAGCTATAGATGTGCAACTGACATGGAACTGCATCAGTCAATGCGTTAAAAGTATCAACTAGACGATGGGCTACGTTTGTCAAAATGTCCTTTCTTCTCTGTTTGGCCATCTGAACGCTGTCACGTTTGTACTCGTAATTCTGAAACATGTGCATGTGCAGGGCCCACGAGTCAGCCGCTGTTCTCGCGCAGGGAACAATTTCGCCGAGGAAAGAGTTTGGATATGCAAACAACGGGCAAAGTTATTTGCAGCGCAGCGGTCAGAATAAGTGGCACGCCTTGTACTGTCGAGACGTAGCTACATACATAAATGCATACGCATGTCAGTGGATGGCTGCATATATAAATGCATACATAAATTCGCGGCGACTGCACGCGGCCACGAAGCATCCAACTCCGGAGACCAATTAATATTTCAATTTGAATTTTTGCTCACGACTCACGGACCATTCACCGATCGTTCTTTCCCAGTAAAATTTTCATACTGGAAAGCTGAATGAAGCTACCAGTTTGAGAGCACTTTCACGTGAATATCAAACTTTGTAGTATCTGGTGGAACGTTTGATTATTTAAAATTAAAATAGTAGCGGGTGAACGGAAAAGCTTTATAGCGTGGGTGGCGATGTAAGGAAAACAAGGGCAATAAGAAATTGGCAAAGTCAGCGACTAATATTATTGGTAAAATTTGTCAAAGTTACAAGTTATTATCGGTAACGATAAATACACACACTTATATAAACAGCAGTATGACAAGTTTGGCAGCGAAAGGAATCAAATTTTGTAATCTTACAGAATACAGGGTAGTCTACCTAAATCAATAACTTGTAACTCACTTTGCTGTATTGTTAGATGGTTTTACGTTGGAAGTTATAGGTACGCGTGGAAACGGATAATAGAACAAATATTCGCAAGAATTGGCCAAGAGAAGAACAGTTCTGATGGCGAGCGTAAAAGAGTCGACGTATTTTAATCGGTTGAAAAAGAAAGCAAAGGGATCGTCATTGAGATCGATCCTAATCACGCCAATAGAAATAACAGGACTGAGCACATGCGAGCACAAATACAATGTTATTCCTTTGTAAGGGTAGAACTGGTGGAAAGGTGTGTATCGCGAGTTCGCGCATGCCGATTACGCAAGATCTCGCTGCCGTGCAATCTACTTGCGTTTCAAACTCGTCTACGTTTTTTAATCCCCGTGCTTTTCCTCTCGTATCCTTGTCCGTTTTAAATTGGATTTCCTACTTTTTAGAAGAGCGCATAACCGTAACATCAACCTCGTAATATCTGTTTTCCGGTTTCGCTCGACGAGAAACTTTTCGGTTGTCCGCTCGAACAGAGACTCTTCCGAGTCGCTGGCATGCATAAATAAATCGAAAACACCGGTGTCGATTACGCCGCTCTAAAACGGCCGAAAATTTCTCAAAGAACAAGCACCGGCTATCGATCAATCGGCCAGGATTAATTGCCGTGCGAGCGAATAGAGTGGCGAGGCAAGGCAATTAAGGCAATCGTTTTCGTCGACGGCACGATGGAAAGTAGTAGAGAGCCGATATCGAAAGTATCGTTAAGTTTTTTCGTCAATTACATCGAACAGCTCCGTCGGGCCACTTTAAAAACTTTCTCCCCCCACCCCCTATATAACCGTTGCTTCGACGTTTCAAGTAGCCGCCATTCGCCATTGTATCGATCAAGTATCGTGGTAAATTTCGCGAAAATAATTTTCTTCTCGCGTCCGATCCACGGTTCTTCGTTTCACTCGTTTACTTGAGCTTGTTATAACGGCATTGGCTGGCGACGTAAGCGAGAAAGAGCTGGTCAGTTTCAAGAACCGGCAACCGCAAGCACTTGAAAAGCTTAAAGTCGTCTCGATGTCTGTTTGCTTCGCGTACTTTCCGACGGTTATCCGATCGAACGACGACCGGCCGGCCTCCGATCGAGAATATCGACAACGGCGTTATGGTAATTGCGTTAAAAGAAACTTGCCACTTAACCCCGCCGCTTTCAGCCTCCTCGTGGAAATTGATCCTTTCGCTCTTGAATGTTCTCGATTATGGCAAATTAACTCTATAACGATACACTTTAGGCAAGTGATTCGACAAAGCATTCCCAATCGAAAGAGAGTTTGTCCATCGTTATGATTGTTTCGCGGCGATATTTCGCTGCTCAAGAACGCGCCGTTTGTGAACGTTTGTGTCGAGCATCGCGAGAATGGCGAATGACACGGCGCAGCTGGCGCCGAAAAATCCGTTTCGATAGATTTATCGTCGGGGTTTTCGGTCCAGAGCCCCAATAAAATTGATTACGGCGAGCTTAAACACCGTTAAACCGTAACCGTGCATAATAAAGGGCCAGCGTACAAACTGTTGCGCACCGTGTGCGCGGTTATGCTGAAATTTGCTTATAAATTTGCATCGCATTAACGAAGTGTAAGCGGAATTATATCTATATCACGTGTGCACGTTGCGCTGCGAAATTGCGACTCATCGAGCATGAAAATTATTCTGACACAAGGCCGTTCGCAAATTGCCGAAAAAACGACGCGAGGCCAAACGGTTTTTTCGATGCACCGGTGTTTCGCGGATTAGATATTCCGGTGTCGCGTGCGATCAAACTTTCATCGAGCCCGTTTGTCTTACGCGATAATACCCAGTGAATTTGGCCGTTGCAGCTCGGATCTGCGACATTTAGTAATTTAAATAGAAGACCCGATATCAGCGATCGTTGCCGTGTTACAATTCGCTCTGTTATTATAACGGGCCATAGTCACAATTGACGAGAGCTCCACACAAAAGGGAGAGAGAATCTTATTACCATGTCGGGTGTTATTGCTTTTATGGGACCCGTGCAATATCGTGACCTTATGCGACCAGCCAACGGTGCTCCCCAAGCTGGCGCTGTTGCATCATTTTACTAGTTTCCTGCTATTTTTAGCCGTTTAAGTGGAAATCAAGCATTACACAAGATGATCTTTTCCTTCTTCGGAGCATTAGACGAAGAGAAGCTGAAATTTAACGAGATACCATGGATAATTTCATCGTAGAATTTATTTCGAACGATTAGTGACAACAGATAAAAAAAGAAAAAAAAAGAAAAAAAAAAGAAGAAAAGAGATCGCAGGAGAAGCGGGGAAACCCATCCACGATAGCATAACTCAACGATTTCTGCGTTACACGACCTCCGCTCGCGCAATACTACACACGAAAGGGGTATTGACCTTGATACGACAGGTTCTAGAAGATTCGACCTATTCTCGAGCCTGTCAAGCCTAACTATAGCGTGTAAGAACGGAGGAAAGGTCGATGCAAAATTCATAAGAAGGTAACCTCGCTATGACAGCCTGGGCCTCGGCAGTCAGGGTACATAGGGGCACGGATTCGAAATCAAGACCACTTCTCTCTTTCCTGTATGTTTTACTTATAACCCCATATGTCTTGCAAAGAACTATATTACAACTCTGTACCATATTTCATATTTTCCACGATCAATGTCAAACACGATAAAGATATTATCGTATGCGACATTTACAGCACGGTCCAAATTTACAGACAGATGGGAATAGATAACCAATAGAACAACGTAATTTCGTTATTTCTTAGTTTCGTCCTATTTTGGACAATGGAATCTCCTTCGCTTCGTTTGTACCACGAATTTAGGACCCCGATATATGTACATACGTTTCGTCGAAACTCATCTGGCAACTGGTCAAGATTGCCACGAAAAACATCTTCATCGAAACAAACAACGAACGGAACGGCTTGGAAAATATTCGCAACGACCAAAAGAAATTACAGTGGTCGTGATAGCGCGCGCATATGGCTCGAGTATCGCCGTCGACCGACGGCGCTGTACTCGACACGCACACCTTAAAATCTAACCCCCGGCCCTCGGAGTAATCGTTACTGCATTAGAGCGCTCATTGTCGCTATGGTTGGCGGCGATTACGGCGGCGGCGACAGCAGTGTGACGGCGTTGAAAAATGAGAGCATTCGCGCGAGTGCTTTCGAGTGTGCGAACGCTCGCACCAAGCACCTGCGTGGGTCGAGTGTTCGTCTCAAGTACCTATACCGTCTCTCCAGCGCGGCGATCCTTCAGTTCCGAAAACGTGACTCGCGTGTACGTATCCTGGGGATGTAGTCGGTTGACGACTCTGTGACGAGAATAGTAGACCGACTACGCCGCCAAGAGAATTCGTGAGCTTTTCCAAGTTAAAACTATCCGTTGAAACTCCGGCACGGTGAATGGTTACTAATTTACAATGAATTAACAAAAATAGATTCAGATGCGATAAAACGCGCAAAAAGCGGAGACTGAAAATTGTTTAGGAAATAACCAAAACTAAATATACCGAGGGTTTAATGTAAAATCGATCGTTTAACGTCGCCCGAAAGATCTACGGTGTTACGACACGAACTTCGCGCCGGAAACGTCGTGTCAGACGTCTCGTTAAGAAAACACACGTGGAATGAACCAAAGAGGCGAGCGTGAATTTTTTATTCGCGCCTTGACAGGACAACCGCGCGCGCCTTCCCGAACCTGGCCTTCAACGAAACCAAAGTTCCCAACGTAAAAAATACATGCCAGTGGAGTAGAAATTTCCAAGCGACAGACGTGTTCAGCTTTCTACGACGCGCGAGTAGCAAAGTTCCTCGGGCATGCAACGTTCGACGAGCGAGGCACTTTCGCGCGATTACGAGCACCATTGTCGAGCGGCGCGACGAGCGTGCGAGAAACCGGAGGTGGAATCGGTATCGGGGAGCATTAAGAAGAAGGTGCGGAAGACGCGAAGAGCGAGGCAAGGCGAGGCGAGGCGAGGCGCGGAACGAGCAAGCAAGCAAGCAACACGGCAAATAGACTCGTCTGACAAGGCTGCATCGAGGCCGCGGAATTATTAATTTTAATTACACAACTCGAGGTTGCGTTCAGCGCGTCGAGGAGGCCCCGGCTTACGTAATAAACTTACAGCAACAGCATCGGTACCACCGTCGCCGCCGCCACCACCACCACCACCACCACCACCACCACCACCACCACCACCGCCACCACCACCACCACTACTACTATCACCACTGCCGTTACCGCCGCAACCGCCATCGACACAGACGCTCTACTTCCATCAACACCGTCTTTCCCGCACTCTAGCATCGCCATCATCCATCCGCAGCAGCATTACGTGGGTATTGATTAAACGCAACGCATCCCACCCTTCGACCGGCTCTCGACCGCGTCTCCCCGTGAGGGAGAGACGGTGCTTTTGGCACGGGAGTTGGCCGACAATTAATATTATTTATCGACGTCTTAATCGGCTGGCCGCATCTAACCGCCATCTCTAACCCCTCGGGTTTCAAGGCGGTAAGGGTTGGAAACCGACCTTGCTGCACCCAAGGAACCTAACCTGACGGCAAAACCTATGCCGAGGGCTCGTTCCTTTCCCATCCTCTCCTCGAGATCGGTCAGCTTTTAGGGAATAAATAAGTGGGGAATAGTCGTACGCGTATGGAAGAAAATGACAAATCCAGCCTGTTGTCTGCACGTGTATGAAATATTCCAATTGCGGTTTCGGGTGAATCATGGGTCGACCGTAATCTAATAAAGCCGAGATAGAGCATGTAGTTTGGAAGCGATAAACGATCGAGCAATGTCTGTCCGATCGATCGTACTTATCATGTACTAATATCATGAATTTTTCTACTAAAACATTACTCACGTTTCTACAGAGATGATATTAGCCAGCTTCCAGGGCAATAAGGTTTTCCGCTCCACCATAGACTTACCTAAACACAAAGAAGGAGAAATTGTTATTTATTTTCTGTTACGGAAAATTGTCAAGTTAAGCTTTTACAATTTCCCATGTTTTATTTATGATTTTCGTTCGGTCGAGAGGGCGAATTATCGTAAAAATCAATTTATTCTTACCCTGTTAAAACAGCCGGTTCTTCTCGTTCTATTTTTCGCTCTACCCCACCCACTCGCTGTTTATCCTTTTCAATGGCCATAAGTTATTTATAAAAGTTAGCGAGACGCGGTATATCGTCGTTGATTGTCCGTTCAATCGAGCGAAAGTTTTCTGCTTTACAAAGAGCAGAGAAAAATCGAAGAAAAGCGGAGACCAGCTACGAAACCGACTGAGACGAAAGTAGTAGGAATGACGCGACATAGTAAAAGAGAAGGGTCGGCGAAAGGAGAAAGAAGAAGAAAAGGGTCATGGAACTTTGACCGAGCTTCTTTGGAAATCTTACCCGCGTGTCCCTCTTCGTTCCATTCATAGATTTAATTGGATTTCTATCTTTTCCCTCTATTCCCCTTCGATAGAAATTAGTCATCGACAATTTGTCTACTTATTCTCTCGAATCGTCTTTTACCATTTGAAAACTCCACTTTTCCGTTCGTTTCGTGTCGCCAAAAGCATCTTATTCCAAGACTCGCGAGTTTACACTCCCTCCACTTCCTCCCGTCCTCCGCAGGCAGCGTTTTCTTCAACTCGAGTATCGCGACCGGCGACAAATTGTCTTCGGCGAAAAAGCGTGTGTAGAAGTGGAACGACGAAGAGATAAGAAGCGAGGGAAAACGACGGAAGGGTGACCGCGTACCTTTGTAAAATGCACTTCGTCACATCTGAGCTGGTGGCTCAGGAAACGCGTGACCCAGCCTATCTCCCTCTTCGTCTTCGCCGTTCACTCTTGACCGCTCCTTTACTTTCTTCTGCTCGATATTTTTTCCCTGGGTCATTTATAGAGTGTGCTTCCTGCCCCATGACGTAACCCCTATAGTCTACTATATACTACCGTACGGACACTCTGTCAGCTGGAATTTGTCTGCAGCTGAAGGTACGGGTTGACGTTCGCCTTATTTTTGCCCTGCTTTTTGGAAACTCGCTCCTAACGTTACGCCAAGTCTGATTATTCTTCTTGCAATTACTTTCGCAAGCCATGTTGTATTCAGTCCCCGGCACGCATGCTCGAAAATATCTCGCGCTTCTGCATTTTCCCTATTACGGAGATTTCCCAGCAAATGTTGGAGATTTCTAATTCAAGACAGATTCACGTGATATATAAATTTCTTTAACTTGCTAGAAAAGTAAAAAGCAGAAACGGTGATGCGACAGGAGGATGGATAATCAGTGGATAATTCGAATTAACGAATATCGCAGATTCACCTGGCTGTCCGATCAAAACGACCATTCTAGAAACATTTGGAGGAACAACGCTGATTAAACGACGGGAAGAAAACAAGCGGAAGAATCTTCTTGCGTCTTTTCTTTTCCTTTCGCCTGGGATTTTCGCTCGTTTATGAGACCGAGTCATACACACAGTGTCGCGACGATGCACTAAACCGCATAATACCGAGCGGGCGATAGATTGGCTAAGACCAAGTTGCAAACCGAAGTGAGAGAAAGGAACGCCCTTTTCGAAAGAACGAAAGGAAAACGACGCGACGGCGGCTCGCCTACTCCATCGGCGTCGATTCGTGACGAATCGTGAAAAGAAACCTGAATTCAAGAGTACGTTCGACCGTGACGCCTCGCTTACGTTTCATGGACTCCCATGAGAGATAAATCGTTTCTGTCCGCGTTGGTACCTTATAGAGAAGAACATTTTTTAAAACGACTATAGCACGTAACTAACGAGATTATCTCCGAAACACGCGTTTTTACAATTCCTCCGTTCTCATTGGGAAGCCATCGATCAGTTCAACTTGGATCGAGGCACGTTAAAAAGAAAAAGAAAAAAAAAGAAAAAAAAGGAAAAAGAAAAGAAGAACAGAGACGCAGAAAAAGAATTATTCTTTCCGGGTGGACCGACCCATTAATCATATTTTTCATCGATTCGTGGCAAAGCAGCCCATTACCGCGTCCCGTTCCTTCGTATTCCTTAGTGAACGACAAAGACGACGACTGAAAGTTGAAGAACAAACTAAAATCAATTCGAGGTTCGATACCGGGTTTCATGTTTCATCGTCGGTGACGAGGTATCGTGGCTCGTTAAATCGAACGTAAAGGCATTGAGAGCATCGAGAGGGGATAGCGATTGCATTGCATCGCATCCGCGGCGGAGAATGTCGAGAACAACGATTGCAGGTGGTGTAAAGCGGTTGGTGGTCGACGATCGGCCGCTCTCTGTTTCGAGTCCCCCCTCGATAACAAATGGTCGTACCGCCCCTGAAGGACAACGCCGCTGTGCCGGCAGTTTCAGCGTAATTCTGCGCCCGGCCGACAGCCCCGTAAGTCACCGGCTCAAACGAAGCGTCGAGGTATTAATTAGAGTTTCAGTCCGGGAACCGCGATCACTTATCACCGAACCCAACCTAATCTGCCGGCTGTGCCCCGTTCCACACCGTTGCTTGCCACTGCCAGCCTTTTAACCGGCTGCGACTTAAACCTTCTGATCGATGTCTACTCGATCGTCGCCGACCGGACTAATGAGTCAGGATTAAGAGCTTTCTTAGCGGTTCTCGCCACCAATTCCTTTTTCTTTCGTCGCCGTCGTCGTTGCGATAGCTTCACGAAGAATGGACGTCTAACCCTCGTAGAATCGCCGAGTCTCGGTGAAAAGCGGGAGTTCATTGTGATCGACCGGTGACCCCGTTACGATGGCGGATCATTAATAAGGCGAGCGGCACTCGGCGATTGGAAATTTTTCATGAGCCTCCATCGACCGCTTTCGACGACGACGACGACGACGACGACGACGACGACGACGACGACGAAAGACCGAGAAGGAAGTCGGAGAAACGACGAACAAATGCGATACACAGTCGTTCGAAGGTGCCCCGAGGGATCTCTAAACTACTCGATCTCAGATACACGCACCACTAGCTGGGATTAGAATTTCAGACGAATACCGTATCTTCTGTGCAATTCATTCGACGATCGTGTGCATACCACGTTATACAGAGGCTGAAGAAAGTTAGGGTATCGAATAAAAGTGGATAAGGACGGACGATGACGAGGCATAGACGAATTATCCTATACCTATCGATATTTATTCAAATTGAATAAATTATCTGCCGTCTGGCGTTTGTTCCCGGAAGGTAACGCCTCATTCACGGAACGATTATATCATAATCAGCGCGACGTTGCATAACCAGGCAAAATCGAGAATTCATAAAGGGAACATCATTCGAAAGAAGTTTAATGAGTTTGCTGCATACGACTCGTTAAAAATTTGGTGCCAAAGTTGCGGCCGATAGACGCGCATAAAAGCCGCGTGACGTTCAATTAAACGAGCCGAAGGCACAGACAGCATTCAACATGGGTTTATTCGACAAACGAGCCAAAAGGTTGTTGCTCCATAATTAAAAAGCTTCAATCACGTTTTAATGCGCGCCTCGGAAAACTCTACTGTATTAAACGCATTCGTTGATTAAATTTTTAACCTGTAATTAGGCGATTTAACTTCTGTTAAAACCTTTGGCGATCGTTCACCTTCGTTTCTTCCCCCGTTCCTCCGCCTCGACATTCAAGAAATTCCCTTTCTTCTCTCTGCGGACCAGACTCCATGAAGCCACGAAGTCGTGTGCCCGTTGAAACGAAGGAAAAAAGGAGTAACGACAGAGGAGAACGGAAGGGAATAAAACAGATCTGCCCCCGATATAGTCGAGGAGAAAATTTCGCTGTCGATGGAAGGAAGATTCATTTGCGAGGTACGTAATTTCGGGACGCGGTCGCCGAAGGAAAGGTCGAATAGAAAACTCGTTTCTCATCTGGAACTCCGATTGGAAATTCTTCGTTTACACTCCTCCACGTGTTTATTTAATTTCGTTCGTTTCGAGAATAAACGATCTTTCGACCGGCCATCGAGCCCGACTTTGAGATTCGATTAACAACCGGGTCGAGAAATAATTCTCGCCGATGATCTTCGCCGTGGAAATAAAATGTAATTACCGTGCAACAGAAACGGGGAAATATGCTGGAGCATGAGCTCGAAACATTTTAAACATTTCTCTCGATGTAGACAAGATCCATTTGTTGTAGCTTAAAATCAATTTCAAGATGTAAATTAATTTCTAAGTAAAAGATTAATTTTTCCAAAGGACATATACATATAATCGAGATGAAACTTTTCTCGTCGTTTCCAACACTGCAGAATCGATACCACTTTATTCGAGTAGTTCCGGTACCTCGACAAAGGTCAACTGAGTTGCAAATTAGAGCTGTAGAGGTTATAGCAGATATGTAAACCAACGTAGAACATTGTTACGTAGAACGGTACAATATTGTGTGGACAAACAGTGATACACTAACCGGACAGTTTCCGGGTCATCGGTGTGCAGATAACGGGCCAAAAGTTGTATCCTAATTGACTAAATGCATCAGATGGATCGAATAAAAAAATTCGCGGAAAGCGGAAGAGTTTTGTTTAACGCTAATTTGTATTATTCTATGTTACAATAAATTGACAATTGACAATAGAGTGACAAAGTTTCTATTTTCTCACTCATATTCCGTTAAAAATTGAAATCTGGTGGTTCGAATTGGCGTACATATTCACTCGTAGTTCACTTGTATATATATAGTAGAATTCCATTTATTTGAACCCATTTGAGGGCAAGTGGTCCATACAATACCGATACTTAACGATGACTTTATATAAAGGTGTGTTTAGATTAAGCGAGCGAATGCTCCTTCTTTCACATCGTATCATCGAAACACAAATCACGTTCCCCTGCGATCGTAGCAAGCAACTCTTTTCATGTAAATGAGTTTACGAACAGATTGCCCGACGACGTGCCATGGTCACGTTTATCATTATATCGCGTTAGATAACTGGATTTAGTCTTCAGTTCATTTAATCGGGCGTTAGCCAAAATTCCGTTCCAATACATGGAGTTCTATTTACTATAACGACATTCCAGCGATGGAAAGAAGGAATGAGCGGCATCCGATAAGCTCGAACTGATTTCGCAACATCATAACGTGTCCCTACGTTAATTATGTCTGTCATCAACAACGGCAAGCTGTCGTCTCGCTTTCCCCGACAGATACTATCAAGTTTATCACGTTCCAGATATCAAGGGGGGGGGGAGGGGCCATGTCCCTTGAACTTTGGATATCGATGACTGCCGGGAAACTTATCCAGGATGAACACCCGGTAGAGCGGCACCGATTCACCGGCCGTACCGAGTCTCTCGTCTTGGAGTTCGGACTGCAGCGTGTTCACCGTTCGCCATGACCACGTTTTCTCGCCCTCTTACGTAGAAATGCTCTGACCACTGTAACCTGCTATTAACTCGACTACGAATTGATTCCCTGGTTTACTGCCATTTACAGAAGCTGGTCAGCCTCGAAAGTTACTCCCCATCGAGCTGGGATTACGTTCGCGTTCCTCGCTCCGCCCCAAGTTTCTTTATGAAAGAGAATCGGTTGTTCGACCTGTGTTTTACAGCTCGAGGAACACAACCAATGCTGCTTTATGATTTGTTTTAACAGATACGTGTTTTGCAATTAATTTTGACCAGAATTTCGTTGACAGGATCGAGAACGAGAAATAATCTTCTCTGACGAATATGATGGAACTTTTATCTCGATATTTGTCGTCAGATATCGTTGATATGTTATTGTCGAGTCTTATCCAGTTAACCAGAATGTCATATCTATCCAAGAAGTGCAAGATCCAAAAGTAAGTTTGATGCTTTAAATATAAATTTCGACATGAAAGATATCCAAAGAGTGCGAATTCAGAGCGGCACATTAGAAGAAAAAGGTGTTGAAACGCGTACTGAAATGGATATTTGGGTACCTGCTTGGTCACACTAGGGTTAAGATGGTGCGGTGGAAGTTTTAGTCGAGCTAGTGTTCGTTCAATTTAAAAGTTTCTGACGGACCGAGAAAATTATCGTTATCATGGTTTCAAGAATGACATGATATATTATTTGATTTACAGAGATTCGCGTTATACAATGTTATTTATTCCCTGTACGTTCGAAACTGGCCAGTATATCCATCACGTTGCACGAGGTTGAATATCAGCGGCGGACATTTCGGCGTGAATAAAGCAAACGACAAAAATTACTGGCTTACTACAAAGAGTGTCCTGATTGGTTGGCGCAGCGACGCGATGGTTGCAAAATCATCCTTGAACTTATGGCCCATGCCTATTGGAAGGTTACGCTTAGGAAGGTTATCGATAAAAATGCACAAAATTTACCACGGAATAAAAGTCGGGAAAAAAGAAACATGCCTGTTCGTATAGTACTTTAAGAAGGAAGCCAAGGTTTCCAGCGAACTAATTCTGGTACGCATCCAGCCCGTGGAACTGACGGTTGAAGGGAGTACGCGTGGGCGTTTTACTCCTGTCTCTCCCCAGAGAGACAGAGTAAATGAGCAAGCAAGAGAACGAGAGAGAACGAGACGAAGGGAACACGGGATCGAAAACGGGTGGTGGAGCTGGCCGTACACGAAACAGCACTTACACCCCCGTGACTGGCAACCCTCGACCTCCGGTCCGCCTCTAGGTAACGGTCGGACTGTATGACTGGCAGAAGTACGTCTAAACTGCAGCTACCACCGCGCATACCAGTGGCTTTCAAGATGAACTTTACCGACTTTATTAATATTTATACGCGACGCGTTATACTCGCCTATCGATGTTCAACAAGATTTGAAGTATCAAGTGATAATTGTAGGTCGGCTCTTTATAATTAACGAATACTGGCCCTAAAAGACAAAGAAATCCGTTTACAGATTTCTAAAGCTTCAGCTGAAAACTCGAAAATTTAAATTTGGAAGGTTGAACGTTTGAAAATTTTTACAAAACTGTCGAATTAATAAATTAACAATAAATTAACAAATATCTGATATTACCGTATTTAATTTTCGACATTGGAAAAATAAATTATTTAGACAAAATCTCTCGGAGGTTATGTACTCAAGTTCAAAGGAATTTCAGTGCAGACAACACACACACACACACACACACACACAAATCGTAGAAATAAGTTACATAATAATATATTTAAGTGTATGCGAAGCATTTACGATCGGTCAAAAAGCAAATAGAATTTAAATAATTCAAACGTAAATGACCCACTTCGAATCGCGGCAGCATGCCTCGATGATTTCTGCTTCGGTCAATATTTATACAATTATGCGAATTGCTCGAACGTTACACAGCGCGACACTCGTATTAGTAACTCTATCAATGTACCATATTGAATTTTGCGCACGTACATGCCACGACGTCACAATGGCAAGATATTCCGGAAAATATTTCATTAATTTTCCGAAGCGACGCGGCTTAATTTTATAACTGCCGCTATTAAATTCCAATTAAGGGGCTGACCTTTTTCGGGGGCTGTGCACGCAGCAAACATCCCTTAGCGAGCGATGCAGCGAGTCTCCGTGCCTTCTCGATCGATTCGCGAATAACTGAAAATATGAAATCCACTGGTCGACGCTGTAATCCACGGGGCTAAAACCATCCCTCGGCCTGGCTCGAAGCTCAACATCCTAGGAGACGCGATCCTCGCCGGAACTCCGTCGATATCCGCAGCTCACGGCTGCTTTCGCTCGTGCTTTCTCGCCAAGTGGAATTCTCTCGTGAACCGAGTCAACCCTTCATTTTCACAGCCGTTCTCCCCACGACCGAAGCCGACTGAAACTTGCTCCGTGGCTCCGCTAATGAAAACGAATCGTTCTTCTTCCACGGCTCACCCCCCATTTTTACCCCGAACGTAACCACACTCGGATGAAGCGAGACACGAGGGTCTTTCGGTGCTCAGGTAGACACCGGTACGCACCAACTCGTCGAGGAGCTTCGTCGTGTTTTCGCTTCCCGAGGGCTTACACGCCGAGCAAGACAATTAGGGAATCGCGTAGTCGTCGGACGATTTTACCGCTCGGCAAGGTGTTCAACGCGTCAAACGAGGGTCGTCGTTATCTTCCCGTTTTTTCGCCAGACGATTTTAACGACTCACGGTATCCATCAGATATATATTAGATTTTCTGCTATGTTTCTACGTTGATCTCAACACTTATTGCCATATATATCACATACCTTGTGCGATCATCCGTACAAAGTTCATGAAAGTATTTGTACACCTTTTATGAATAAGTTACCTGTGTTACAAGAAACACTTTGAAACTTTGTTAGCACTGTATATGAAGTCGGACTATCATGATTATATCGGTATATAGAGATTACAGGATATTTGGTACGAGTATATATTTCATATTTCACTGTAGTATTTAAGCAGCCCATATATCTATTATATTGACAAGCCTGAACTAATCTAATATCTAATATAATATCTAACATAATATCTAATCATGACAGTCGTGTCTCGTTATAGCATTAATGAATCTTCAACATACTTTGTATAACGCGTACGATACAGCCATACAAATTTTCTGTGGTAAGCGTTCGCGTACGATACTTTCGCCTTTAAGCCACTGTATCTGCGTGTATATGTGTCTATACTATCGTGACACATTATCTAGCGATACTATAGCGAGGTTTACAATTTCGAACACATAGTAGGAGCAACAATGAGAACAGCTGTACATTTCGTGGTTAGCGAAATGTCGTTTTTCCAAAGGAATGGATCGAACCGTTTTTCCTTGATGTCTGCCACCTGTCCAGCGGCATCAACGGAACTCGAGAAAGGAGGAGCAGCTGAAGTTGGGGACGAAGAAAAGGTAGGAAAGAGGGTAATTCGTTTTCATTACCCATTCCCTTTGGTAACTTCGATGCTGCCGTAACGCACAAATTTACATCATCCTGCCGTGCCGGTATCCTTCATCTTGTCCCGTCGTTCTGCCACCAGGACTAACATAGGCGCGAGTGGAGAGCGGTGCAAGTAATGGGCAATTTCTTTTCATTAGCGACTGCCAGAGAGTTCGACACCTCACTTTCCATCGCTAACGAGTAGCGATATTAATCGTAGCTGTTTAACCGACGAGAAATCGATATTGCAATTGTTGCATAAATTAAGAGTGCGGCAAAGAAATATCAGAGAGTAAAGACACGGTTTGTGCAAGGGAATGCGTTGCGTGTAATGTATGCACTCGTTGCTCTGTGACGATTTCTTGGAAAAAAATGGCCCAATCGACGACCTCGCACTAGATTTCAAGAGAATGAATGAACGAATGACGCATCGGATATGCGATTTTCGACCTTTTTTCAAGCCATGGCAAGCATAAAGTAATTGGTAAAATTCTGCGGAAACCAAAAAATATATTACATTTGGTTCAATGCACGGCATCTACACACCGGATGGCTATCGTTGTTTTGGCCACTGTCAATCTTTTCATTGTCCAAAGAGAAAATTTCAACGTCCCTTTTTAATTGGTAGCTATTGAATGTTTTAAAAGGTTGAATGTACTGTGAATCGTTGCGTCAGATTGTCGTGAAATAAATGCAAGAATCGTAAAACCTTCGCTACGTGAGCGCATCTTCGTTAAAAATTGTTGTATTAGGTACTTCTCGAAACACTTGACAAACATATCACGCGTCGCAGAGCCGGATCGGAAGACTAAATTTACGCGTGAGACGGTAGCCATCGATGCGTGACCATGAACAAACAGGGATCTTCATCCTGGCGAAGGAGACAAGCGGGGGCGAGTACAAGGAACCGAATAAAGTTCTATTTTTGCGCATGAAAACGCGCGGCAGGGTCGAGGCGAGGCGAACTCAGGATAAAGGTGGGGTTTCCGCACAAACGCACGAAAACGGTCTGCGGTTCTGGAGGTGTCTACGAGAGGGTCGGCTGCGACAGACGTCATCAACGAAAGGAAAAAAGGAAGAAGAGGGAGGCAGTCGCGTTTGCCGCGGTTCCCTGGTAACCCCGCGCTTTTTCCAGCTGTCAGAGACAGTTCGAAAGTTCAGCGGAACGAAAGAAAGGCGCGTGGCATTGCTTCGTGTGCACCGTCGGCTTGCACGTTCACATTTCAGGTCTCTTCTTCGTTTTCTTGTTTCTCCCCTCAGCTACCCTTCGTTTCACCCTCTTAGCACCGGGTACCGCGTCTAATTAGGCGACCTGGACCCTCTCCGTGTACTCTGGCACAGTCTGAAGAGTTCTTCTGGCACCGTGCTCCACCCTCGGGCGGTCGTCGAAGAAATGCCATCGGTGGAGAAAGGAGAAAAAAGAAAGGAGAGAAAAAAAAGGAGAAAAGAGGTCGGTTGCGCGCAGTGCTGGTCGAAATCAGTCGGATTAAAGTTTGTGATTGCACTAACGAAGCTTACCCACGAGCGTCGCCACCCAGTTCTTCCTTTCGACTGCGAGAATTCCGCAAACCGGCGGATAATCCGGAATTGAAATCGAAAATCGTCTCTTGCTTCCGTGGGGACTGTGAGTAATTGATAGTTCCATCGAAGCGGTTCCCTTCCTTCTTAAATGATCGTGGTTTTTAACGGTTTTTAAACTTTGACACGATAATGATCGAATGATCTTAAAAATATATCCTACAAAGAATTAGTACTTGAAAGATACGAATAGAAGCATCATCACGATGGTACTCTCAACATAGCCATGTTTTTATCAAGTTTCCATTATCGAAGAAGAGTCGACTAAACTCGTAATAAACGATGAAAGATCTGTTTGCCCGTTATGAACCTTGACACCACAAACTCTGAGAAGGAGTTCCACTACGGAGTACCATATACGTTATAGAACAAAATTATCGGCAAGAATAATCATTTGATCACGATGACTGGATGAAACGAACTCGGGCATGAGGGAAGCGATTAACGTTTGGATGGCCAAGGCGGACGAACGTCTTGCCAGCGGTGGCCGTGGTCGAGGACTCGGTCGAATCAATTAAAAGCTTGCAAACCGGCTGAAATTTATGCGGGAAAAATTAACAAGTCAGATGTCCCCTGCGACCTCGTGCTTTCGCTCCCGTGGTTAGGGACCACGTGCAGCCACGTGCAGACTTTCGTCGGATATTAAATTAATGAAAATAATGAAACGTAACGGAGATTCAGGGACATTCTGTGCGTCGTGTCGTCCAGTCAAAGCCTGGTAACCCCTCAAAAAGTCGAGACGAAACACCGCTACGAGAGAAAGGTTACGTTTTATACGATCGTCTCTAATTATGATTCAGCCGCCTAAATCACTGATAAACTCGCGAATTAACTCTGCTTTAATAACCGTTGCTTCGCTCGGACACTCTACAAAGAGGCGTTTCTCGTGCTTCGATAGGACGACGAATTAATTAGCCCTAAGGAAAATTGAAAATATCGTCGGACACTTTTCTCTTTTTTCCAGGCTAACGTCAACACTCGTTACGTATATCACTTTGACTGCCGCAATGCAAATCACAGCAACGATGGACGAGACACGCAACGATAGATGAAAGGAGAATTACGAATGCGATCGCGAAGACGTGCAATTAGCACCATAGTATTGGCAAGGCAAACTTAATCGTAGCCTGCAAAGTACACGAAGAATGTGAGCTGGTTCGATACCGGTCACAGTAATTAATCAGTGCCATATGGTAAGCTTAAACGTCGGCAGGTCCGTGGACAGAAGCAATTAATAATCCTTCCATTATCAGTTGCGCGTAACGATTACTAAGACCACTCTATAACGGGCCGAGCTTAGAATGTAAACTTCGGCAACGACTTTCGTTATTAATGGCCACGACATCTTGCCCCGCCGTGAACGAACAAACTTATTGCTAACTTCTTTCCTCGGCTACGAGAGCCGATCTAAAATTCACTTATGTCGTAAAATCGTCCGATACGGAAACTTTTTGTTTCCATCCAATTTTCAAACTTTCACGCTTAATTATTTCACGATATTTTACTTTCCAGAGTTCTTGCCCCGAATTATAAATCACCCGGCTACAAAAACCGCGAGGAAAAGGAGGAAATGGCGCAAGTAAAAATCGAAGAACGATGGAGCTGAACATCGCGACGAAACAAACCTCAAACGCGTTCACAGTTTTCAGCTACAAGCCCGTTTCGAGTTGGTCAATTTTCGTGCGTACCGGCTGGTCTATACACACGGCACCGAAAATTACCGCAAGAAAATAAAATTGAAGCGAAGTTGGATCCTCTGAACCGAACAAGAGGATCACAATTAGATCACGATTAGAGCCAGGTCTGCCAGATTTGCTTCGTCTCGCGGAGTAATTAGTGTCGAAAAGTCAGCCTCAACCGTGTGATGCGATGCGAAGAATTAGAAGAAGACGCCGCATAAAATACCGTTGCTTTGCGCTACCAAAGGTAATTAGTGGCACGTGCTTGCGGTCCTGAGACACGCAACTGGAGACAATTAGTAAGGAATCGGCAAACCGGCAGCTGCGACCAATATTTAGTCGCTGCTGCATGGAAAAATGATCTAAAACACGCGCAAGTAATATCAGGCGCAATCCGGTCCGTTAATCGATACGCCAAGCTAACTCTTCCGTGGTGGGGAAAGGGACTGTTTCATCTACATTGCAGTTTGTACATATAAATAGGTGTAGAATTTCTATTTCCCCCGAAACACTATCCAAATCGAACGAATTCTTTGCCAAAAAATATTTTCGAACAATGTAGAATCTCGTATTTCGCACGAAAATACGAGCGCCAAACTGCGTATTTTGAAACGCAACCCTCGTCACGACAAAACGCCACGCAAACTTTAGTTTTTCGCGACGAAAACCCAGTTATAAGCGGTATCCTAACGTCGCTTCGCTTTCATTCCGCGAGTTGTTGGACGGGTAGAACACCTCGGTGTTTCAATGTTCCCGTTCTGTCCACCGTTCCACGCTGCCAACTCATCCCATCGGCGGTTCATCGATTGCGTTCGAATAATCCCATAGAAAGTAGAGCGAAACAACCGCGCGTCAACAAATTATTCACAGTGTAAAGTGGGCTCGTTGCGTTGCATCACGCCACACCTGGCAGACGTACCGACGCAAAGAAATCCAGAAGCGGAAAACGGTCCGCGAAATGGCACGTATCGCGGTTCGGCGCTTTGGCCATTTCGCGTGGTCGGAGCTCGATAAATCTGACGTCGATTGAAATATTGCCTTCTTCGATATCCCTCGCAGCACTGGTTTTAGCTCGCCCCTCTTCGATTCCTGCTCTCTTCCTCCTTCCCCCGTCCCAATTCTGACGTACTTAAATCTCTCCCGTCCTTTCTGTTCCACGACGCCCGTTCATCCTCCCTCTGGTATTCCGCGAACCAACAGGGACGT
This sequence comes from Bombus vancouverensis nearcticus, assembly GCF_051014615.1. Lineage (NCBI taxonomy): Eukaryota > Metazoa > Arthropoda > Insecta > Hymenoptera > Apidae > Bombus > Bombus vancouverensis. Next base: position 1,730,543 of record NC_134928.1, on the reverse strand, counting down.
GCGCGACACGAATCAACCCGAGGAAAATAAATTCCAGAGTGAAAAGTAACGACCGCGATATGAAGCACGGTGAATTTCATTCGTCTCTTTCTACCCCCTCGTCGCAATTTCTTATCCTTTCTCCGTCCAATAAAACGTCGATACAACGTCGCCACCCTTCTTCAATGTCACTTTCAAGGTTGCTAAGCGAATCTCAACCCTTGCTTTCAACCTGCCATCGAATCAATCGACGAAACCTTCCGTTAAACAATCGCTCGTTTCACGAACGCGACATGTTCGACTACGTTCCGATTTGAGACAAACGTTCTCTGGAGGAGAAACACGGCTGGCTGTCGTGAGAGTAGGATCCCCTCGGTGACCGCGAACGAATGTGGAAAAAGTGTCAATTCAGAGGCGAGGGAGAATCGGGGGAATAGCACGCGCGAAGAAAGCGAAGCGTACAGATACACGTCGGAGTAGGTGGATCGGGTCGTTGCACGTAAGGGGTTGCTCGGGGCGTTATAGCGTTCCATAGGAGGCGATAGAGAGGTAAAAGGGCCAGGGGGAGAAGGAGACTGAGAAGAAGAAGAAGAAGAAGAAGAAGAAGAAGAAGAAGAGGCTGAGAATGAGAAGGCAAGAGGGTACGGTACGGGTGCGGAAGCGCGAGGACTTCGGATCGGCACGAAGGTTTGAGGGTGGTTGTGCTTCGGCAACTTGCCGGGGCTCGGCGAGGCATTGAAATTGCAAATGCGCATTATGGATATTTCCCTATAGAGGGTCGAATACCACTCGCGCCTCCTTCTCCTTCTCTCTTTCCTCTCCCGCGCCTCTTCTTCCTCCCGCGCTTCTCCATTTCGCGCGCGCATACGCACATACACGTACACATTCCACCCCTGTTCTTTGGCTTTCTCAGTACCGTTCTGTACGCCTCCTCCTCTCCTCGCGCGCGCGTTACTCCGCTTCTTTCGCTTTTTATCTCGCTCTTCCCTCGCTTTCTTCCCGTTCCTTCCTCGTAGCCCTTCTGTCCCTTTCATCTTGCTTGTCTCACCCCTCGCCGGCTACAAATACCCGATGCGATGTACGCATATCCTTTGGCCATCATCCTCGTTCAGGTCATTCTTACCATGAAAGCAAATGTTCTCCTTTTTCCTCTATTGATAAATGGCCATTGATATCTATTCGAGGATGTATACATGTAAGAACGAAGAGGATCGAGAAATGAATTTCGAATTGGCTTACGGGACAACTTGTCGTTTCAAAGTTCAGAAACACAATCCACCAGAGGGCACAACACGACGATCGAAAGAGTTTTCCAACGAGATACTTTGTACAAAATATTTTTCATCCTGCGGTTTCCCTCCTCCGTATAACCCTCGAAACTCGCACGCAACAAAGTTCCAGTCTCTTTCGGCCTCTTGTCCCGTGTCTCCTCGTTTTAGCATCCCTCGCGTTCCATTCGACGTCTCTGTCTCGTATCAACCCTTTTCAACCTCCATAACGCCCGCCACTGACGCACCACGAACCTTAGGTTTTCCAACGCCTTCGCCGACTCCATTCGCCGCCCCTTCCTCGTTCAGCCGGCATCGCCGCGTTCCATCCCCCCGTACATATCATCCTTTTTGACGCGTGTCTGCGTCAGTGGTGCGCAAGTTTTCTCGGAAATTCTCTTGATCCCATAACCGTCGGGGCTTTCGTATTCTCTCGATTTTTCCGCTATTCTTTCTTGATTTTTCAATATTTCAAACACGCCCGGAATACGAAAATAGCGGGGCGAGGGGGCGAGAAGGTAACGGAGCCTCCATGTCTTTATCGTGTTTTCACCTTTCGCGATCTCGTCGACGACGCGCGATAAAAGAATTCCCCAGGTCACTCGCAACGAACCGGTTTAGTTTTTCCCCAATAATTGGAAATTCAATTTTCAGTCGTAATTTCGTCTGTCGAAACGTTTCGATCATTCGGAGAAACATCGCGGCCGGTGACCGGAATTACCTTACAGGGTTGGACAGAGCGTTTAGAAGTTTGGCCAAACGAGCGATAGCTTTCTCTTCTCCTCGTTTTACTCCAATTTGGAAACGAAAGCGTAAACAATCAGTGTTCGTTGCTCGTTTGGTGTTGCTCGTTTGACGCGTTCTTTGCTTGTCGAGTGAAAATTTGAAAATCCCGATTACTCTAAGAATGTTCTACGTCTTCGCGACAAACACGAGCGCACATTCGAAAAGATTGGCGCATTCGGATGTTCGATTTCCGTTTCCACGAGTAATCATCAAACAGCGAACGAATGCTCGTTTACATTTTCGTTTCTAGATTTTACTAAAGTGGAGGAGAACAAAACAAGCATTCGCTCGTTCGATGATTAAACAACGGGCAATCATTCGGCAGACAAACTGCCAGTATCAGGTTTTAATCTGTCAAAGTGCGTGCAAATCGGCGGCGAATGAAACCGAGGCTCGTAAAACAACGTTAACTCGATTCCGGACGGTCGTCGGTGGAATCAATTTGAGCGTCACTGCGAGTCCGCCGTAACTCGTCAGGGATTTCGGAGACCTGGGAAGGCCGAGGGGCCAGGCAGACGAAGGGACGAATAGGTAAGTGAATCTACTACATCGGTTCGACGGGGGTTCCGATTGCTTTGGGCCATTCTCTCCACCTTCGGTCCCCTACCATCCCTTCGGGTGCCACCCTTCTACGCCGACGTCGCTTATCCTGCCCGGCAAGGTTCTTCTCTCGTAACGCAGCCACGCGTTCTCGCTCCATGATCGAAAACAAAGCGTCCTTCGCCCGATCGACTATTCGATACAATATGACGTTTCCAGGTATTCCAGTTCAATTATGTATGTTTACGGAAATTCTTATTTTTGTCAAAATAATTGTAAGAATGAAAGCTCGATAGAGACTTGTTTTACCTACTAATTGTAGGCATTATAATGTGCGCTTCGTTATCCATCTTGTATATTTATTCTTTCATATCGCGTGCACCCTGCAAATATGTTCGCACCTTCAAATTTTCCATAAATGTATAGACGTAAAAATCGAATCTCGACAAACGGCATCTAACATCTCCAATTCCATCAAACTAAATACGAAAAGTTGATTATTCCCGAGGTAAACACGTCCACGTATCACTTCTAATTCATTCGCAAGTAGCAGAATAAAAATTTGAGTTTAAAAATCTCACTCGGCGAGAGGATTGAAGAGTAAAAAAGTCGGGGGATGATTTGCACAAGACGCGGAACAGCGGGGAGCAAAGTGCGGCGTGATGGTTACGTATTCGTATACGTAGGATATTTATTTATTTCGTAAACAGCACCAGGACAGCGCGGGTTTACGCGACGATGCTTCGTCGAACGCGAAAGTGACGTCCAGGTTTATTCGGTGCGCGCGTTGCTTCGGGGCGGCCGAAGGACTACGACTGGCCGTGCCTGGGAACGAGGAGGAATAAAATTCCTCGTATTTTCGCGCTCATTGGCTTTCGTTAATTAGCTCGGCGTTCGTCGCGCCTTTTTCCTAGGCCGAGTAATTACCTGGGAAAATTGGCGTCGTCGAAACGCCCCGGTCGGCCAGCCAGCCAGCCAGCCAGCCAGCCAGCCAGCCAGCCGCGATAACCCGTCGCCGGACTTCGAATTAATATTTCATCCGTACCGCGGTCTAATTTCGCGAAAAGCGATTATTGTCGGAATGGAAAAACATCCGGGCTAATCAAGATACGCTCACAGCGAAAACAGAAGCGAGGCCAGCTCTGTAGAGAGCTTTACGCTTCCGCTTTTCCAGGAATTAATATCAATTAGAGAGGAACGTAACGCACGGCCGAAACAGAGATTACCGACTCGGCCACTTTCCCGAAAGATCGATCCTAGGTATCCGCACGTTTTCAATATCCGCCAATGTTCCCACTTTTGTAAAGGGAAACTGATCGATACTTTTGCCGGGTCGCAACTTGGGAATCGGATCTCGGTTCGCTGGTCGGCCGCATCTTTGTCGCGAATCACCGTAGCCGACAGTTGGACAACTTTCTTATTGTACTTTGTTCCTATTACCATAAACTCACATGATCTCTATTTGCAATTGAACCGTACGCTAAATCAGCTTACGTTCGAATCACTTATTCATGGTCGAATCTTTATTTTAATTATCGAATTGATTAACGTTCAGCTCGGTTGAAAACATTTTGCCCCTGCATGCATTGAACAACGTGTCATTCCACGGAATTAATAAAATGTCCGTGAAATTTAAGTAAATTGATAAGTTCGCTGAGATTGGTTTGATTTTGAAACGATTTCCTGCCGATCCGAGCGTCGAAGCCGGTTTTTTTCTACCAACGACCTGCCGAATTAACTAAGGAAACGAAAGGGAGCAGAGACGGGAAACGATGGGAAACGACGGGAAACGACCGGAAAAGCCGATGTCGCGATCGGCCCTGTGCACCAGTTTTCTCGTCGATAAAGTTGGGAATCGGGACATCGGAATTATCGGAATAGTTCCTGCATATCTTAAGCCGACATTGTTATCGAAGAGTCATAGGTAAGTAAATCCGTTGCTGCTCCCTCGTTATCCAAATGCAGTAAAAAGTTTCAAGATAAACGTCAGAAAAATGTACGTTCCTGTTCGAGTGACTCTATTACGTTCGTCGTTTCAAAAATTGAAAAAGAAGGAGTGCAGAAAGAGGGGAAGAATGAAATCGTAACCGTGTGAAATATCGTACAAGCGCTGGTATCGAGCAAGCGAAAAGTAATCACGCTGCGAGAGAATTATGTCGGTGCAAACGACGAGAGTACTTTACGCGTAACGTGCACCCGGCTGAAGAATGTTTTTAATAAGGCACGTAGCGAATGGACGAGTTGGTAAAAGGGGAAGAAACGCAGGGTCGTGAGTAAAAGGGGTACGGAACGAAAAAGCATGGAAATCAGGCAAAAAGGAGGGCGCGTAAATACAAGTGTAAGCGCGAGCGAGCGCACGTATGCGGAGGGTGTCGAAGAATCGCAAGTGCATCTTGTTCGGAGCGGGCAAATACTTAGAAGAGACGTGTCGGAGAAAGAAAAGAAGGTGAAGAGAGACAGACAAACAGAGACAGAGAAAGTTGTCGATCGACGGCGCGGAACGATTCGATAATTCCCCGATTGTCTGAAAATTTTGTTCAATCGATATTTCGATGCATAAAATTCGTTCCAACGGAGATTGTATCGGCAAACGCGAGCCGAACAATTGGAATTGTCTGCTCGTGTTTGCGCCGTGGAATATCGCGGCAGCCGAGGAATTCCAAGGGGCGGCTATACGTACAGGGTACAGCGATACGTTGCATCTGACAAATAGTAATTCGGTATGCTGAGTATTTCAGCTACATGGCGGGGGGGAGGGGGAGGAGGAGGAAGGGAAGAAACAATAAAATAAATACACCCACCTGCTTTACGAATTCTACAAACTCATTCATTCGCGCTACGCTTCTTGTTACGTGGCGGAGTGGCACTTGAACCGAACTCGCTTTGACAAATCGATGGGATAGATATATATATATATATATATACAGTGACTCGCGAAAGTATTTCAACACCTATCGTAGAAAAAATGTATGAAAGATTTCGAAATTTCATACTAGCTCCCTAACGTGCGTACGCTAATGCACACAGCTGTCATGATTATATTGGCAAAAATTTGAAAATGTACGTAAAAATGACAAGATACGGATAAGCGTAAACATATATTTAATAAATGCGACATGAATAGCCATGTTCGGCATGTAACGGATATTAATTAAATATGGTGCCACTGAGCCAGTGTTATAGTCAGTCCTGCACGTCCTCCAACGTCCCTCGGCTTACCATTGTTTCCCGCTCGATCAAAATAATCGTATCGTCGCAGCTTTAACCGGCTGAATAAACATCTCGTTGCAAGAATATTTATCCAGTCGACCGAACGAGCCGAGCGTTATGAAAAAAATTAATGAAAAAAGGAACGAGAAAATCTCAGCAACGCAACGGCTAAGCAAGACGCGACTAATCAAGAGGCGCCGCGCTGTAGCGCTCGGTCGAACGCTAGAGAAAGTCCAAGCACATTGATCGCGGATCAAACACGATATTTGCACGTAACGCTAGGTCTCTACGATCGCGCCGATAATAAGCGAGCGGGAATCTTTCCAGGGAATGCTCACGCGGTTCGCTAACGCCGCAATCGCAGCCCTGCGCGTCGGCCGATCCCCGACGCTTCGCAGAAAATTGAATTAGAGAGCTTAAGCCGCCTCTCCCCTGTTGGTCGTTAGAATGGTCACGGTAATTGATAATCGAGCGACGGCTACAACCGAGCACGACTAATTGGCTGATCGCACGGTGATTTAAACGCGGAGATTTCCGCGCGACTCGCGGATTAACGCGAATTATAGCCGAACGACTAATTGGGGAAAGAGCGCGCGCGAGACGCCCTCCTAGATTCATGCACGCGCGCAGTCTGCAAGCGTGTTGCGACGATACGGCAGCAGCCGACCCTCCGGTGTACGCGGCTCTTCGTCACCTCGCGAGAACGAGAGACAGACGGAAAAACAAACGGAGAAAGAAGAAAAATCGATTCATCTGCAGAGACGCCGCGGGCTCGGATTAATTACCGAGCTTTCGTGCGAAACCGAATAGATTTGTCGAGCGATTCTGTTCGCGCGCGGCGACTTGAATATTTTCGAAGCGATTTGACTGCGCTCGATGCCTGCGTAATGGCCGCCGCTCGCCAACCGGACGCTTTCCATTTACATAGATCGTACTGACGTATTAACCGACAGATCACTGTCGAGAGCAGTGTTGAGCACCGGCCGGTTCGCGTCTAGATAAACGATGCTTCGCTTTCGATCGTGGCCCTGCCGTCCACTGAAACAACGCTAGCCAGAGTGAAGTTACTGATCGACGATTGCGTTGGTAATGACCGAGTTCGAGCGATCGAAAATTACCCAACAACTTTGCGAATGTTTGTTTCCCTTCGCTTTTATTACTCTGTACTTGAAAACGCGACTCGCTTAACTTAGAACTTTGTTCCGCGATAAGAAATTACACGTCCCGGATAAAGATTTTCGTTTCGATGCCAAACTATCCAGCTCTTATCCGGATCGAATTTTGAACGAAACGAACGTATCGATCATCCCGGCAAAGAGCGCGCATCTCCAACTCAACGAACTCTCGCAAAAGCTATTCACGTGGGTGAAACGGCGCAATAAGCGCGGCCCGATGGAGCTCGTCAGCGTGTCCATTCTGCCGGACGATCGGTCCATCTTCCTTCGTCAAGCGAGTCCGGCGAAACGAAAGCTGGACGCACGGATGCGGGTGCAGTGCCGGAAGGGTCTTCGACGAACAAATCGTTTTCCGTCATTCAAAATTTTTACGGTCGATCGTTGGTAGCCGAGGCAGGCCGATATGAACTGCGGAATACGATAACGTCGATCTGTGCTCGACGGCCATATGCACACATTCGCTCACACGGATGCGTACACGTCTCTCCTGATACGAGTGTCGCTTCCCGAAAGGCTGCTCCGTGTTCCCGCCGTTCCATGGAAATAAGGCCAAACTGATCGACCGAACCTGGCCATCGAACCGATCTACAACTTTACGTCGCAATTAGATCCGTTCGATGTCGCCGACACTTTGCGGCACGCCGTTGCAACCACGTTCTAACTAGGCTAGAATTCCTTCCGATCTCTGTGTCGCGTATCGCCGCTCCGAGATCGCAAACATTCTAATTGCCTTTGGCAATCGATGATCATCGCTTCTGGAAATCGGTTCTATGCTCCGGTTAATTTCCTTGGGACTCTTTATCGTTGCACGAACGATCGTAAAGACTCGCGCCTAAGAGCACCAAATTTTTACTCTCTCCTCCTAACCAATTTCCTCGGAATTAGGGGAACCCAACGAAATTACGGAAATCCTTGGCCCGTGAGAAGAGAGGTTAGCTCGTGGGGCTTTCTTTACGAGTTTCTCTCGCACTCCTCCTACGTAAACGGACGATATTACGGTGCTCTTTCAATCGCCGTGAAATTATCCTAAGAATATGTGCAGAGTTTACGAGCGACGGAATTGGCCGGATGGAAAAGCATTCGTTGATTCGGAAAAGAGTATTTCGACTATAAGGCGGAAAAGAAGTAAACTCTCTAGTCGAATGCGTTTCTCTTCACGTTGCACCGAGAATTAGAAATTATATCGTAAGAAGAAGGTATCGGAGAATTGCTCGTAAATTATACCGATTCTGACGGCGGTAATTACTACAGGCATACGCGGGCGTGCTTTCTAACTCGTACTCTCCGCGAGCAGCGACGTAAATAACGCTTGTATACGCTGGTCACGGCATCCAAAGAAAAAGGCGCACCGTGACGCCTTTTTCCTTCAGTCTCGAACCCTCCGCCACACATTTTTCACACTCGTCCCTTTCCGCGTTTCATACAAACTCTTTCGTACTATACGCGACGCGACGCGACTCTCCTACACGCAACCCTTATACCTCTAGAAACGTGCAGTTCGAACGTGAACTTGGAGAAGAAACGATCTATAAGGTGGGCGAACTTTCAAACGGAGTGAACCGAACGTTCTCGCTGAAAACATTCTCCTCTTCCAGTCAACAGAGATTCGGCATCTCGGTGCGGCAATTTCATCTGTCCATTTTTTTTCTTTGCAGCGACTGGACGCGGCTGGCGGGATAGAGGTTCGACAAGAAGCATTGGTCATCAGTCTCGGTGAACAATGGCCGGTGAAAAACGCACGGCGTTCTTGTTGCGGAACCAAAGGCGGACGAAGCGGCACCGTGGGCGGTCTTGGATTTCCATGGGGTTGCGAAACGATTCTATGTGTACACACATAACGCGGCAGTGTCCGGCAAATAACCGTACACTCGAATACACAAACAGCCATTCGATTCGTGGCGTAGATAGGGGTAGTTACAGGAATCTATTGTGCTCTCGAGAGGTCGCAACGGACGGAGAAACGGGATAGTTGGGCCGATGGGGCAAGAGGTAATGCAGAGCGGTGTTGAGGGGTCGAGGGGACAGACGCGGGAAGCCGGTGGGTGCTCTGGGAACGGTAGGAGGACAGAGCGGTAGAGGGAAGGATGAGCGAGAGAGAGAGAGAGAGAGAGAGAGAGAGAGAGTGGATGGAAAGCGCCTCGATGAATGGCGGCGGCATCGCTGCTAGTAGTGGTGGCTTTTAGCTGGGCGCATTCAACCGCGAGGGTTAGCCGGGGGTTGGGATTAACGCATCCAACGCGGCGTGCGTGTGAGAGAGCGCGCATTTGGCCGCGGAGATGGGAGACGGGAGCGCGCGCGTTTCGCAAAATCGTCCATAAAATGTATTACTCGCGATTGCGGCACCGGCCACAGAGACGGTGTTTGTTTAATTTACTTTGATGCACGACGAGAACGACGTCGCACTCGACACCGCCCCTTCTTGATACTTTCCTCCCTTTCGCCATCGCATCGCGATGTTCTATGACTGGTGACGAATAGCGACGGCTTCGAACCCCATTCATCCTCTCTGCCCCCAACCCTCAAGCGCTTTTTCAACCGCGCGCGATTCCGAATTATTCACAGTAGGACATTCGTCGAGCTTGAAAGTCGAATTAGAGCTCGCACGATTTTACAGTCGCATCTTATTTACCTTTGATAATTGTTTAACGCGATTTAATCCGACTGGGAACAATCGGAATTCGGTTACAGCGTGCTCGGTCCCAGACCACGAACGCTCATTGTGTAATTCTTGACATGTTAATGGTCAACGTAATTTTCGCATTTGTCGTTTAATAATCAGTTACAAGCGTGCTGATACCAAGTTAATTTCGCTCGTTCAATTTATTCTCTTGTTTGTTGCTTAATGAGATGCTCGCAATTATAACGACGTTGTTTCGGTTTTGAAACATTTATTCTACCTTGTAATTAAACACCGCCGCGCGGTTACGTCTGCGGACAACTGTTCGTTCAACGTTGCCTTCCGGTCCAACTAAAACTATTTCACATCAGGAAGAAAAGATTTTCCGAAAACATGGCATTAGCTGGAAATGGAGATTTCGTTGCCTCGAGGATACCGAACGATGCGTAAACAATTGACAAGGGGTCCAACGCAGAACGTATTTTGTAAACTCGACCGTAAAGTACGTGGCTACTCCTCTGGTTTTCTCTGCAAGTGCTAGTGCTAGTGCAGCGCAGACTAGAGCAACCCCGTGAATCTGTTAAATTTGGTTTAACGCGAGCCAGTAGGCCGGAGTATCGACCGGAGAATGGCCCACTTTGGTTGGCTTCGTCTTCCTTTCTTTGTCGAATACGTTTAGACGAGGCTCGACGTGTTCACTGGTCTCTGAAAGAGGGTTACAACCTGTCTAATCCATCGAATGCCTTCGATAATCGTTTGAAATGAATACACAGAGGTATCTGTAGGCATGAAACACTTTTAATTTTTCTAAGACAAATATGCACCGAGCATTTCATCTATTTGTATGATATTTTAAGCTAAAACGCAATCTCCATCATAGCTGCACTCGCGTATGTATTTTCATATTTTCAATAATCTCGCCTTTGCCGATCTCTCTTTATTCCCGAATAAAGGAAATTAGTTCGCCTCTAAGAGGAACGCTTTCCTCCACGCATTTATACCAATTTCTTATCTTCTCGCAGCAATCACATTGACAGGAACTCGTCTGATGCGGGGCCAATGTTCGACCAACGTCCAGACGATTTTAACGAACGAATTTTTCTGTGTCGGACCTCGTTGTTAAATGAATTACACGAGAAAATTCCCTTCTGCTTGTCCGTCGTCGTTGGCCCACGTCCAACGCACCTCCTGCACGTAGTCTACTCGACAATGCGCTGCGAAATAGTGGACGAAACGTCGAAAACTGCTTTCATGGGACCGAAACTTTCCGCCAACATTCCGGGAAAAAATATCTAGTCTGTGATCGACAAAGGGACCACGGAAATCACATCTGTGCGCGACTGCCTCTGAAAAACCTTCTATGTCTCTGTATTTCCATATTTCGTTCGCCTTCCAATATTTCTTTCGCTCCCGCTGACGATCGAACGGGGAACATTCGAATTAACTTCTAAATCCCCAGTTCCAATTGAAAAATAATATCACGTATATTTATCACAACGATCTTTAATCTATTCGTCTCAAACTTTGCGCATAAACTAATTTATTAAAATCCTCCGGTACACCAAAATATATCTTCCATATACTCGATCCGAGATAGACGATCCTATTTGACGATCTGAGGGAAAAGAGACGAGCCGTCCGTGCTTGAAATGTACATAAAATACTTAAAAACGTACCAAGATACGTAAAGATTCGTAATACGTCGAGTACACTCGTCGAGCATTTGCTAGACGAGACGAATATCCAATATTGGTTTAGGAACCAATTTGTCATCCATTTGGCAAAGTTAATGAAAATACGAATTTTTTGGGCTAGCAACTAAGTGAGTGCGGATTTTGTCATTGGTTGGTATTGACAAAATCCGCACTCATCAGTTGCGAAACCATTAAAGTAGTCAGCTATAGCTATTTCGAGAATGCTTACAACACATGGCTGAAAAATCGCCGAGTTATCGGACAAATTTTGGAAATTATCAAAGATTGTTTCCAGCGCACTCTAGTCCATTTGGAAGCGTCACAGAGTTACTCACCTATTCGTTCTCGAGTGGCCTACTATCCGACTATGGTGCTCGATAAAACGTCCGGTAACATTTGAAACGGGCCGACGAGCTCAATAATCTCCGACACATCCATCTTCTACTTATCCTCGCTGCTGATTAAACAACTTCGCCAGCCAGCGTACACGCGCTTAATAATCGCTTTAATGATCCAGCGGAAGGAAGCCTGGGTCTGGGAACTAGGCAGCTAGGGCCAACGACCAGGCAACGAGGAGGTGAATCGCGGTGTGTTTCATCGAGACTTAGGAATCAAATATTTGCTCGGGCGAGAGTTTCGCCTCAGTTTACACGACGAAACTCGCGAATCCTAAATACTCAGCATTTACCGACTCGTCAACGGAAGAAGCGGAGGGTTGAAGGTGGATTCTAAGGGCGGGGGATGAGTCGCGGAAGCGAACCAAGAAGAACCGGAGGAAGAACGACGGGAGCACAGGACCGATGCAAGGGTTAATTTGCTGACCGTCGGTGTTTATAGAGATTCGAAAATTGCAAGCCATGCGATTATGTTGCTCGGTGGCGGCGGAGGCGGAGGCGGAGGCGGAGGCGGAGGCGGAGGTGCGCGAGCGCGCACGCGCGCCAGTCAAAATAGCGCTGAATCAGCGGCCATTATCACCGGCAAGCGACCGTTATTATTGCGAGTTGACTCGTCTAGGCGTTTATCGTCCGTAAGGACTTGCCGCGGCACCCTAATTGGCGTTTACGCAACAATCGTGAGAATCAAAGTGGAAGAGGCATGCGTTGTCCGTTGGACAACGGATCGAACCGAGCAACGAAGGTGCATTTAATCCATACATCCATTAGTCTATTCCGATGTAATCAGTCGTACGAATCTACAATCCAGAAGCCCCTCGTTGATTGGAATCCATCCTTGGAAATAGGCCATGTAAGTGAAATTACGATAATGATTCGCTCTTCCTCTCCCCTCCTCTCGCACACAATCTCTCCATTTCTCTGTCCCTCTCTGCCGTCATTCCGTGTTATAAGCTACTAATAGCTACCCTATACCATGATATCCATGTCAAATTTCGAACCACTTTCCACGGATTGCCGCAGGGAAAACTACGAAATGAAGTTGCGCGGCATGGAACAAAGATTTGAATAGCCATACCAAGATTTGATAGCTCCGCCTTGAAACAGCGTTAGTTAGTTTGGACTAATTTTCGCCAAGGTTAATATTTACCAGCCGAATGGCGTTCTCCGTACGTTATCTGAACCGCGATAAAGATTCTCCGGTGCGAAGGTTTCACAGCCAACGGATCGCGTTGACGGCGAGCGACGCTCGACCAGTTATCGGCGCTATCTGAGCGCAAGCTTGCTTCCTGCAGTTGCAGGCTTAATTGAGAGAATGTTCAACCCGCGGGAATGAAGAACTCATGGAAAATTTTTTTCAAGCTTTCGAAACCCGACCCGCTCTATCTACATCCTCGATATCCTAATCTTCCTAGCCGACTGGAACGTGCATATCGATTCTCCATTTCCGAAGATAGTAGCCTATAACTGGATATATCTGACTTCCATGACCCGCCACCGCCTTTTCAGGATATCAATATTATACGCGAGCCTCTCCAACTAATAAATGGCGCGCGGAAGGCTGCAGAGCAAATTCCGGAAATTAGAGACGCCGGATATAAGAACACGTTCGTTGTTCCGATCGACTGCCATCGATCTTTTGCATTTTAAACAGACGAGTCTGCCTCTTGTTGGCTCGTCAGTCGAACGCGCCAAGTTTATCATCTCAGAGATCAGGATATCGTTACGTTACGGAACTATTTCAGGACCACTCGTGTCACACAATCTAGAAAGCATAAAGCCGAAAGACAAACGTTATCTACTTCGTCAAGGAGAGAATTGGAGGAGTCTGATATTCGAAATGGCTATCGCGCGAAGACGAAATATCGCAAGCTCCCGTTAACTCGGCGATAAGGATAGCGCGCGAATCGGGTGGAGAAACGGCGAGCTCGTTTCGCAAGGGGCCAATAACGTTCGCCAACGCTCTTCCAACCGCTTCGATTTCCGAAATGCCGGCAGCCGACGAAACGGGGTTGGGAAGTACTTAAGTAATCTGCGTATCGATGATGGCTCGATGTCTGCACCCAGCTGCGAGCCTGTGTACCGGGTGTATCGATTCGACCACTCTGCATCTCTGCATCGAGCTAGTTGTGTCTGTCTGTACCATTTACCTACGTAACGTCGTAATAACTAGTGCTTTGGGTTCGCGTGCGCGATAAGAGAGATACGCATTCGCATAAAGACACGAACACGCGTGCACAGGCCCGTCGAACGTGCAAGTAAAACGAGTAGCAGCGCGAGCGAACCAGCTAGTTCGAGTTCGAATTTGAGTTCCAGAGAAACGATGCGAGAGCAATAGAATATGCATATGTATATTCCACCATATATATATATAAAGCGTGCTCGCGCGTGTGTGTGTGTGTGTGCGAGAGAGAGAGAGAGAGAGAGAGAGAGAGAGAGAAATGGGTGGAGGAGGAGGAGGAGGAGAGAAGCAATCGCGGATGGGTTTCCACGGGATTGGTAATAGGCGGGTTTGCATTGGCGCATAATGACTGGAACGACTGGAGCGAACTGAATATCGCCTCTCTACGCCGTCGTATATGTTTATGGGACAGTCGATGATGTATTAACGTCAGGGATGCGGTCACAGGCAGCTAATCGGATGGTCGAACCGATCGTGTGAATTGTACTCGAACGTTCGATGTCGGGATGATGCGCTCATCAACGTGCCAATGATCTACCTTGTTATTATCCTATTGTGAAAAATGTGACGCTCTGTGAAAGCTCATTGGACCGAGCATTAATAGAGAGAGGGCTCGTGAAATATTACTAGCAATACGAAGCGATACGTTTCGCGGTAATTGAACGCAACCCTGCCGCGAGGCGGGATCCTCGGCGAGTTACTCCGTCGATGGAAAAAAAAATGGATTAACGTTCGATTTGTTTAATTCCGTTGAATATTTTGCCAGGAATGCGACCAACCAGTCCGGTTCCGCATTAGAACCGGCCAATTCGATTCCCGCGTTTTTTCCGCCATTTTTCACGCTCTGTGTAACTCGACCGTTTCCGAGGGGGATTTTGACTATCCCCCTAAAAGTTGAGATATTCCAAAAAGAGGCAGGGAAACAACGGTAGTGAACGCCGAATGAGGAAAAAATTACGCGCGGCAATTGGCGGGGGATTGGTAATTGAAAATTGCAATGGTAGGTATGTTATCGTTCAATGAACTGCGAAGACTATTTCACCTCGGTTACGCTTCTCCTAACTTTGGCAAATATTTTAAAGTTTAATAGTTCGATTAAGCGGATACGAGGGCAAGAAGAATTCCCCCCGTGCCGGGAGCAACTGTTTGGCGAGTCTATATAACTCATACGGTATTCTCTTTTGGACAGCACGCTCAGAGCGAGCCGGAAAAGTTTCAAATTAAGCTTAGACTCCTTGGCGCTTTCGCGACTTTCCCGTAAAGTGATCTGCATAAAATGAAATCGAGATGGGAAGGAAAGCACCAGAAACCGATTAAAAATTTCCTTCATTCGTTTTACACGCTTAATCCTCTTTGCCCGCGATCAAGAAACGTGCGAAAAAAATCTGTTTTTCCACGTTTGTTAGTTATTATCGGTGCATAAAACGCGGGATTTACTGTTATTACAGAGTGCAAATATTTGAACGTTTCCTAGTAGAGATGAAAATACGCTGGTCTCGGCTGAAGGATTCTGATTGTTTGCGGACGAAGAACCGACTAAAAATCCTGTCGATATGGCAGAATCTATGTAATACCTCTGCATATACACGCAAGTTATTGATTTATTCCCCCCCCCCCCCAAAACCTAGTAATTTGTGCGTCTTCAAATAAAGCATCCTGACGAATCTCGAATATAAATTCTTTCAGCGTCGTTTCACGTCTGATACTGCCAGATTCACAAACCTATTGAAATTGCTCCGCTAATCCACTCTCTCTGGTCCTCGCACCAGTCACCTGGCGCACATTTTCATTTTCAACGATCGAATCACGAATTTGAGAGCTCGTAAGGGACGATAATCACGCAACACGAACGATTAACCCCGAAGCAGTTAGGGTTAATAAACTTTTAACGCGGCGTAGCTGGTCGGCGTTAACGAAGTAAGCGATACGTAAGACGCTTTGCATCAGAAGCGAGCATCGGACGGTACCCGGGGGAAGGATCCGTACTTCTCGATACGGCTTCCTTTCCAAGATTTCCCCTCGAGCGGACCGAGAAAGTTTCAAATTGACCCTGGGTCGGTTTCACGGAACCCTCTTGCGTCACTTCCACTCGAGACTCGATCCGCATCAAATAAACTCTAAATAGAGAAGACGAAGACTACTGTCGGAGGTCGAGAAGCAATGACAACCGAAGTGGGGTTAGGTAAGTGGGGGTGGCAGGAATGACAGAGGCAGAAAGAGAGGGAAAAGAGATAAAGAGAGAAAGGGAGAGAGAGAGTAAAAGAGAGAATAGGAGGATATAACGGTTTCCGTTGCGGGCTGAATTTCTCCATTAGCCACCCCATGTCTGAGCGGGCATGTGCGGTTCCCCTGCGTGCATGCACCATCTACGTATCTACGTATCTGCGAATTTGTGTCCGTGTTGCGTGTGTGCTCGCGTGCATTCACATAGATATGGCGACGTGCGCGTATTCGCCAAGCGTACACGCGGCCTCAGACACCCGCAAAGATGAACGGGGACACAAATCACCGACGCAGAGAGGGATAACATCGGTAGGTGGTTTCTCTCTCCTAGACACGTGCGTAATTGAATCGGTCATCATATTTCGGGCTGGAGATTCAGTGCGTACCTTGTACGTGATGTGCGCGCTACGTCGCATATCGCAAAGATATTCCTTTTTCCTCTGACGAATCGATGGGTGTTCGACATCGTCGCTTGACGGACTTTAGTTTCGACATGGATCCTTCGAAACCATACGAATTTGCACCATTATGTACCACGTTCCACCGAGCTTTCTTATATTTCTTATATCTGATTCGATTTGCGAGTTAGTTTGCTATACTTGTTAGAGAAGAGCCACTCAAGAAAATTCGGATTTCTTAGTAGAGACACTTGACCTGTGTGTGTATCCCGCCGAGAAAGGCTCCTGACGCGAACGAATCGCAGTCATTTCTGGAGATATTTCTTTCTGGAAATACCAGGGATATGGAGGATGTTTCTCTAGATGTCTGGTGATTGATAAAAAAATCCCTCACAGATGTGTATGTCTGCTTCGTTCTTAGGAGAGTACACACATGTACGCACACGGGCCTACGTTTTTATAAATTCTACTAGACCGCGCCTTCCCAAACTTTCCCCCTTGAATATCCGATGCCGACAACGATTCCGGTACTCGATGTATCCCATGGAAAACCGAGTTTCTCTGATTTCACTGTACGTTTTCCGATGACAAACCAATAGAAGATGACATTCTTGAAAGTGAGTCTTCTTATTTTCTGCAGGAACAATGAAAGATCGTGTTCGCGACCGATCGCGCGTTGCAATGTTTCTCAAAACTCGTGTTATTATGTTGAACACAATATCACGAACAAACGACACCAGTTACAATAACAAAGACGTACGGCGTACACTAATCACTCGTTTTCCTCTTATTCAGAGATAGTAGCAACGAATAGAAAAACGGCAAAAATGTAACGACTGCACGGGGCACTACACGCGATCGTTAAAATGGGAATCGCTTAAATAAGCTCCTGGAAAATCTGTCGATACCTCGGCGTTCCGTTTTACACGCGAAAACGCTCGAACCACTCCAACAGCTCCGTACCGTTTATTTTACAAATACCAGCCACGCGAGAAGGTCGATATTTCGGTGGACATTGCTACGTAATATTTATTTAGTTCCCTGCCAATCCGTATACTCCGCGAAGCCGGATAAAACGCACACAAATTCGAGATTCGGAAACGCCAAACTATCCTTCGAATTACCTCGAAACCTATAATTTCTCGTATTGTCACGGGACAAGCGGGCTAGGGAAAATCAGATTCGCTGGCGAGGTGTAGTCCGATAGAATGGAAGCGAAATATCGAAGAAATTCGCACGGAGGGCGCGAGAGGGTCAAACATTTTTTAAAGGTTCGCGTGACCAGGTGGGTCGATGGGGGTGGCATCGAAGCAGCAGAGGAAGAGGTGTAGGAATAACAGCGACGAGAAAAGGAGGAGGAAACGGAGGTAAAAGAAGGCAGAAGAGAATCGAGGAGGAGGTAGATTCAGTGGGTGAAAGGGGACACAGACAGAGGGAATACGAGAGAGAAAGAGGGTGTACGGGGTGAGTGGGGAGGTGGTCGACGTTGGTTCTAGGGCCGTAGGGAGCGCGTGCAAGGGAAGGCCGCGGATCGATTCAGCCGCTCGAGTCGAGTTGAGACTATGCTTCGGGGCTGTACTGTGCTGTGTGGCCTCTCTACGTATGCGCCGTATCTCCTCTTGCCCAAAGTCGTCTCTCTCTTCGGTGCGTCTGTGTGTTTCCGGTTCCGTGCACGTCCCTGTATAACTCCGGCTACGTGTACGATACCACACCGACATGTGTGTACCACACGTGCGGCGAAAGAGCAACGGAACTTAGGATTATTGGATGGGACGGGACAAAGAATCGCAGCCGCAAAAAGATTTCGAATTTTAATTTGTCGATTGTTGTCACTCGGGCAACCCACGTTGCCGACTGGTCGCCAGATCGAAACGGCAGATCTTCTCTCCATGGAAAATTAAGAAAGCTCTAAATAGATTTGGATTAGGTAAGGGATTAGGTAGAGTAAATACTCTGCTGGAGAGAATTTATTCTTACACATGTAGTTAAGTGTTTTACGTTTGTCAGACTGATAATTTCACTAATCGTCTCTGCTCTCTGTTTCGAGATCCAGTTTAAGGAAACGATCAAATAGTCAGTTTTGTTGTTTTATACCGTACACGTAACCAGTAGATTAGGATTGTCCGAATTAGGAGCGCGTCAACAATAGGTATGAATCTTTATTTAGATACGAACACGGATATCCGGAGCGGATAATGAAGACAAGGATTAGAGAGAGAAAGTAGAATACGCGCGCACGCGCGCGCGCGAAAGAGAGAGAGAGAGAGAGCAAAAGAGAAAGGAAGAGAGAAAGCAGGCAGGAGGATAGAGCTGCAAAAAATCCTATTCTTTAACCCCTATTGGATTTAATCGGGTTTAATTGAGTTCCATCGAATTCCAATCGGTTGCGTTTAACTTTTCAGACGGGTCAGTCCGCGCAATACCGGACGTTGTACTGTTCGCGATCTTACACCGATTCTGGTTCGAACCGGCGAAAAAATGAAAATATTCCATCGGTGTAAGTTTGCCGGTGTATCCAAATCCGCGAGCGCTTCCATTGTGGGAAGAGGGTGGGGAGGGGCGGCGGGGGAGGGGGTTAAAAGGGTATGAGAAAAGTGAAGTGAAAAAAAGAATCGTGCGGAGCGCGGTGGGGACCATTTATCGCGAGTGAGGAGGATCGGTAGACCGAGCAAAAAGGAAGAAAGAAGGTGCTGGTAAAAAATCTCGCCCTTCGGCTTTTATAGAGCTTAATTCGCCGCCATTAAGTTTTAATTGGCCGCGTTTAATCGATCCACCGTTTTAATGTCTCTTGTAACCGCCCCGAATATATACGGGTTCGCGGTAACCATAAACCCATATATCGTACGAGTAACGATCAACAGTATCAATTTGTATTGCTATAAAATCGCATCGAAATACGTAACACCGTTCCTGCTCTACTTTGATCTTTCATTTTTTCCAAATTGATGCAAAGCTTCTTGCATTTCTTCGAAAGAATATTTAACAAGCCTGTTGGTATACGCTGGCATAACGACAGAATTAAACAGAACAGTTCATTAAATGGAAGTGACGTGAAAAAGGATAGTTGAGCCAGAAAAGTCATTGAGAGTACACTGTAGGAAGCGCTATTAACTCCTACATAAAAGTTATAGTCTTTTAGTAATCACATCCTTAAGTTAGTACCGTATTTATTGAAACATTATACGTCCCACCTTTACTTGCTCATTAACGGGCCGTTTTCTCTTCCAAATTGTTCCACTTTTTAAACGACTATAAGGAAGAATTCAACGGAACTACTAGAGATTGCAAATTCCAGATGCGATCGAACGTCTAGGAATCGCGATGCGATCAACGATCCCACGAAACCCAAAATACCTCAGACAGACGCCAGTTTACGTATTTATGCGTTTCCTAACATCGGCTCGACCTATGGCCACGTTTCTAACAGCTCGATGAAGCGAAACACGAATAACAGAGGAGAGGAGCGGAGTATCGTGGCGATTTCTAACGCGAGGAGATCGCTGTTGGAACGAATCGCAGAGAATCGTGGCGTGGCATGACACGCAGACTAGGCAGAGAGAAACGAGCGCGTGAGATAAAGAGGAGAGAGAGATACACGGACACAGGGAAACAGAGGCACGATCTCTCGCCTCCGTAAGCGCTTCTGTCAACTGTATGTTCGCCGCTGGCTTCGCGGTGCATCCGCATTGCTCACGCGCTGCAGGGCCCCTTCATACCTCGAGTTGCAGCCACGACGCGCAACCGTGTGTTCGCGGTACATGCCGTTTGTCACCATTCAAGACGCTGACGTCGAATACCGAGCGAGTTTCACCCCAACACGACGTCAGGATTCTCCGTCAGCTGCTCCGCGAACATCGCCTAGAAAGACCTCGATACGCTACTCTGTTCACGATATTTTCGATTTCGATCGACCAGTTTCACGACGACCATTTCACGGATTTATATAACGCGGTGCACCTCGGTTAACCGCAGACCGCTGCCACCCTGCACCCTGCACCCGCCCGGAGGATTGCGTTTCCGGTGCAAAAAGTAATTAATCCTGCAAGATGTTTAGTTTTTTAACGACGGCGACAGATCGTTACCGCGGTCGAGAACGATACGTAAGGAATAGCGAAAATCTAACCGAATAGGCAGTGGTTGCTGAAATTACGCAAAGTTTCTAATTCATACTATTCTTAGTATTCTAGGGTTACATTTAGGTTACCGACAACTTCATCGACAATGTTTTCATCAACACAATTTCGCTGACACGGAGTTCGCCGACGATGGACATCGCCTTTTCCCATTAATTATTATACTTATCGTTTACTATCGTTGATTATGTATATCTTTATCTACATTCGCTCCTGTTTCTTTCTGAAATCTATGCTTTTAATATTTTCTATGGCTCCGACAGAACTCACTTCTTATGACTAGTCGATGGAAAACATAATTCACAAACAGTAGTGAACATACTTGTATGTGTATTAGAGAATTACGTATCTATATGCATTATGATGTAAACGCGACCAAGAGGCAGACTCTCTGAACCTGAACGAAATCTAATCTTATTTTAAATAGTAATGAATGTGGATGAAATTAGAACATTTGATTGGCTATACATAATCCCGAATAAAACCTTCACAAAACAATTCAGGGTGATGATCTTGACGATATATTAAAAAATTATGGAAATCGGAGGTAACTAATTGTTTGTGAATACACGTTTACAGGATGTATCAATGATTTTTTTACTCATCATTTAGTTGCACTTCAACAAAAGTGTGATCGTCTAAAGCGTAAACAGCATAATTGGAAGTTTGCTATTTCTAAACGATCTTCTAACGTCACATTACACATCAGACGTACGCGTCTAACGCTTATATGAAATACTATCATAAAACTACTAGGACTCAACTTTCATCTAGTCGTTAAAAAAGAGTACAACGTAGTTCCTCTGTCTGCCTCAACAACGATGATACCGTCGTGTTCACCTAGATCAAAGTATGCATGAAGGCGTCTCGCGTCACACCACAGCGGTGAGAGAAGCTCGGTAAATCAGTGGTGTGGAGTAACGCGAACAAAAGCTACTTTGACTGGTCACCGGTGGCCTCCCAATTCCTGGCTAAACTATTTAAAAACAGTAGCAGTTGGTACTTTGTCCCGTGGATATACTTGAAAGTGCGGCGAGACAAAGGATACCACTGATCCAATAGAGTCCTTCTGCCGGCCAATCTGCGCAACTACTCGTTATCTTGCAAAATCAACGAGATTATCCTTTAACAGGGCTCGGCCATCTGTGCACTGTCCTAGGCTAACGGCGATTCGTCCGTATAAGGCTACCGCTTGATCGTCTCTAGCTTTGGAACGTGGCGGATTAACGATAGCTGCACGCGAGATCCGATAACGCCGTTCATGTTATAATTATCGTTCCGCTCAGTCAAATTATTCATACCGCGGGCAAAATTTCTAGGGACTTCCATACGAAAGTGGCGACACTAGGTTTCAATAGCTAAAACTTGCGTGAGCCGTTTGTCCAACCGTTCGTAGTAATCGAATTTTTGAATAGTCGTGATGGAAATTGTGCCAACCGGCAGTCTTCTAACAATAATATTTCCAATAACTCTCCTCCATAACTAAATCTACTTTCGAATAACTATCAGTACCCTCCTTCCTTTTTCCTCTTGTTTCGTGCTTAACGTCGTATACACGATATAAGAGCATCCCGAGGCGCCAGAATTTCCATTTTCAATCTCTGCAGGACCACTTATTTCTCAATATCGTTTCCTCAAACCACAATGTTAGCCCGTCCCATTAATAATAACAATAACAATAATTCCACCCGTATATACGTTCAGGACCTTGAAACGCAGTGCGATTTCAATTAGGCGATCGTATCTTTGTTCATCGGTATGCCAGTGTCTCGTAACTTGACGGCGTCCAGCCGGACGATATCCGAATCGAGTACGTATCCGTTGCAGGTTGCGTTGCCATTGCCCTGGCAACAGGACCACGGAGCACGTCCGTCACATGCAATAACGTTAAGATAACGCAAGCTTTATAGTGGTACGTATCTGCTGTGTATCGTGGCACGCAACTCGCGCAACTGTCTCGTGATTTCTATGATAACGCGATGCCATGGCCGACGTGGCGCGGCGACCTGCCAGGCGATTACATTTTTTCAAACTTGCCAAACGAAACGACAACCGGTTCCCGGGTTATTGTCCGTAAACCGCGAATCCATGGTCGGAAGCGAGAATTTGCAAAACCGTGGCCGCGTTTCCGGCCACGACTGCTTGAAACACGATGATAAAACTCTTGTAAATACCTGTCTCACGATACACCGATTTGCACTGCGGCGATCCGTGCTGTATCTCGCTCTCTCTCTCTTTCTCGCAACACGCACTCTGGTGTCCCTCGTGCCGGATGCCGCAACTACACTGAAACAGAAATATTACGGGGGTCGCGTGAAAAATGCCATTCCGCTCCTACCAGCCGGAAGCAACGCGTATGCTAGTGGCAATAACGAAACAGCTTAAAAAGTGGCCTCGCTGACGGTGTGTCTACTTAACCAACTTAATAAACGTAACGTGCGCAACGCTTGGTGAATGGGCCTGAACGCTCTTTTATGTCGCACTGTGGCTTTGTGTCGGGGTGTCGTTTTGTCGCGCGGCTCGCATTCACCGCGGTAACAAGCTGTAAGCAGTCGACTAAACTAGTCCTATTGAGATACTTGAAAAGTAATCTAGCAGAGATTGACCCTGTTGCTTGCTCGCTATTCGTAAGCGTTCGTTGCGCTCACTGGCTCCATGCCCCGCGCGTTCTTGCATAATGGTTTCTTCGTGGGAACAATATTGTTCTATTTTCAGCCTGTACATTTTCTGCATCGAGAGGACGCGTACATAGATCGAGAGATTCGTTAAAAAGATAAACGATGCGTGATCGGTCGAGTAGCCTGCCAAATTAAATGTGAACGAGTACGAAGGGATTTTCTTCTTTTTTCTTTTTTTTTTTTTTAATTTGAAACAATAACTCTAGGTAGTAAATTAAAGAGTATCGAACGAATGTAAATGAAAACCGTTAAAACGAAGCGTAGAGATCAAAGTCTGAAAACGAAGCGATGAAAACGATAGGCGAGGGGAAAATCCTCGAGAGGAGAGATTCGCCGAGGCGAGAGGGTATACAAATCCGTGCGACGAAAATCCATTCTTCGCGGAAGCGTCATCTTGGCGTTTCTCGGCTGAGCGAACAGTGGATTCACCAGAGATACGTTTAACGCGTCCCTTAATGGCTCGTTACTATCAATGCCACCGCAATCCGTATCGGAGACCAACTTGGCAGCCGCGTTTCCCTCATTGTGCCATCGGTAATGCGTCCTCCCTCCGGTCCCTCGCACAAACGAGGCCTCAACCTCTGCACTTCGATAAGGATGACGCTTGCACCGGAGACAGAATCGAAAGCCTAATAGCGTGTGTGAACAATGGACGCGCGTCGTCATCAGTACGACTATCGCAGAAAGTAAATTGCTGCTTCGACCACCAACCGGCGTGTCTTTGCCGATTCAATACCCTAAGACGTTGCTGATTTTCACCTCCTGTTATCTCTAACTAATCACCTTTCCTGATTGAGAGCTTCCATGCGATTCGCGTTAAAATTTCTTGCAGTTTCACAATTATTACGTTCTACAGGCCGACGGCTTCATGTTATAGCAACGGTTTTACGTTTCATCTAAAGGAGCAACGTCAAAGCTTCGTTCTAAATTTAAAAGTCAGGGCTCGTTTAGTCATTTAGCGAATTACAAATTCTTAAAACGCTATGCGATCTGAAAAGGGAAGGAAGAACCTAACACACCCTGGAACATCTCTATATATATCCGTCAAATTCAATTACGTGTATTTCCTTTCCTGCGTATCAAAGACGGTTTATTTCCTTTGAGAGGACTCATCCCTCATCGGCAGGGCACGCTGCCAGCCAGGCATTAAGAAGATGAAAACCGGTCAGCTATTATGGCTAGAAACGAAGCTGCGCAATTGTAAGTAAAACAAACTCTCAGTCGGAAGGGTGAAACACACCCCTGACGGTAGCAATAATAATCGTCGCGTGGCGAAAGGGGTGCCGCTATGCGTTCGTAGCCCTGTTTCGACTAGGTCGCCGTTATTAATACCTAGAGAATGAAACAATTTCGTAACGTAGCCTGGCTTATTATAATCCTCGCCCTTATACGTTCTGTATATACGAATCTTCCTCTTGGCTCGTCGTAACCCCTTTTCGCACGGCGCACCACCCGTGATCCGTCCCTACCCTCGCGTACTCTTCTTTTCTTTTTCCTGTCCCCATGACACCAAGGATTACGCGCGTTCCACCGTTCAGGTCGCCGAATTATTTTGCCTGGCAGCAACCCAGGGGTTCCGTTTCTCGGCTCAGCGAGCTAACAGGAATGTTCATTTCACGCAGCTCGGCGATCACGACAGTTTTTTAGGGACAACTGCGTGCTTTTAATCCGGCACGAAGCATCGAATTTCCCGCCCCTCTTGCGCTGAACGACGCGGATGGATACTAGTTTGCAAATCGGCGACCAGACAGAAACGAGTAGAAAAATTCGGAGGAATATGTATATTTCTAAGGTGTGAAAACAGATCTTATCTCACTGATTTTGACGGTGAAACACGTTTATGGAACAAGTAATAATTTATATTCGCTTCCAGTCTACTTCACGATCTTGGAAAATTCCGATCGCTAGCTATGCTCGTTAAACGAATTAATTGTTTTACCACGGAATTTCGGGACCAGTGCAAACAAGACCAGCTGTGTCGAGCGGTTAATTAAATTATTTCATTATTAATCGTCTATTACCATGACCGACCGTCCGGTCCAATAAAATCGCGCCCAGCCAAAAACAGATTAAGTGGTTGATTGCTACTATATAATTAACGAACTAATTAAATGGAGGATTACAATGTGCTGTTTATTGAGATTATTTCGGTTCTGCGGCTTAAACTGTATTTATAAAACGACCTCGACTCAATTTTCTAGAACGCTCGCTTAATGTTCTTCCTATATGCTATAATCACCACTATACGCATACATAAGTACTTGCACATTCTACAAAACAACTTTGAATTTCGAGAAATTTAAATATATCCAGGAAGATTTAAATAATAACTAAATCGAAGTATATATACTTTATATATAATATTTAAATAGTATTATATACATATATAAGTGAAAGTTTTGAAAATGACATGACAGAGGTATTCATGAGTGGATCGGCTAAGTGAAAATCGAAGCGACATAGATTAATTCGATGAAAATCATCGCGATGAAGGGACGCCAATTTGGTGGTCGGCCGAACCGTCGAAGGTACTCGGATTTTCGCGATACTTGTCGCTTATCTTCACCCGTATCACAGGGGACATATCGGCTGGCAATCCATTAGCGTAGATCCCACGCGTGACCACGGACGAGATCGTGTGGTCGGACCAGGAATCATGGCTTGATCTAGAATCCTGGACGTTCTGGTTTCTGGCGTGGCCAGTCATGCCTTTGCCATGGACTCACTGTTCAAATATTTAAGGCGCGGAAGTGCAATACGCATCGGCGTATTAAAAATCAACTATACGGCGCATTAAATGCAGAAAAACGAAATTTCAGCCACTGACTTTTTCATGAGCTTTCGCGCAATAGTAGAGCTCCAACTATTGAAATTAATGACGCCCCGTTTTGAAAGTAGACGGACAATTCTTTATAAGATATTTAATATTACGATGCCATCTATATTTTCGCAAATGACTAACTGTAACGATGAAATCCGCATTGTATTTTGTGAATCCCTTCGAAGGTGGAAGTGATATAGTAAGCGGCTGGAAAACAGGTCA
Source organism: Bombus vancouverensis nearcticus (assembly GCF_051014615.1). Lineage (NCBI taxonomy): Eukaryota > Metazoa > Arthropoda > Insecta > Hymenoptera > Apidae > Bombus > Bombus vancouverensis. The sequence continues at coordinate 1,704,225 of NC_134928.1, read as the reverse complement.
GTAGTTAAAATTGACAAACTTTGGCAATGTAAACAGGTAGTAAGTTGAGGCATTTTCAAATAAATGTCTAGAGCTTCGTTGATGGTAGTATAACGTCAATTCACAATCAGAGGTTTCCTTGTAAAGAGAAACGTTTATAACTGATTTCTTAGCTCCGAATTAATATTCTGAAAATTCTGATCGTACGACTCAGCTTAAACTATCAACGCTGTTAGAAATTGATACATAACAACCGATACAGTTGTGTACGTCTGTTAGTCGCGTCTAAATCGATTGGTTACCCTGTGTGACATAATGATTTTACTTTAGAACCTCACTATACATAGCTTCGACATACGATGATACCAATTACAACAACATATTAAAGCGATTCGATACAAAAGAGATCCAATCGCAATCAATCAAATACCACAAGCAACCATACATTTTGTCTACTCAACCGTTCGACGTTGGATCTAGGGAAATTAGCGTTTCGTGGTTGTCGGATAATTCCAACGAGAAACGCTCCCTTGAAGAATCGATCGGTTTGAAAACGAACGAGCAACCGGCTTCCGATAGCATTCATCGCCCGTCACCGCACACTCGTCGGAGATACGAGTGTCGGCAAGTTTCGCTGACCCCCGGAATTTTCCTAGACAGACCTAAAGCCATCAAGCCCGAATGCCTGCCTCTGGCCTCTTCCGCAAGACCCTCCGCTCTCGTGTACAGTTGAGCTTCCATGGATTTGCCCGAGAATGTTTACCTAGTAGACCGAAGTCGAAGAGAGATGAAGGATTAGAGACGGGTAGTAAGGTGTCGGTCGGTTAACCCGACAAGTCAGTGTGAAACTCGAAGTCGACGAAGAGAGGGGAGACGAGTGATCCAGTCAGCAGATGTGAGAGTTCACCGATACTAAATTACGTGATATTATGATAACGAAGAGAAATTTCGCTGTGTAAGTACGCAGCTCGTACAAACGGGACTATCGGAATGATGTAACCAGAATTGCTACGCGCCTTGATGTAACGAGAGAAATGTCGAAACTTTCGAACGAGTTTATCCTTAAAATAGAACGAATCGATCAATTTGTATAACGATTTGATTTCTGTTTCCTTTTGCTGCACATAAATTCTCGCGTACCAACGATAGTAAACGAACCAATCGTAATAATCGAACGTGATAATTCTTAGCCACGTTCGAGATCTGTGATTCTCTTACTTATTGCATTCTGCAGGATTCTATTCGGAATATTAGTTAACTAAGTTTACTCGGTACACTAAAGGTAATGAGTCGGGCGGCTGTTGAACGAACGGAAAGACCAAGTTTGGTTGATGCTCGACTGACCTCCAGAAATCAATGTGCAAGTCCAACTTAGCAAACAGGATTTTCATTCGGGTATCGTCGAATTTGAAAATTGGAGATTTTGAGGCGGCCTGCCTCAAGTTTGTACATTAATCTTCTTCCTTTTACTTCTCTCAGTTTCTTTCTTCTTTATTCGTCTCGCAAGAAGACACCTACCAGAGTTCTAAGTGGCGATTATTTCGATTAAATGTACGCGGACCGGCTACAATCTCATAGAAACAGCAACGAATTTTGAGATATTGGTTTGCGACCCTACGCTCAAGATCCTACTCTGCGTCTTGCTCAGATGTGTTCAAGTGTGCGACACTGAATTGCATTCAGATATAATTACCGATGCTTCAGCGAACATCGCGCGCCATTAGTTACAGACGCCAACGCGAGCAATAAATTACCATGATAAACAGCAGACTGATTCATCATATTTATTCGTAGCTAGTTGCAGCATTACCGTTAATTTACGTCGCTCGACAATAATCTTCTTAAGCCATCTCGCTTCTTCGCTCGACGATATTTTAATTATAATCGATGATTCTAAAGAGAGATACGATAGGAAGATGAGAAACTCGAAAGTACCATACGTGCAGAATTTTATTTATTTCTGCGCTTACTATACTTACGTATGCCATTTGCTCCTATAGCTCTAAATTTGAATATAGTCGCGGCGTTTTGGTACGAAGGTGACCGATATACCATTCGCTCAAGACGAGATATCTGCGAGACAAGAGGAGTATGGCTGATTCCAGACTGTCGGTAGATTCTATCCGAGAAATCGGTACGAGACTATGGTCGGCTTACAAGGGTGTTTCGTCGAGCAGGTGCGGATTTTGGCTTGCGGAACCCAACAGAGGTGTGCGACGCTTACACCAACGCCCGGCTACGCCCCTCTGCCTGCCCGACTAGCCACGTAGCCCGCTATATGGTCCATGGCGAATCCCACGGGATAAAACCACCCCGTGGTAGTCCGGACCAACTTCGTACATGTGGCTACCATGGATCCTCCTTCGTCTGGATCCATTCCTCTCTTCGTTCTACTCAACCGCTGGCCTGACCAGCGTTTCAGCTTCTTCCTAGCTCCTCCACCCCTCTACCAGATTCAGCCAGACACCGCCGCATCGACGAACAAACACCCCGGGGTGCGGACTTCCTGAATATTTTATTTACTCCCCGATGCCGCGTCCTCTCGCGACTTTCTTTTTGCCCAACGCCCTCTCATCCTCTCCATCCCCGTTCGTCTTTTTCCTTTCTTGTGTCTTTTCGCCTTTCTTCTGCGGTTGAAACTCATCATCGATGCTCCTTGGCCCCTTTCTCTCCCATCTTTGCTTTTCTTTGTCCTCTTAACGCTTTGTCCTTTCCCCCCTCCATCACTCCGAGGGCTCTCCACAACCCCTCCCCCTTCTCGATCCGATTTTTCTTCGACGGTTGTTTTTACTGTCGACTCATTATCGATGCGTTCCACTATCCGCGACCCTTCCTACCTCTCCTTGGACTTTTCTACCCTTGCAATCCCTCTGTTTTATCCCAACGGTTTAGCGGATCACGAGGTGGCTTTGTTTTACGCTCCAAAGGGAAATTTATTATTCGTTGCCTTTTCGGACGCGCGACTTTTTCGCCTTCTCTTTATCTCCTATCTACTTCTTGTGCGCCTCTCGAGCTATCGATGCCTCGCGCTCCTTATCGATTCTCCTTTCTGCTCCGACTTCCTCTCTCTAGCTTCTGCCCGTGCCTCGCCCTCGACGCTGCTTTTCTCCCTCCGCCTCTTTTTGCCCTTAATCGCGCGAATTTATCTTGGTTAGAACGTCTCTGGAACCCGGTCTTTGTTCCTTTCCTCGTTCCCCGCTAGCACACACCGACTCAGGTGTGTAACACGATTCTAAGCGCGCGCGCGCGTATCGTGCTTGTGTGTCCAAGTGCTCGCGAGCGTGAGGATACGAAGCACACGGGCTACCTTGTAACGATCCGGCGCAAAACTGTCTGTGACCCATGGCCGCCGATTTTCTCGTGACTTCCGGCGAATAGATGCGATAATGTCCTCCTTTTACGACCGCAATGCCCGTTGATTCGTTTAATTATTCGATCGGTTCTAGCCGACCGTTATAGAATCCCAACGCCGTTTTACTCTACAATTTCCGAGCGGAAATGCTCCGGAGAGTTTTCCTAGTTGTCGACCGGACGTCCGCCGCCGGAATATCGAATTCGATGGAGAATTTACGAGAGCATCCCCTCCTGACAAATCGCTCCAACAGTCGTGGAAATTTTCTCAGAGACTAAATATGGATTTTCCGGAAGTGTTCGTTTATTCGATGAAAAGGGTCGCGACCAATGCAATTTTTAGCAAAAAAGAATACTATGATCCAGACGGATGGTATTCTCAGTGGACCTATCTATCACCGGTCCCGGCAACTACTCGGAATTATATGCTGCTAGCGGTAGAAATAATTCAAAGGACCTCGGTGCTCCTATTCCTGACCGTTAACCATTTGCCAAAGGCGCAAGTAAATAATCAAATATGTAGCGGGCGAATTGCGGGAGCAAGCCAGGTGCAAAATAAATCCCTCGAGATCGTATATCACTTTTCATTCAACGTTGTACCTTCGTTAGCCGGGGTCGAGAGGGTCTCTTAGCGCGATACGGCATGGATACGCATACTTATGTGTGTGCATACTTCCGTTCAGAAGTATTACAACACCTGCTGGTGTCATACGAAACGTGATAATTAACCTAGATTATCAACGAAATAGTTACAGGTGGAATTCTGTTTACACGAACTGTATTTAGATGAACGAAATAGTAGTAGTGCCTGATTAACTGAACCTCCATTTTTCCATATATATTCAAATACATATGTGCAACAGTATATGTTTTAACATTCAATCCTTGTTAAAGAATGTTAGATTGTTGAATGTGACTCCGAATGTCACTACACGAGGCGGTTATCCGATATTTTAGTTCCAACCCTCTCTATATCGAGAACAGGCACAAATATGAGGGTGTACAAACCCTCGGCTCGCTTTCGCCACGGCTCCTTCGTTAATTGTGCAACGTGCTTTCTTTCGTATGCATCGTGTTCAGCCAACCGGATGTCGGCCGTGTCCTGACAGTACGCACCTACGTGCCAGAAACGCGACACGGTGTACGTTGTATCGGCTCTAATCCGCGACGAGAACGGCCAGCGATTTCGTAGGGAATTAATCGATCGGGAGGGGCAAATTCCTGCGTAGGTATTAAAGGATTTCCCCCATGGTTCCTGATAATTCGATTGTACTCCCCCGTATTTACAAGGCTAACTCGCTCGCAGTTTCGACGAACGGCCGAACAAAATGAATCAAATCCACAGTAAATTCCAGGTTACAACCGGCCGAAAAAATGGATGCTCCATTACCGAACGATGTGGCTAGTAACGAAGCTCCGTTTATCGTATGAAAATGTAATTTTGAATATAATATATCACCATTACCACCGAAACGTGTTAATCCAACTTTCTTCTCGAAATGATATATTCAACTTCTTCGAATTTAACATTTTCTTCATTAACATGTTCACTGTGTATGACACGTATTCGATTCGTCACGTACTACTAAATTATCTATGATCTGGACTTAGATGTGGCATATGAACTGAAAATCGCGGCATTATGGAAAATTATTTCATAATAGTCCATAAAATCTCACGATACGAACACAGATTTTGAATGAAAATTTGTTGTTAGCATGCGGCATTGCAGGAAATGGAAATCTGATCCGCTGCGAACGTCTCAAGTAGCCCAAGTATTCTAAGCAAGTGAGAGCGTAAACTCGCCTGTTTAGTCGTTTTGAATTTATCGGTCGAAAAGCGATCAACGAGATCGCTTCTTTGTTCGTTAATCGAGCGTCGAGACAACCAAGCTGTGCAGCCAGTCTTCGTTCCCAATGTCTGAGGGCGGATTTTGCGTGGCGATCGATAATTGAGGGGCCACTAACGGCCACAAAAGAAGCTCAATTTGTAAGGCAGAGAGTATCAGACGCGGCGCGGGATCGGAGCCTGTCGGAAATCGGTACTTTATCCGCTTTGGGGCCTTCGGCATCAGAAAAGCACGAAAGACAGTAATTGCTTTTTCCCGGGGTACAAAGAAAATATTGTCGCTGTCGAGGGCAAAGCGCGGTTGATGGCATAAATTTAGCATAAAAAAAATAGACGGTAATCGCCTTATCTCCTGGGGGTCCGGTACAACGCGGAATTCACCAAGATTTTTCGTCCGACACGCCGTTGGTTACGCGTCCACACTACGGCTAGTTAACTTGTTTACGTAGCCAAATACATGATAATGTGTAGTAACACGATGAATGAATATGTAACGTCGCAGCAGACCAACTTTAAACTCACACCGCTAACAGGAATCAAACGTACGACAGCAATGTGGAACGCAAACTGCAGATTTCATTACGAAACTTCGATTCCTCGGACGTTTCATGTCGCGCTTCTACGCTTGTTACATGAAAATGATTATTATCTACAATAACACAAATAACTGTTATTCAAACATTTTAGTCTTTACTTCGCCTCAACTATAAAAGCTAAGCAAATGTTCCTTGTTACTGCTAGAAACTGTTTATTGAAGCAATGGACACTGCTTTGATCGTATTAACGATTAAGCGTTGTACATGACTTAAATATAAATTATTCGACAAACGTCCATCGACTATCGATGTTGTTGGAAGAATTATGAGGAGAGGAGTGAGGAGAGAAGGTGAGGAGATCGATGCGAAAGAACCAGTAAATTTCTTTTAATAATTTCATAGGTCGCAGTAGTAGCGGTCTCGTGACAAAAACGGATTAAGCGAGTACTCTGTGGATGGAAACGAGCGTGAGAATTGTTGAAAAGAGAGAACGATCCGACGCTTTCCGTGACGACCCCTGGCGAGTAAGGAAAAATGACGTTTGCGTGGTTTCCTGGTGAAAAAAATGGCCAGTCGTCGAGTACGCGACCGAAAGTGCTCGAATAATAGGCTTAAGTTATTAAAAGCAGCGGGTCATCAGGTGCCAATATCGTCGAAGCGGCTTTTACCCCGCACAACGAGTCTAAATCGTGTAGCTGACTTACGCGAATGCATTACGGCGAACGCATACTTTCGAGCTTGGGAAAACCCACAATGCTTTGCGTTTTTCAACTGTTTTCTATACTGGTATATCACTACTGTGCTGCCATTTTAGCCACCCCAGAGACTACTCCATAGGCGACGCGACGATAAGAAGTATAGGCCACAAGTATCACAACGTTGTATTTACAACATTGTGTACTATAACGTGGCATATGAAATGACCCGCTGCAATTACGAATTAATTATTCACTAGGCGTACACTGTATAATTAATAAGCTCGTATAGTATATTGTTTGTTATCGTGCGTTTACAATGCACACACCATGGCAATGCGTTATTACTGCTGTTGTATGGTGTATCGCGCCATGGTGTACCGGCGGCAACAAAATTCAATCGGTATTTTGCTGTTGATAGATGCCATTTCTTGTAATCGATACCGTAAGATTTTCTGTATTTCTCGTCTCGAACATCGATATTAACTGCAGCACGGACAACTGGATTCTAGAGAAAATATCTGATAACGAAAAATTACTCGACATTCAAATTTCATGGGTACCTCTACATCGAGATTTGTGCATCAATGTTAAAGATGTAAGTTTTAAAATTAGTTATACACTTGTTGGATAATCGTAATAACACTTTAAACAGAACCATATATAATCATGGTATTAAAAGCTATAAGACCAAATGAGTTTCCGTTAGGTCGGTTTTAATCTTACAAATGTACATACGGTATGATATATTTTTGAAAGTAATCAAATGACACGTATAAAATGGAATAAAGGAGGAATAAAAGGAATTATTACGTCGAAACTAACTCAACTTTGTCGGTTAACAGGTTAAACAAAAATCAAGTGTAATTCGGTAATATTCGCCCAACTTCAACTTCCATTCCACCTATCAAACGTGACTAAAATGCATCGTCGATCGATGCATCATTTATTTCGCAACAATTAGATTATACGCTGCTGCGTTGCTTCTAATACACATACAGTTCCGGCAGACAGGGATAAAGACGTTTGCATTTACCTCTTGAAAGAATCACTCGACCATCGAGGCAAACCACGACGAATCGATCGACTGGCCTCGTTCGCGAAGCATGCAGAAAAGAAATCACCATAAACAAGCTTATCTCTGATAACGACGGAAATTAATGTCGTTCTTCGAATAAACGGCGCTAAATCGCGGCTATCGTTTCTCCACATAGCCGGTGTACGACAAACGCACAAACAAACAAGTGAAAGAAACTTTCATGATTCGCGCGACGATATTCCTTAATCTCGTGAGCCGTTTCATTTATCAGATCGAGTCGCGAGCCGTTATACGCCAACGAAAGAGCGTACGCGCGTTCGCGCGAGGCAACCGATCCCTTGATTTACTAGCTTTTCCACGCGAGCTGCAGTGCAGTTGTAAATACACGGCCCGTAATAAATAACGGGAAGAAACGCAACGTACAATAGGAAAATGGTGGAATCAGTTGCGCTCGCGCGCTACCTTTACCAACGCGCGACGATAAATCGTTAGATGGAAGCAGCAGACCACGTTAGGCGAGCGCCAAGGAATCGTGACTATAAATCTCGTTTTTGATAATTGCGACGAATGCTATAGAAACACGGTTCTATTGATAAATCATTTCGTACAGTATCAGAAAATAAAGGGCTGTGTAAAGAATGACATGCTTTCTTTTTTTTTACAGATACATCTCTTCTTCTTCTTTCAATTTTATACGAGACTTAATTTCGCGAGTATATCAGCTATCAACGAATTCACGGGAAACAATTCCAATTCTATAAACGAATTCTGTAGCGAAACATCGAATTCGAATGGTTACTTTATCCCGCGAACAGGCGATACAATTTCGATCTCGCGTTCTTTCCCGACGTGTCGCATCTTGAAATATGCATCGCGGGATAAGCCGCAGGTGCGTTCGCAGCTATACCTGTGATACGTTTGGTGAGACACGGGACCGTGATAAATCCGCCTTTATTGGAAAGGAGCACGCACAACCGCTGTTTGTTCTCATCGACTATGAAAGTAACGCGCAATAATTGAAACTGGAGCCTGAAACGTGATATCGTTCCGCGAACGTTACTCTATTAACTTGAACTTGTTGATGATACAGTTGGCAAACCTTCCAGTAAATGACGAGAACCGAGGCAGACAACAGAAAGCTACGCGTTAAGAGGAAATGTAAAATATTCCGTGTTGTTTTAACCGCCGCGAGTTTTCTTTCCATGTTCTTCGAAAATCGTCGGGATCCGCGAGCCAGTCGATATGAAAATCTCGTGAAAATTAAAGGTCGACGTCTCGAGCTAGAAGACGACCGCAGAAAGGGGTGAAAGGAGCCGACGAATATGTGTACCGGAGCTAGGAAGGTATGCGCGGAAGGTGAAAAGGCGGGATACGATATGAGTGGAATGCTTTACGACCCCATTTTTCACTAGATCACCTCCTGTACTTCTATCCCGGCCCCTCTTGCCCTTCTGCACGCTTATTTTCTCTATTCCTTGCATCCTCCACTTCTTTCACCGTTCCATCCTCTCCTCTCCTCTCCTCTCCCGCCTTCACGCCATTTCCTCTTTCTCTCTTTTTCCCTCTTTTTCCCTCTACTCCACGCAGATTCACACAGCACGTTCGCCACCGCTCACCTCTCGGCTACCCTCCGTGTATTTGCATACTGCAGGATCGCTCGCTTGATTTCACACAGCCTCTTCGATCTTCGAACTGAAATTTAAAGGCGCGCGCGGTACCGAGTTTCTCCACGCGCGCTTAAAAGCATCATATTTTACGTCTGCCGTTCCCGTTCCAGCTTCTTTTGTTAGCAGAGAGGCCAGCCAAACATCCTGCAAGATTTGCTGGACTCTGTCCTCGATTCCTCTCTCTCCTCGACTTCTTTTCCTCTTTCCATATTTACCATCGCGTTTTTCTTAACTGCTGGTTCGGCCATGTTTGCATTTTTTCGTAATTTCGGCTCGTACTTAACACACGACGCTTCCACGAAGGGTTATTGTTCATCAGCGTTTCCGTTCTTTCGCAAATGTTTAAATACCGGATGGTAACGAATGGATGATATTTCACTTGGCGTCGTTCCACGAATCCCAACAATTCGTAATCGGGATGAAGCTTTCGAGTACCGCGCGCACCTTGTCGCGTTGCATCGATCACACCGGATTCGAGCGACAGGAATTAAGAAAAATTGGCACGGCATCGTAGAAATCGGCTACGACCTCCTTCTACTTCGAGGAGAGGTCAACTACTCGGAAAATTCGGTAGATTCGTTTTGGGCCGGCCCCTTTTCCCTCGGTTCGTCGCTCGCTGGTACTCCTGGTGCTCAGGTCACTCGGCGGCGCTCTCTCGTATTTTCGTATTTCAATTTCAGGGGTGGAACGTTTGCCCCGACTATTTTGAATACCGTCTCCCACCGCGCACCCGCGGCACGAATAAAATGTTTCGACGAAATGTTCCAATAGAGAACGCATGAAATTCGCTTGGCCCATTTATAAAAAACCGCTCGCTAACCAAACTCAAACCTACTGCTCTTAATAATCTATGTAACGTAACCTTCCAACTTAGACTTACACGATACATACTTCGTATATTCTCGTCCATTTCGTTTTTATTTATCGATCTCTCGAAATTTAAATCGGGATTGATAAAGACGGGTCGAGCGCGTCGTGTGCGGCGAACCCCGTTCCAACTGTTATTTCCTATTCACCATGAGCGAGGAGCTGCCAGCGGTAAGAAGTAAAATTCACCTGCCCTATAATATTCCTCGGCAGCTTTTCTCGATCGACGTCCATCAGTAAAAACCGTTTGAAAGACTGAAAGCACCAGAAACGAGGCGAAAGGGTGGAAAGTGGCTGACTTTTTGGGCTGGACTTAGAGAGGACGACGGGCAAGGTATAAGAAATAATAAACGAGACCATTAAGTCCGTGAATTTTCCTCGTGTACGAGGGTGGAAGAAAACGAGGCGAAAGAACAAAAGCCCCTGGCTTGCAGTCTTTACATCCCACGGTCTTTATATTTTCATACTGCCCTCTCTTTCTTCACTACTTCACCGGTTTCTCTCTTCGTTGCTCTATTCTCTCTCTCTCTCTCTCTCTCTCTCCCCCTCCCTCCCTCCTTCCCCATCTTTCTCTGAAGTATAGCAGAGCACGAGTTACAGGTTACAACAGGTCCTGGCCTTTCCATAGACGTCACATGCCGGACTTCGTAAATTTGTAAAAATATTCCGTCGTGTAATCTGCGCACGGTTTGTTTGCGGACCGGGGGAATCGAAAGGACGCGAATTGAAATCAAATGCCCGGTACGAACGAGCCGACCTGACCCTCCGTCGCATTCCTTGAACCCTTCGTTCCATCCAGATTACAATGTCAATGGAACCATCGAATCGGTGTTTTCACAGGGAATAAAGAGATTCCTTTCCGGATCGAGCGACGATCAAACGATTACGGAAAAACGTAGCAAACCTGGCGATCGATAAACAAACTTCTAAAGAACGACTCTTGCGCTCGCGCTATCTGCAAACGTTCACTTTGCTCAAAGCGACCGACGGGTTGATTCCGTGGATGGGTAATCGAACGGAATTCTTCTCATTCGCTTTAACCAAATATTTCAATGGAACGAATGATTTCCAAGTTTTTGAATAATCAAGTACCTACCTACTACCGAATAAACACTACTTCCGAGATAGAAATTCTAAGTAACACAACTGATCTAATCAACGCTTTTAATCAGAAAATCCCAAGCAAACTAACTTAGCGACGCGGCCGCCTGATAACGAACATGATCAAACGAGAAACAGCTCCTGCGCTCATGTCACGGAACGGTGAAATAAATCAGGCCAAGATTCAGTGCGCATCGTCGCTCCTTTGCTCAAAGTTTATCCTATAGATTTGGGGCGCGGCATCCTCAACTCGTTTAGCATCATTTTTTTTCCGGTGCATGACTCGAGAAGAACCATGACCACCCTTCATTCTCGTTCCATTTTCCCCCCAGTTCAAGGTTGAGCGAACACCCTTATCGACCTCGACGTGTCCGTCGCACGTGACACCGTAGAATGCACTTTTAAAGCGTGTCCCTCGGTAAATCGTAAATTGATTTCCCTCTCGCGTACATTGTCCAATTCTCGACCTCGTATTCGTGGATTGGCCAGGCCGCATAGAACAACCCGGCCGACGAATTCCATAATTTACGGTCTTTTGTGGCAACCTTGTCGCCACCAAGGGCGGAGAGTCGAAACAAAATAAGCGTGGAACGAGCTGTTGCATCTTGCTCACCCTTATCAGCCCTGTTGACGACCCTCGTCCATCGGTTTTACACATAATTCCTGCTCATTTTCCATGCGACGTTTCAAGGCCGCACTCTATCTGTTACATCAAGCAGTCGAAAAAAGACGCCGCGGGAATATACTTATTTAAAATCATACTTATATACTCGTACATCATTACTCATGCAGCACGGCTCCTCTATGATTACGGTAGGTACGATATGCGTATTATATGCGATACCTTCTGCGAGTCGAATCGAAACGAGTACAGTTGAATCGAATGTATTCAGCACGAATGCTCAGACGAAAACAGCACTGAATAATAAAATGCAAAGAAAAGTTAATCCTACTGTGATTATTCCTTTCAACATAACATAATCATATGAAGATACAGTACAGTTCGAAACACTGTCTCGAACGGGAGAGAGAACATCGATAAGAAGATAGACATTTGCCCGAAAAGGAAACATACCGGGCGACTGCGGGATCATCGTGGTTTCTCAGATATACTGCAATTTCACGAGAAACTCTGTCGACAATGGTTTCTTTGAGAGGTATCGAAGAAGTCGGAGGAACGCTTTGAGTCGGGAATAAATCGTTGACGTTCACCGAGCACGGTGTGGCACGGTGAGGCACGGTGAGGTACGACAGATTTTTAGCATCTGGCAAATCGTTCGTTAAAACGGCCTATAGAGGCGGATGGAATCGCGAAAGCGTCGCGTCGGTAGCTCGTGAACGAGCAACCCCTGGAATCCAGTCTTTCTTACGCGTCTGCTCTTGAAGAACACCGAGCAGACTATGGTGGAATTCGAGGGTCAGAGGAGGCAGGGGAAGGAAAGAAGGGTGCTCGCGAGAAATATTGTCCCGACCGACGAAATGCTCGCAAGACACGACCGATTACCTGATCCCGGCGGTGTGAACGTGGAAAGCGGGCATTGATCATCTGGAGGAGAATGTAATAATTTTAAAGCAGCTAAGTCGGGGATTTCACGGAGACTATCAGCCGACGTGGTCCTCTTTTTTCATAGCCTGTCGCGTCCCGAATCTCGCTTTCTCGTTTCACAGACACACGTTTAAGTAGCTGGTTATCGCGAGAAATATGGCTTTTCCTCTTCGCTGTCTCTATACTACGAAATCGCTGCATTTCGTTAGAAGGAATGAGCGTTGACGTGGCGCGGAATTATTGACCCCTCGTTATTATCGTTTCGCTGAATAAAATCCTATTAGGGACGAGATCGGCCAATTTGCACGTTCGATTCGACTAACTTCTTTTTTATTTATCTCGCGCGTCAAATATTTTTTGATCACGTCGGCATAATCGTCCCGTCGCGTTCATTCCGTTCAACGATTCAACGAACAAGCCAGTAAAATTTCTCGCATTTCTCGTGGAAGAATTTTGGGGATGGTACCACGGTCGGAGCGATTTCGCCTGCCGTTCGTGAGAAAGTAAACTGTCGCGAACTTTACGTTACGTATTACTTTACGTATTAGCGGTATTAAATTTCGACGTTTATTGTCGTTGCGATTCGAATGCCGTTCCATATTTCACCGGGCGTACTTTTGGCCATACCTGGAAGGCATAAATTCCACGTAAAATCGATGTACACCTCCGACGGCATGTAATATTTTACATTAATTGTACGCGGTGAACAATATCGACAATACAGTATTGCGTTACATCGGACCCGCTATAAATGAATACATAACGAGCAACTGATACTGCAGGTGGTAATAATTATATCCACGCCAACGGGTGGTAACCGTTGTTCGATGATGATTCAGGACGTTCCTATTCAATGCGTGCTAAAAAAGCAATCGATAGGCTATCGATGCTGGGCGCTCTCTGTTGAATGTGTTTCATTGAGGACTGCGTTTAATTAATTTAATATTGGGAATGCCCGGCGCCGTTAAATAACGAAAAACAACAAAATACGGGGCCAGATATTGAAATGGTAACTTTTCAGACAAAAATGTAATTACGCCGGGCGAGTTTGATCGTCGGTTTCAATTACTATCGTTTTTCGAAGAAACTGTAATTTCGATTCGATTCGATTCGATTTGACGCCATCTCCACCTCTTGCCCCGATATTATTCACCGTTGAAACAATTCGACCAACAAATGCATCAACATTATTAGTCCTTTGTGCCTCGAGTGACCCGATCACGCTCGATTATGAAAGAATGTTTCTGCCGAATCACCAACTACGTGCCAACTACATACCAACGATACAACTTACACGCAGCAATCACGTTGTGGAATAACTTTGTTACTTAGAACCATTTTTATCCTTGTATTATTTAGTTGTACATTTAATATGTAAAAATTAATGGAGAAGGTTGAACAAAACCGGAATAAAGGAGGGAGCAAAGGAGGAAATAAGGGAGAATGTTGTGCAATAAAATAAAAAATGAGTCTGGTAGAACGGTAACCGGCGTAAGAGACACGAAAAGCATGGCCGCAGGATGTTGTGCGAACAATATTCAAAATCTTTGGTATATCCGACAGTCTAATATTTGCTATGGAGATGAACGATTCGAGGAGGGGTTTCTTCCCTTCTCCCTTTCACAGGCTTCTTTACACCCCCGTGAGTATCAAATCTGTCCTTTCTTCCGTTTGCCGGATCGATGACACGTATCTCTTGCGTCACGCGAACTTGTGTATAACCGTGTTTATGATCGGGTGATTCTAAACATTATATAGATAATAACCAGCAGACATACAGCTCAATACAGACAGGCTCGAAGCTATTTTGTCAATATCTGAGAATCTTTAGTGATATGTAACGTGTGTAATTTGCAAGTAGAAGGAAAAGTAGTAGGACATTTCGTGAAATCTATAGCCAATTCCCGTGTTTGCCACCGGAGGGCTTTCCATCAGTCTATTCTCACGAGGTTCTTTACTAGCCATCGACTTTTTCGAGTAAATCCTCCGCCGTGGCATTCAATGTTCCAGCCTGACTAACGATACCGTAAGGACAACGAGTAGAGAACGAAACGTGTGTATTTACGATTTTTGTCTTAGTCCTGCCGTGGATAAGTACACGCCAGGAATAAGGATGCATGAAAGCGATGAAAGAGAGAACGGAGGAACGTTGGATACGACGTCGTCTATTCGAACAGTGCTTCTCCGTACGATTCATCGTTTCGAATGGTGGGATAAAAAGCAATATTGCACGGGGACAACAGTGGCTGCCGTTTCAACGAAAAGTCGATATCGTTGACGATGAAACGATCAAGATTACAACGACGACGACGACGACGACGACGACGACGACGACGCATGATTTGCGAGCATCTTTCTTCGAAGCGATCGGAAAATGCTGAGCATAGCAACGAGAAAGTGGCTGCAATAGTTAGGTGGACAAATGATAGCTAATAAAACAGAACTAGGGCGGAAAAGCCATCGAAATAGCCAAAGGTTACTATACTTCTGTTACGACGTATCATTCGATAGAGAACCGATAAAATCGTAATTGATTCTAATGTAAACATTATTCACGCACATCCATACGTCCTGACTCAAGTACAGCCGATCAGGAAACGCGATGATTTCCGAAGATATATTTTCTTCCACGCGATAACCCTTGCTTAGCTTCTCACCAATTGTGTATTCCCAATATTGTAAATGGACAGCATTTCCATAATGTTCTATTATTGTGTCACCGCATCTATGCCTTCAATGCACTCTTCTTCTATATCGTTCTATTTCGGTAGGTAGCGAATTTTGCACGATTCACTATATCTACGTTACGTAGATATAAGCGTTACGTAAGTATAAGAGAAAACCATTTATGATTATCGATTGATAACGGTCATCGAATTGTATCATGTAATTGTTTATATATAACCTGTATAGAATTTACCTATGGGCCTACAGCCCAAACATGAATAAACTAAATTTAAAAATACTTTTGATGTCTTTATTTGACGTCATTAATGAAAATATTAACGATTCGAAGATAAGAAAAAGACATCGGCAGGTAAGCGGAACGTAATGATTGAGAACGAGGACGGACCGGCTATACGCTGTTGTTATCGGTGATATTAGGCCGAATTCAATTCGCACTTACAAGCGTGTTAACAGTTACAAATGACCTTGTTGACCAAACCTGTCGGCTGTTCCGTGCAAACCGTCTAATGACCTACCGCTAATAACTGTTACCGCTCTTGTAAGCGCGTTCAGAATACGGACCATTAATTCCGTGCCACTAAAGTGTATTAGCGCTGCTAATTTACCAGTCCGAGCCTGTTATTTACAGTTGCGGTGCCCGCTGTCGCGATAGACTCCTTCCTTCGCTCGTTCTCTCAAACGCACCATTCACAATGGAAACATTTTATACGCATATTCTAAATATTTGTATGCGTTATAGTACAGTTAGAATGAACTATAGCTGCGGAAATATTTCAAATGAATATACATCGAATTTTTCCATAATACGGTGACCATAGTATCTTGTATTCGATCGTGAAATTAGTTTTTGGAAACACTGTCATTAGAATAATTATTGAATGTCCAGTATTGTCGAGATAAATCGTACATCACGATGGAACTATTTGGGGACGGTGACTAGCAACAGAGTTTCATTTGTATTCTAAATAGATAATAAATATCGAAACGTCGTAAAAAGTTTTGGCGTTATTGCCAGTAAAATCGACGATGTCCCCGAATCGCCCACCATCCCCGTTAGGATAAAGGACACCCATGAAGAACTGTTCCCGTCTATTGGTATTATCCACTCGAGCGTGGGGGTGGACACCGAGCATTAACATATTTACGAGCGCCATGAATTCAAACATTTTTCCACCCAAACACCATCGATGCTTTCGCTTTTTATTTCACCCCATCGCATCGTCTTTTTTCTTTTCCCATCTATTCTCTCCTCGCTCTTCCCTTTCCCAGCCAAGATACGTCCCTTCTAGACAGAAATCGGCATCGATCGACCAACGAAGCACATCGAGAAAATTAGTCGAGCGTGTCTCTCATCCTGCGAAACCCTTCAAGTTCTATTCCTCGTTCGAGGACTTTTCACCCATTCTTCACACTCGTAAAAATGCGCGTGCAAACTTATTCGAGCACGTACACGACATCTCCTCTCTCTTTCTATCTTTGCGATTCTCTCCTTTCTCTGCTCGTTTTCCTCTTTTCAGCTTTCTGCTTCTGCTTCTGCCCGCCCGCCCGACACCATGGGGGATGCCACACCGCTTGATACCCACCGAGAATTGCAGCGAGAAAGGGTTCAGCCGGATGAGTCACAAGAATGCCAACCTAGTCTTTCCAAGACAATGACCGGAAAATTTAATACGACTTGTACACGAACAACGTTTCAACACGCGAGAAATGTTAAATGTTCGTTCTTCATTCGACGAACCATTAGGTAACCATTAGATATTAAGATATGACGTAAGCCGGAACCGATCTGAAACCGAAAGGTAGGGATTACAACATATAAATAATAGATAAAGTGATACAATGCCTGTTTCTATAGCGTAAAAGTTTACATACGTGTTTCATATGAATTATTACGAAACGCTTTCCTACACTATCGTGTTTCTACACGATACACGTTCTTCACACCTATATATCCTGGAAATTAAACAAAGAAGACACAAAGCAGTGGTGTCTAGTGAAAAATTAACGTCATATTGTCAAAACTGTTATAGATTTCTGTCATATTGCTACGTAATACTATTATCTAGAAATCAAGCCAATTGGGAACGCCGAATATAGAAGAAACATAAATTAGGTTAAGATAATTCTATTAGTTAGAATATATTTCAGAAACGTTCAAGTCCGATAAAATTTTATGTCAATTTTATGCGGATGATACGACAGTTGGAAGTGGTGCGCGATTAAATTAAGCGGTTCGACGAATGGTAACCGAGTTACTACCAGTAACGAATTTTTCTTTTTTATCCAGTCTTTCCTCTCTGATCGTCTACACATCGCACTTGATAACTACAAATGAAACATTCTAAAATTGACTAACTAAGAGAGTGTTGCCGCATTTCTTGAATATTTGAAAGCATCAAATAGCTCATCCATTTAATACCTCCAACTCTGCTGTTCCAACAACTTCGTAATTCTATAAATGCAAACATTTCCAGCAAATGCAAAAGCTTTCAGACTATTGCGGATAAATGCAAGCATTCCATCCTATTCGGCTCGTCAATAATCGATATCACGTTGTTATAAAATCCTTCTTGCCTCATGTTCCCTTTCCCTGATGAATTTTGTACCTTGGAAATCGACAACAAACAATCCAAGTCTCAGCAAATCGAAGACATTATTACGTATCCCAAAATTAGACTAACATTTCGTTAATAACTTTCAAACTTTCGCGTAGATTTTGCGATGGCCTGCAATTTCGAAAAATCAATCCGAAAACCTAAGAGTCACATAGTGCAATCTTTGAAATTCCATCGGTACATAATGCGCTATACATACATGATACTTCCGCATCCAAAAACCGTTGAACATATATACAAATACGGTTTTCCTCTTTACGCTAATTGCTGACATTGAAAAGACCGAGAAAGATGTTAAAAGAAGCGGAAATATTGCTCGGTGGATAGAGAGAGAGAGAGAGAGAGACCAGTGCTCTCACCGCGAAGTAGTTGAATCCAGAGGGAACGCGGGCATTTGTCTGAAGTCGATATACCACCAAAGTGTAAACGGAAACGGATCTGCTGACATAGAAAGGTGACTGAACAGTAGTCGTCTTTGTATGCAAATCGCGCTCTGCTCGGTGACGTGAATCGAAGGAAAGGCGAGAAGCTGGCTCGACTTGAACGTTCGACTATCGGTGACTGGATTCTATCGGTTGACGAATTCCCTAACGATAACTATATTCGGCGAGTTGCCGTGCGCCACCGCAGAACTCCGTTGCTCTTACGCCGATACATTTCCCTCGACAAACATCAATGTCCGCATTCGCCCTCTTACACTCCACGTCTTCCGGATAATCCCGCGATTTGTAAAATCGCTTTTCCGGGCTGATCCCGGATCTGACGTCACACGGTGACACACTTACTTTTATTCGACTTGGTTATGCTAAGCAGCGCGCACGCGCATATTCCGCGCTCGCTTCAATTCGGACGGTGTTTCCGCGAGCGAAACGATCGATTCGAAAACAGCTTACCCACCTCGACGAATCGCACGAACAATCGGGAATTTTATCTCATTTTCCACCGGGATAATTCTTCTATTTCAACGTCCAAAGCAAAGAAAGAAGGCGAAGCGGGGAAAAAAGGATAACGACAATAACGTGTTCGCTGAGATTTCGCAGACCGTCCATGAAATTTTTGTACTCCGACGTAGTCACCTCCATCAGCGATCCTGAAATTTTCACGGAGAAAAATAGTATTTCACCAGCCGAAGGATAACCATCGATCACTCGAGCCGGGGGTGTGGGCAGGGGGAGGGGGGTTTACAACGTGGAAGGGGAGACAAAAATACGATTCCTTTCGACTTGTTGACTTTCCTAGAATTCACTCCCACGGAAGCCGAGGATTTCTTCGTTTGTCCCATATACCCGCTATACTTCCTCGTCCATACTATCCGCGTCCTTCACCGTACAGCAGCTTCATCAGAATTCCGTCGACTTTGCCAAGTTCAGAGAAAATCTATTCTGGCCGACGTTTCTTTTCTTCTGTCTCGCGCACTCGCTAAAAAGGCTTTGCTCGACGTATGTGCCACAGGTATATTTATTATTCCTCAGATATACGTATTTCCGATACGAGGATGTGTGCATTTAGGAAATACAGCGTGCCATGTGGAATACTAATCGTTTTCAGATGTCAGAAGTAATCTAACCCCTTCATTTTTTTTCTCTTTTCTTTTAAATAAAACGCGTTACATTTCTTTCTGTGTGACGCAAAACCAAGCGAAATCCGTCTAACATTCAACACACAGTCATGGCGGAGAAAAAGAGACAAGGTAATCGTCGATCTTCAAGACAAATATTATTCCGAAAAATTGGATTACCGTTATCGGCACTCGCCAAACGTCAGTGGCAGCCTCGAGTGTCGACACGTGCGTCCGTGGCTGCGTCTGGGAAGGCCACGAGTGGCCTGCGGTCTCGCCTATCTCGCCCCACCGACATCCAATTTCTTTTTTCTCTCCTTCCTGACGTCCCTTGTGAAATTCCCCGACTCGCCGAATTTTCTGCGCGATATCTCAATTCTGTTTCCTCGCCGTGCCGCACTTACCCTCGCTTCAGATCGGTTAAGCGCTGCCTCCTTCGAGTTGCGAGCTACCGAGATCTGCCGCCCGTTTTCATGGGATTAAATCTGTGCCACAAGGGTGAACAAAATTCGATTTCAACAAGCGACGGATAATCTTTTCTTTAGCCAAGATCGTCGTCGGTGACGAGTAAAAACCATACTTCGGTGGCGCCACAAGATCCTCGGATCTAACAGACGCGTAGACAAACGTCGCGTGTAGTTTCGCGGTTCCTCGAGTGCCAAAGTTTATATCGCGTAAGCAAGAAAAATGATCCGCGTAGGGCCAAGCTGGAACAAACAACGAGCGGGCAAGCAACGACGAGAAAAAATGTACAAGTATCGTGTGGGACCCAAGTGTTTCGGTGGAGATCGTAGAGAGAGGAGTTTTAGAAGGGAGACAGGAGTTGCGAAAAAAGAGAAATTAAGGATAGGAAGAAGGGAAGGTGAAGAGAGAAAGAGCTCGATGTTAATGCTCCCTTTGATATCATGGTATACAGCGGCGGTTTCGTAATACCGGGATTAATACAACCCCGAAGCTTTGGCCCTATACCAGTTTATAGAAAACTGCAGCCACACACCTGCTGACTTACAACACCATTGACAGTCGCTACACGTGCAGTTTCACGTCAAAGGGAATCGAAACGGATTAAATCATCCCCAAAGTGTTTGTCTTTCGTCCTTGCTATTTTAAACGAACGTAAAATTAATCGAGTTGTAAAGAAACTTGTGAAATACTACGAATGACACAAGTAAATTCGCGGTGAATTTGTCTTGAAAACAGTAGTTGCGGAGTAGCACGGCGTGGCATCGAAAGAATCGAACCGAGATTAAATCACCTTTCAACGTGCTTTCGTTTTCGCTTCTGGCGAATGTTTCTGACCGAATTAAAAAGCGCACGAATAGCGTACGCCACTATAAAAGCGTTTCACAAAAATTGAATACGTGTCTGGTTCCACAGGCATCGGAAATCTTCGTTCTGTTGCAAACTGAAACGTCATGGCTGCTTTCGTCGCACACATACCTGTAGATAATGTGAGCATCGAGCAATGCGCCCCGGTGCAATTTCGTTCCTCCGCGATTGGAAACATGAACGTAAAGCTCTTTTGCCTGTTTTTCTCTTTATCTTATTTTTCCGTAAATGATCCCCGCTGATCGTGCATGATCCTTTGTAAACATATTGGAAAGGATTACAGAGTTTTTGGACATCGTCTCTATTCATTTCCTTTACCCCTTGTTGTTATGTTTTTCATTCTTCTCGTCCCTTTTTTCTATTTTTCTTACCATATCTGTTTTTCGTTGTTACAAATATCGCGAAACATATCGCTGAAACTGAGTGCAAATAAAATCGTGCGCGTGTGAATATAATGGTCTAAGACAGAATAGATCCGACGGTTTCTGTCGAAAAATATTCCCTTCCATTTCACGCAAATGTCCGATTTCAACGTGGATTTGCGTCGTTTCATGTTAAAATTAAAACGTACTGTTGGCAAAAAGCTCGTATGATGAATTACGCGAGACCGGATTACATTCCACGCACGATAGATTACAACACGCTGTTCCACATCTTCTGTTAAATCAATAATGTATCGGTCTGGACCAACGCAGCGCCAATCATAGCTCGTGCCCGACATTAAATCCTTCCGCATCGTAATGGCGAAAAAGCTTTTTCATCGATGTACGACTCCCTTTTGTAGTTTCCCTCGGTCTCTAATTAATATATTCATTGACGAAGCTACGGATCGATGGCAGTGCTGCGACAACGCAATTTATTAACGGTAGAGGAACTTGGTACGTGGTGCCTGATACCATAATCCATTGGTTTTCATTCGCGGCTCGTAAATGAAACCCTCTACATCGAACGCAAAGAGATTTTCTTTCCAGCCACCCTATATCCGTGGCAAATCCACTTAACTTAAATCGGATAAAGTTTAAGTTTCCGCCAGTTTATAATACCCTCGGCAGTTAAGAAGAGATGTATGTGTATCCACAAACCATCAAAATCTGTACTTTCTGCTGTAATAACAGCCGAAAGGGAAATACGACACAACGCTATGTTACATTTCTCCTGTACATATACATATACCTAAAGTTACAACCATATGACGTCAACTAACTAAGATGCAAAGTTATCAAAAGCGTGATACGGCGGTGAAACAAGAACGCGACCAAACAACGCGGAAACCCGAGCTCACCTTAACTTCGTAATTATTTCAGAATATAAATCGATAGGGATAGGTGATATATAATGTATATAAGATCGTAGAAAGGTAAGTTCGTTACACGTGTATCGTGCGTTACACTGAGCTGCGAATAACAAGATGAAAAGAGGCAACTCAAGTACAAATGCAGAGCAAGTGCATTTCACGGGCTACGGTATTTCAGAAATTTCCCGATCTCACCCCTCTCTATCGACGTTCCTTTACCACCCTCTTTCTCCATTGCGCCAAACGCCCATCCAGCCTGCCAGTCGCCACCGCCACCCCCCCCCCCCGCCACCGCTGGTATCCAAGTCTCCATTATACGAGGCGGGAGGATTACTGTGCAGTTTTTCGCATAGGCGACCTACACGTATTTAAGGAAAAAAGGGAAACCCGGTCGATCTTTGGCTTTATATTTTCTTGGATACCCAGTCGAGACAATAACTACCCTCTTCCCGTGAGCGGAATTGCGAATGCCGATTTCACTGAATACCATCTGCTCAACAACGAATTGGTTAAAATCGTACGAGAGCCGGGGATCTCTTCGCGATTCTACACATAATTGCGATTACCCAGTCAATCCTCCATTCATTTATACCTGAATGGGAAGAATTTAGATCTTCAGGTGGGAAACGTTTTATCGAAGGAAGGAACTCGAATAAATTGTATCGTTCTTTTTGTTTTCATTTCTCCTCTCTATTTTATTCTTATTTGCGTCGTGATCCCGATGTTACGGACGATCTGTTTGTTCAAGGAATGAATGGAATTCAAAGAGTCTTAAACTGCTCGCTGTTTAGCCAACCAACTTTCGTGGAAACATCTCGCATCCTATCCTTTTCGTAAAAGATACGGAAAAGGAGGGTCGAAACTGAAATCTTTCCCCGTTCAAAAATTTACCGATGACAATTTGGTTGATGGAAGACTTTTCATTTCCATGAATCATGTAGCACGCCTTAAGCGTTCTCAAATGTCGTGAACCACTCAAGCGACCCTTCGTTAGCGTCTCGACCCCAACGTTTCCCCATGGCCGAGTTTTGAATTTTTTATTTCCGTTTGGTAATCGCGAACAGGAGGAACAACGAGGGAGAGAGGTCTCGCGTTTAGGAAACACGTCGATTGTCACGGACACGGTGTACGCACCTTCAGAACGCAGATGTATGCACGATGGAAGCAACCACGTGATTCGAGCGCGAACTTTCCGACCTACCACGGAATTCACGTGCGATAACGCGACTGTGTTCAACGGATTGCACGAGCGTCCAACTTAACATGATCGATAGAATTGGTTCGATCGCTCTAACGATCTATCTAATTATACATAAAATTCGTCGAGTCGACTTCTTGCTTCCACCTATATAGGATCACGAAACTATTCCAAGAATTGTAGATACCTTCTATGAATATTTTGTTATGTGTGTTACTCGAAATTTCATTTATCTCGGTAAAGCTTGAAACGAATCCGACATTATATACAAAAATTACCAAATATTTTATACGAATACATAGGTATATATTTCGCAACAACTGCAAAAATATTTAAATAATTACCAAATCTATATATTTAATACATATAATTTTTAAAATGACTATTTATTTTGGATATTAATTTTTTATGAAATATTGATTTTTAAATAAATATCTTGTAATATTTATTTACATTTTTAGATTGACTTCAAAAACCAATATAATCATGACAGTTTCATTACAATGTCAATGAAATTTCGAAATATTTCGTACACCACGACTATATGGACACAAACATGCACCATCTATATGAATCTATATAAAATTTCTACGAAAAATTACGAACTGAATTTCCACACTTTAACAGTCCAAATGTTTTACATGATTCGCTTTACACGATCTTTTTTAACACGTATCACGATAGCCTTAGGTACCTCCGATCTTATAGGAGTTAATAATAATGGAACAGACTAATCGAGAAGAGAATACGACTATCTGATACATTGAAACATCATTTCACTGTAAATGATACCAATTTCAAGAAATTTACACAATTTCGAAATGATTTGAGAACTTGCATGGTTTGTTATATAGCATTATTCAAAGAAAAAACAAAACATACGTGGTCACAACTGATACAAAGCAATTTGTATCGGATGGAGGATATTTCGAACGTCGAAAGTGATTCTTTTCTGGTAATAAGAAAATACATTCGTTCTAATGTAATAAAGACGATAAAGGAGACGAATTTTGAAAAAAAGAAAACGTTATCCCTTTTCTTTTTCATATCTTTATCGAATAAAATGTTGTTATCCAATGCAATGCTATATTTTTAATTGCTATTTCTATCGTTTACTTTAATTTAACAATTTTGTTTCGCAATATTTTTTTACGCGGTTTTTTTTTAACGGTACACACCCACCGTGTAAAAAGAGTGCCAGGTGTAAATAAATCATACGTTTCACAACTCGGCGGTACAGTTCAACGAGAAGAATCCAGGGAGCAAATTGCGTTAGGCCGAAGCAAGGAATGAACAAGAAGACAAAAGGATTGTATTGTGCCAATTATAGAGAGCCGGTCAAGAAATGGTCTCACGTTCCTTTTCAAGTTGACGAAGGGATCCGGGGAAGTAATAGGGGAGAGCCGGATTTTCAAGGCGGACGAGCCGCGATACAATCGAGCCGGTACAGCTCGGTCTTAGAAAGTTCAAAGTGCTGTATTGCGTGTGCACACGCGTGTACGTGTGGAAGGGTGCAGGTGCGGGTGCGGCACCGATACACGTACACCAGGGCCTCTCGGTGTTTGCGACGTACAGGTACATAGCCCCGGCGTGGCGCAGGTTTCACGCTCGAACGACAACGCGAACGGACGTTTGAGCGTGGCAGCAGGTAAAACGTGAACAGGAGCTGAAGCAGGTAACCGGTGCGCGTTGTGCCTGACAGCTATGCAACCATGTCTCTCTCTCTCTCTCTCTCCCTCCCCCCTCTACGCCTCTACGTTTTACATGATCGCTTTTCCAATTTCTGTCCCTCAACCCATCTTCCCATCTTGTATCCTTTCTGTGTGCGGTATGTGCGTGCAGGATTAGGAGAAGTTAGAAGAATAAATAAAAGTCGAGTGCAAAGAATCGAAAATAAAATGGAAACAAAGCCGTAGGGGCGGAGATGAGATAAAAGATGAACAAATGGAACGAAGATAAAAAAAGTGCGTGGGTAGACGTAGAAATAGAGAACGGATGCGATAGGGAAGAAAGTACCTTCGTACTTTAAAGATGGGAAAGAGAAGAGAAATGGCTGACGGAACACGCGTCGAAAGCACAATTCCTACTTCGAGGAGAGATTTCGAGATCTCTCATTGCTGATCGAATCGTTCGTGCATACTTCGCAACCGGGATTAATCCGGCTGCGACTAATTCGAGAATTGGTTGCAAACAGAACCGATGTTACACGAAACCAGACTTGTACACTACTGTCCGCTATTCGAGGCCGACCGATTTGATTCAGAGATTTCACGAGATTCCACTTACGCGAGTCTTGTAGCGCCCAAGCAATTCGAGGCAACCTGTCTACCGTAGTTTATGACTCCGAGTGGATTTAACCTTTGCTGATTCCAACTTCTGGATGATTCAGTCGGTCCGAACATTCAGGTCTCTTCTTGTTATTCGAATAAATATTGTAGAAATTTGATTTACTGATACTCACTGAAAAATATAGTGAATATAAGTGTTGAAACAATCTTAATCTCTGGCCTCGATTATCCATCCATCTCGTGCGTTATAAACATTCATATACATTCCCGGTGTTAGAATATTCTTAAAGTACACTAAAGATAAATTTGCATAAAGACAAATTCTATTTTCACCTACGTTGCACGACGACGAAAAGAATTTTGCAATTCGGATCGTTGTATTCATACGAGAAAGATCTATATAGATTACGACCCATCCTTTGAAAAAATAACGACGCAATCGTGCCTCGTAATTGCCATATCTCCGATGCTGTTCACATTGAAATAAACAACAATTGGGTCTTAGGACAATCCCATGTGTTCATAACCGGTAAACAATGTACGATATCTTATGCGTACACTGGGTATATGGGATGCAGCAGCGGCGAACGTCGCAACTCGCAAGGAAACCATTTCCTGCATAAAACAAAAGGTGCGCAACACGATATCCCGCGAGTTTCATACGCTTACGTCTCGTACATATTTCAGGCACGTCCTGCACTTCGAGATACAGAATCGTATCAGGATGCACCGACCCGCCGCATTTTGTTCAGCGCGCGCGCGTACACGCTGCACGCGTGCAATCCTTCTTCTTTTTCTCGCGTCCATTTCACTCGTACTCCAAAAACGAAATCTTCGCTTCGGCTCTGTTATCAACCGTGCGCCTCGTTTTAAAACTTTTTCTTGTTAATTTTCACATTTGGCGCTCGCGACTAAATAGCTTGCAAGCGGAGTAAAAAGAGGAAGCAAAATGAAAGAGAGAAAGAAGTATTTACGTTTCATTCTTAGCTTCCGTCGGTGAAGACATATGACATTGCGCAAACATAACTATTATGGTACGGTATTAACAACCAAATAACAAACAGTTCAACAATCAAGTAGCCCAGTGTTGAAGCAACGGACGAAAGCTTGAGAAAAGTGGTAGGTGAAAATGATATATTTACAGAGGTATGATTTCAAATTTTCGAGCTTATTGAGAGGAAAGAAATTAAAACAGTAATGATCGTTCTGGAAATCGTTTGCAGTAGAGAACTCATTTCATTATGTGTTGTTGTAAGAAGATTGAACCAGTCGGTAGAACGACCGATCTCTAAAGCAGAAGACTACTTATATCTGAGAAATCAGACTGAGAAACATATGAAAAGGATATATAATAATAAAGAGAAGAACAAACTTGTACAAAAATGTCTTTAGATCCACGAATATATACCTTTATAAATCCACGTAATTTCCATGAAAAACAACGAACTGATCAATTTACTAAATTAAAATAGATAACAATACATGTAAAATAAAATAAACTCATCCAACTATCAAACATGGGAGACAATGCCTGGCAATGTTTTGTCTGTTACATATCGTCTCTTGTAACGAAAACAAGGGCCGAAAGTTGTTGTTTAGGGCGGACGGAGGAGAACGCTTTCATTCGTTGAGTTCAGTGAGTTGGGAACTAGGCGTTGATAGAAGTAAGTATTGTACTTATCTGTAAAGGGTCGCCTAGCGATGCACAGCACACGCGTGCAGTTCTATTTAATATTTCGACTGGGCATATCGTATATCCAAGAGGCAGTGCACAATTCCGTATCAGGTTCCTTTGTATGTTCGAAGTATAACCATCATAATAGGCCTGTCCCTTGCTCTCTATCCGTGCGAGAATACAATTGCTCGGGGAGGTCGTCTCTGTACGAATGCCATTGATTGCACAAGTGGCGCAACTTGCATTCTCGAGTGGTAATTGGTCAGGCTGTGCGGGCTCTGTGGCTTGTTGCGCGATGCATCTTGGGTTTATCGACCTCGGAATGTGGAAATTGGCTTCGCTTACGTCGAGAAAAGTATTATAGATCCTTCAACCATTACGCCATTCGTCCTTTCTTCGTCGGCGAAATATAAGGAACCGAAAATGGCCAGCAAGACGCGATTTAGACTTCGAGCGCCTACTGAGTCCAGGAAATCACTGGGAGAAACGTAGGAAAGCAAATACGAATATAATAAAAGACACTTTATACAGAATCACAGAAAAATTGGCTCGCGATTCCTTCCATTCGCCTGTTAGCCAGATATTCATCGAATCGAAAGTCGGATATTATTTCCAGAACAGTAGTTAACGCACAAGCTTGTCGATGCACGAAAACAGAATGCACCGAAAGCACGATTATCGTGGATAACAATAAAAATACGAAGCAGGAAGTTGGCATTAAGCTCGGCTCTGTGCTCGCATGAAATATTTTGACAACTGGCTTAGTTCGCTGCCACTGAAAAATTTCCTTAACGCTTGAGTTCCGGCGCGAAGAAATTTTTCTATTTACGCAGAGAATATTCATGCACGCTGGCTACTCGACCTATTTCACTGCACATTTCGGCATCCTTCCGAGGCAGCTGTATCCGGTCGAAATGGTCGCAGAAAATATCACGATGAATTTACTTCATCGGTCGAGTTTTCATCGTTACATCCACCTTTCCGTTTCTAACCGCAGTGTATAGTAAGTAAATACTTGCAAACGATATGGAAACTTTTCGTAAACGTTTCTCTCTTCCTATTTCAACACACCAAAATGCTTAGGTTTGCAACGATCTCCTTGTGTTCGCATCAAGTATCTTGCGCTTAATATAGAAGCCAAGCAGCTGCGATATAATTTTGCATTATCAAACATCGCATATATAAATAATCATTTCCTTGTCTATTTGCATTTCGAGTTACAAGATATTCATCGAAATAATTCCAGATTTAGGAAACGCCTTACGTGTAAACCTTTTCGTTTCCGAGCACCCAGTGTATAGAAAACGTTCGTGCAAAAGTTCTCTCGCGTGTCCCCCTCCCAAGTATAGCCTAACTATGCCATACATACAGCCAGGTTCCTGTAAAGGCATTTAGAGTGGCGATAATGACGCCTACATTTTACCCTTCGTCGAAGAAACCCAGTGTTTCGGACTATCTAGCGAGCCATTTTTTTCAGCGTAATTTTCTGCTACCTAATCTTGTTGATAAGTCAACAATGATCACGACGAGATTAAGGCCGCTGCTAATGAACAATAATTACGAGCGTTAAACGTTTAAAGAGAGGAAGGTAGGGGGCGTGAGCGAGGAGTAATTTCACCGTTGCCGCTTTAAAACTACAAATTCAACCGAAATTTATTCCCCGTAAACCGGGGGCTGCTAATTACGTTGCCGGATAACAAAAATATAAATTCGTTGAAATTAAGTTGCACGTAGGAACAGTAAGAGTGCAAATAAGTAAATACGGTCGCTCGTTAATTCAGGTTTATTTCCCTTATATGTCGGAAAGGATTAATATTGTTCGTATGATTTAACCGACCCTGAAAAATGGCCCTGTTATTTTTCATTATCATTCTCGGGCTGCTTAGTCGCCTTTTCTTTTGTTCCTTCCAACCGCGTTTCAAGCCGCACCCCGTTGAAAATCAAAGACCAACGCTGCAGGGGAAACGTCGATGTCATCTAATTACATTAATAAGAAAAAAATATGATCATTGCGACGCGATGCGATGATTGCGCGCTTCCTCCAATTAATTTCACGCGATTGTATACACGGGACTCTAATTTAAATGAATAAATTACGTCTGCGCCTCCGCTTAAACGGGTCGTCCCATATTTATGACCGCGTCAAATACATATATTATCGTTACTCGTCGTCCAGCCAGCAGGAAAATTACAATTTCAATGACGAACGTGTAAATTATGAAATAATTTGGCCTCATCGTAGATTATTGCATTCGTCCGTCCGGTCGTTAAACATTGGCCCTGTTGCTTGTTCAAAACGCGACCGTTGTCGTTCCGTCGAGGAGTCCCGATTACGATATAAAGGCTCCGGTGGTAATTCGTCTAACGTGCAAATCGTTGATCCGATTTGCGTCGAGTGACCAGGTCACAGCGTGAACCGCCGCGGTCCTATTTTACTTACTCGAGAGCGTGCGACCACTTCCACGATGAAATCGCTAGATAAGACCGCTCGTTTCCACGTGCTTTATCAAAATAAAGGATACGATATCGTGGTTAAGGTAGTTACAGCTCTACTCGCCTTAGTCCGTGCGCTCACAAAAAAAATTGTTCGCCACACGAACCTTTTACCTCGGTTATTCAACACAACTCCGACGGAATATCTCTATACATCGCGAGAAAGGTGGAAGTTCTGTATTGAATATAAACGGTTCGAGAAATAACGAACAAATATTGGAAATCCGTAGCAGAAGCATTAGAGGGAGTGACAAATGGTGTAATATTTTCGTAACCTTTACGCCTCGTAGAAACAATCAAATCTCTCGTACGTTCCGTCGAAATCGAGTCACAAGGTGCGAGCTCTGAACCACCGCTGTGGTTGCAAGTGTATCGCACGTACATGTGACGCATGCACGCCGCTATAGGCTGCAGCTTGCATGGAGCCATTGCATGCACCGCGAGATTGCATAATGACATAATATTCATAGCGGTGCCGTTATGCTCGCGACCGAGTAGGTAATAAGGGTGTCGGGGAGAAAGACGAAGCGAAAGACGGTCTAGAGAGAAGGAGGAGAATCGAGGAGCTGAGAGGGAGGAACTGAAGAGGCGGAGAAGATAGAAGGTAAAATGGAGAGAAGGAGAGAGAGAGAGGGAGAGGGAGAAGAGAAGAGAAGAGAATCTCGTTCCTGATGGAAAGGAGAACGAGCCAGTTGCTGAATATACGAAGGCAGAAGCTGAGGCAGGTGACGGAGGTTATAAAGGTGGTAAGAGAGAGAGGGAGAGAGAGAGAGAGAGAGGGGGGGGGAGAGAGAGAGAGAGTGAGTACATTGGAAGGGGAGCGAGGCTGACGGACGGCGGACACATTTTTAATTAAGACAGTTTCGAGGCGTAATTAATTTTACGACGGCGCTACCTAACGACCGGTCTTTTGCCTCCCACCTTTGCTCCCTTACCTCTTCTTTTCTCGGAGTAACTCTACTTCGAGCTTCCGCAACGTTTCCGTCGATTCTGCACCACCGCCAGAATTTCCACCCGGCCGCACCGTCGCTTCCCTCTTCGCCGCTTTTTAATAACACTGTTTTCGTCCCTAGCTGCCTCTCGTAAGCGACACCAGCTTCTTCTACTCCTCCGCCATGGTGTTGCCGGCGCGCATCATCACTTTCCTTTTCCGCTCTGGCTTCTCACGTTCGCTCGTGTCCTCTCGCCGCGCCAGCAAACTTTTCGAGCATTTTGTTGGCTCGAGTAGAGTCGCGCATCTGGAGCCCTGCTGCACACCTCTAGCCGTCCCCGACTATCCTCACCATCGCACACATCTTGACAGTTAAGAACGCGCTATCCAGCATCGACCATTGTTTTCCAGCGTTTATTTCCCACTGATTCCACCGAGACTGTTAAGGGTGTAGCAGCGAGCTTGATAAATTCCAGCAGAAACAGCCAACTTTTCTCGCGGAGGAAGCAAAGTTCGGACAGATAGAAAAGAGCCCCGTATCACCGTGTATTTTTGACTTTTTATCTCGCACCATCTTTCCGTAACAACATGCGCGCACCCCGTCGAACGACAAGAACGAGGTCAAAGCATAAATTACCGAGCGTCAGGCGATTTCTCTGCATCCTCCGGAGGACGCTGTCTCTCCGCCATCTATTCCCCTGCCCTGGCTCCTCCATCCCAGTCCATAGACCCTCCTTCTGCCAAAAATCGAAGGAAACTTTCATCCGCGCCCCCCGTGCAACGTCCTGGATTTATAGCCACCACAAATTACGTGTTGTGCCGGAGAAAAATATTCCTCTTCTTCGTCGAGCTGTTGGAAGCTTGGATCTTCTTGCGAAACTTTCTTCTCAGTTACTTAATCGAGCCAAGAGATGTCTACCCATCCGATCGAATTAAATAATTCTCGTTATAGATATTCTGTTCCAGCCGAAAAAGTGGTTAGTACGAATTTCATTCGATAAATAGGAAACACTTCTTTCAGTAAGAAATCTTTCTTTGAGTAAAATGTCTATGATCTTAAGCGAACGCGCATTGTTAACTCACGCTAGAAAATACTCTTAATAAAGTATTCGTACACAGGCGAGCGTCTAGTCTTTAAACATTGCAACGAGTAGTGGACGAGAATGTCGTAAACAACCCCGAGTGTCGTCCCAGAAAAAAAAAAAAAAAAAGGAAGAAGAAGAGAACGTTGAACGCTCCACTCCGCGGCTTGGAGGTTTTTAACGATTCACCCTTTGTAGTCTTCTTACGACACCGTAACGGATTATCGTTTTTTCAACGAAAATTTCAAGATAAAGAGACGAAGCGGAATGGATAGACGGCCGAGAAGAGGAAAGCAGGCTGACGCTCTATATTCGTGGCCAAGTTACTGTATTATGCATAATAATCCACGAGCGGCCGCATTGAATTAAAAATGTTAGAGAAGCTTCAGCAGCCATCTCTGGTGCTACGTGCGGTAAAATATATAAAGCGTATTGACGTAGACTGCGAACGATAAAGTAATAAGATCAGCGTCAGCGACTGACCTGTCTGCATAATTTTAGTCGGTCGTTCACCATCGTGATCCTCCCGTGTCTGGAAGGAACCGCGATGAACGTACATTAAGTGCCGTATATTAAAATCAGCCGGAAGCAAACTCCTCTCCATTCCTTTTTCGGTAATTTGAATTTAAACGCTATTTGCTACCACAACGCTTCGCGATTTATTTCCGTAGAATAACGTAAAATGTATAGGGTGTATCTTAACCTCCCCTCTCTTTCTCTCGCGAGTTTCTCTTATTTTTTATTACTTTTACGACCACTCTAAAATTCTACGTGCTTACGCGCTCCCGTCTCGTAATAACCATTAAAAGCACCAACGAAATGTTTTTCCTCGTCTAGGTATAGTAAATTCCTCCTTGCCGTTACACATATCCTCGCGCGTTTTCTAAAAGTGTTTTCTAACACGCTGCTTCCTACCTCGTCCGACCTCGAGTGGAGAGTTAATTACGCGCACGCGGGAAAAAATCTATAGCGCGGCTAGCCAGGCAAGACGCGCGAGTTTTTCTTCTTTTCTTTACGGTCAGCGCTAGTAATTCAGCTGAAATAACGGTCGACGGTCCGTCGGTTTATCTGGCCATTAAAGAAAACGACCTGTTAACGGACGTGCACGCCGCCACCAACCGCTATCCAATAAATGTCCTGCTAAACACCCGGACCTGCCTTACGTGTCTATCCTGTCATCCACGCGTGGAACAACCATATCATTTACCATCTCTCGAGTCGATCGATAACAAAACCACGTTCCGATCGTAATCTCTTTATTTTTCTCCGGGGGTACGTCCGATACTTCGTATGTCGTAAACTTTTCTCTGACTTGTATATGTATCTCTTCGATTGCCGTCGGAAGGAATATCTTCTCCACCGGATGCTTCGTATAAAAGGACAGACAGAATGACACATCGACGGAGAAAAAAAGGCATTTGCCCGTTATTTCGTTCGAGGGTTTCGCGCGATTTAACCTCTAACAGATACTTGCCTCGCGCGAACCAGTGACAGTCTTGAACTAACTAAATTACGTGCAATGCGTGTGATTATTCGAAACGACACGTTTCTTAGTACTTGTGATCGAGTCGTGAGTAGAAGTTCTTTTCATATATAATGGAGAAATAGTGATACGTAAACCAGGGCAGTTTATCACCATGTTTCGTGCATGGGAATAGTATGCAGGTTGCTGCCAAGAGCAAAATGTAAGCGCCAACAGGAGCATCAAGTCACCGTCGGGTCCTGCAGGATAATATTTAGTATTCCCGTGGCGTCGACTGTCGCGGCTTATAATATTTCGCGTCATATTAATATTCCAGAGGGATGCTAGCCATGCAGGCGACAGGAGAGAGGGCGTCCAGGAGGACCGGGACGACCGGTGCAGCTATTGCAGCTACCCAGTGCCGTATCTTGCTAATGCTGATATCGAGATTTTCGTCGCTATACTTTACCAAGACGAAAGGAATAAATAGGCGTAAAGATACATTGGAGGAAATCTGGGAATATTTAGTAACCTCGTATGATTAAATCTCGGCACTTTATGCTCTTCAAAATGAATACCGTAATCGATTAGGGCAGACTGTAGGATACTTAAATTTAAAAACAGTGGATTAAGTATACAGCGCCTACAAGAAATACTATTTGCATATACCCTCGTTTTCCAGCAAAGCGTTTTTTAATTAAATACATATTATACTTTATTTTCATAGTACTAAATTTTTATACTCGTATGAAAGTATAATTAAATAATAGGAAATTTTATATACGTAAAACTATTTAATTAGTATTGACATAAACGTTGTAATAAATACAATAATGTACAAGTAATTTTTGTAGTCTCTATAGTTCTTAAACTAGGATCCTTATGTCTTATCAGATCTCAAATTCTGACAGTGTTGTCAGAAAGATTATAACGATGCAACTATTTTCTCAAGCATTATCTTAGGACTAAAGGACTTGCATTACCCTCGAAAGTTGAAAGCCGAGCGAGAGAAGTTTCTCGAAAAAGTTATTTCCACTTATTTATACACATGTTCTAGCAACTCGATTATCCGAATCGCGATCGGTTAATCACAGGCATGTAAATAATTACACGCGCAAAAAGCAAGAACAATATTTATCACCTAATCCGCAATTTTTCTTTCCACATCGAACACGCAACAAAGGCGGCACTGCCGAAGCGCAAACATTATCTAAATGTTAAAACAATGAATCGATCGTTTCGCCTGGCACGCAATAAATCGCTTTCGTGCGCCTCCATCCCTGGTTGTGACGAAGATGCAAAATCTGTGGCGGGTAACGAGCCTGGCCGAATCAATTTGCGCAAAGCGGTTTGTAAATGAATCGAATATCCAGTATAAATCATCCCTAACAAAGAACGCACCGATACGTCGTTCGCGCACCCCGCCGTGATTACAGCCACTCCTCCTCCTCGGTTTATCGCTGATCCTTCCCTTCCCTACTCTCTCCTGCTCTACATCTTCTCTCTGTAAGTAAATAAACCTTAGCGACCCTGCTAGGATGTGTTTGAACGCGTCTCATGAGCACGTGACGATGTCGTAACGTCGTCAGGGTGGTTAAACGACCGGGAACGACGTCTTTAACGAGGCACTCCCTAACTAGGTCGGTGAATCGATATC
Source organism: Bombus vancouverensis nearcticus (assembly GCF_051014615.1). Classification (NCBI taxonomy): domain Eukaryota; kingdom Metazoa; phylum Arthropoda; class Insecta; order Hymenoptera; family Apidae; genus Bombus; species Bombus vancouverensis. The sequence continues at coordinate 1,669,326 of NC_134928.1, read as the reverse complement.
TCGCTGGTGAAAAATCAATTTTTAGGTCAACCTCTTAATCTTTTACGACGTATATCATCAAGATTTATGTCGAAGACCGTTCGTCCGATTAAATGAAATTAATAAGGCTACATACACAGAGAAAAATTTCGCTTTTGAAGAAAACAACGCTATCTTTTGACAAGCTGTGACGCTAAAATTGACCTTGGATCGTAGATAAAGCGAGAGAGACAGGAAATGAAAGCTGTCCGACAGACGGGAAACGCGTTACTTACTCGCTATTTCCCTCGATCGTTCCCTTCCTTCTTACCGTCGCAATTATCAATTCGAAATCGTGACGCGAATCTAACCAGCCGAAAATTGATTCCGCAGCGGTGCGCAACATCGGAGCCGTTTAAAGACGGGCTGGGATGCGGGGGTGGAGGTTTAATAAGGAGAACGAGAGAGGAGTGCCGGAATGAGAGAAGGCCAAGAGGGTGAAAACGGTGGCGCGAGGAAGACGCCGAAGCCGAGAGTGGATGGAGAGATTTAAAGGGAGGCAAGCAACGGAAGGGACTGGCTCGCGGTAGACGAAGCCATTTACGGGCACGTAAGCGGTTTCCATTGTCTATGGAGGTATAATGGAGTAATCTCGCGGTGATGCGCCGCCGCCACCGAGGCCGATAGTCAAATTACGCGCCTCTTACAAGTATATACACAGAACCGCTATAGCGACCCTTCCGGCCAGGACCGGCAGGGTCAGTCAGCACCGGAATATGTACACCAACCTCTGCCAGTGCCGTAACTACAAAATCGGGGGCACTGCGTTATCGACCGGTAACGCGGTGACCAAGCTAATATATAATTAGCGATATCACGCTGTAATACGAACTCGGTCCGTTTGTGTCCGAGCCTCTGCACTTACGGCTATTGAGTTTCTACTCGTGATTGAGCCACGAACGCTCGAGCATCGGTACACGCCATTGTGTACGTTCGACGTGTTACTTTGATTGCGCGAGATATTTCTGAACTAAGCCCCGGAGAAACGAGAAAGAAAGCTTCCACGACGTTAATTTGTCGACCGAACGACTCGAACCATATGTTTCTATTCCCGCGTCGCCAACTATTTCGCGATTCGCCGTCTCTTTTCTCCGATTCATCAATCACGTCCAACGCGGTTCGAAAGAGGGAAAGATTGCCCGCCGGCTGGTAGGAAATCTTCGAAAGACTGGTACGGTTAAAAGCACCGAAATAGGATGTTCCATTTAGGATAGTGACCACAGAGAAGGAAGGCAATGCGCGCGTATCATACGTAGACCGCACATAACTACGCGCAGACGTACATCTTTCTCATGACCGTTAACGAGTGTTTGTGCAAGGTACACAGAAACGGGAGTCGGTGTGTGTGTGCGCGCGCGATGGTTACAGCGATATATCATCGCACGTCCAGAGTCATAACGTGACGCGCAACACGCGGGCGCATCAGTCATTTAGCCGCAAATGGAATCTGCTTCCTTCCTCTTGCAGCGTTTCCGCGCCTTGTACGCGGTATTTTGTACGTCCACCAACATTGTACGCGTGTATGAGTGCGGTTATTCGTCCACCGGACAAGAGAAAGGGAGAGAAAGGAAGGGAGAGAGAGCCCGGCGTAACGAGCTGCCACCCAACCAGAAATACCCCTTCCAAATTCGTAAAACCGCCCTCGACGCACCAGCCACGATGTTAATTGATGGCTGTAAGGGAGGAATATCAATAACGATCAAGCCCGTTTATGAACCTATAAATGTTGTTTCGCGACCCGGGTTCATTAGTATTAATCGAGACTAGCTAATACCAAAACCGTCTATCCAACGATGATTTATGTCAAAAGAGACTTCGAGGAAATCTCGATTTAAGGCACAACTTCTCTGTACAACGGACCAATTTCCTCGTTCAATGCAGAATCTTCTAACACGTGATAATTCGCTTTCTACGATCGAGAGGAAAAACAGAGCTGATTCACCGAGTCGGTTATATTATATCTTTGGAACGTTAGAACGGATAAGCTTTGCAAACACTGTGAAATTCATGTCTCGAGTGTTTCGTGTCACGTTCTAAAGGATTATGAATGAACCGATTGGATGAACAAGTCACAACCACAAAGAAAGCGGCAGAACAAAAGCGAGCTAAAGGAATCCTGTGAGGTGAAATGCAAGTTCTTCCGAACCTTGAGCGAATGAGAAATTGTTGGCGCGTTAAAATTCGCACGGCCAAACACGTGCGATAGAATCGAATCCTTCGAGGTGGAAAATTTCACGAAAGGACGACGCGGGAAGCATACGTGGCCCACAAAATTTTCTGGAGACGCCAGCGAGAAGGCAGCTATTGCATCGCTTGCCTCTCTCACCTAGGCGCCGAGCTACTTCCACTTTGAGTCAACGGTGTTTCATCCTTTCACGCCCATCTAGCCCTTTTTCGACTACGCGTTTTCTCCTTCGCTTAATAGACTTTAACGAGTCGCGGAACGTGGCGAGAAGGAGGGAAGAACCGATAGGGGGCGCCGTGGTTAAATTAGAAAACTCTCGGGAGGCCAATACCGGGGGAATATTTAAATTAGGTGAACGCCCCCGCACAAGGGCCTATCCTTAATGAGGTGGATGAACGATCGAGAGTTTTCGGTGGTTTCGCATTCCCTGCTCTTTTGGTTTTGCTTCTTTTCTCGACTGTCAGCGCAAAATCGACCGTGAATTTATCCTAAAATCAATTTACATAGGAAGATCGATTAGAGTTCGTTCGAAACAATTTACACGCCATTTATAATTACACTTTCGTTTAATACCCGGTGATAATAAACGAAAGAATCGATCAGCTCTGATTAACGCGTTCGAGAGAGACTAAAGGATCTCATTCGCGGGACGAAAATTGCGAATTAGACTCCCCTGATACAGTTTTGTTAGGAAAGTGTTATTAGTGTATTAACATGCCACGTTAATGATGCCGTGGGTATATACCACTTTCTATGGTCATGTAAACGTAATAACGTACATCAGCCTACAGTACCCTTGATGATTAATATTGCGCGCTGTCCAACGATAATACTGTTACACTAACGTTACAGTAATTATTCCTACAGCCCAACGGATTATTTTCTATCGAATGAATAACTAGACATGCTGCATTATTAAATTGTCGTAATTCGGCTGGCTTCATATAGTAGTAAAATCCGCGATAGAGCGCTCGAATATTGATATCGTCGATCCCGTTCTTAACGTACAATTTCCGTGAAATATGCATCAAAGTGACGCGGTAAATGACAACGTAAATGGGAAATATCGACTGTTCCACGAACTACGATTTCGACGTTCTTGTATTTTTTATCGAATCTCGTCGAAACGATTGATGATATTTACATTCACGATCAGGAAAGAAGAAAGGGAGTACAGCAACGATATTAAGCACAGAAAACGAATGTTCGCGGCGACGTCGCGCGGGATGGCGGGGGAAGGGGGTGGGGGGCGCGAAAGAAATTAAAGGATCCAATTTAAAGCATCAAACCCGTGTTCAAGAACTCACCGAAGAATCCGACTCTCAATTAATAAGATTAACTTTCGCGACTGCAGTAGCCGCGTTTTGAGACCGTTTCCCTTGGCCTGGTTCGTTATACGTCTAACAGATATTGGATAACCAGGAATAAGGTACGTACACAGATAACACCGAAGCTCCCTTTGCGTTCGAACAAGGTGAGCCAGAGGTAAAGAAGAAAAGCGAAGAGAAACGAAGAGAAGAAAACTAGAATGAAAGGCAGAACGAGAATGAGAACGATCTGAGGATCAAGGAGGTTCCAGGAGCTGGGGAAGCATCTTACGCGATCAGACTTCATAAGCAAGCGGAGCCCCTTCAGTCTTGGAAGGCAAACAACCTTGCACTTCCCCTCACCTCTTCTCGTCCACTTTCCTTTCCTCTACTCGCTTCTCCTCTTTTAACCTCTGGTTTCTCGTGCTTCCACCGTTCGCCCCCGGGACCCACGAATCCTTCGTCCTTAAATCCTCGAGCACAGATGCCGGGGATGTACCGGCGTGCACCCTACGTCGAATCCTCCCCGGTATTTTATATTCACCTCAAATCATGCATATTTAATCGCAGAAACGGCTCGATCTACTTTCCCTAAGAGTTAATCGTACCGCCATGAACCACTGTAAATATCCTTCCTACGAATCTTCGATGCGTCTGCTTTGTTTCTTGGATTTCTCCATTTTCCTTAACATCGTTTTATTTCCGCTATCCCCGGGTTTAAGGAAGATAAAAATACTTTCGACTCTATTTTCTCACATAAATCTTCGTATTTCATGAATCTGTAAAATTATCCAAAGAACACTATGCCAACCATTTTCTTCTCGGAATTTCCATGTCTGAACGTCCGCGCATAATCGTCTCGATTACATGCACTAAATTTGTCCCTGGAACACTTGTTCGGTAGATGGCATCAACTTTTTGCCATCTCCTCGGTAATTTGACAGCGAGCTAAGAAACTTATGGTAACTAAGCGTTATGGAAAACAAGCTTGGTTCACGGTCGCATCGAGTACATAATCAACGTCGACGACCGTTCGTACGTAACGCTTTTATCGTCGGTATAGCGTGACCAATGCAAAATTGGAAGGAAAATAGGCCAGCCGGATGGAACGTGTCGAACTGTCATCGAGAGGACGTCTCGCGCGAACGAATCTGAGCTGGCTAGTCTATTTCTGACTGCGCCTATAGACTATGTTAAACGCGATATCACATTGAAAGACCGGCCGATTCAGTTCGTTGGTGACGAGCAGAATTTAGAATTTCATACGTTTGCTTTATAATTCGGTACGAAATAATTTTAGAACCTTCTGGAATGAAAATATCAATTGATTTAAATTTATTAGTACGTAACCGAGAAAATATAGTTAGTAATCAATGGACGAGTAAAAATCAAACTGAATGAATATCTACGTAAAGTCTGGAATTTGCTAGTCTCTGATAAAAATAGTAATCACGACGTACTTGTTTCGGTAAGACAGCAGGACGAAATGTCATCGAACCAAAGTTTCGCCGTGAAAGCTCGCATAATATGAATGCAATGCAACTGTTCGGATGCCAAGTTCGTTCGGTTAATTTGCGACTAGTAAATACGTAACTATCGACTTTCGGTTCGATGCCAACGATATGTAAATAAGGATGCATGTACATGCGTATCTACGTGTGTTTGCGTATCTACGTGTGTTAGCATATCAATGAAAAAGTCGGTATGAATTTTTAGCGAGACCGGTCGACCACGCGTACTTCAATTTCCATTTGCCTTTTCTGCCTCATTTTCTTTAATCCTGTTCCACTATAAATGCGCACCTGGCCACCATTCACGATCAATCATCCGCGCGAATTATCGAAAGAAATTAGCAGATGTTTCGTCGGGCATTTGCATATGCAAACGGCGAAGAAAACGATACGGTTTCCATTACAGTCACCAGAGCAAATCCTATCGACGTTCTCACGGTCGGATTTGACTTTACTCAACTTACTTATAGAACGCTCGTTCTCCCCCCCCCTTCCCCGCTCCCCCTCATCTGTTCGAGTCACTTAAGTTCTCTCAAAGTAGCTGTACGTCGCGGATATCAAAGAAAGTCTTGTTTTAATGAAACCTAATTATACACGGAAGTCGCGGGACACGTTCGACCCAAGTTTGCATAAACGGACGGATTTGGGACACCTGACGAATAATTCCTAAAGTTCGCGGGATCGCAGCACGATACCGCACTGCTGGATTGATAATTAGTTTTAATTTTCTCTCTTTCTTTAAGAACAGGATTATTTTCTGCTCGTGCAATGAATAACGAATGATGCGACTTATTTTCACATTGGCGTCTAATGGCTTAAGAATCTAATGGAAATAACTTCCAAAACGATGTCATCGGAAAACAGTCTTTTTCACATTCTGCAAGCCCTGGTAAAGATGGTAAGATAGGAGATGCAAAGGAAGAATTAGAAGCGTATGATCGGGGAAAAAGGTGTAAACGCAAGTGGAACAACAAATGGTTGCATGAACCTTTATCAGCCTCTGGAGACGCGTGGTTGTTGGTTTGGGTGGAAAACTACACCGGATATAAGCAATGGATAAGAAAGTTCCGCGGCTCTATGAAAAATGCAACGCTCGAGTTATCGTCGAGGTGAATTTTTCATCGGCGCGAGTCGAGCTGCTGCTGCTGCCGAGCGTTGCGCCGCGTCCCTTCAACGCCGTCTTCCGTTTTAACCCGCTTTTTTTTTCAACCTTGCCCTCGCCCCTTCTTTTTTCTTACTTGTTTCTAACCTAGCCACCTTCTTTCGTGACATAAGCATGGCAAGCGTTCGGGAGAGGAAAGTTTCGAAGTGACCTGCGACGTAGCAAACCCGTGCCGGGAACTTGCTTCTGACATCCCGGAGAAATGCAGCCGAGCGATTTCTCTCCCATATCTATGCACTACGAGAACCTACTTTCCAAACTGCAATACACTGCGAAGAAATTCTTCGGGGAACCATTGTACCGAGAACACGCGATGTCGGTGCATCCGGTGGCAGGAAACCGAGAAAACGTTACCAAACTGCCGATGAAACGAGCGACACGCTTGACTTTTGCCATTTCAACTCTAAACCGAGCATCCGTTTGCAGCTAGCTTCATCAGAGGTATCATTCGATATTGCGATGCATGCAAACTGTTGAGATATTTATTCCAAAGGAACGTGGCCTGAACGCCGTCAATTCTGATAATTCGGTGACACCTTGAAATGTATATTTATTCCGATTTTCATTTAACCTAGTTTCTTCTATAAATTCCACTTCAAGTGACATTTACATTTCAGTGCCATTCAAGCAGTATAAATACCTAAATGATCGATATGATAATAGCGTAGAACTTTCTCTAACTTCGATGAAATCGTGAACTCTGAAAAATCAGCGGTTACCGATGATTCCTCTTCAACGCAACAAATAATACTTTATTCACAATAATGCAGCGTAATACCTAGTTAAAGTTTCTAGATATCGATATTTTTAAACTACAAACAAAAGTAGCAGATTTTTGTTACCAAGTATCATATTTAAGTTAATTCGATTCATTTTATGGGAGATGGAATTTCCTTGCGAAAGAGAAACTTTTTAACAACCATCTTGAACAAAATGTTCCCTACCACATTCTCGTTCGTGATGCGCAAGTATGACTTGACTTACTACGTATTCGAATACCTCCTTAGAAGGGGACATTATTGCGTAAGATAATTAAACGAAGTCACTGGAATGGATAAATTAAATCGTCTACTATTTCTCGGCCCTGTAATTAGTCGTCTACCCAAAGCGCACTGTCAAAGAACACTTCCTACGCTACGTTATCAGGAGACAAGCTGTTAATTAAGTGAACCATTTCGTCTGCCGCTTCAGGTAACAGCTTTCTGGATAACTGGTACACTTTTGTACAAGTGTAAATGTTCGTTGAAGCAGCCATCGCGAGAAGATTAGAAAATTCCAATGAGCGCAGTTGCGAATGGCCTACTAAATGGAAGTGAGTAATTATGTATAAAAGGGAAAAATACGTTCCGAAACGATCGCGAAAGAACAGCCTTGCTTAATTCGAAAACTTTCAGAAACGAAACTGTTAATGAGAATTCTTGTTTCTTCCCGGGGAAATTTCGAAACTAAACCTATTTCAACTACGACCGGCCAAATGCGAGTCTCCATACGTGGCGGAGGTCACGATATAGATTCAGGGACCACGATGTGGATCGAAGCTGAAGAACACTGTTCGTAAGGCTGAATACAAAAAAGAAAAAGAAAAAAAAGGGGGGAGAGACAGAATGGAGGGAGATGGAGGAAAAGAGCAAGAGAGGCTTGTCGCGACCATTGCAGATTGGAAGTATGAGGTGAGGTCGCGGAAGCAGAGATAGGGGAAAGGTTCGAGAGAGGCAGATAGGAGAAATTCTACGGGGCGTAGACGGGATAAGTTATCGTTGTGTCTCAGGATGCACACCGACATTATTTCGTATCTTGCAGGACACTTCGAGCAATGAGGACGTCCTGCAGCGCACGCTGCCGGAATCCATAACGAGGTCTTATCTATCTTAGTCCGGCTTCCTTTTTCCCTTTTATTCTCCTTCTCGCTTCCTTCCATTGCAGCTATTTCCTCTCCTATACTCCTCCGTGCCGAGACGCTTTTGACTAGATCCAACTTATACGCGTGTTTCTCTTTAAATTAGAACTGGCTCCCATATCCCCTACCATTCCGTTTTCTACTATAATTTCTGTCTTGAAATTGACGTCGAAATTTCAAATCTACAGGAAGAATGAAACATTCGCTAGACAACGTGTACCACGAAAATCCAACTGAAACTTTCATCGATTAACGCATCGCGCACGGTCAAGTTAGCAATCGAAGCACAGAGTAATTGCAGGATTCAGATGCAATCAACACGCGTGATTTACTCCTAATATTTCATCCAGCTCTAGATTTACGAAGCGGCGAAGTCTCGTTGGTGAATACGTTTTTCAAGACAAACAAGCATCGATTACATCGCCAACATTGCGAACGTATTTTTCTACGAAATAACAGATGCGGTTCCGACGATATTTTTGCCGTTATGATCCAAAATAGGAAAAATTGGTAACGTGTGTGCGAGAACTCAATACGAGGAATGGAAGATTCGCGATGAAAACGAAAAACAAAAAACTATACCGAGTGATACAAGCATCGCAATATTTCGATAGTCTTCCATTTCCGGCAGCTTTTAAAATAGTAGTGTACGGGCTTGGACGCGGCGACGACCGCATGTTCGTACTTTACGCGCCGCGGACCGCTAATAACAAACCTCGCGAGGTGATTACACGGCGTGATTTCGCGCAGATTGGACGAGTGATTAATTCTTGCGGACAATCCGCGCTACCACCCCCCTCGACAGCCAAACTGTCGCGTCGACCAGAGCAGCCCTCCCGTTTTCCTCTGTTCGTCGCCGCCCTCTGTGGATTTGTCGCTCGTACCAACCACGGCAAGGATATTTTAATTCCAAAGCGGCGGCGGAGCGGTTTGGAACGGTTATTAATTCGTGTGTCGAGGGTCCGAGCGCCGGCCGAGCCGGAGATTCCAATGACCAACAACGGGTGCGACGGAGACCGATCGTCGACGATGCTCGTAAAAACAACCCCATTGTTATCGCCGTCCCGTAGCTCGTTTCGCAGTGGGCGGCACTCGAATTGGCGCACGGGGAGAAAACAAAAAGAAACGAGAAGCGAAGTTTCACGTACGCGTCGTAGCATGCGAGCTGTTCCTCGTTGTTCCTCTCCGCTTCTCTCCGCTCCTCTCCGCTCCTCTCCGCTCCTCTCCGCTCCGCTCCTCTCCACTCCTCTCCACTCTATTCCACCTGCTCTTCCAGATATACACACGTATGCAAAAGGCACGTGTGCCGATCATGCCCTCCCGTTATCGCGAAACGGCCACCGCCGCGCGATTCCACCAGTTTCAGAAACTTCTATGGGAACGAAACTGGATTGATTTTTCACCGTCGTTTTTCGCGGTGAAGCTACATTTTTCGGCCAAAACGACACGAAAACACGGAAACGATTTTATCCCCGGTATAAGACGGACGTGTCGTTGTTGCTTTCAATCATTTGAAAACCTTTGTGCCTTCCAACCGCGTTCCAAATTTTTCCATTTCCAATCATCACGGGAATCGCTTAACGAGCCAAAATTCATGCGAAAATTCGTACTCGGCCGTCGCGCGGTAAAACATACTTGAACTTTACGCGCAACATTGCGCATCGCGTTTGGAAATATCGTCGATTGTTATTTTCCCCGTGGCGGGGTGGAGATTCAATCGGGACAGTGGTCAGGTCATACGCGAGAGAATATAAATTTCGAAGGGTTGAGCGCTCTTTTTGGTGCTCTCGTGTGTTCTTTTATATTCAACGCGTAACAGTTGCACGTAATGCTTGCATGTTACGCTTGGATGGATGTAGGTGCGAGTACGTCGAAACGAATGGCGGCATGCGGTATGCGGGATCTCGCGGAGGAGCGCGATTCTTTTGGATTGATTAATACCCGGCCACCCTTCGAAACTGTTTTGCGACCCTTTTTCTCTCTCGGCAGGGCAACTCGTTTCGCGACGACAGACTCATCTCCGATTTTATGCCTCGTTTGAGGGCGCACCGGCTAACCCCTGCCTCTCCTTTGCTTCGCTCCCTTCAGGACACGCCAGGACGGACCCTCGTTGCAACGCCGCCGTCCGCCATGAAAATCACAGGCCACGAGACTCGCGGGGAATGCTCTATTTGGTATTTAAATAAGCGTACGTGTACGCTCGCCTTGTCCCGTAACCGTATGGGACAAGTTCACTGAGCTTCTTTTCGGGAAAACCGGTTGGGGGACCCTGTCCCTTCGATATTTATCACGAGGGAAAGGGCCTGGTCAATTATACCATGGCTGGTAAATATGCTAATCCGAATGACGCCAACCATGTATCCAAAGATAAAAACAATCGTAAAAGCCATAAACGCCGACACGTGCGTTTCTCTACTTCGATCGATAGATAACGCGTTATCGATAGATAACCTGTGCGTTTTATATCAGTGTTTTATTTTAAGTTATTTTAGGAACATGTTAACAGATAAATACATTGGCGCACAAAAGTGTTTGGAGACCCATCTTAAAAAGCTTTCATGTTCACATTATATGAGTCATATAAAACATTTTGAAATTTCATTAGCACTATAATGGGACACAACTGTCATGATGAAATGGTGTAAGTCATATTCTGTTTCCATACAATAGCGTTTTATATCTATTATCATAAAAAAAACATTATATTTTTTCTAATAACATTTAGCATTTCTAATAACATGTTTTCTAAACGTTGTGCGTAATAAAGTTGCTACTTAATTAATTATTATGAAACTAAAGGGATGACACCTGTGAAAGTTGTAACACGTAACGACTACATTCAAATTTCTGGAAATCTTGACTTACACCACTATAATTTTTAAAACCATGTACAAAACAAAGAGTGACTTGTAAAATTCTAGCGAGACGAAAAATTGTGCTGACTTTATAGTTTTCTTTCAGGATAATTCAAGTGCACAGCAAAATGAGGAAAAGCTATAGAACCTACTCGGGGAAACTTTCGTTACAACGCTATCGTGTAAGGATATAATTTTCGTGTCCGGTGAATGCATGCTTCGAAAAGCGGGACAAATTCTTCGCCAGCAAAGAACACGAGCAGCTTACTTTTCGTCTTTGGCTCGAAATAAGTTTCCGTTCTTGTTATTAAGACCGCGGAAGCAATAAGAACAGCGAAGCGAAGCGCGAGAAGTTTACCTGCGTTGCTTGTTAAAAACGTACCGATGAACAGATTATAAGAGGTCATGGGAGCCGATCGATTTCTTGTGTGTGTAGTGTTGGAAAAGAATAGGTGAACGTTCCATGAGAACGTAGAGAGAAAAAAAAAAGAATATCGGAATGAAAGAACGGTTGGTCGATCTGTTCGAAAACAGGAGGAGAAACGATATCGTGCGAGTGGTTAATTCAGCGATTTCACCGATAACGGAAACCCTTGAAAATAAAGTTGCTAGCTTTTCTGGGGAGACACGACCAAGTCAATATTGTCTTACCGTGCTAAGCGCGCTAAAGTACACCGTGAGAGCTGTGCCGTGCAGGAAACTTTATATATCTCAGTGCGTAGTTGCGAACAAACTTGACAGAATCCAACAATAAGGCAAAGTTCCGTCTCTTCGTTGTCTCCTTCTTCAGCCTTGACTAAAAATAAATACACCGTAACCTCATCGGCTGCGTCCCCGACGAAAAGAGACCCTGTGTCGTCCGATCAACTGCAGCCACGCATCATTTTCAACGACAAGAAAAAAATAGCCACGACACCCAAATCCCTAAATCCATTGCTTGAAATATGTCTTGCTCTGAAACGAAGACGATTACGAAACGTTTCTCTGATTCGTTGTGAGCAACGTGATGTAATCGGTACACTCGTAGAAAGTATTTTGGTATCTCGTAGGAACTGAAGGACTATTGTCAAACTATTTTCACTATAATCTTTGGAAAAAAGACACGTGTGTTGAGAAAACACGGCGTTAAACATACCGTTCTCTTTTAGCCCGCTTTCGCGATAAGAGCATTATTTTCTGAGATTCATGCAGTGCACGGAATAAAATATTTTTCTGTATAAAAGAGGATTTTTCATGAAGATTTCATTATTAATGAAAATTTATGATATTTTCAACAATAGGTACTTTATTGTACGGTAAAAGATATTAATATAGCTTTACTCCATAATATATTCTTTGGAATATCGAAATGCTCATATGTAGATGGTAACGTATGTTTCAAATTTCAACATTGTTATAAAAAATACTATCGTATTCGGAATTTTTGTCTGGACTAATCTCATATAAGATTAAACCGATCGTGTCTAGCCACTAAAAATCTTTAATTGTTAAAGTAAGGAATCTTTGCGACAATGATACTAGTCGCCTAACGACTCGAACGTTATTCCAAGATTGTAAATATCGCGTTAATCGAGTGAGCTTAAATTCGAACGTAATCCAGAAGAGTTCGCGCATTTTATAGTAATGTTGCTACGGTCGAGAGTTTGTCGCGTTCTCCTCGAAGGCAATAGAATCTGGCGGGACTTTTCAGAAGTATGTAACTTTCAGTGACTCGACTATGGCCAGGAATAAAGTCTCAAGTATCCGGTACTCGACTATAGCCGTAGAACCCCGCTGCGATAAAATCTAATGAGACGTCGGAGAACTCGAGAATCCCACGAAGAACGAAATTACAGATTCTCTACCCTATATTTTGTCCGCCTAACGTTCGACGTCCAATCTTTTATTAACGCCCTGCCCGAAATCGATTTTTCAATTCCACCTAGACTCTAAGCGTGGCTCTCATGTGACGCAATCGCCTCTCTTTCGAGAAATGTTAATCTACGATAGTGGTATCTCGATCAATGCGCCGTTTAACTCACTCTCAGATCCGCGGAGACCGTTCGAGGTCCCCTTGAAAGACGTTCAGTCAAAGCAGACTGATTGCATTTGTTTCTCAGATGCAATCCTCCCATCTTAAAAATTGCATTCAAGATGGAATACGTGGAACATAGCCTGCTAGTTTATTCTATATAATATATATAAATCCTGGAATATTCTACTCTCACGCTACAACCGAGCCGATTTTGCCGAGCAAAATAAGTCAATTGCATCTTTTTCATTCGTCTTCCGGATATAATAATCTCTTTACTTGTAAATTGAAGTAATGAACGATGTTTTTTTTTTTTTATTAGTGAATCATTTCTATTAGAAATAGATAATATTCGTTCATGCCAGAACTAAAATTAAATCAGTCTTACTAAAATTGATTTGCCTTTATTAAATTCCAATCCTATAATTGTAAAAGTTTATGGTTTAATAGATTAATATCACAGCATTCTTATTTAATGTTACGGGAGAAAAGGACGCGTCTTTTGCGAGACGATAAGGGAGAACAGAAGAGAATAGAGAATGCGCCCGCATGATATATCGCTTTCCTTTGTCGAATGTTCTCCGTGCACGGCTGGCCGGCGTATCGTTCACATTAGCCTCTTTACGATCGATTAATTCCTCGGCTGCGGAACAAAACATCTCGCCGTGTGAACGATCTACAAAGTCGCCGGCGGCGCTCTGTCACGGGCTTTGTCGACGCGTTTAGACGGCAAAGTGCGCGATAAAAATACCTCCATAAAAACTACGATATCTCGCCCAACAATTACCACTGGCGGTCGATCTCTTCGACTGTGGCTCTGATTCGTAAGTAAGCCTAACCTAACGTAACTTCGTAATACCGACCCTAATCAAATGGAATTTACACGCGCGAATACGGTCAATCGTTCGGTGAATCGAGCTTAAAACAATTCAAGCCGTAAGTAGAGTGAATTAGCTCGAACGAGACGACACCTCTCGTACGAGTAGCGAAGATGTCAATGGTCGTGTTCCTAGTTTACACGAGCGCCGTGCGAATTATCGGGAGCTGGAGAGGCTGCGATTCTCGAATTAACGAGCCTGGCTCGCGTACTAATGAAAACGTACAGTTAAATTAGCAGCATCGACCATTTGGTCGTACGCCAACCGGGTAATTTACAAGTACAATAATTTCGGTGCAAAGTTCAAGCCGGGATTAGTGGAGAAAGCCCGCGATGGCTTTAACGAGTCGTGTTTACCAAAACAAGAAAACAACGGAGAAAGTGTTTACTTACTTTTCGAGGATCGGCACGCGCGATATCGACGAACATCCGCGAGCAAGATAACCTTGTTGATGATTCCAGGGAGTAGAAATGAATCTGGTATAGAAGGCCCAGGGTAGAATAGCCAAACAAGGTAAACGGCGACAAAAAGCACCAAAATAAACAAACGTTGATCGTCACGTGGCACACAGAGATACGCACAATGGGAATCCAGTGACCGATTCTCTTCCACGAATAAACAAAACACTGTGAGCGTACGGCGGCCGATCAACAACGTTCCTTTCGCTCTCGTTTGCCTTTTACCTCCGTTTACCCCGCGCACTGTCGAACACGAATCACTTTTTGACGTGTTTTCTTATTCCTTGTTGACGACTGGAAATCGTAGTCCAAACAAGCCAGATCGTTGCTGATATTTTGGCGGGTTTCCTCGACCTGCCGCTAGAGTATCGCTTCGACTCTCGATCTCGCGCCGCTCCGTTTTGTCGTCGACTGCTCGCATCGATCGTATCGATCACGTTACGCGGCACGCGACCGTCAAAAGTGGCGCAACACGACCGCACACAGCTCTTCGCAAATTCTTTCGTCTCAGTGGTGTAGTATGGGGAAAAGCGATAGAACGACAAACAACAACAACAACGACGACGACGACAACGACGATTGAGAAAGGACACGAGTTAAACGCTTATTCGATGGGAAAAATCGTCGCGGCGAGTGGTCGTGCACGAGTGTAGCGAGCGTCGAGAAGAGGTCGAGAGAGAGGAACGACCGACGCGGCGACGGTCGCGTGTTATCGATTCGTGGCCGTGGAAAGCCGGCGAGGCAGTCGAGATAGAGAGAGAGAAAGAGCGAGAGAGAGCTTTTTCTTCGCGTTCTCTCCCTCTTCTCCCCGCTCTCCTGAATCCTCACTCTCTCTCTCTCCCTCCTTCCCTCTCACCCTTCTTTGCGAACCTCGTGCGACGCGGTCACCGTACCAGTCCCACAGTCCGAGAGTAGCCAGTATATAACACCACTCTCCCTCTCTCTCTCTCTCTCTCTCTCTCCCTCCCTTTCTCTCTATCTCCCTCTCTTGTATCCGTAAATCGTACGATCGAGTATTGCCTCCAACCGATGATCCTGTCCTGTGTGTTATTTACGACAGATCGAGACTAGCTCTGTGTGTTACGCTATCAACGGCGACAACGTGCGTACCGATATGACGCGTACGTACTACGGAAGACAGGACGCGTCTCCCTCGAACGTCCGGGTCGGACTGAGCGTGGCAGGGCGAACTGGAGACCCATGGAGTCGTTCGAGGTACCGACTACCCCCACCCGGAGGAGCCACGCTTCGGCTTTCCCAACCCTCGTCAACCGCCTTCCCCTCGCAAACCCCATCCGAACCTAGCGATGGCCATTCGATATTCTCTATGTCGCAAGTTTTCGAGCAATTTACTAGTACGAATGTTCGAATCGCTTCGAGCACTAGTCGAGTTTAAGTCTCTCCAACGGGATCGTCGATCTACGGGAATTTAAAACACTCGAACGTCTCCGAAAACCGATAATTTTTCAAGCTTTATACACGAAGTAGCTTATTATTCTTTTTGTTGAAAAGACACTATCGTTATAATAGTTCTAAGCTATGCGCGCACACTAGAGAACACCACTGTCGCGCTACAGTTTTGTCGCTTTCGCTCGCATCGATTGAAAGTTCGATTTCTTCCTTCGATTTTGATAACAAAACAGTCGTTCTGCAGTCGCGTCAATCCGCCTACATTGTCGCTCGACAAATTGTCGATAGTGCGAACATAGCCTAATGGATTATGTCCATTATACACGTTTATTATTAACAAAGGTTAGGATTAAAGTTATCATCGAAACATTCGAATATTCCGAAAATCTTTACGGTTTTTAAATAATTCATTATTTTTAACAGAGTATTTATATTATATAGTATCTTGAACATTCTAAAAATTTTTGAAATTAAAGTAACACTTCCAATTTAAAATTTCTATCGGATGTTCAAAACCACTCGAACTCGCTTAAACACATCGCTACAGGCATTCTATTCTTCTATGTTGTCCTTTTCTCTTTTCCTCCAGCTTCTGCTTTCCTCTCCCTCTCCTTTTATCTCACGATCTTGCTATCCCTACCTACATTTCCCTACCCTTGCGCGTTGCTTCGTCCCTCTTTTCCGTCGCTTTCTCCTTCCCTCTCTCACTGCTACTCTCCCGAACACTGGCGTACACTCTTGGTGCTGGCACCCCCCCCCCCGCCCCTTCTCTCTTCTCTACCAACCGTACTCCGTCCCATTCCCATGCTTCGGTCCTCGTCGTGGCACCTTTCGTCCTCTACTTCGGGGGTTTAAGGCCCGTTCAGTCTCAATGTTTTCAATTTTTTTTATTGATTTCGTTTAAAACAACACCTGTTTTTCCCACATGTAGGCGCGTAGCTGCACCGATGTTTTCTTTCATTTGGAGAGGTTAACTTTTGGTTTCGCGCAATACAGGAGCAAATTTTTATACTTTCAAAGAAACGTTTTGAGGAATTTGCATTACGCAATTAGAAATGTTGATGCGATTCTGTTAATCAGAAAGATTCGTACGTTTTCACCGTGGCGATTGAAATTTCAGTGATAAATTTTAATCTTCGTCGTACCGCGTTACTTATGCAGTCGGTATACCGTATTTTGTGTCGTCGTTTAAACTCGCCACGAAGATCGCGTTTTGGTAGGTTGCCATGGCTTCGCGGATCCGACGCCGACGTTGCTTTTCCTCGTTTCTTTCTTTTTTCATATATTCTGTCACTGATATATCGCGCGTATCCGAATCGCGCAAACTTGATTTATGACGCTCATTGCGCAAGAAAGATAGCCAAGGTAGTATTCGAAGTGACTGCCATGCGAATTCATCTCTTAAACCAGGCTATCAGGGAAACCTAAATTCACCAATCGCGTAATGGAATTTCGTTGGCTGAACGCTAATTACTACCGACACGATTGACCCAGTAGGATCGATTGAAATCAAGTAACTTGGAATAAACAAGAACGAAAGTCTCGGTCACTGTTTCACGATAACGTAGCATTACATGTATATATCATAAAAGCTGCTACATCTCCGTGCAACTGGTTTAATCTGCTATCCGCGTTGCTCCCTGGATCGCTTAATTGCCAAATAAATCTATCTAACTAGACAACTAGCGATAAACTAGCTGTACAATCCTGCGTGATACGTGTAACTGGCAATTAAAAGGCAAGAGGGACGTTATATTATTAAGCATAGAAAAAGTTAAGGTTCAGCAAGCTACCAGTGTAGCAAGCGACTTTAAAAAGTTTGCCAACGCAAACACAGTCCGTTCACTCCTGCGAGATCTTTTTATATAACGCCTTTATTAATCACATCAATTACATCGTGCTTGGTCGCGTTCAATTTTTTCACCGTTGCATCGTGAAAATCTGGGTACATATCGAATCGCGAGACAAGGAGAGGAGAAAAGGCGTGGTGGGGCGCGGCGCGATAAAGCGAGGAAAAATCAGAACGGCGCTGCGTCGAAAAGAAATGGCTGCGAGGAAGTTTAAAAGGGAACGGCAATTTCGAGGTCAAAGGCTTTGGACAGGAGGATATCGACACACCGTGAGAGGACTGCAGCCGATAGGGTGAAAATACATTGTACGTTCTTATGTGCACCGTAACCGACTCGCCTCACAGCTTTCTCGCTCTCGCGAAATAAAAATTTGAACAGCGTGGCCAGGATTGAAACGGTCTCGCAAATATTCTCGCGATATTCCCTTGTCTCTGGAGATGTCGGCTACCAGCCACTGAACTGTGGACCATTCCCGGCATACCTGACTACAACATACAACCAAACAAATTCCTTTTTCCAACCAAGCTATGTTTTGTTGGGATTTCATAAAGCTTCTTGAAGGATATCTTAAATATCGTCGGACGCGCCGTAACACGGCCATCTGCCCGAGAACTCGGGTTAGCGTGAATTACAATTGACAAATTCCAACGAACTCCATCGACGAGACACGACGTGCATTTTCATCGCATCGAGACGAGGGATATTGCGTGTTTTCGTAAAATATTATCAAATACCATCGTAATTCTTCGGTTCGCTAATAACTGTATTTTATTCGCGTAACCTCGTTTAGTCCACCTCACGGACAGACTGGAGTATTTCTTTAATAAAATGTTCCGGAATTTTCCTACGAAGGAAGCGCCGGGGGTATATCAGTTCCTTTTCCTATCACATTTAGTGAGATCAAGAATGAATATTTCGTACGACGTGGCACGATACGAGAGGGGAAACTCTTATGCACGACGATGAAAGCCAAAAACGGTAATCCGCTCGTCTCGCTGAAGGGCCAAAGATTTTCCGCGATCATACGAAAACCTGCCCTAAAGCAACCAGGAACACCGGCCTCCTTGTTTTCTCGACGACGCACCCTTCGCCTTCACCGGCTCTCCTTTTATCAGCCTGCCCGCGAATTCGACGAAAAGGGACAAGGACCCTCTTGGAGCGGTTAAGATATTTCACGTCGGATCACCAGTCTTTCGTTCGATGGTACATCTTGCCTCGCGAAACCGCTTCACGGCCGGTTTAATTCGATCGGACAAATGCAAATGTGGTAAACGTGTGAAACGTTACGGAGCTCGTGTTATCTACGCCCTTTTCAAACCCGATGAACGTTCACTTTATACCCTACAACTTTCGCGTGAATTCGACCGAGGCGTGGATGAAGTAGATTCTTGGCACCGACAAGGTAGTCGAGATCGTCCTCGTCGTTATAATGAAGAATTTCCGGGATGGATTCTTAAACACGTAGAAAAGAAAGACGTGAAAAGATCTCGTTGAAATAACACGCGAGAAACCGTTTTCGAAACTGAATATCTCGCGAGTAGAAACGGAACACAGAAACAGGCACATCGCTGCTTCCCAAACTCTGAATTGCGCATGCTGCACGGTGGAAAATTTAAAAGTTTACCAGGCTGCGATGGAACTCCGGAAATAAGAATTTTATGGATTATACAATACAGGTGGAGAATTTCGCATTGCCCTGTGTACTGAGTAACACGAAAACTTTCAAAATATTCCAAGAATACATTATCGTGTCATTTCCAAAGTACAATAGGTCCGGCGTACGTACAGAATACAACCGTTTTACCATTCTTACCGCCTCGATATTCTTCCGGTTGCTTTTTCCATTTGAACGATACTGTTCGATTAAGTGATTGATTTAAAGAAGGTGTGATATCAATCGTAAGAATTATACGATATAGGGAGGAATAAAATGTATAATAATTGAGTGTAATCGATAAAACGTAGCCGTGGAAGGATGGTCAGAGGGAACAATAACATAACTGATCCCGTTTCGCGACAGTGACGAATCATCCTCAGTTCCGGGGTCACCGGCAGGGCTGGACAGGCCCCATGGAAAAGAGAATGAAGCTGACGTAGAGGCAGCGCAGGAAACGAAGGTTTTCGGCCGCGTTTGTTCCGGGACTGCCGCAACACGAGTTACGGATAATAACGGCGGGCTATCCAACAGCCACCGGAGTCAAACCGCAACCCCATCAACATACGCCGCACGTACTGTTCGTGCACTTGCATACGTGCAGGTGTAGCTGCAGTTCACCCGACTTAACGTACAACAGAATACTCGAACGATTCTCCTGCGCGTACATAGTGCCGATCGAAAATTTGGCCAGCCGTACGTTCGCATTTTGTGGACTGATCCGAGATGAATTGCGGTATGGTTAATTATTTCTTAATTACGAGTTGTGCCACGAGGAAGAAAGTTCTAAAAATTACTAGGAAAAGGTATGAACTTAAATTGATAATTAAACCAAATTAGTCAGTGTAAAGTCAATGTCATCTATATATGATAAATCGTGAATCGAGTTTCTAAATGTAGGATTTTACTATCGTTATATTTAACACGTGCGCGTAGTCCGAAGTAGAACGTTGTAAGAAGCACAATATCCATAAGCTTATAACTTGGTTGCATTAATATTTGTGTCCTAAACTATCCACGGGTACGATAGCTACACGAATGGTTCCATAGTAGGTACACAGATATTTAGAAGTATACGAAAGTTGGCAGCGTGTCTGCGTTGATAATCCAGCGCGCGTGTTTCCGTGCATTATAATTTAAAGTAGCAGTTCTCTAACAGTGGTTTCCGCGTCATGACTCATTAACATTGTCCAGTTTCCCTTTTTCTGCGGGGGAATTGAATTCTGAATTTGAAACTAAGACGAGCTCTCAGGAGCTCGATGGAGCATTTATTTGAAATTAGATACGGAAATTCAGCAGCTCCGTGACCTCCTTAGAGTTTCATCACGAGCCTTTGGTACCAGCGTGGGATACATCTTTCAACTTGGCAACCGGCATCCTAGTTTACTTACGTATTCGCCGCATAAATGCCTATGCACGTGCGTAAAAATTTGAATAAACTGACGTTCGTAAACGCGAAAGCAGTTTAGAGAAGTGCGCGCGTACGCTCTACGTAGGGCCAGGCCGTGCACGTACGTGTATATATTGTATATTCGATTCAGGTAACCATACATACGCCGCATCAAATAGTTGTATTCATAAAGACGGCTATATGGACGTATAGATACCCGTATGCGACAAAGATTTATAGAACTACGTGTAGATTTTACGGAAAACGATGCTGTATGTCCTGTTTGCCGGGCGATCCTGTATTTTCTGATAAAACGTCTTTCAAGAATAAGCCGATTAAATATTGGAAAAATATCGGTATGATAGATATACCAATCATATTGAAACGATGTTAAAAGCTACGACGTTAAACATTACTTGATGGTTTCAGTTTCACGAGCTACTGTTACAATTAGATGAAATTACAATATCCACCAAGTTTCCAAGGGTATGTTCTGCACAGCCGGATAGCAAATACATATTCCCGTATGGGGCACACATACGTTCACATTAACGAGGCTTCTTGGATGCAACTACGTATGTACCGATCGACGAGGACGAAGGGGGCAACGTGTTCCCGTGGGATGCATTATACATGTACAAGACTATCTCACAGAGACTCCGCCAGTGCACGCAGCAAAAGGGACTTGACCGACACGGAACAGACGATTGATAAATAATATTATTTCCCTCGGCCTTCCTATCTCGGCGTCGACGACGATCGATTATCTATAATTTCTACGGATCTTCTGGAGGAAATCGCGGGGATACAATTTGTACCATCATCGCGCCCCGTATACGTTTCTGATCGGTACATTTACCCCCTGTTGCTTACATAGGGCCTTCCATTATATATCTGTTGTATAAACGTACCGGCCAACAGAGCCAGTAATGGTTTCAATTTTCTATCAGTCCGGCGCGCGCATTTACAACGCTGTCGGCGATTTGTTATCGCGTGATTTATTCGGAAGGATGTATTTTCAACGACGTTTCGTTGCGGCTTACCGATATGTTACTGAAACGGTTTCGATACTTCAAAATAAAGATATCGTGAAACGCGTACGAGAAAATTTAAACACAATTTAATTATTTAATTTATATTATTAAACATTGTTAATATCTACATGCATGAAAAAAAATGAAAATATTAAATCTTAATGTACATATGTATTCTGTTTAAACTATGTACATGTTTAAACAAAATTTTCGGTAACTTTGCCTGGTATTTTCTCAGGTGTATCGTAATACGCATCTAGGATCTTTAATGTTTGTAGAGACACGTAATATTTCGTTGCGAAATGACATCAATTAGAGATGTGTAATATACGTGGACAAACGATTGGACAAACAATTTGCAAATCTTAGCCAGCGTATGACATAAATTTTCCTGATAATATTTTATGACAACGTATAATGTATATCGCGTATCCGTTGCTACGCTGCTTTTCCTGTGCTGTATCGATAATGGTGTTTGTGCTGATATTCAAAGCGAGTAAAATTGGAAAACGTGTAACTACATGAAACAATACACCCCGTAAATATTCTCAATAATGTTACAGGGAATTCTCGATTCACACTGCGCGAAATGCTCGTACCGGTTCCGGATTTTACACGGAACCGAATTATTCGCGAAAACAATTGAAATCGTAGCTGATCGGTGTGGACACAGTACCGATATCATCGCTACAGTATAATTTCACGCAAGTCAATGAATCGCCGCTTTGTTTCCTGTCCCGAATAAAAATCGAACAGAGCGTCACCTTTTGACATCGTACTTGAAGAATTCACTCGAAAAATAGAAATAGGTCTTAGAAATAATAGATATCAAACGATTTTCTTTTCAAATTACGAATAAGCAGAAGCACGAACGAAAGAACTTGACGCGAATCGGAGATCCTCGATGCCAATGAAATCCAATCCAAAATAGACTTGAGCTCGTTTGTACATATGTACTCAGACCTTTATGATTTGTATTAATAACGCTCAGCCATGTTACGCTTCCGTTAAGAGGGACGAGCTGATTCAAAGTCCAAGCGCGTAGCATTTGTTCGGTTCTAGTTCACTACCAGGGAACATCTTTCTTCGTGACATTGTGTGTACACGGCGCAGAGGTGCACCGAGCTGCGATGTTTGTCCAGCGTGGATGAAGCGAACGGGAGACGAGCTGAAAGCGGAGCCTCCTCCTGTTTCCCCGCACATAATAGCGAGTGTATCGTTCGCCGATTATGGGCGGTGGAAGCGGAAAAGAGAGAACATCGTCAGCCCCTTCAGCCTGGGTAAACATACGCGTATGTACACCTACGCGTAACGAGGTCGAGGATGAGGTCGTTCAGAAAGTGGTGTATTCCATTAATGGCGCTGCACAGACTTGCCCTACCGTCAAGTCTTAGTATTAGAGTACACGGACAAGATGCATCTTCCTGATCTTGCAGTTACAAACAATTTTGATAAACTTCTTTAGCTAAACCGATAAAATCTACGAAATCATTGAACATCCGAACATTAAGCCTGTTTAACGAGCAAATTTATCAAAGACTCCGACGAATAAAATTTTGAGAACGACTTAACTTTTGAACGGTTTGACTTTTCAAGAAACTGTAGTATGGAAATAACGAAAATCGCGATCGAGCATTTGTGCGATATTCACAATTTTATTAACAAGAAATATTTTGAGAGCTTCGAAATTTGATGCGTTTACAAGTGCTTCAACGTGACGAAGCTTTTTACATAACGACATCACGATAAATCAAGCGATTGTTGGCGAACGAAGCATCGCGTAGTGCTTAATAGGATACAAACTAGACCGCGATACGCGAGCGGCCATGCCGAAAATTACATCCGCGCCGTTATCGTCCGCGCATTATCAACGCATAAGTGAAATACACGTTGTCCCGGTCGTTGGGGGGAAAATTACTTTGAAATCCGTTTATCCGAATGTCAATTTCGTCGCGACGCCGTCGTTTCGTGCCGTGGCGCGGAAAAAATGGCTCGTTCTCCTTGTTTGTCCATCGTCTCTCCGGTTTCCGATTCTCGAGTCGCGTCTGCGAGAAAACGAAAATGGCAGTACCGTCGTGGTAAACTACATCAACGACCTTGAGCATCGTGTTAATTCGCATCGTAATTCAGCCCCCCCCCTCCCACTCCTTCGACTGTCCCCGACCTCGTCGTAGTCTCTAGCCCCTCAGCCTCCCTAAATTGCGAAACTTTCTTACGGTAGTGCGCGAGAGGAGAATTAGTTTCTCGTTAACGAAGTTTACGCTTATGCTTATAGCAAGGGCTGCGTACTCCAATAGTAGGTCCTTGCGCGCGTACGGATATATTTATGGCGGTACACACGCAGGACACGCGTGTTTGGGCTTGCTCGCCGACCGAAAATAGGCGAACGGTTCCCCCCGCTAGTATACGCTCGTCGAGGGTCTCTCTGTGGGCTTTTTTTCTCCCCTGGGCGAAACACCGACGGGATAAGCGGCGAAAATATGGTGCTGCGCTAAACACGCTACGTCGTTAACACCTGCTCCATCCCGTCGGAATTATCTGATGCCGTTCGACGGTCCACCGAATTCTCTCCGCTCACTATGACACCCTCCCTCTCTTTGTTGACAATAAAAAGTGTCACGAGATCCGCGTATTTTATCTTTAATGTTATGTCGGAAAATAATTGTAGTCACTTTTATGGAACTATATGTAATAATAATGGAACAGCGGTGTCTTTCACTGATACAAATATTAAATTATATTTCAAGCTCCTCGAAACAATTCAATATTTCGTGAAAGTTTGTTCAACAGGTATAGGTCGAAGAAAGATGCGGTACTTAAGGCTTCAAGCTTTCTATGGTTTACGGAATGGCGCGTTTCTAATTTTCTGTAATAATTCTCGCAACTGATAATCTCTGCATGCTCTAGATAAACGTTTCCCACGAAAGCGACCAAGGTAATACAGATATCTCAATATAGAGGATGCGCGTGATGTGCGCGTCTGGTTGGATCGATGTCGGATTAATACGATCGGCAGTGAGAATGCTAATTCCGTCGGAGATCTGTTAAATTATTCGCCTATCTGCCGTCCCAGTGAATTGCCTGTTCTTTCACCTTCCCAGTAATTTAACAACGCAGCTGCACGGTCGAATATTGAATTATACAGGGTCGATATCGGCGAGCTGTTTGTCGTTTTTCCTGAAAGGCGTATGAAACCGTGCATTGCACTGCGACGTATTGCAAGTTTGTTATTTCCATCCGTTGCTAAACTCTTTTAATATTTAACAATACATGCACGATATATTGATATAGGTAACATAAAAAAATCTCTGTGTAATAGGTATGCCTTACAATTTGTTTATGCTAAAGAAATAGATTAACAACATACATATTAAACAACATGACACCCCCATACACGTACGTATACAGTTCGCTTGCTGAAATTCCTTTGCTTTCGCTCAAAACTTTTTCTTTGTACCGACGCTAAAAACGCTCCTTCTAAACCATCGTTCGCCATGCGCTGTTCGTCCCGTGAGAGGACTCACTCTCGCAAACGAGCATCATATGCATACATCTCTAGTTACCACTCAGATTCACCAACAGGTATACATAACGTTCTTCGAATTCGCATTTTCCGAGCATCCTGTTCGATCTTTATTCAAAAACTTGCTCGTCCTCGCAAGCAGAGCGTCTCAAGTACGCATCAATCTTCGAGTCGAATGCATTTCATTTCCGTTACTATTAATAGCACATAGGTTTCGTAACGCCCTGTACCTGTGCATACCGGCACAAGGAAACCGCGCGACATCGAGAGCCAATACCCCTGTGTACTGTGAAACATGATCGTCCTGTGCACAATTAGGACGGTGGTTCGCCTTTACGTCCAGCTCCTGCGGGTATGTGCGCGCATCTTGTATGGGGTAGTATCTCGAAGGGATCCGTTGATAATTCTTAAATCGAACAGTCAATACGCTTCGTATCTAAAGAGGTAAACGCATTAACTGCCTTTTTTTTCAATAGATATATAGAATAGACGTCAGTTTTTCTGCAGTTGAGATAGGGACGATGAACGTGGTAGAGAACGTCAGAATCATTGGAGGGGAAAAAGTGAAACGTAATTAGAAAGTTTGAGAGTGACCTATGCTCGACGAGACAGCAACGGTGGTAGTTAAAAATTTCGCGTGGCCCGGAAGATTTGTCGGTCGAAAATTCCTGCTGCGATATAATGAATGAGGTCGCCCGGAGGAGGGGATTTCTCATTCGTATAAAATACTCGCCGATGTAGCGAGCCGGTCTATACGCTCGTAACTTCTATGTCCCGTAGTTTTTCACGGGCAAAGCCGGAGTGGAAAAGTGCGAGCAATTAAACGGTAGCGAGGAACCGTGTGGTTGCTTTTCAGTCAACTAGCCCAACGATTATATGAACGCTTCCCTCGTTACTTCGACATTTTTTATTTCACCCGTCGCTGTCTCCGAGTTGACAGTAACAAAGCGATCTCATCTGTACGCGTTACGCTCTTACTCCCTTCCTCTTTCTATCTCGTGCTCTCTACTTCTCATCCTTATGATCTCGTTAGACGCATCTCGCGCTTCTGTATGAAAACTTTCGCAAATGAAATGCAAGAATTGCCTTTGACGCCAAGGCAGTTTCAATTTTTACGCTCGACTCCTGACAATTCTCTTCCATGGAAGGGCCAAGTTAATGTGTTTCCAGTTTTCTAGGGGCTTTTAATGCTTGTTTCTAGTCCCTTCACCCCCCCCTCACCGTCCACCGCGACGATCAAAAATTCCATCGCGAAAAAATTCTTCCATCCAGCGTATTCGGATAATTAATCGTTACGATCATCTTTCCTTTCTTTCCGTACGTTCGACACCTACATATTTCAAGATAATGACTCGCAGAAATGCAAGTAATAAACGCCATTCGCTCAGCTATTCGTTTTTCAACGAGCCAACGCGAAACTCCTAAGGAGTGTTTCTCCATCCTCTCTCGCTCTCCCTCTTTCTCTCTCTCTCTCCCTCCCTCCCTCCCTCTCTCTCTCTCTCTCTCGTTCTCCCCTTTCCCTATTCTCGTTCGCAATTTCCATGAATTTAGTCGAAACTTGATGAGCGCGTCTCATTCTCTCTTATACAAAGGAAATTTATGGAAGCAATAAGAGCAATTTATACGTGCTCCTACGCCGTGGAAAATTCATCAACTGCAACCTAACCCTTCTGCTGGTTGTCCCCCGGATTCTCGATGAAAATTATACGTAAATTTGCATTTCGTTTTTCCAAAATGAAAATTTTTGCAGGAATCTCACGGTTGTATCGCGATGAACAAACAACGTACAAAACATTTCGTATTTGTCCTCGTCTATCCTCGCATTCCGTTGCATTGATCGCTGGATCAAGGCCTGCGGTTTATATTTTACAATTCCATGGACTTATTTGAAATTCAAAAAAATTTTATTCGTGCGCTGGTACGCGAGGAAAAATCATCGCTACGGGTCCGGCTTTGTTTAAAGGGGTGTTAAATCCACTTTCATAAATTCTGCTGGTGCATGGAACCGTCCCGCTTTCTTTCATGCAAACGTAAGAGCCGTGGAACAGAATTATACGACCATTTTTTGTTCTTCCAACCAAGTTTCGTTCGATCGTAGAATTTCTTTCTGCTTTTCGTTACCTTTGAACGGAAAGTGCACAGAATGCCAATATTAGCAGCATGGACGGGCAGTTTCTTTTCTTTTTTTTTTTTTTTTAAATTATTGCCGAAGAGAAACTTTCAATCATGTATTATACAATGATACTATTTCGAAGGAGTTTCACATTTTGCACGAAGCGTTACTAGATATTCATTCTCAACTGAATTGTGAGTTACAGATTTTCCGCAAAAAGATACTGAACCCCCAAATTTTACGAATCGATTCTCTAAACAAATCCATTAACAGTTCGACAGCTACCCTCTAGAGTCTGAAAGAAAATAGTCTGCAGATACTTCTCGAAGAGAAGCAGTTATTACAGAGAAGCAACTACAAATCTCTTATGCTAGCGATAATTAATTGGACTCGGAAAAAAAGAGGTAACTAAAAGAATCGTCATCGTGTTACTCCATTCAATCCTCGGCATCGATGGCCCTCAGCTATTAAAAAGGTCGTACTCGGTTCTTTCTGGAATTTCACTATTTCGATTGAGATCAGCGACCTTCGGCTCGAAAGGCGCATCATCGAATCAGTGAAAATTCCTGCCGTCTCGTTCAGCACCCTTTCCTTAACGCTAACAGCGGCGACTTTCCCCGTTCCCCGTGCGCCAAAGAATCCATGACGGAGTCAGCCGAGAACGGCCATTGTGAACTGTCTGTCTGTCTGTCTGTCTGTCTGTCTGACGGTAGACAGAACGACAGAAGTAAAAGTGCTTCTCCAGTGGTACACCCCCAGCTGGGTTCATTAGTAAACTGAAGTATCGCGCGCTCTGCGCACTAAGGGTCTTTTGTACGAGGGTGCGCCATTCGCGATAGCTCTCATCCCTTCCACTTTTCCATTCTTGCTCCCTTCTGCCTGTCCTACCTCTGTCCCGTTCCATCGTGGAAGCTGCCCCTGACTACTCCCTGCAGTTGGCTAGTCCTCTCTCACCTTCTTTAGCCAGGTATGCACGCGCACACATCTCGAAAAGCATGCGAGGGTGCCAGTGTCGCTGCGCGTTTTAACCCCCGTGCTTGGCGGCGAATTTATCTACAGGTTAGACGTTTGAATGTTTGCCGGCGCGGGAACGACACGAAATTTTGCTAGCTGCCTCCGATTTTCCGCTGTTCCGAGCAGACTTAAAACCCAGACGCAACGTTAAAGCGTCCCTCAAGCGAGCCGTTCACCTTTGTAAGACGAAACTCGTTCCAACGTACCTCCTTTCTTCTTCACCCTTTCTTTCCTTCTATGTTTTCTCGTCGTCTTTATCGGACATCAGAGTTAATTTCTAGGCAAATAGACACGACACTCGCCAGGGATAATTCCGCGAACAGGCCTGCTCGTTTTGAAACACACGAGCGGCCTAGAATCACGATAATTCGATCCGTGTCGATCCATGTTTCGCCTAGTTCGGTTTGCAGCACTTTAAATCGGGATTCGTTTAATTTCTCTGTTCGTGTACACACGCTGATAGTGCAGATATAGTATAAACTCGATGTGTTTCGTTCTGCATCTATTTCCTCCTTGCAACGCACCGAATCGATTCGGATCGCAACGGAAAACTGTTATGATAAAACCGCAAATACCTCTCAATTATACATCTCGCGTGAAATAATCCGAATTGTCGGGCTTATTCGAATTTTCGATCGCCTCTCAACGGCCGCTCACTCGGGTTGCTTTGTCTTTAAACTTTACAATAGCCGAATTATTTAACACTCGTTAATCGTAAATTCTATACCTCTGTTCAGGAAATCGTATGAAATTTTCAAACGAACCAAACCACCAGCGTGGCGCACGACTTTTCAATTATTTCCTTCGTTGGTCGATCATTTCGAGGATGAGCAATTTTATCTTGAACAAGCATTCCCTGTCGAAAGTCATCGATATTGAAGAACTTTGAATGGCTGATAACAAACAAGCGTAGCCGAAAAGTCTAAGACTGGCGTGGATTACGGCGCTAAAAGTGCATAATTATTCGAGACAGCGAACTATGATTAGAAATGTTAGAAATGTTCAAGATTCAGCGTCACATATGTCGTTGAATACAACTATTCGTCAGAAAAGAAAATTCAAATTGCAGGAAAGACTTCTACCCAAAGTATAATGAATTCATAACGGTGACTGATTACTATATCAGCAGATAATACCAATTAATACAGAAATCAATATATGTGAACAGGAATTAGTATATATCGTAACATAGAAGCAGCGAAATGTGCTTTACGATACGAATTTTACAAGGTGATTAGCCAAAGGTTGAAAAATCGGTAAAAAAGAAAAAAAAAAGAAAGATGAAAGCAATGCATCGAACGCAGCGCAAAAAAAGCATTTCCGAAATAGGGAAACAACGGTCTATTCTACGATGCTTTTGATTTGGAAAACATCGCGGAACAGCAGTGCAATCGCCGCGAAATTACGAAACGATGGTACACCGAGGATAATGCTGTTCCGCTGTTACGATAAAGCCGGACAATTAATATTCCATAACGAGCCGCTTTTGAAAGGGCGAAAAAGCTTGGGAAGGATTGCCCGAGCGCGAATTAGCGCATGCACAATCATGTGTATACACACAGAGCCAACGTGTTTTCTGGCCAGCGCGATTGTTTGCGCACGTTTCGAAGAGATGCCAAATGTTGGAGCACGTTGAATACGTGCACACGCCAATTCGTTCCCAACGATTTGACGTTCTTCATACCGATAATTGCTAACGCATCTCTCTGCACACTGCACAAGCAAATCATTGCAAGGCTTTATTTTGTACGATAGAAAAAATATAATACAAGGTCTGGGCCTACTTTATACAATACTACCCAGTTATTCGAAAAATCTGATGTGCGTATTGTATAAATGCTTTATTCAAATAGCAATTCAAATTTAAAGGCTACTGAAATTCGATCGTCTTCCACTCTTTTTATAAACCCGATCAAGAAACCGTGAGTGGAACGGAATATTCTTGTTTCGCAACGAAAATTTACTACTAATATTTATGAAGCAGAAAGTTCTCAAAATAAAACGCGACGAGTGCTTCGTTATATCTGCAATATCAATTAATCTACCATTATAAAAAAAAAGTCTGAATATTCCCGAAATTTGATACACAACGCTAATAAATATTAATCTACACACTCGTATTTAAGCAATACGCAACACTAATAGCGAGAGATCGAAGTGCAACCATTTAAGAGGTTGCCGATGAACGATCACACTTGCACAGCTCTTGCAGCTGTACGTGTGATCCAGGAACAGTGTCCGACCAATGCAGTCGGGGGGTTTGGGCATTTTGTAAACGCAACACTACTTAACAAAACGCGATCATTCATTAACGCAACGCTAATTCTTGTAGTGAATTTAATGAAAATTACAATGCACTATATGAAAAAGCTACTTTAAATATTCTGATATTACAACTTGCAATACTATAAAATTAATTGAAAACTAACATTTTCATAATCTAATTTTAAACAAGAGAAAACAGGATAAATTTTAAAAATTGCAAAAGACAATCGCGATATCGTAATTCGCAACTCTAAAGCAAACGCGATTATCATTTTATCGCAACTCTAATTCAAACCGTAATCATTTTCTCGCCACACTAATGAAAAGCCGCGATATTATTTCGCAACTCTAATACAACCCGTAATTAATTTATCGCAACACTAATAAGAAAAATCGCGAGTGGGTGTTGACATATCGCAGTGCAACCATTTAGGAGGTTGCCGATGAACGATCACACTTGCACAGCTCTTGCAGCTGTACGTGTGATCCAGGAACAGTGTCCGACCAATGCAGTCGGGGGGTTTGGGCATTTTGTAAACGCAACACTACTTAACAAAACGCGATCATTCATTAACGCAACGCTAATTCTTGTAGTGAATTTAATGAAAATTACAATGCACTATATGAAAAAGCTACTTTAAATATTCTGATATTACAACTTGCAATACTATAAAATTAATTGAAAACTAACATTTTCATAATCTA
This sequence comes from Bombus vancouverensis nearcticus, assembly GCF_051014615.1. NCBI lineage: Eukaryota > Metazoa > Arthropoda > Insecta > Hymenoptera > Apidae > Bombus > Bombus vancouverensis. Next base: position 1,638,086 of record NC_134928.1, on the reverse strand, counting down.
ATTTTAAACAAGAGAAAACAGGATAAATTTTAAAAATTGCAAAAGACAATCGCGATATCGTAATTCGCAACTCTAAAGCAAACGCGATTATCATTTTATCGCAACTCTAATTCAAACCGTAATCATTTTCTCGCCACACTAATGAAAAGCCGCGATATTATTTCGCAACTCTAATACAACCCGTAATTAATTTATCGCAACACTAATAAGAAAAATCGCGAGTGGGTGTTGACATATCGCAGTGCAACCATTTAGGAGGTTGCCGATGAACGATCACACTTGCACAGCTCTTGCAGCTGTACGTGTGATCCAGGAACAGTGTCCGACCAATGCAGTCGGGGGGTTTGGGCATTTTGTAAACGCAACACTACTTAACAAAACGCGATCATTCATTATCGCAACGCTAATTCTTGTAGTGAATTTAATGAAAATTACAATGCACTATATGAAAAAGCTACTTTAAATATTCTGATATTACAACTTGCAATACTATAAAATTAATTGAAAACTAACATTTTCATAATCTAATTTTAAACAAGAGAAAACAGGATAAATTTTAAAAATTGCAAAAGACAATCGCGATATCGTAATTCGCAACTCTAAAGCAAACGCGATTATCATTTTATCGCAACTCTAATTCAAACCGTAATCATTTTCTCGCCACACTAATGAAAAGCCGCGATATTATTTCGCAACTCTAATACAACCCGTAATTAATTTATCGCAACACTAATAAGAAAAATCGCGAGTGGGTGTTGACATATCGCAGTGCAACCATTTAGGAGGTTGCCGATGAACGATCACACTTGCACAGCTCTTGCAGCTGTACGTGTGATCCAGGAACAGTGTCCGACCAATGCAGTCGGGGGGTTTGGGCATTTTGTAAACGCAACACTACTTAACAAAACGCGATCATTCATTATCGCAACGCTAATTCTTGTAGTGAATTTAATGAAAATTACAATGCACTATATGAAAAAGCTACTTTAAATATTCTGATATTACAACTTGCAATACTATAAAATTAATTGAAAACTAACATTTTCATAATCTAATTTTAAACAAGAGAAAACAGGATAAATTTTAAAAATTGCAAAAGACAATCGCGATATCGTAATTCGCAACTCTAAAGCAAACGCGATTATCATTTTATCGCAACTCTAATTCAAACCGTAATCATTTTCTCGCCACACTAATGAAAAGCCGCGATATTATTTCGCAACTCTAATACAACCCGTAATTAATTTATCGCAACACTAATAAGAAAAATCGCGATTTGCCCAATGGGACGATGGACCGATATATACATCGGCCAAAAAAGCAAACTACTACTACTACGACTACTACTACTACTATTACTACTACTACTACTACTACTACTACTACTAAAAATACTAAAAGCGAGCATAGTGACAAAGTAGTAACAATAATGACTTCCCATACTCTGGATGACCCAGAGGATGGGGAGCCATTAGTAGTTGCCCTCTTGAGTGGCAGTTTGCCGGGCCTCTTCGGCTTATAGCCTCTTCTTTCTTCGGGCGCAATGCCCGCTGAAACTTAAATCTAAGCTCGAGACTTCTAAATCGCAAACAAAAAAAAAACTTATAAAGGTAAAATAATAATATAAACCGCTGAAGCTGATTGAAGTGCATATGGACTGACCAACAATCACGGCAGTGATCGTTGCTCACTCGCATGTGCGTGCTCGAGCAATAAACGTTCGTTTCGACCCATTCGCGACCGCGACCGCGAAATTCGAAAAATCGATAGGCAAAACCAGAGACGAGAGCATGCTCTTCCCGTGCCAGTTTCACCGTCGATTTTTCAAATTAGATTTCCAGAAACAGGTTGGTCACACGAAAACGCGCCTACCCGACCAGAGACTGTGCCAACCTGCCCGGCCCTACCTACTTATAATTAGCAGACATACCAGAAAGTATACTACCTATCCTACCTAGCGCTATATTTAAAAATGGCAAAACGGGCACACCAACACACTCGCTCCACGGTTCTCACACAAACGCTCGGGCGCAAAGGTCCTACACTAGAGAGGACGTCCCGGGACGCCTCCGACACCCGAGCTTAACACACAGCATGCATACTCTAAGGTACGTACCATTTTCCTGAAATCGACTGACGAATGCTAGCGACCATTGCGTAAAATGCGATAAAAGTTAATCTCAATTTTAATTGCAAATATTCATAATTCAGAGAGTGTATTTAGTTTTCAAAGAAATTGTAGATGGTACGATATGTGGTACCATTTATTATAATTTAACAATAAAATTAATGACACTAGTATCTCTGATTCCCTGTATTCGATAACGAATCTTTGTTTTTACAGGTTGTGATTGAAATGATATTTTTTTGAATTTATTTTTTATTATTTATATTTGTAGTAAATGGAATAAATACTGAACGACGCAATTCCACAGCCTAACCACACACACTATGTGGAAAGTACGTCGTGCACGATACGCTAACTCATCGTCAGTCGCTTACAAATTATTATAAAATCAATGGTCATCGTACTCATTGCCTTTCTCTCACCCAAGTAGCACCTGAGCACGTGAGTGAGATCCTGGCATTGAATACGGAAGGGGTTAAACCTGAAAATCCTAACTAAAAAACGTATTAGTGCATCTAATTTGTATCTAACGGACTAATCTTTCTTTATTTTGCATTTTCGAACTTTATCTCTATTACTATCACTGTATAGTCTAGGTTATTAATTTTATAATTTACTGAAATACTAATATTGAATTTATTTATAAAAAACAGCATAAATAAGATCAATGCAATATAATGATTCATTCAAATAATTGATTCTACGAACTATTGAAATTTCACTACAAAAGAGACAAATTGACAATGAATAAGAAATTTATTTAATAACTGACTCAAAGTTAGATATTATTACAAACAACCTCAGGCAATTCCTTCGTCAAAGCACATTTTCGAAAGTACAAAAACAATGTTCAAAACTTGCTGCTTTGATTCCAAAATTTGCCTGTCGCGAAATTTCTTCTTGCCCATGAAATTCCATGCATATTTGTACGGCAGGATTGAACTTTACTACCCCTATATGTATATTTTAAATTAATACTCAAATTAAAAAATGAATAGCAAACAATTAAATCCATCGTAATAGTGCCAGGTGAAATAAAAAATGACTTATTATCGTTATTATTAAATATGTAATCCGACTTCATCACTACGAAATATTTAATTAAATCATTGCAACTCTCTCTAGATATACATTTTTAATACACTCCAACTTTAAAAGTGATCACAGTGAACATACATGTATATCTTCAATCACAAATATTCAAACTAATTATTAATATAATATCGTTTTTATCAGTTAGTAATATTATTAATATTGTTAATATAAAATTGTTCAGTATATCATATAATTAACAGAAACAAAAACGCGATATGCAAGAAGACCTATCCTAAACTAATAAATTTAAAAAAAGAATGTTACTACTCACGGGTATAAAAAATACCCGTGGTCACTATGCTCGCAAAAAATTCTACGTAATACAACCAGTCACCCGTGTCGATTCGGACCTTTCGTCCTACGACATGATTGAGTGACCGGAGGAACAAAAATGCATGCGACTCACCGTTCGATGCGGAGAAACAGAGGACGTAGCCCAGGGAAAGTCGTCGTGAAGACCGTTATCAAGGAGGAGTCATGCAATCCCATCATGGAAAAAACTGTAACAATGCATGGAATATTATAATTTGCTCATATTATATCATATTTTATATTATTACTCATATTATATTATATTTGCTTATATTATATTATAATATAATATGACGTTAATTGGAAAATTTAAAGCAGTGGAGGATTAATGTCTATTAATCTCTATTAAAATTTTAATGACAATATTCAAATTAGGAGTAGCAAATTGAAATATATAGCGATAGAATTAAATAATTTACATATTACTTACATTCTTGACTTTTGAAACACCACTAGGTCCTTTTCAGGAAGCAGGAGGAAGAGGAAGGAGTGATAAACCTTTAACAAAACATATGTCTTCTTATAGATATATAAATAATACATGCGTGAATAATTTATTTTGAAACTTAAGTAATGATTCAACAAAAAATGTTAAATAACGTAATATGGAATTCTATGAAAACCTTAAACTTTAATAACAATAGGAAAGTTAAATAATTAGTGAACTTTAATTACTGTAACAACTGAAATTCTGATATTGAAGTATAAAATCAGACTTGTCTTTTTATTGTGAGTAATTATAGCAAAATACAAGGAATAAAATTAATTGATGTACAATATGCAAAGATTCTTACATGCTTAGTTTTGAAGCATCACTGCGTCCTTCCCAAAGCACAGGAAATAGTAGAAATTATGAAAAACTGAAACAAAACATATGAAATATTATAATTTGTTCTTAAAAATATATCGTTCATTGTTAAAAAAAAGTCTAAGGTAATGAAAAATAAAACTCTATTCAAACTTGAAATATTAATAACAATAAAAATTGAAATTGTGTTAAAATCTAATCACTATACAAATAGATTGTTTTTTAATAACAATTAAATGATTTGTATAATTTGCTATATATTAATATAAAAACATTAATTCATTAATAGTATATCCGATTATTAACGATAATCTATATACCCGAAACATTTTTATATGTGAACAGTTTCAAATGTGATTTCTTTAACCTCTTTTTGTTTCATCTTGATATTTTCAACAAATTATGCAACTATTTATAAAATGATGTTATTATATGCCAATCGGAAGCTGTATAGCAATTATTTAGCAAATATCGATTACTATCGATCCAATAAAAAGAGAAAATAGTCGTATACGTACCTCTGTTTTGTTATAATACGTCAATCATTGCTAAATCGGCATAAAAAATCAACGATTCGATTTATTAATAATCATCTATGACGTTCGTCTTGTTTCAGTTCGAATTATCGATTGTTGATCGTTTGTGGCGTCTGTGATGTGTATTCTTTCAGTGTTTTCAGTCGCGTGTCCAGCCAATAATCTACACAAAAGAAAACCAACAATTTCAAATAAATGTACGACAAAACCAACAATTTGCAATAACAGAACAAATTATAGTAAAAGCCGGTAATGTGAATTATCGATAATTTTAACCTAACCCTATCAGAAATACAGTTAAGGATAAATGTACAAAAAATCAATAATAAAGCAATTATTGTGAAATGAAGTAAAAATAGAAACCAAATTCTACCTCAAAGATCAGTAATAAAAACGATCAGTAACTGCAAATTGTCAAATACGCCGTTAATGACAAAAGTAAAAGAAAAATTTCGCGATACAATACAATTTTACTAAAATTATAATCAATAAACGATTAAATACGAACTTACTATTTGAATTAACCAGATAGAAGTGCAGAATCGTTGATAAAGTCGAAATAAAGGTACTAAAAACAGGATAACGCTCGACGAGACGAATTTACGCAGCACGACTTTCATGTCACCGCTCGGCTCGGTTGAAACTACGACTCTCCAGCCAATAGGAGCGCTCGATATGACGTCACAATATATTGCGCCAATAGGAACGCTCAATGTCACTTGGCAATATTCTGCGCCAATAGGCACGTTCTATTTGACTTCGGAATATATTCCGCCAATAGGAACGCTCGATTTTCGTAGGCACGAGCGCGCGCAAATTTATCGTGTTCAAACAGTGAAATTGATGAAATTGAGAAATAGAGAACATATTTAAAACAATGTTCAGTAACAATTACGGATAAGATTATGTTCTTAATGAAAAGTTTTTATATTACATGAGTATAGCTGCTACTATTAAACAAAATATTGTTTAGTAAGAATATCATTACGGTATATTACTTAATTATTCATACAATTATTAATAACTATTTTTCAATGATTCAAACATTGTAATAAATAGAAAAACGTGACAAAAATGTTAGCAATTTACAATGGTCTTTGAGAATTAATAGCGAAACTATCATGAAAAGAGAAATTTCTTTAATTGAAAATAATTTATTATCATTATTTATTTTGCTATTAATTGATGTATAAATTCTAAAATTTTTATTACTGTAACATGATCTTATATTTGAAAGTAAAACAAACTTGTGCGTGTAAGAATATATTAGATTTATATATTTAATAATTAATTATTGAATAATGGTATATGCTTATAATTAAGTTATGAAAATTGGTAAAATATTATGATGAATCATCAAAGTAGAAAGTGTGCACGATACACCAATACATCGTCGAGACTCGATCAAGTGCAATAATTGACTCTAAATATATTACTAAGAAAGAAATAATCTCAGGTGATCTCTTTATCAAAGCATATACTCGAAAGTGCAGAAGCAGTGTTCAAAATTATTGCTTTGATTCAAAAATCTGCCTGTCGCGAAGTGTCTTCTTGCACGTAAAATTTCACACATTCTTGTACGGAAAAAAGTGAATTTTAGCTCATATTTTAAATTCTAGCCCAAGTGAAATAAACGAACGTGACTTAATATTAGAACATGCTCTCGTCCCTGGTTTTTCCTTTCGATTTATCGAATTTCGCGGTCGCGGTCGTGAGTAAGCTCGAAACGAATGTTTATTGCTAGAGCACGCACATGTTCGCACAACGATGTTAAAAATCTGAGCATAATGGAAACGTACAACAGATACTCACGGGAAAAACCAATAAGATTAATAATAAAATCAATGAATTAGAAAAAAAAAGAGCTATAGACAAATATCTTATAATATACCGTGTCATAATCTGCAATTTATTATAAGAGCAGAATCTATTATAAGAGAAGGTGGCTGAATATGATAGACATTGTCGAATACTAATCGAATATAATCATTTAGTTAATTTTCATAGAATTTGATACTTCTTCAAAGAATCAATAAGTCTCTCGCTAATAGCCTAATAGATCCCTTGATATATCAAACGAAGAAATACCTAACCGCGATTACAGCCAATTAGTTCATATTATTCGATACATAATTAATATCTGTATCACGTACAGCGATGCAGGTGGTATTGAAATAAATAGCCATTTTATGTTACAACTATAACGAATAAATTTACTCGTTTAACTTGAGAGCAATGAAAAAGATACCTGACTTTTAAATAAGCATTAAATATGAATTTTAAATATCGCAGACGGTGATGTAGGTGTTATTCAAGAAAAAAGAACATTTTATTTTGTAATTAGCACAAGTAAATGAACGAATATTGATAATATAATATAACGATTAATATGAATTTTACCTGTCTGATTATTTAAACACCTTAACTTATTTCACAGTAACGTCATCGACTGCTGTTAGGCTTTCTTCCCCTTTTTATTGAAACTAATTGATAGTCGAAAACTAGTATCAAGGAGGTGTGAATTTAGTCTTAGTTTGTAGAAACTATTAAAATGATAAAAATGAATGTCGTATTAAAATGTTAAAGATGCCAATTTACGATAAAAATTAAGAAATCGTTCAATTTGATTTTGTTATAATGGAAAAACCGTCCTTTGTTATGTCAAAAAATCGTTACCGTTTGAATGACATCGCGACACCTTGTCAAGGTATATAAGGAACACAGAAATCGCGCGAGAGCTCTTTTGTGCCTGAAATTCCGGAGAGTGAACATCGAAGAAGAATTTAAATATAAGGTAAATAAAAAAAAAATATCAAACAACAACATTGCAACTAGCAATTTATAACGTCTAAACCATTAATTTACAACACTTAAGCTATAAATTTATAACATTTAAGCAATTAATTTATAATATTTAAGCAATAAATTTACAACATTTAAACTGTTATTTTATACATTTAAGCTATTAATTTATAACATTTAAGCTATTAATTTACAACATCCAAGCTACTAATTTACAATATTTAAACTGTTATTTTATTACATTTAAGACATTAATTTCTAACATTTAAGCTATTAATTTATAACATTCAAGCCATTAATTTGTAACATTTAAGCTATTAATTTATAACGTCTAACCCATTAATTTGCAACATTTAAACTATTACTTTATACATTTAAACCATTAATTTCTAACATTCGAACTATTAAATTATAACATTTAAGCTCTTAATTTACAATATTTAAATTATTAATTTATAGCACTTAAGCCATTAATTTATAACATCTATACCATTAATTTATAACATTTAAGCTATTAATTTATAACGTCTGACCCATTAATTTGCAACATTTAAACTATTACTTTATACATTTAAACCATTAATTTTTAACATTCGAACTATTAAATTATAACATTTAAGCTCTTAATTTACAATATTTAAATTATTAATTTATAGCACTTAAGCCATTAATTTATAACGTCTAAACGATTAATTTATAACATTTAAGCTATTAATTTATAACATTTAAGCTATTAATTTATAACATTCAAACTATTATTTTATAACATATAAGGTATTAATTTACAACAATTGAACCATTAAGTAACAACATTTGAAACATTTAGTTTAACATCTAACTATTAATTTATAACATTTAACCTATTAATTAATAACAATTAAACCATTAATTTATTACAATCAAACCATGAATTTATTACAATCAAACCATTAATTAACGAAATTTTAACCATTACTTAATAGCAATTGAAGCATTAATTTATAATATTTAAGCCACTAATTTATAACATTTGAACAACGATATCATGCTAAAAACTACTTTAATATAGTCTAGTCTAGATCATCCATAACTGTTTTGATGATCTAGACTGGACTAATACCTCCCTACGGGGACACCATGGGACGTCGTGGGCCACCGTAGGGTGCGTGCACTTTGACCTTAATTATTCATAATGTTAATACAGATGTTAAGTGCGTTGCGATTCCATTCTGTACAATGATGCTTATCCATCTTGGAACGAAAAATAAAAATTTCTTCTCTCTTCAACCCCTCGCTTGCTACATAAAAAAGATTGTTCTCGTGATTTATCGGTTCACGATCGCTCAGTTCTTTCACACTGTCGCAGGCCCATGATCAAGTAGAGTTAGAACTCAACATTCTTGCCATTAGCTTGAATGTCAAGATCGATGTGTAATGTTAAATAACCCATGAGCGGGTCTCTTGCGTAGTCACCTCCTCGTGGTGAGACCTGGTAATTGGCATCCTTTTCCAAAAATTAATCAGTTGATTAATCTTTGGAAAACGATGCCAAGCTAAGAACTACGCACCAGTCCAGTTTGGGTCTCCAAAAGCCGCCAAAAGAATTTTGGATGATCTACACTGGACTGCACCGTGGGACATCGTTGGACACCGTGGGACGTCGTCGGTCCAGTGTGGGTCACCAAATGCCGCGAAAAGAATTTTGGATGATCTACACTGGACTGCAACGTGGGACATCGTCGGTCCAGTGTGGGTCACCAAATGCCGCGAAAAGAATTTTGGATGACCTACACTGGACTGCAACGTGGGACACCGTGGGATACCGTCGGTCCAGTTTGGGTCTCCAAAAGCCTCCAACAGAATTTTGGATGATCTAGACTGGACTGCATCGTGGGACATCGTTGGACACCGTGGGACGTCGTCGGTCCAGTGTGGGTCACCAAATGCCGCGAAAAGAATTTTGGATGATCTACACTGGACTGCAACGTGGGACATCGTGGGTCCAGTGTGGGTCACCAAATGCCGCGAAAAGGATTTTGGATGATCTACACTGGACTGCAACGTGGGACACCGTGGGATACCGTCGGTCCAGTTTGGGTCTCCAAAAGCCTCCAACAGAATTTTGGATGATCTACACTGGACTGCATCGTGGGACATCGTTGGACACCGTGGGACGTCGTCGGTCCAGTGTGGGTCACCAAATGCCGCGAAAAGAATTTTGGATGATCTACACTGGACTGCAACGTGGGACATCGTCGGTCCAGTGTGGGTCTCCAAATGCCGCGAAAAGAATTTTGGATGATCTACACTGGACTGCAACGTGGGACATCGTCGGTCCAGTGTGGGTCACCAAATGCCGCGAAAAGAATTTTGGATGATCTACACTGGACTGCAACGTGGGACATCGTCGGTCCAGTGTGGGTCACCAAATGCCGCGAAAAGAATTTTGGATGATCTACACTGGACTGCAACGTGGGACGCCGTGGGACAACGTTGGACACCGTGGGACACCGTTGGACACCGTTGGACACCGTTGGACACCGTTGGACACCGTTGGACACCGTGGGACACCGCGGGACACCGTGGGACACCGTGGGAGACCGTGTGATATGTCTTGGCTATGTCGAATCCATTCTGAGCCCATTCTGTACAATGATACTTATCTGACTTGGAACGAGATATAAAAATCTATTCTTTTTTTCCACTGAATCTTGCGGTTATTTTGTGCACAGGAGTGCGTCGCGTGAGTCCATTGATTCTTCTGAAAGATCCCGATGTATGAAATCATTCTCTTATTTCAAACCAATTTTTAACGAATTATCTTATTGTTTCAAAGTGAGTTATAACGTCATAAACTTGCAAATTAGTAACAGGTAGATTCAAATACCTCGAAACAAGGTTTCGCGCGCGTTTGCACAGTATTCTTTAAATATATTTAGTGGCGAACTTTTGAATTCTTGCAAATATTTTCCATTATTTAAAACACGCGACTGTAGTGTATTATTGGAATGTATATTTTGTATTCTAATAACGAAAATTCACAGTATATATTCTAATTGCGAACAATATAATTCTTGCAAACGATTGCATTGCATTTACGTTATTCATGAGCATTTGTTTGCTATCGAAAAATATCTCACAATTTTCAACTAAATAATATTTTTCAAACTTGTTCCAATTTCTTAATAATAATTTTTAAGCGTAAAAAAATAGCAGTATTTTCTAAATAAACGTTCGATAGGAAAAAGAAGAAAATTGTCGAAACGAAGTTTCGCTTCTTCCTCGCCCCCCCCACCCGCCCTTAAACAACCACCATTTCCACCACTGGATTTTACACGGTTCCTGCCTGATGTTAGTCTCCCTGATGATATTCGCTGGGATACCGCAGCATCCAAGGTAACGTCCTCTGTTTCTCCGCATCGAACGGTGAGTCGCATGCATTTTTGTTCCTCCGGTCACTCAATCATGTCGTAGGATGAAAGGTCCGAATCGGCACGGGTGACCGGTTGTATTACGTAGAATTTTGTTGCGAGCATAGTGACCGCGGGTATTTCTTATACCCGTGAGTAGTAACATTCTTTTTTTAACTTTATTAGTTTAGGATAGGTCTTCTTGCACAGCGCGATTATAATAATTAGTTTAAATACATACACTTGGGAATATATTCGTGTTATTTATAAATATGCATGTTAATATTCCGTATAAATATTTGCAAATGGCAAATATGTACACGAATATACCTGTTTAACATAAACATACTTGATTTTAAGCAATGAATTAATCGTGACAATATCAAGTCACGTTCGTTTATTTCATTTCGGTTAGAATTTAAAATATGAGTCAAAATTCATTTTTTCCCGTACAAGAATGTGTGAAATTTTACGTGCAAGAAGACACTTCGTGACAGGCAGATTTTTGAATCAAAGCAATAATATTGAACACTGTTTCTGCATTTTCGAGTATGTGCTTTGATAAAGAAATCGCCTGAGATTATTTCTTTCTTACTAATATATTTAGAGTCAATTATTCCATTTGATCGAGATTCAGTCTTTTTCAATTAACGCTACCTTTTTTGCAATATTAAAATTTTGTTCTAATTTGTTAAATTAATAAAGTAGAGTTACTTAGTTGCTATTAAATTAATAAAGTAGATTTAATCAGATACGAAGTAGTAAAATATAAAATCAAAGAACGTCAGTCCGTTAAATAAAAATTACACAAACTAATCATCTTTTCAGATCAGGATTTTCAGATTTAACCCTTTCCGTGCCCATTGTCAGGATCTCATTCACGTGCCCAGGTGCTACTTGAATGGGAGAAAGACATTGGGCACGATGATCTAGAATTAAGTAATGTAATAATTACTCAGCGACTGACGATGTGTTAGTGTATCGTGCACGACGTATTTTCCACGTTATGTGTGTGTGTTGTTAGGCCGTGGAACTGCGTCGCTTTTTCTCATTCGTTAAAACTTCAAATATTAAAAATGTCGAGACATATATTGATTCAATTTACGTCTCGATACAATCACAATTTGTGATAATATCGCCCACGCGATTAAGTGTAACCACGCTTTTAATATTGCTGTAAAATACAATTACAATTCCAAGTTTACCTACATTTATTTTAACGATATCATTTCCTCAGACGTGTTTTATCACGTTTTACGCAATGGTCATTAGCCTTCGTCAGTCGATTTCAGGAAAACGGTACGTACCTTAGAGTGTGCATGCTGTGTGTTAAGCTCGGGTGTCGGAGGCGTCCCGGGACGTCCTCTCTAGTGTAGGATCTTTGCGCCCGAGCGTTTGTGTGAGAACCGTGGAGCGAGTGTGTTGGTGTGCCCGTTTTGCCATTTTTTAAATATAGCGCTAGGTAGGATAGGTAGTATACTTTCTGGTATGTCTGTTAATTATAAGTAGGTAGGGCCGGGCAGGTTGGCACAGTCTCTGGTCGGGTAGGCGCGTTTTCGGGTGACCAACCTGTTTCTGGAAATCTGATTTGAAAAATCGACGGTGAAACTGGCACGAGTAGAGCATGCACTCGTCTCTGGTTTTGCCTTTCGATTTTTCGAATTTCGCGGTCGCGGTCGCGAATGGGTCGAAACGAACGTTTATTGCTCGAGCACGCACATGCGAGTGAGCAACGATCACTGCGGTGATCGTTGGTCAGTCCATGTGTACTTCAATCAGCTTCCGCGGTTTATATTTTTATTTTACCTTGGTAAGTTTTTTTTTTTTGTTTGCGATTTAGAAGTCTCGAGCTTAGATTTAAGTTTCAGCGGGCATTGCGCCCGAAGAAAGAAGAGGCTATAAGCCGAAGAGGCCCGGCAAACTGCCACTCAAGAGGGCAACTACTAATGGCTGCCCATCCTCTGGCTCATCCAGAGCATGGGAAGTCATTATTGTTACTACTTTGTCACTATGCTCGCTTTCAGTATTTGTAGTCGTAGTAGTAGTAGTAGTAGTCTTTGATTTTTTGGCCGATGTATATATCGGTCCATCGTCCCATTGGGCAAATCGCGATTTTTCTTATTAGTGTTGCGATAAATTAATTACGGGTTGTATTAGAGTTGCGAAATAACATCGCGGCTTTTAATTAGTGTGGCGAGAAAATGATTACGGTTTGAATTAAAGTTGCGATAAAATGATAATCGCGTTTGCTTTAGAGTTGCGAATTACGATATCGCGATTGTCTTTTGCAATTTTTATTATGAATTTTTATAATTTCTTATAGAACTATACGTATCAGAATTTATCTTGTTTTCTATTGTTTGAAATTACATTATAAAAATGTTAGTTTTCAATTAATTTATTAGTATTGCAAGTAGCAATACCAGAATATTTGAAGTAGCTTTTTCATATAGTAAATAGTAATTTTCATTGAATTCACTGTAAAAATTAGCGTTGCGATAATGAATGATCGCGTTTTGTTAAGTAGTGTTGCGTTTACAAAATGCCCAAACCCCCCGACTGCATTGGTCGGACACTGTTCCTGGATCACACGTACAGCTGCAAGAGCTGTGCAAGTGTGATCGTTCATCGGCAACCTCCTAAATGGTTGCACTGCGATATGTCAACACCCACTCGCGATTTTTCTTATTAGTGTTGCGATAAATTAATTACGGGTTGTATTAGAGTTGCGAAATAATATCGCGGCTTTTCATTAGTGTGGCGAGAAAATGATTACGGTTTGAATTAGAGTTGCGATAAAATGATAATCGCGTTTGCTTTAGAGTTGCGAATTACGATATCGCGATTGTCTTTTGCAATTTTTAAAATTTATCCTGTTTTCTCTTGTTTAAAATTAGATTATGAAAATGTTAGTTTTCAATTAATTTTATAGTATTGCAAGTTGTAATATCAGAATATTTAAAGTAGCTTTTTCATATAGTGCATTGTAATTTTCATTAAATTCACTACAAGAATTAGCGTTGCGATAATGAATGATCGCGTTTTGTTAAGTAGTGTTGCGTTTACAAAATGCCCAAACCCCCCGACTGCATTGGTCGGACACTGTTCCTGGATCACACGATACAGCTGCAAGAGCTGTGCAAGTGTGATCGTTCATCGGCAACCTCTTAAATGGTTGCACTTCGATCTCTTGCTATTAGTGTTGCGTATTGCTTAAATACGAGTGCGTAGATTTATACTTATTAGTGTTGCGTATCACATTTCGGGAATTTTCAGGCTTAATTTTTTTTTTTTTTTTTTAATGGTAGATTATTGATATTGCAGATATAACGAAGCACTCATCGCGGTTTGATTTTGAAAATTTTCTGCTTCATAAATATTAGTAGTAAATTAGTGTTGCGAAACAAGAATATTCAGTTCCACTCTCGGCGTGTTGATCGGGTTTATATAGAGTGGAAGACGATTGAATTTTAGTAGCCCTTCTGGCTACTGCTTTGTTTCTTTTTCAGCGCCCCTTATTACTACGTTTATTACTGAAAATACTGCTATAAGACATGTTCTTAAAAGTTAAAAGTTAAAAGACAAGGCAGGTGATTTTATAATAATCGGGGTTTCCCTCATCTTAGTTATTCCAAATGAACTTTTCAATTTTTAATTCAGTTTAAATTCAATTACTTAAAATTCTTGTTCTCATCGTAGCCCTTCGTTCCGATCAAAAAGATACAAATGATTCTCTATATTTGCTAAAATTTAATCAATAGTAATTTGATCTATAATTGACCATTATTAGTAGTTTATGTTTCATTTTTTAAATTGTTCTCGTTTTAAAGATGACTGTTTCTTTCATATACCAAAACCAGAAAATGAATTTGTTCCAGAGTTATCAATTTACAGATAGTACATTTCAATTACATATATGAACATTTGACAGCATATTAAATATGTATGCTAGATACCCACATGACTTTTCTTCCATTGTCTGATTGTTCAGGCTTCTTTCCGTTTCCCCATTTTTAAAAGAAGCATATTGCGGTAACGTTGGAGTACATAACTTTCCGATAGTTTCATAAGTTTAGTACAACGAGTCGTATGTCTCTTCTGCAAGACTCTAAATTGTATATGCAGTGTCAATAGTTTCATTTCCATTCTTTCGTTCCAAGTTAGACAAATGTATCATTGTTACCGAATGTTGCTAGTACGGTTGCGACTTATTGTACAATGTTTGTACTGATGGATGTAATCGTTTTCGCAGATTAATCAGTTGATTAACTTTTGGAAAACCACTAGATCGATAAGTACAAACATTGCACAATAATTCAATACCAAGCTAAGAACCACGCTAATACAGTCCAGTTTGGATTACGAAAAGCCACGAAGAGAATTTTGGATAATCTAAACTGGACTGCAACGTGGGACGCCGTTGGACGCCGTTGGACACCGTTGGACGCCGTGGGATACCGTCGGTAAAGTTTGGGTCTCCAAAAGCCTCCAACAGAATTTTGGATGATCTAGACTGGACTGCACCGTGGGACACCGTGGGATACCGTCGGTCCAGTTTGGGTCTCCAAAAGCCTCCAACAGAATTTTGGATGATCTAGACTGGACTGCAACGTGGGACACCGTGGGATACCGTCGGTCCAGTTTGGGTCTCCAAAAGCCTCCAACAGAATTTTGGATGATCTAGACTGGACAGCAACGTGGGACATCGTTGGACAACGTTGGACAATGTTGGACACCGTTGGACATCGTTGGACAGCGTTGGACAACGTTGGACACCGTTGGACATCGTTGGACACCGTTGGACAACGTTGGACAGCGTTGGACATCGTTGGACGTCGTTGGACGTCGTTGGACAACGTTGGACACCGTTGGACAACGTTGGACGCCGTTGGACACCGTTGGACGCCGTTGGACACCGTTGGACGCCGTTGGACACCGTTGGACGCCGTTGGACACCGTTGGACGCCGTTGGACACCGTTGGACAACGTTGGACAACGTTGGACAACGTTGGACAACGTGGGACATCGTTGGACACCGTTGGACACCGTTGGACAGCGTTGGACAACGTGGGACATCGTTGGACACCGTTGGACACCGTTGGACAACGTTGGACACCGTTGGACACCGTTGGACACCGTTGGACACCGTTGGACACCGTTGGACACCGTTGGACACCGTTGGACACCGTTGGACACCGTTGGACACCGTTGGACACCGTTGGACACCGTTGGACACCGTTGGACACCGTTGGACACCGTTGGACACCGTTGGACACCGTTGGACACCGTTGGACACCGTTGGACACCGTTGGACACCGTTGGACACCGTTGGACATCGTGGGACGCCGTGGGACATCGTGGGACACCGTGGGACATCGTGGGACATCGTGGGACATCGTGGACACCGTGGGATGCGTACGTTTTAGTCTTAATCGTAAGGTAGATACCTATGTCAAGTGCATTGTGAAATCATTCTGTACAACGACATTTATCCACCTTAGAACGAAAAAAAGAAAAATCTCGTCTCCCTTCACTCGCTTACCACACAGTACTTATTGTACTCGCGATTTATTGGTTCGCGATCACTCAGTTCTTTCAATCCGTAGCGTGACGTACTCGCTCGCGCGTATTCCGCGTACGTGCGGGTCAACGTGCACTGGACAACTCTTTGGATTCGTAAGTCGCCCCGAGGACACCTCTGTCCTGGTGACTGCTCGACGACTGCTCGACGTTCGCATCGTATCGCGGGAGTTGTCGTCGCGCCGGTGATGCTGGCGAATCTGTTGGGGATTCAGTCGTGGATCTGCAGTCCTGTCCGATTGGTACTTTGGTACTCGGTCAGGGACCTGCAATTTCACGTCCTCCGTAACTCTGTTCGGGCCCGCGGGAGTGGACCCCACTGTTCAGTTGAAGTCAATGCCTTCGTAATCCTGTTCAGCGGTCCCTCCCCGTGAGTGGACCCCACTGTTCAGTTGAGGCCTCTTGCCTTCGTTATCCTGTTCAGCGGTCCATCCCCGGGTTCCACATGTTCAGTTGGAGTGTGTTAAGTTGCTGGCCTATGTGTTGGATCCACGGCTGAATTACCCGTGGATCACTAGCATCATCGGTCGGCGCCATCGACCGCGACTCGTGTAAGTTTCGAACGGCGAAACAGGAATCGAGTTACGGTCAATTCTTGGGCTTTCCGCTGAACCTCGGGGTTATCTCGTGTACGGGGGTACGTCGTGTAGGTTTGTTAGTTCTTTCGAGAGATCGCGATCTCGTTCGTTTCGGGCGCGCCGCGTTTTTTTTTTTTTCTTTTTTCTTTATCATCTGATTCATCGGGCATTTTCTTGTTTACCCATTTTTAAGGGATACTGATTGAGATCACGTTAGAGTTTATAACTTTTCAGTATCTTCAATATCTTACAGTGTCGCAAAAAAAATAGAACGATAACTAGTTTAGTACAGCGACTCGTATGTCCCTTCTGCGAGACACGAAATGGTATATACAGTGTCAGTAGCTACATTTCCTTCCTTTCATTCCAAGTTAGATAAATGTGTGTTTGATACCGAATGATGCCAGTAGGGATGCGAATTACTGTACGATATTTGTACTGATCGATGTAATCGTTGTGTGTTAGATGGATGTTGCGTTACGTAGGCTTTGTTCTACGTTTGTAAAGATTCATGTAAGCGCTGCGTTCGAGATATGTGTTTCGCAGTTAGGCTACGAAACAACTATCTCTTTACGCAGGCCCATGATCAAGTAGAGTCAGAACTCGACATTCTTGCCAATAGGTTGAATGTCGAGACCGATGCATAATGTTGAATAACTCATGGGCGGGTCTCGTGCGTAGTCACCTCCTCGTGGTGAGACCTGGTAATTGGCATCGTTTTTCAAAAATTAATCAGTTGATTAATCTTTGGAAAGCGATACCAAGCCAAGAACTGCGCAACAGTCCAGTTTAGGTCTCCAAAAGCCGCCAAAAGAATTTTGGATGATCTACACTGGACTGCAACGTGGGACATCGTCGGACCAGTGTGGGTCATCCAATGCCGCGAAAAAGAATTTTGGATGACCTACACTGGACTGCAACGTTTGACGCCGTGGGACAACGTTGGACAACGTCGGGCGTCGCAGGACACCGTTCGACAGCGTTGGACACCGTCGGACATCGTTGGACATCGTTGGACATCGTTGGACACCATTGGACATCGTTTTACATCGTTGCAACATTGTTGGACACCTTTCGACAACGTTGGACAGCGTTGGACACCGTCGGACATCGTTGGACACCTTTCGACACCGTTGGACATCGTTGGGCACCGTTGGACAACGTTGGACACCGTTGGAAAACGTTGGGCACCGTTGGAAAACGTTGGACACTGTTTGACATCGTTGCACATCGTTGGACACCGTTGTACACCGTTGGACGTCGTTGGACACCGTTGGACAACGTTGGACACCGTTGCACGTTGGACACCGTTGGACGTCGTTGGACACCGTTGGAAAACGTTGGACACCGTTGCGCAACGTTGGACACCGTTGGACATCGTTGCACATCGCTGGACACCGTTGGACACCGTTGGACATCGTTGCACATCGCTGGACACCGTTGGACACCGTTGGACATCGGTGTCCACCGTTGGACAACGTTGGACACCATTGGACATCGTTGCACATCGCTGGACACCGTTGGACACCGTTGGACATCGGTGTCCACCGTGGGACACCGTGGGACACCGTTGGACACCACTGGACAACGTTGGACACCGTTGGACAACGCTGGACAACGTTGGTCACCGTTGGGGGTTAGGTTGGGGTTAGGTTGGGGTTAGGTTGGGGTTAGGTTGGGGTTAGGTTGGGGTTAGGTTGGGGTTAGGTTGGGGTTAGGTTAGGTTGGGTTAGGTTGGGGTTAGGTTGGGTTAGGTTGGGGTTAGGTTGGGGTTAGGTTGGGGTTAGGTTGGGGTTAGGTTGGGTTAGGTTGGGGTTAGGTTAGGTTGGGGTTAGGTTGGGGTTAGGTTAGGTTGGGGTTAGGTTGGGGTTAGGTTGGGGTTAGGTTGGGGTTAGGTTAGGTTGGGGTTAGGTTGGGGTTAGGTTGGGGTTAGGTTGGGGTTAGGTTGGGGTTAGGTTGGGGTTAGGTTGGGGTTAGGTTGGGGTTAGGTTGGGGTTAGGTTGGGGTTAGGTTGGGGTTAGGTTGGGGTTAGGTTGGGGTTAGGTTGGTTCCAATATGGCGGCAAGTAGGACGGACACGTGCGCGTCGCTCCGTATTCCGTGACCGAAATATGTGGAAAAATCGAAGAGTGCAGTGGAAGGATTAGGGTGAAAGTGAAGTGCTAGTGGTGAGGAATAGGCGTGTGCAAAAAGTTTGGTGGAAATCGATGAATTAAAACTGTTATTAGAGTTAAAAGTGTCGGTGTTGCCACGAGGGAAGAGGCAGCCATCTTGGCGGCCATCTTGGCGGCCAGCGTAGTGACGCGCGGCGGTAGCGCCGCCGAGGCGTCTCGCGGGAGGCCAGTGAACTACAGTGTAGTGCTAGTGCGGTAGGTGCGAGAACTACGTTACCGACGGCGGAACAAGTTACCGACGTCGGAACTAGTTACCGAAGGTGGAACGAGTTACCCACGGTGGAAGTAGTTACCCGCGGTGGAACAGACCACTTACCTTACCATCTCGCGCGGCACACCTGTCGCCCTGGTCTGCATTCGACAGGGGCAGCGCGCGAAAGAGCGAGTGGCTCCAGGACGGAGACTTTGTCGATTACATTGGCGAAGACAAAAGAACAAACAAACAAACAAAGAAATATGGACATGGAGAAGATAAATGACAACGTTTACGGTGCAGGGGAGGGATACCCCAGTACCGGCGCAGTCGTGGGTAGTAAAGTGGGCCCCGCTGCGTCGATATCTCGCGACCACGGCCGTTCGGGGGTGGACCGTCAGGCCCCCGGACGCGTTACTACGACTGGCGACGGAACAGCAGGAGAGAGGAGGAGGATAACCACGGGAGGACATCCAGAGGATGACAGGACGGAGACAGCGGAGGAGCCTCCGAGGAAGGCGACGAGACGTTCGCTGAGAGCCGCGAACAGGTCCGAGTACGTTTTTCTCGCGCCGGCCACGATGGACGACGGTACGTCACCGGTGGCGGGGGGATCGCGGGGGCGGGCGAGGTCCGACGACGAGGAGTCGGTCGCCTCGTTCGCCTCGCGTTCGTCGCTGGCTTCGATGGCGTCCAGGTGCAAGAGGAAGAGAACGGGAGCCACGACAACACCGGAGGTGTCGGAGGAGTTGGAGGTGCAGATGAAGACGAGCTCCCCGGCCGAAATCAGCGCAGGTTTGACGATGCACGTGTCGGAGATAATGCACGTCGCGACGACGTCGTCGAACTTGAAGGGGACCTACATCAGATCCCTTAAAAACGCGGCGAGTTATATCACCGCCGCGTGGAACGAGGAATCCGCAAGGAGGGCGAGGCCAGCGCGAGGCGCCGGCGACGACGTGGACGCGAGGCTGTCCATGCTGGAGGGGGAGAACGCAGCCCTCCGCCAGGAATTGAGGAGACTGGCTGCCCGCGTCAACGAGTGCCCACGATGCGCCAACGCGGCGCCCGAATACGTCCGCGCGCAGTGGGAGGGCGGAAACGACAGGACGCGGCTGGACGCCCTGGAAAGAGCGGTCCGAGAACTGGGACCCTCCATTCTCCGGACAATCGAGGAACGATTCGGGGACGCACGACGGCAACGCACCCCCGAAGGACGACCCAGCGGGGACCGCCCCGTCGACCCTCCCGCGGCCCAGCCGATGCCGACCCGAAGGGAACGGGAGGACGGCGGATGGGAGCTGGTGGAAACGAAGAGGAAGAGGAGGAGAAACAGGAAGACGGCGAACGGGACGAAGGCAGCCGTCACCGCCGCCGCCGGAGCAGAGGCGGCGAGGAAAGGATCGACCGCGCCACCACCGACGCGGGTACGGCGGCAGCAGCAACCCCAGCCGGGCGGCGACACGACGGGCGCACCGAAGGCGAGCGCCCCCGCGACGCAGAGAGGACCACCGCGGGCACCCAAGGTGGTCACGCCCCCTCGCGCACCGCGAACATCCGCGGTGACCCTGACGTTAAACGAGGGAGCGAGGATGTCGTACGCCGACGTCCTGGAGGCAGCGAGAACGAGGATTCCGCTGTCGGAGCTCGGGACGGAGCGCCTGGAGATGAAGAAGGCGATGACGGGCGCCATTATAATACAAGTCCCCGGCGACAAGGACAGGGGAAAGGCGACGCTACTGGCGTCGCGGCTGGCCGAGACCCTGGACCCGACGGCGGTGAGAATCGCCACCCCGACCAGGATGGCGGAGCTACGCGTGACCGGGATAGACATCTCGGTCAAGAAGGAGGAGCTGCGGAGAGCACTGGCCTCGGCGGCGGGATGCGGCAGCGCGGAGGTGCAGGTGGGCGAGATCGGCGCCACCAGAGGCGGCCTCGGCTCTGCATG
Organism: Bombus vancouverensis nearcticus; assembly: GCF_051014615.1. Lineage (NCBI taxonomy): Eukaryota > Metazoa > Arthropoda > Insecta > Hymenoptera > Apidae > Bombus > Bombus vancouverensis. The sequence goes on along the minus strand of NC_134928.1, from coordinate 1,616,544 downwards.
GATCAAGTGCCCGGCGGCAGGAGCCCGCAAGCTGGCCCAGGCGGAGAAGATAGCCCTGGGCTGGTCAACGGCGAGGATAAGGGCCGTGCCGAAGCGCCCGTTGCAGTGCTTCAGGTGCCTGGAACTGGGGCACGTGCGCGCCACGTGCGTATCCGGCGAAGACCGAGGGCACCTGTGCTACAGGTGCGGCGGGAGCGGACACCGCGCCAGAGGCTGTCCCGCCTCCGCTCCCAAGTGTCCGCTG